>NC_082694.2:72967172-73625903 GCF_949987515.2 Delphinus delphis
AGGAAGGCAGAAATGATGAGTTCCTATTCATGGGAATAAAGTTTCAGTTATGTAAGATAAGAAAGTTCCAGAGATGTGCTGTGCAACACTGTGCCTAAACTTAACAGTAACATTTTTAACTTTAGGTCTTGAGGTACAACTTTGTTTGTTTAGAGTCTGTCTTCCCAGTAACAAAAAGCTAAGCCCCATGTGCACAGGCAATTAGGTGTTTTTTTGGTGTGTGTGTGTGTGTGTGTGTGTGTGTGTGTGTGTGTGTGTGTGTGTGTGTGTGTGTGTGTGTGTGTGTGTGTGTGTGTGTGTGTGTGTGTGTGTTTGTCTTTGCTGTATATTCTATATCTCAGTCAGTGCCTGGGCCACTGCAGGTGTTCAATAATATGTGTGGAATGAATGTGGTGAGAGGGAACACAGTGCATTTTATGAAGTAAAAGAGGGCCAGTATGGGAAATTGATGTGAGGGGAGGTGGTTAGTTAGGCAGGGGCCAGACCGTACAGAATTTTGTAAACTACGTAAGGATTTTTTTTTTTTCAAAAGAACAATGTAATGTGCAGCCACTGGAGTGTTTTAAGCAGATGGACTGATGTGATCAGTTTTAGGTTTTGAAAAAATAACTCTGATCTGGAAAGTGTATGATCATTTGGGCAACTGTTCCAAGCCCCAGACTAATTAAATCAGACCCGTTGGGGTGAAGCCCAGGCAACAGCAGTGATGAAAGCTTTTTAGGAGATTCCAGTGCACAGCCAAGATTGGAAACTAGCTATTTGGGGTAAGGTTCCTGAGAAGGCAGGATGGACAAGCCTCAAAACACAGGAGGAGGGATTTCTGGCCTCAGCTTTGATATATTAAGAGCTTGGAAGTGATTACTCATGCCCTTAGAAGTAGAAAATGCTGTGCAAGCTGAAAATCAATGACTTTCTTGGACCAATCAGAGACTTAGAGTTGCAGGGTGAGGACCACCAATCAGATTTAACCTTGTAGGGCAAACCACCACCCTGAAATCTGGAAAGTCAGGTGCATCTGGAGAGGTACATTACCTGAGATCTGCTAACCTAGAGCAGAAGCCGCTGAGACTGTAAGCTGGTAGGAACGCTTCAATGGTTATTTTGTCAAATTGCTGGAGTCCAAGTCTGGCTAGCATGAGAATGAGAAGCTCCTCATAGTTTCCCAGGGTTTTCCTGCAGGAACCCCACCAGTTTCTCACCGGGAGGATCTGAGAAAACTCCTTACATAGTCTTGGCAGGGCAGGGATGGGGGAGGGAAGGGCAGCTACAGTAAACCCTCCCAGATGTTTCTCCCAAGCAAAGGACTAATCTCCTGGGTGAAGGACTTGGCCAGAGGGCAGTTCTGAAACCTTATTCCAGCTCGGGGAAGGGAACCCTGCCTCCCGGCCTCCTGCCCCAGCCTTCCTATCTCTTCTAAGAGAAGAAGAAAGAAAAACCTGGTCAGTAGGGGCAAGGGCTTCAAGGAATTAGACTGAGCATGTTGTAGCTGGGAAAGAGACTAGTGGGGAAAGCTCTACGCCGGGAGGACAGACTCCTCTGAAGTCCACACCCCTGGACACAGGCCTACTAAGAAGACTGACGCTCAGTTAGAAGGTGATAGGACATCCCCTTCCCCCACACCTTACCACCACACACAGGAGCAAGCTTCCAGGCATGACGACAGTGGGTTACAGGTGAACAAGCTGCAGGACACAGACTGCCTGAGGAGTACACGGGGAAGCCCCAAAGCTGGGAGGGAGGAGAAAACAATCTTATCAGAGGAATTTGAAGCATCTGTTGTCTCTAGAGACAACAAATATTAATCACAGCCCAAATCCTAGCCAGATTACCATAATCCTCATACTAAAGGCCTATTTACTGTAGTACCTATTACCCTAAACAACTCTGGCTTTCAACCAAAAATTGCAAGTCAGGTCAGAAGGCAAAATAACACACTCTCTGAAGAGACAAATGATTTTCACAACCAGACTCAGGTATGACAGAGATGTTGGATTTATCAGACAAGAACTTAAAATTATTATGATTAAGATGTTAAAGGCTCTCATGGAAAAAGTAGACACCATGCAAAATCATATGTATGGCTAATGTAAGCTGAGAGATGAGCACTGTAAGAAAGAATCAAAATACAGGTGGAGGAAGTGGTTTTGCAGGAATAGGTCAATTTCTTTAACATAAGAGGAAAAAGAAATATTGGTGCAGATGTGGGTGTGCATTTGTAGGTTTGTTCTCATATGCTAGCTGTGACTTCTCTGTTAATTTCAGTCCTCTATTTTTGAACCCACCCACCGCGCCAGAAACAAATGTCTACTGACTGGGGAGGTGCAGGGTAAGAAGAGGCAATGTTAGGAGACCAGCATGATGCACTTTCTTGTCCTTCTTCTGGAGCTGATAACTAGCCTTATCTCCCCAGGGAACTTGGGATGGCTGTGGGAAAGCAAATAAATGTAACACGTGAAGAAGTATGTCCCTCAATATGATTTGTGGGTGAGGCTTTACACAGACCAATGATCATTCAACTCTAATTCTGTCACCCTGCCAATTAATGCTCAAAAAGGTGTTTTCTTTAACTTGGCTATTATGCCACAGCCTCAAATCAAATTAGCATTCTTATACTAGATTCTAGTGGTAAAAAAAAAAAAGGTGAGAGAGAACACATATTATCATGAAGTGTTATCAAGCACCTGTTGGTGTTGAGCTCTGTTCTATACCAGGTCTTTTGCAAAGCTCACAATGCCCCTTCCAGGTAGATTTTTTAAAACCTTCCTTTTATTCTTGAGAAAGCAGAATCCCAGAGAAATAAATGCACAGAGTTGGTAAGAGCTACCTACCCCATAAAAACGCATGTTTGTTTGTTTTGTTTTTCAACCCCATTCTCCAAAGCTAATGCTTATTCCACTACCCTCTGTTGTTTCGTATAATTTCAAAACATGGCAAAATTTACGAGTAGCAGAGAAAAACAAACGGGCCCTGGAAGAGAGGAAAGGTTTTTTTGCACAGTTATTGAAGGTATTTTACGTGAGTGTTTTCTATCTAAACACTATTTAAACCTAAATGTTTTCTATATCAATAAGGATGAGACTATTTGCAAGGGCAACTGTCAGGGAATTCCTGTACTTTACTTTCTACCAGTATTAGTTGGTGTTGTGGTTTTTCACACCCATGTCTGGAGCATCACCAAGGAGCCAGAATAATAAATACTATACAATGATTTCTTGATTCTAAGATTCATATTTTGTCTTCAAATTTTAACAGTGTTAGAAGCTGGGATGCATCTTATCACTGTGTCTGGAGAAAGCGTCCAACGGTCAAGCAGAGGGGTAAGTTGTAATGACTTTCTTTTATTGCCTAAATAAATGAAGACTAAGCTCTATATTAGAGGCGACAGTTTATCTGATCTGCACCTCAGTTAAATAATTTGCATTGGTAGTGTTATATTCCATTGATTTAAATATAAATTTGGACCCCTAATGATTGCTTTTAATACCTTCCTTTACAAGATTATATTATGATGCAACATTGAAAAAAGTTATTGTGACTATGGAAGATTCCTTACCAAGTGCCAGAAAGTGCAATTAAAAGCAATGGAAATTGCTAAATATTTTTAAATAGGTCATATACTTTTGAAACTTGAGAGGCTGATGTGACCAAGTGATGCCCTGTGAAGGACTCTCACTTGGGCTCTGAACTTCTGTTTTGTTACAAGCTTCCAGCCAGCTTTGGAAACAAAGCTGTTTAACTTCCAGTAATACATAATGAATTAAGAAAACTAAATAAACTAACCAAAAGATAGACCAGATAGTCAGTGCAGATAAAGCTTTATGCCTCAAATTCATACTGTCAATTGTAGAGGAGCTAAAACTACTCTGTACTGATGGAGAATTTGTGATGGGGGGGATGGGGGGTGGAAGATAGAGATGGAAATCCCACCAGGGATGCTAAATAACAAGCTTTCACTAATGCCACATAAACATTGTACAAGAGGGGTTCCAGAAAAGTCTTTGCATAAGCCAGGTAATTGTTATGGGTACAAATTTATGAAGGGCTTGAAGAAAAAAAAAATTTGTGTAACAGTGATTAGGGGAGACCTCCTAGGAAAAGTATTGAAGGATGGTAAGAGTCTTAAGAGGTTGAAAAGTTAGGGGTGGGGACTAATAGGGACTACCTTGTATACATACTTTCATCCTCACCCCAACTAGTGCACACAGCAGAATCTTCCACGTAGTTGCACTAACAAGTGTTTGAATAGCTTGAAAAAAATGAAGGATGACACCTCTTAATAGTTATAGAATGTTAAAGGTCATGGAAAAACATTAAAAAAGCCTGACAGAGACCATTCCACTCTTCATACATCCACTCCAGATACATTCTCAGAGTCAGCACCATCCTATTTTTAAACATTTCATCTGTCACCTTTTTATTATTTAAAAAAAAAATGTCTAATTTGCTTAAACTGCCTTAGGCAAAGTATGATCAAATTCATTGATGATAATGACACTGAATCAGAACGGACAGGGACAGAAATACCAGGGCCCATTAAAATGGACATGTGGATAAAGAGCCTCTCAGCTTTGTGCTCTACCACATCCAGGGTTTAGTGAAACAAAACCAGAAACAGTCATAGACTGATTCAAGATTGACCTCAGAGGCCATGTTTTTATAGCCTAAGGGACTGAATTGTGCTATGGCCAGACCAAGAAATCCCAGAGGATTGTCTGAATAATCACCTTGTCCCCACATGGTACCTCGGCTTAAACTGTTTCCCTCAAGAATGTGTCAGGGAAGGAATGGCCCTTGACATCCTTACGTGGAAATGTTACCTCAAGCACACATAGATTTAGATGATTTTAAGTCAGGGCTGTTTCTATGCTGTGAGTGAGTACAGTTGTGACATATATGATACATTAGGATATGGAGAAGGCAGAAGAGAGCCCGTTTGGTTTCCTATATTCTCTTCCATTAGCACATACACAAGTCTTTGTCTATTACATAGGCCAGATATCTGAGCATGACAAATTCTTTCAATGTGGTAGCCATAAAATGAAGTAGTAAACAAGGAACCAGGGCACTGTGTGATGTGCTGTGAAATTGGGGATTCAAGTCCAGGGAGATCCAGAAATGTTAAATTAAAAATCCTGTTTCGGGCTTCCCTGGTGGCGCAGTGGTTGAGGGTCCGCCTGCCAATGCAGGGGACATGGGTTCGTGCCCCAGTCTGGGAGGATCCCACATGCTGCGGAGCGGCTGCGCCCATGAGCCGTGGCCGCTGGACCTGCGCGTCCGGGGCCTGCGCTCCGCAACGGGAGAGGCCACAGCAGTGAGAGGCCCGCGTACAGCAAAAAAAAAAAAAAAAAAAAAAAAAAATCCTGTTTCTACAAGTGAGTTGTCATATCTAAGCAAGGATGGCATTTCTTTGGTTCTTTGAGACCAAGACTGTTGAAGGGGAGTGGGAGAGAAGGCAAGGCAATCGAGCAAGCTGTCACTATGGTTGTACTTAACCTTTTCCTTGAAGAAGCACTGAGCATTTAGGATCCAGAGACCATGGCCTTGGTACAAGCCCACAATTAAGACTTTTGGAGGTCTGGGTGAAAAGGGAGGGGGCAAGGCATCATGAAAGCCAGAGAATGGAGGCCTCAACTGATAGAGAACCAAGAGAGAAGTCCAAATGGAGAGGTTACAATTTAAAAATGCCTGCTATGCCTTTTCAATAAATGGTGCTAGGGCAATTGGGCATCCACCGGCAGGAAAAAGAAAAATAGGGAAGGAGGAAGGAAAAAGAGTAAAAGGTCTTTTTTTTTTTTTAACATCTTTATTGGAGTATAATTGCTTTACAATGTTGTGTTAGTTTCTACTGTATAACAAACTGAATCAGCTATACGTATACATATATCCAGATATCCCCTCCCTCTTGCATCTCCCTCCCCCCCTCCCTATCCCACCCCTCTAGGTGTTCACAAAGCACCCAGCTGATCTCCCTGTGCTATGTGGCTGCTTCCCACTAGCTACCTATTTTACATTTGGTAGTGTATATATGTCCATGCCACTCTCTCACTTCATCCCAGCTTACCCTTCCCTCTCCCCGTGTCCTCAAGTCCATTCTCTAAAGTCTCCGTCTTTATTCCTGTCCAGCCCGTAGGAACATGAGAACCACTTTTTTTTTTTTTTTTTTTTAGATTCCATATATCTGTGTTAGCATACGGTATTTGTTTTTCTCTTTCTTACTTACTTCACTCTGTATGATAGACTCTAGGTCCATCCACCTCACTACAAATAACTCAACTTCATTTCTTTTTAGGGCTGAGTAACATTCTATTTTATATATATGCCACATCTTCTTTATCCATTCATCTGTTGTGGACACTTAGGTTGCTTCCATGACCTGGCTATTGTAAATAGAGCTGCAATGAACATTGTGGTACGTGACTCTTTTTTTAAAACATCTTTATTGCAGTATAATTGCTTCATAAAGGGTGTGTTAGTTTCTGCTTTATAGCAAAATGAATCAGCTATAATACATACATATGTCCCCATATCTCCTCCCTCTTGTGCGTCTCCCTCCCCCCGCCCCATCCTACCCCTCTAGGTGGTCACAAAGCACCAAGCTAATCTCACTGTGCTATGCGGCTACTTCCCACTAGCTATCTATTTTACATTTGGTAGTATTCATTAGTCCATGCCACTCTCTTACTTCATCCCAGCTAACCCTTCCCACCACCCAGCGCCTTCAAGTCCATTCTCTACATCTGCGTCTTTATTCCTGTCCTGCCCCTAGGTTCTTCAGAAACATATATATTATTTTAGATTCCATATATATGTGTTAGCATATGGTATTTGTTTTCCTCTTTCTGACTTACTTCACTCTATATGACAGATTCTAGATCCATCCATCTCACTACAAATAACTCAATTTTGTTTCTTTTTATGGCTGAGTAATATTCCACTGTATATATGTGCCACATCTTCTTTCTCTATTCATCTGTTGATGGGCATTTAGGTTGCTTCCATGTCCTGGCTATTGTAAATAGAGCTGCAATGAATATTGTGGTACATGACTCTTTTTGAATTACGGTTTTCTCAGGGTATATGCCCAGTATCGGGATTGCTGGGTCATATGGTAGTTCCATTTTTAACATTTTAAGGAACCTCCATACTGTTCTCCATAGTGGCTGTATCAATCTACATTCCCACCAACAGCGCAAGAGGGTTCCCTTTTCTCCACACCCTCTCCAGCATATATTTTTTGTAGATTTTTTGATGATGGCCATTCTCATTGGTGTGAGGTGATACCTCATTGTAGTTTTGATTTCCATTTCTCTAATGATTAATGATGTTGAGCATTCTTTCATGTGTTTATTGGCAACCTGTATATCTTCTTTAGAGAAATGTCTGTTTAGGTCTTTTGCCCATTTTTGGATGGGGTTGTTTGTTTAGTTGATATTGAGCTGCATGAGCTGCTTGTAAATTTTGCAGATTAATCCTTTGTCAGTTGCTTCATTTGCAAATATTTTCTCCCATTCTGAGGGTTGTCTTTTCATCTTGTTTAAGGTTTCTTTGCTGTGCAAAAGCTTTTAAGTTTCATTAGGTCCCATGAAACTTAAAAGCTTTTGTTTTTATTTCCGTTTCTCTAGGAGGTGGGTCAAAAAGGATCCTACTGTGATTTATGTCATAGAGTGTTCTGCCTATGATTTCCTCCAACAGTTTTATAGTGTGTGGCCTTACATTTAGGTCTTTAATCCATTTTGAGTTTATTTTTGTGTATGGTGTTAGGGAGTGTTCTCATTTCTTTCTTTTACATGTAGCTGTCCAGTTTTCCCAGCACCACTTGTTGAAGAGGCTATCTTTTCTCCATTGACTATTCTTGCCTCCTTTATCAAAAATAAGGTGACCATATGTGCATGGGTTTATCTTTGGGCTTTCTATCCTGTTCTATTAATGTATATTTCTATTTTTGTGCCAGTATCATACTGTCTTGATTACTGTAGCTTTGTAGTATAGACTGAAGTCTGGGGGCCTGATTCCTCCAGCTTCATTTTTTCTTTCTCAAGATTGCTTTGGCTATTTGGGGTCTTTTGTGTTTCCATACAAATTGTGAAATTTTTTTGTCTAGTTCTGTGAAAAATGCCATTGGTAGTTTGATAGGGATTACTGTGAATCTGTAGATTGCTTTGGGTAGTATAGTCATTTTCACAATGTTGATTCTTCCAATCCAAGAACATGGTATATCTCTCCATCTGTTTGTATCATCTGTAATTTCTTTCATCAGTGTCTTATGGTTTTCTTTATAGAGGTCTTTTGTCTCCTTAGGTAGGTTTATTCCTAGGTATTTTTTTCTTTTTGTTGCAATGGTAAAGTGTTTCCTTAATTTCTCTTTCAGATTTTTCATCATCAGTGTATAGGAATGCAAGAAATTTCTGTGCATTAATTTTGTATCCTGAAACTTTACCAAATTCATTGATTAGCTCTAGAAGTTTTCTGGTAGCGTCTTTAGGATTCTGTATGTATAGTATCATGTCATTTGCAAACAGTGACAGCTTTACTTCTTCTTTTCCGGATTCCTTTCATTTCTTTTTCTTCTCTGATTGTTGTGGCTAACACTTCCATAACTGTGTTGAATAATAGTGGTGAGAGTGGACAGCCTTGTCTTGTTCCTGATCTTAGTGGAAATGGTTTCAGTTTTTCACCATTGAGAACGATGTTGGCTGTGAGTTTGTCATGTATGGCCTTCATTATGTTGAGGTAAGTTCCTTCTCTGCCTACTTCCTGGAGGGTTTTTATCATAAATGTGTGTTGAATTTTGTTGAAAGCTTTTTCTGCATCTATTGAGATGATCATATGGTTTTTATCCTTCAATTTGTTAATAAGGTGTATCACGTTGATTGATTTGCGTATATTGAAGAATCCTTGCATTCTGAGAGAAACCCCACTTGGTCATGTTTTATGATCCTTTTAACGTTCTGTTGGATTCTGTTTGCTAGCATTTTGTTGAGGATTTTGGCATCTATGTTCATAAGTGATATTGGCCTGTAGTTTTCTTTCTTTGTGACCTCTTTGTCTGGTTTTGGTGTCAGGGTGATGGTGGCCTCCTAGAATGAGTTTGGGAGTGTTCCTCCCTCCCCTCCCTCTGTTATTTTGGAAGAGTTTGAGAAGGTTAAGTGTTAACTCTTCTCTAATTGTTTGATAGAATTCACCTGTGAATCCATCTGGTCCTGGGCTGTTTGTTAGAAGATTTTTAATCACAGTCCCAATTTCAGTGCTTGTGATTTGCCTGTTTATATTTTCTATTTCTTCCTGGTTCAGTCTTGGAACATTGTGCTTTTATAAGAATGTGTCCATTTCTTCCAGGTTGTCCATTTTATTGGCAAATAGTTGCTTGTAGTAATCTCTCATGATCCTTTGTATTTCTGCAGTGTCAGTTGTTACTTCTCCGTTTTCATTTCTAATTCTATTGATTTGAGTCTTCTCTCTTTTTTTCTTGATGAGGCTGGCTAATGGTTTATCAATTTTGCTTATCTTCTCAGGGAACCAGCTTTTAATTTTATTGATCTTTGTTATTCTTTCCTTCATTTCTTTTTCATTTATTTCTGATCTGATCTTTATGATTTTTTCCTTCTGCTAACTTTAGGGTGTTTTTGTTCTTCGTTCTCTAATTGCTTTAGTTGTAAGATTAGGTTGTTTATTTGAGATGTTTCTTGAGGTAGGATTGTATTGCTAAAAACTTCCTTCTTAGAACTGCTTTTGCTGCATCCCATAGGTTTTGGGTCATAGTGTTTTCATTGTCCTTTGTTTTAAGGTATTTTTTGATTTCCTCTTTGATTTCTTCAGTGATCTCTTGGTTATTAATAGTGTATTGTTTAGCCTCCATGTGTTTGTATTTTTTACAGATTTTTTCCTCTAATTGATTTCTAGTCTCATAGCATTGTGGTCAGAAAAGATACTTGATATGATTTCAATTTTCTTGAATTTACCAAGGCTTGATTTATGACCTAAGGTATGATTTATCCTGGAGAATGTTCCATGAGCACTTGAGAAGAAAGTGTATTCTGTTGTTTTGGATGAAATATCCTATAAATACCAATTCAGTCCATCTTGTTTAATGTATCATTTAAAGCTTGTGTTTCCTTATTTATTTTCATGTTGGATGATCTGTCCATTGGTGAAAGTGGGGTGCTAAAGTCCCCTACTATGATTGTGTTACTGTCGATTTCCCCTTTTATGGCTGTTAGCAGTTGCCTTATGTATTGAGGTGCTCCTGTTGGGTATATAAATATTTACAATTTTATATCTTCTTGGATTGATCCCTTGATCAATATGTAGTATCCTTCTTTGTCTCTTGTAATTGTCTTTATTTTAAAGTCTATTTTGTTTGATATGAGAATTGCTATTCTAGCTTTCTTTTGATTTCCATTTTCATGGAATATGTTTTTCCATCCCCTCACTTTCAGTCTGTATGTGTCCCTAGGTCTGAAGTGGGTCTCTTGTAGACAGCATATATACGGGTCTTGTTTTTGTATCCATTCAGCCAGTCTGTGTCTTCTGGTGGGTGCATTTAATCAATTTACGTTTAAGGTAGTTATCGATATCCCATTTTCTTAATTGTTTTGGGTTTGTTATTGTAGGTCTGTTCCTTGTCTTGTGTTTCCTGCCTAGAGAAGGTCCTTTACCCTTTGTTTTAAAGCTGGTTTGGTGGTACTGAATTCTCTTAGCTTTAGCTTGTCTGTAAAGGTTTTAACTTCTCTGTCAAATCTGAATGAGATCCTTGTTGTGTAAAGTAATCTTGTTTGCAGGTTTTTCCCTTTCATCACTTTAAATATGTCCTGCCACTCCCTTCTGGTTTGCAGAGTTTCTGCTGAAAGGTCAGCTGTTAACCTTATGGGGATTCCCTTATATGTTATTTGTTGCTTTTCCCTTGCTCCTTTTAATATTTTTTCTTTGTATTTAATTTTTGATCATTTGATTAATATGTGTCTTGGCATGTTTCTCCTTGGATTTATCCTGTATGGGGCTCTCTGTGCTATCTGGACTTGATTGACTATTTCCTTTCCCATATTAGGGAAGTTTTCAACTATAATCTCTTCAAATATTTTCTCAGTCCCTTTTTTTTCTCTTCTTCTTCTTGGACCCCTATAATTCAAATGTTGGTGTGTTAAATGTTGTCCCAGAGGTCTCTGAGACTGTCCTCAATTCTTTTCATCCTTTTTTCTTTATTCTGTTCTGTGGTAGTTATTTCCACTATTTTATCTTCCAGGTCACTTATCCGTTCTTCTGCGTCAGTTATTCTGGTATTGATTCCTTTTAGAGAATTTTAAATTTCATTTATTGTGGTGTTAATCATTGTTTGTTTGCCGTTTAGTTCTTCTACGTCTGTTTCAAACGTTACTTATATTTTCTCCATTCTATTTCCAAGATTTAAATCATCTTTACTATCATTACTCTGAATTCTTTTTCAGGTAGGCTGCCTATTTCCTCTTCATTTGTTTGGTCTGGTGGGTTTTTACCTTGCTCCTTCATCTGCTGTGTGTTTCTCTGTCTTCTCATTTTGCTTAACTTACTGTGTTTGGGTTCTCCTTTTCGCAGGTTGCAGGTTCGTAGTTCATGTTGTTTTTGTTGTCTGCCCCCAGTGGCTGAGGTTGGTTCAGTGCGTTGTGTAGGCTTCCTGGTGGAGGGGACTGGTGCCTGTCTTCTGGTGGATGAGCCTGGATCTTGTCTTTCTGGTGGGCAGGTCCACGTCTGATGGTGTGTTTTGCGGTGTCTGTGAACTTAGTATGATTTTAGGCAGCCTTTCTGCTAATGGGTGGGGTTGTGTTCCTTTCTTGCTAGTTGTTTGGTATAGGGTGTCAAACACTGTAGCTTGCTGCTCGTTGAGTGGAACTGGGTCTTAGCGTTGAGATGGAGCTCTCTGGCAGAGCTTTCGCTGTTTTATATTATGTGGAGCATGGAGGTGTCTGGTGGACCAATATCCTGAACTCGGCTCTCCCACCTCAGAGGCACAGGCCTGACACCTGGCTGGATCACCAAGACCCTGTCAGCTACATGGCTCAGCAGAAAAGGGAGAAAGAAAGAAAGAGAGAAAGGGAGAAAGGGAGGAAAGGAGGAAGGAAGGAAGGAAGGAAAAAATAAATAAAGTTATTAAAATAAAAAATAAAATCAAGTTATTAAAAATAAAAAGAATTAAAAAGTAATTAAGCAAAAAAAATGGACAGAGAACTCTGGGACAAATGGTAAAAGGAAAGCTATACAGACGAAATCACACAAAGAAGCATACACATAGACACTCAAAAAAAAAAGAAAAAGGAAAAATATATATATGTCTATATATTAAAAAAAAAAGGAAAAGAGCAACCAAATCAATAAACAAATCTACCAATGACAATAAACTCTAAATACTAAACTAAGATAAACATAAAAACAGAAATAAATTAGATGCAGAAAGCAAACCCCAAGTCTACAGTTGCTCCCAAAGTCCACTTCCTCAATTATGGGTTGATTTGTTGTCTATTCAGGTATTCCAGAGATGCAGGGTACATCAAATTGATTGTGGAGATTTAATCCGCTGCTCCTGAGGCTTCTGAGAGAGATTCCTCTTTCTCTTCTTTGTTTGCACAGCTCCTAGGGTTCAACTTTGGATTTGGCCCCCGACTCTGTGTGTAGGTCGCCTGAGGGCATCTGTTCTTCACTCAGACAGGACGGGGTTAAGTAGCAGCTGATTTGGGGGCTCTGGCTCCCTCAGGCCGGGGGGATGGAGGGGTATGGATGCGGGGCGAGCCTGAGGCAGCAGAGGGCAGCGTGATGTTGCACCAGCCTGAGGCGCGCTGTGCATTCTCCCGGGGAAGTTGTCCCTGGATCCCGGGACCCTGGCAGTGGCGCGCTGCACAGGCTCCCAGGAGGGGAGGTGTGGATAGTGACCTGTGCTTGCACACAGGCTTCTTGGTGGCGGCAGCAGCAGCCTTAGCGTCTCATGCCCATCTCTGAGGTCCGCGCTGATAGCCATTGCTCGTCCCCGTCCCTGGAGCTCATTTAGGCCGTGCTCTGAATCCCCTCTCCTCACGCACCCAGAAACAATGGTCTCTTGCCTCTTAGGCAGGTCCAGACTTTTTCCCGGACTCCCTTCTGGCTACCTATGGAGCACTAGCCCCCTTCAGACTGTGTTCACGCAGCCAACCCCAGTCCTCTCCCTGGGATCTTACCTCTGAAGCCCGAGCCTCAGCTCCCAGCCCCTGCCCACCCCAGCGGGTGAGCAGACAAGCCTCTCATGCTGGTGAGTGCTGGTCGGCACTGATCCTCTGTGTGGGAGTCTCTCCGCTTTGCCCTCTGCAACCTTGTTGCTGCGCTCTCCTCTGTGGCTCTGAAGCTTCCCCACCACCACCCCAAGGCTCCCCCAGTGAAGGGGCTTCCTAGTGTGTGGAAACTTTTCCTGCTTCACAGCTCCCTCCCAAAGGTGCAGGTCCCATCTGTATTCTTTTGTCTCTGTTTTTTCTTTTTTCTTTTGCCCTACCCAGGTACGTGGGGGAGTTTCTTGCCTTTTGGGAAGTGTGAGGTCTTCTGCTAGCATTCAGTTGGTATTCTGTGGGAGTTGCTCCACATGTAGATGTATTTCTGATGTATCTGTGGGGAGGAAGGTGATCTCCACATCCTACTCCTCCACCATCTTGAAGGTCTCCTCCGAATAAAATGTCTTTGCTCTAAACCTCATACCTTATAAAAAAATTAACTCACAATGAATCATGGACTTAAATGTAAAATGTAAAGCTATTAAACTTTTAGGAAAAAAATAGACAATTATTGAAATCTAGTGCTAGGCAACCAACTCTTAGATGTGACCCCCAAATCACAATCCATAAAAGGAAAAAATTGATTCATTAGATCTCATCAAAATCAATTTTTTTTTGGTTTTGTAAAAAACTCTGTTAACAGGATTAACAGTTATGCTACAGTCTGGGAGAAAATATTTGCAAACCACATATCCTATAAAGATTTGTTATTCAGTATATAAATAACTCACAAACTCATCAATTAAGAAAACAATTCAAGAAAAATATGAGCAAAAGACATGAGCAGATATTTTATCAAAGAGGGTTTAAAATATCAAGCATATGAAAAGGTGTTCACCAGTTACCATTAGGGAAATACAAATTAAATCCACAGTGATATACCACTACATGTCTATTAGAATAGCTAAAACTAAAAATAAAAAAATAATGACAACACCAAATGTTCTCAAGGCTGCAGAGAAACTGGTTTACTCATACATTGCTGGTGTCAATATAAAATAGTACAATCATCTAGGAAAAATGTCTGGCAGTTCTTATAAAACTAAACATGCAACTCTCATATACCTCAGAAATTGCACTTGGGGCCAGTTTTCCCAGAGAAATGGAAATTTATGTTAACACTGAATCATAGATGTGCATAGCAGTTTTATTTTTAATAGCCAAAATTTGGAAACAGCCCAGATATCCTTCACCAAATGCAAGATTTAAAAAAATTGTGGTATATCAATACTATGGAATATAACTGAGCAATAAAAAGGAAAAAATTATTGATATAGGCAGCACCTTGGATGAATCTCCAGAGAATTATGCTTTGTGAAAAAAGATTCCAAAATGCTGCATACTGTACGATTTTATTTGTATTATACTCTTGAAATTATAAAATTTAAGAATGGAGAACAGATCAGTGGTTGCTAGAAATTAGAGACAAGGGTTGGGAGAGGAAGAGGTGAGAGTTAGGTATGGCTACTAAAGGGCAATAAAAGGGATCCTTGTGCTGATGGAAATATTCTGTATCTTGACTGTGTTACTGCCAGTATCTTGATTGTGATACTTCTTGTACTACAGTTTTGCAAGATGTCAGCACTGGGGGGAAACTGTAAAGGATACCAGGGGTCTCTCTGTAGTATTTCTTAAAACTGCATGTAAATCTACGATTATCACAAAGCTAAAAGTTCAATTTGAAAAATGTGCCTGATGGTCCATAAAATTAAAAAATATATATATGCCATCTCCTTCCCAAAGTGCAAGTCATACATAAGTTAGCTAGATTCTGGGGATACGGAGAGCAGTGGAGCTGAGGAAGCCCTCGGACTTTATTTTCTAGCTATTCATATGTACACACTGCTATATTTAAAATGGAAAACCAACAAAGACCTACTGTATAGCACAGGGAGCTCTGCTCAATATTATGTAACAACGTAAACAGGAAAAGAACTTGAAAAAGAGTAGACCCAAGTATATGTATAACTGAATCACTTTGCTGTACACCTGAAAATAACACAACATTGGTAATCAGCAATATTCCAGTGTAAAATAAAAAGTTAAAAAAATAAATTAAAAATAAAATGAATTTGAATTATTTTAAGCAGAGAAATACTATGGTAAGGTTTGTATTTAAGAAAAGTCATGAGTTTTCTCTGTGATATGGATTGGAAGTGGTGGTGTGTTTAGGACTTGCGTGGGGAGACTAGAGAGGGTGCGATGAGGTAGAGGGTGATTGCTCTCTCCAACCAGGAGAGCGTGGTAAGGAACTGGCCTGCCACGACAGAAGCTTTGGGGATGGTGAGGAGGGGGAAACAGGAAATAGATAAGTGGTGGATCAATAGCCTGTAGTGGTTGGTTTGATTTGAGGTGAGGCTTGGGCAAAGAAGAGCATGAATGAAGGAGCACTGTCAGTGTGTTCAGTCACTAGAGGCACGGCGGTGCTTTTCAGCAATCCGGTCGCAAGAGACAACTGCTAGGGGTAGGGCTATAGGAAGAAGAGTCTGTGGTCTGGTGCTCAGTCATTTCACCCCCTCCCCCCCATTATCTTTCTACTGGGGAAACTGTTGTCTATTGATAGAGTAGTGAAGTCACTGGGCTAGTTTACAAATCTTAATTTCCTAACCTATGAACTTGAATTCTCAAAGATATGTCATACTAATTGTCCAGAACTTCCATCCTCCCTAGAAGAGATCTATTTCTTGACCTACTTATAAAATTAAAAGTAAGCAACTGTCCATATAATCACATTACTGCAACTCTATTTTGGGGGAAGCAGAGAGAACATCATAGTCATTGTGAATCCACTCAAAAAGCACGGGGCTCTGTCAGGAGGAGGTGTCCAGGGTGAATGTGGTGTGGAATATTTATTGAAACTCTGACTCAAGCAGGCTCTATCCAGATTGCAGTGTCATAGGCAGCCTTATTTGTGGATTCCTAATTGGAGTAAGGTACGAGAGACCTCTGATAGAGGAGTTTGTGTATGCCAAGGCTGCAGACCTTTTCCAGTCCTTTAACCAAAGTGTCTTATAGCCCAGAAATGATCACAAGGGTTATATGAGAATCTATAGATGTTCTTCTGGTGTTTCCTTGTCAGAGAGAGAGAGGTTCCTGCCTACCTTACCCATCCTTTCAGTCCCTGGCAAACAGCACTGCAATATCAGGAGAAGGGAGCTTCAGACTGTGGAGTCCTCCTTTCAGAAGTCCTCACTCTTGTTTTTTAAGAAACTTAGGAACTCTGCAAGGGTCTGTCCTGGCATCAGTACCCTGTAACAACTGGTCTCCTGGTCAGTTCTCCCTAGTGCCCCTTGGCTAAGCACACGAACCTGACACAGATTCCCTTTCGCTGAGAACTGGTGTGGCTGGAAGATGGTTTCTGTTTGTAATGTACATTCACCGCCATTCACGAGCCATTTCTATCAGTGCCTTCCTTGGAGAAGAGAAGCAATACCTTATAAAACAAGCCACCCAAATTGTCATGTGAGCACTTCCTTGCACAGCAGAGACCTGAGGGAGTAATTAAATGTTGCTGATGCCCTATCATCTTTAAGGTTGGGTTTTATCCTTCTATAAATACCAAATTACCCTGTGGTGTTTATTTAACAAAATACCCGGAAAATCCTAAATGTGCTTTCACATAAGACTTTTTTTTCCCTTTTTCTACATCTGTCTCACTGTTTCTCTAGGTCCACTCAAGGGATTCAGCCTAACCCTGGAAAGTGCTTCCTGATGGTGAGAGCTGTGCTAAGTTTGGCCATGGGAAATGAAGCTCTTTCCAGGGAAATACTATTTTTGTTTTTGTGTCTGCTTGAATAGACATGGATAAGAAATTACATCTGGGCAGGGGGTTGATGCTGGGGCTTGTGGGGGAGAGGGGCATATGGAAGGGTCAGGGGTAGAGAGAAAAGCCTGGCTAGGATGTAGCCCCTAAGGTGATAAAAGAAGGTCTGGAAACTTGCCAAAGCAGATCAGCATGGCATTAGCAGCAGGAGAGATGTGCTACAGTTGATGAAATATGATCTTAAGGGAAAGCTCAAATCTAGTTATTAGTGGAGTGAAAGAACCGGCCTGGGCTAGGGAAGTGATTTGAAATGGAGAGACATAAATAGAAACTGTGATTAGATAATGCCAGCCTCTTACCTGCTGCCCAAAGCTACTGTGAGGAAGAACCGGGCTACATGCTAGGTTCCTGACAGGCACACAAGGTTCGTCGTTGTTGCTATTACATACAGCTTGTAAAGGGAAGCTCATATGCACAGACCAGCCCATCTGTGCATTGGCAGATGGGATGGGAGCTGTCCGAGTGAAGAGCACAGTACGATTTAGGGCTGGATATGAATGGACTATACTTAGGACAGTAGTTCAAATACAGTTGCCTTAATATTGCTGTCTCAGATTTTTAACTGAATGAATAGTTTCTGAACTAATTTTATTGTTTAAAGTCATGCTAGTTAATGGCTTTTCAAAATAAAATTGACTGTGGCTGACTTACACATCAATGGAAGATCTAAAAAAATTGATTTGATTATATAATCCTGAAATCAAGATTTCTAGAAAGATGGATATGTTCCATCTCCCCTTTTGTAAACTGGCTTATTTCTGAACAGGCAATGAGCAAAAACAAACCAAATTACAAGTGGATTCTGACGAAGCTTAGCTCAAACTTCAGTCAAACCCTCTATTCTCTATGAATCTTTGGGTAATTTGCTTAATTCCTCAGTTTTCTCAGTAGAAAAAAGGAGATACTATATACTCCTGTTGTGAAGATAATTGTGAAGTGTCTAATACAGTGCTCAGTCTATAGTAGACATTCAGCAAAGGTTTGCTACCTAGTTATGTTTATTTTGCATACAGTTCTTATGTGTGTAGATGTGCAATGTAGAAAAAGACCTGGATAGGAGGTCTGGATAGGAGGCCATTCTGATAATATCCAACAGTGGGGAAAAGGCACAGAGAAAATAACAGGCATGATAACGTTTGGGAATGTTTTTTCCAGAGCATTAATCCTGATCAGTAAGAAAATTAGCAAACAGTTAGGTCATGGAAAGTCTTAGATATCAGGAGTTTAAATTTAATTCCTTAGGGCAGTAGTCAGCAAACTTTTTCTGTACAAATCCAGAGTGTAAGTATTTTCAGTTGTGTGGACCACACAGTTTTGTCACAAATATTGGACTCTGCCATGATAGCATAAGAGCAGCCATTGACAATACTTTAGTGAATGAACATGTCTGTGTTTTGATAAAACTTTATTTATGAAGCCAAGCAGTGGGCCTGATTTGGCCTGTGGCCTTTAGTTTACCAAACACTGGTCTAGGTGACAGGGAATAAATCCAGCATCCTATCTTATTATTTCTTCATTTAGAAATCCACAGATGTTTTACTTTTTGAATGGGTTAGGTGACAGCTCACCCCAAATTATGTTCATTGATTAAGTAATTTTACAGATATTTGAGTGTCTAGTATCGTTAGCCACTGCCCTAGGTGCTGGAGAAACAGCTGTGAACAAACAGACAAAACAGAGTTCCTAGCTTTAAGGAACTCATTTTCTAGTGGAATGACAGAACTCTGTTACTACCCTCTCGTAGAAACCCGGCTGTACATAAACCATATTTATCAATGTTTTCAGTAGTGCTCCTAGATTTTCTGCACCCCGTATCCCTCTATTATTAGATCAAGGAATGATGTAGCAAGGTGTATCTGGTATCAGCAAGATATTTGACAAAGTAGCCCCTGTTACTGTGGTGGACTTGATGGAGAAATGTGGGCTGGTTGACAATATAGCTCAGTGAACTGGAACCTGGATAAAAGACAGTACTCAGTGAATGCTGATGGATTGATCAGCAGCGACCTGCAGAGCAATCTCCAGTGACCTAGAGGGCCGTGTCCTTGCCTCTGTGCTCCCCAACCTTCCCATCGATGACTTAGATGAAAGCATGGAAAGCATGCTGATCAAATTTGCAGATGACATAAAGCAAAGAGGGAGACAGCTGACAGGACCAAGATCTAAAATGATTTTGACAGTCTGGAACAATAGCCTGAATCTAACAAGATGAAATTTAATAGGGATAAATGGAGGGTCCTGCACTTGGGTTCAAAAGTCAAATCGTACATGAGATGGGGGAGAAGTGGCTAAACTGCAATACCTGCGATGAAGCTTTAGAGATTTCACTGACAGCAGGCTCGGTGGGAGTCCACAGTGTGATGTGAATGTCAAAAATGCCAGAGTGCACCAACTCCATTGCTAGGAAGGCAGAGTCCAGGGCAAGGGAGGTGGCTGTGCTGTAGCACTGGGCCAGGTCAGATCTTCCATGGGTGTGGTTCTGAGCATCAGATGTTGGGAGGGACGTGGATAGACTCTGTCTTGGTCAAAGAAGACTCAGTGAGTAATAAGGAAACCTAAGAACATGGAGGTGAATTAAGAAAATAAAGGTTATAAGCACTTAAAACCCATTTATTGGTTCCATGTCTTTCTGAAGAGCACATTGTGGGGGAAACTGGCAAAATCAACTCTTGTTGAAACTACTTCTACTTCCCTAGTAGCAAAACTCTTACCTCCTCTGAGGATCAAAGGGTGAGTGGATGTTTGTTAAAATGCAGCACTCTCTGGGTGAAAGATGTTCCAGGGAACCCAGGGGAGCATGTGTTAAAATTCCTTTGTTCCAGTGGGTTTCCTTGTCAGTTTCATGCCTTTGTAATCTATGAGCCATTTTTGAAAATCTGCATCAAATAACCCAAGTGTGAGACAGGTGAGCAGAAAGGTAAGCTTTCTGTCCTGCTGAGAAGCTTAGTGGCGAGGGCCGGATGTGTGTTTCCCAAGGAATAGATTCAACACGTACCTTCAGAGAAACTTCAGGGAATCAGAGGCTCAAGGAATGAGCAATTTAATTTAATTTAATTTTCTAGTTAACTCTGAAAATATGTTTTCATTCAGTCTTTGATGCTGGAAATCATTCTAAAACACATTTGTTTACTTTCTTGCCTCTGTGAAGGGAAGGAGGAAAGGAGGGAAGGGGGGAAGGAAAGGAGAGTTGAATCTCTAAAGCATTCTCCTAGTTTTTAGAATAAGACCTGCCCACGGTCTGCCTAGTGAAGTCTGATCTGGCACCTATTTACCACTTTAATATCATCAACATCATATCTTCATCCCATTGACTATGACCCCATCTTAGTGCCTCCTGGCCATTGATGTCAGTGCTGTCCCTTAGGTAGGGAACAATTTACCTCACCATCCTTTCTAACTCATCCTTCAGTTCTTGCCAGAGAGCTTAGAAATCACAATTTCTGGGGAAAACTCCCTGATTCCCGAAGTCTGGGTAGGGCCCCATTCAATGTTGTCTAAGCACACCCTGTCCTTGTTAGAGCAAAATGCTTACCCTACCCCATGGTAACAGACCGGCCATGTGTCTTCCTCATAAGCCCTAAGAGGACAGAAACCATGGCGTATCTCTTCATTGTTATATTTCCAGCATTTAGCATGCTGCCTGACACAAAATGTGTGTTCAACAGATTTGTTAAATTTAATTCATTCATTGGAAGTATTAAGAACTTTAAGGACATCATCTTAAGTATCAATAACAATATACTAAACAAAAGGTGGCACCAATACTGTAGTTGTGGCAGAACTATCTAGTCCAATGTGCTTTGATGATAGAATAAGGAAGTTGAGTTCTAGTGAAGGGGATTGACTTGCCCAAGGCCACACAGCCATCTAGCAGTTAAGCCAGAACTAGTCTCCATTTATCTTCTCAAGATGTTTCTTTCTGCCTCACCATAACTGCTGCTGCCAGGCTGTGAAGTCACACGTCTGCTCTGGTAAAATCAAACATGAGGAATAGATTATCTCTGAATCCAATGAAGGCTGGAGAATGAGATTTGGAAGAAGAGCAGAAACTAAGAATGGTGAGGTATTTGGAAGGACAGGCAGGAACAGATCCCAGTCTGGAACAAGTCATGTCTTCTAGTTAACGGGTTAGGATGCTGCCCTGGCACTGGGCACTCACTGTCGCTGCCCCTGGACCTCAGATCCCTCCCAGTTCTCACAGTCCTGGCACCGCTCTGCTTTTCTGCTGAATAACTTCTCAACTGTCCCTGCATTTTGTTGTTTTTTTACTCCTTTATGATCCAGTATCCCAGGCAGGGACATCTGATTGGCTGAAGTGAGGTAATAGACCTGAAACCCAGATGCCACGGGCAGGAAGAGGGAGGTTATCTGGCTCCATCCTGGTTTCTACTGTGTGAGGCAGGTGTGACCAGGACTTAGTTTAGCAAAGGGGTCCAGGTGCTGGGTAGCCATAAAACAAATGAACAAAACCTTGCCAAGTGGCCACTCACTGCATCTTTTTGTCTTCAATGGCTCCATCCCCCCAGGTGACTTGTGGTTCACACAAAGCAGGTTTCCAGGAGGCACCGAGAACATTGACCTGAGAAGTAAGTACTGCTTTCATTTTCACTCTTTTTATTTTGAAAGAAAATTCTGTACCTGTCCCTTTCTTTCCTTATGTCTCCATTTTCCTGTCTGGAAAATAAATGTGGTGTTTGGATGGCCTCTCAGAGGGCCATCCTTCCTCTAATGCTCAATGGTTGCTTCATGGACCCACTCATTGTGGGATGTGGGTAACTTTCCATGGAAAAGTATGTTTGTTAACCTCCCCGTCTCAGTAAAGAAAGTGTGATGATGGCTGAATTTGGCTTGTTGGTGCAGACTCTTGTCAAGTCTCTGTTAGCATCCCGGGTGTCCACCTGCCTCTTCTGGGACTTCAGATGAGAGGGGAAAGGTCTTGAGATTGGGTTGATGCACAGGTCCTAGGACATACTGAGAAAACTCTACTTCTGGCTAATACTCAGAGATTAATTATCAACGTTGGTCATAAAGATGTATGAGTGGTATCCAAAATGGACTGGTTCTGAAAGTGAAGTATAAACTGGACTTAGAAAATGTTTGGCCTCAAGGATTGCACTTCTCATCGCAGAAACAAGTTTTGGCTAGGCTGGAATATTTACCCGGTGTCCTGGGAATAGACAGCACTTTAAGTCCACTTAACACATGTTAATGTTACAGTATTAAAATGACTTCCAAAACTTTATTGAGGGCAGAATCCCAAAGTGACAGCCAGAAAGCAAATTGTTACTAACTTTTACTGCAACCCTCTGCTCCTCTGTACTCTTGTTGGAACATTAGTATTCATGCCAGGCAGAGTATCTTTCTGACCAGTTAAATGTTTTAAAACCAACTAACAAACCAAATGGCAAGCCAGGAAAATTCTTCTCCTCAAGACAACGTGGAGCCATTATTCACTTAATAGTATAAACATTACTCTCTATTCCAGGGTTACTAACTTCTGAGCCTTTAATGGACTTCACATTGTACTTAGGGGATTAACAGAGAAGTTTGTAATTGATTCTCTTTGTTGGGGGAAATAAAGAAGACAAGTATTTACCTAGTCATTGGTTATGTTACTGATGGAATGTAAAAAGGCTCTCAATATTTAGAGCTGTAGAATTATTTCCTTCTTTTAAGACCCATGTTGTGGTTAATACTTAAAGAACAAATTTATTTTTGTGTTCCTTTAAGTGTCTTAGGTTCCAAATCACAGTTCTTTACATTTATTCACTTAAACATACTCATTGTATTTCATTGTACACCTACTATGTGCCAGGCATTTTGTAGTCTGTAGGTAGACAGTGTATGTGGTATTGAAAAGCACAAATGCGATTCCAGTCTTCAGTGGGGTAGTAAGGAAGAGCAGGCATTAAATTAATAATCACACAAATAAATACAAAATTTACAACTTGTGATAAATGCTAAAATTAAAAGGAATCAGTAATTTTGGGAAAAGAAAAACTGGGGGTGGGGGCAGAGGTGGAATTAACTTCTTTGAGGAAAAAGCAGTTAAGTTTAGTTACTGCTGTGATTGTGTAATTAGGCTCCTGATATATGCTTCTGATTCCTCAACAGTGATCGCTTGCTACCACATCATGATTACTCAGTACTCAGGTGGGTCAGGCAGTGTTCAGTCAGGAAAACTGTGCCATTACAAAATGTTATGGGAATAAGTTACATAGAAGGAGGAGGAACTGGGAAGTGAACTCTAGAAGGGGAGAGTTACAGGATCAAACGGTAACTCATGCTGTTTGAAGCGCTGGTACAGTTGGGCAAGTCAGAGCTTGTGGGAACATAGGGAACATTACCCCTGTCTGCCTAGTGAAGCAGAACCATAGAAGGGAGGCATGTGGAGAGGTCTGGAGTAGCAGCTCTCTAGAAATTGCTGCCTCTATGACAACCCCCTCCCCAAAGGGAACTCTACTCCTATGAGTTTGTAGCCAAGCATCTTCTGCTGGGCTTGCAACTCCTATTGACCAATAGGAGTTGGTCAGTAGGGCCAGAGGTTGAGTGGACTGGCTGGAATCAGGAGAGGAGAGAAACAGGGACAAGCTGGGCCTGCTGAAACTCCTGCATCTATTCATCACTCTGACCCCCACAGTTTTCCAAGGGTAATGATCTTGGCATCACTTCCGTTTTTCAAATCCCATTTTTCAAATGGGTCACCAACCATCCTGATTTGCTCAAAATGTTCCCAGTTTTAGCAGTGAAAGTCCTATATCCCTGGAAACCCTTCCATCCTGGACAAACTGGAGTGGTTGATCACCCTAAAACCCTAAAATCTCATGTGAATTCATCTCATTGACCAGCTCTAACCCAAAACAGCATAGAAGAGGAATTCTGGGAAACATAATTCTCAACCTTAAGCAGGTGCAGTAGTACCAAGTTAACCCAGGCAATCCAGTGTACCAGCTGTATCTCATTTCAAAGATTTGTGATGGCCAGTATCTAAACAGTGCTATCTTCTAATTAGTATGCTTCTATCCCATTAGGAGTCTCTTTAAGGATTATGGCATAGGCTTAATTCAAATTTAAAATAACCATACTTTCATGATAGAAGGAATTTTATAACAATCCCCCAAACTAAATTTAAATGCTTTGTGGGTTATCCTCTATTTGGATTACTTTTGGTATCATTCTAGTTGGTTAGCTTGGGTAAGTGGAAATGAAAGTGCTCCAGGCATGGCCACTCTCCTGGCACTAGAACAGAGAACCAGTCCTACAGTACGAGTGCTCAGGATGGAGTGAAATCTTAAATCATCCTGATGGAGAGTTTGCCAGGTGTGAAATGAGAAGTTAGTGAGACACAGTGGGGTTGCATTAGGATCTATTGCTGGATCTTCCCAACAGACTATTGTTGATTGCAGGGTCACATGCTTTGACTCCAGGCTACGTACCAAGCCTTGTAGGAATGTGAATGTTGGTGGCCAGAATGAGGGGTGTTGCAGGTAAAGGAAAAGGAAAAATGTTTAGCTAGAAAAGTCGACTATAAAATTTGAAAAAGGAGAAAGGAGATATGTGCTGTGTATGACTGCCAGAACAATTCAATAATGTCTGAGGAGGGCTTGGATTTATTGACAATGAAGCAGGCAAGCTTGGGGCCATTCGTTCGGGCTCAGCCCCTATAAATGATTTGGAGAACTTTGTAGCGTGGTAAGTAGTATAATGGTTTTTGTATTGAACTGTGTACCCTCAGCCAACTTGAAAGAACCAAGATTCTCTAGAATTCAATTTACTTTGCTTTAATGGGAGATCTGATGCTCATCTACTCTAACTGCTTCTTTTATCTAAGCTGCTAAAGAGTCACATGGTTTAGGAAGAAAATTAAGAGATTTCACATTTGTTGCTCTAAGCAAAATCATTTTGTTATCTACTTTAATGAGAGCATGGATGAGTTTTCCTGTTTTAATAATCACTGTGTCTTAAACTCCTCTTCCATGAAGGCGATATCAACAAAAACTCTCTAGAGGCTTTATCTTTATACAATTAGTTTTTCCTCTCTACCATCTGAAGTCCTTGAAATTATTTTTAAAACAGTAGGAGGCATGTCCTTTCTCTGAGCCCTTGAGGCACATATAAGGAAAATGGACATTACAGTATTGCTTTGAAGAGGGGATTGGTGTAATCACAGGTCTCTATCTGAATTCACATTTGAGTGTACTCAATTATTTTATTTTATTTTATTTTATCTTCTCTTATTTTTCTTTCTATGCATAGAAGACCTCTATGGATTTCTGTAGTCCTGGTCACTAGGGAGTGAACGTGTACATTCATTGCACTCAAGTCTGTTTGGAAGGAATCTTCCTGGTTCTTAAGAATTCCTGAGTGTTATGAGTCTAGTTTTGGGGTGAATTTATCTTACCTGGTTGAAGATAGACTGGTCCTAATTTCTGTAGTTTCCACATTTTGTATCCAAACAATCTAACAACCCGTATCAAATGGTATTTTATCAAAGTCTTCCAGACTGTGACAGGCAGCCCTCTCTCAGACTTAAGTTTAGCACTACATTTATCCTTAATGCATTTATGTATATATTATTTATATTTATCTACTGTTAAAGTATTTGAAAGAGCTCACAATGAAAGAAACATTTAAAGTAACATGGTTGAAGTAGGAAAAAATAAGGAGGAGAAATGACATGTCAAACACAAATTAACAGTGAACTATTTGGAACTGTAACAAACAGGAAGAGTTGCACTTAAATCTTAATTGTCTGATTATAAGAGATGCAGTGTCTACGGGGCAGAGAAACTCTGCTAGAAATAAATGTTGGATGGTAATGTTTGAGCCCTCACATCAGGATATAATGTACACTGTCGTCAATGATGATTTTACAGGTTATACTGACATATATTTACATGGCTAATTTTTGCTGGCCTTTGACAAAAAAAAAAAAAAAAAAAAACAAGATATGGTATTAAATAATGTTCTATAAAAAGATTTCTGTATGGGGCTAGTCTAATAGGATCTAGGTAAGTTGCTTTCAGGCCACATATTGATAAAAGGACCAAATCAAGAGTGCTAAGAAGAAGGATAGCTCTCATAGGCCACAGACATGCAAGCAATGAAATTTAGGCCACTGCAATTCCTCGAAAATTCAGTGTAGTTTTGTATTTGTCATTTTTCAAAGGGAAGTTATCACTGGTGTTTTGTAATAAGTTGAAATTTTCTGTATAATATTAATCACTAAGGTAGGGCTAATACATTATATTTACATATTTCTCACAATCTTTAAAAAGTTTTATTTTTATGTTGAAGAATTATTGGGCAACTCCTTGAGGCTGTGAATTGCTCAGTTCTTAGAAATATTTCTAATGCTCCAGTGGGTTCCCAGTTTCTCCTTTTCTTTTCTTTTTGTTGATTCTGAGGAGTTAGTCTGTTTTCTTCAACTCTTACCATCTAGTCCATCCATTGGGATTCTTTTCCTCTCACATCTGACTTCAGAATAAAAGATACTTTCTAAATATTCTCATTTCCCTGCAGTTTCCTTAGCAGCCAAGCACCTCAAAGACAAAAACAAAAACAAAACACAAAGCAAAACAAAAACAGCATTCAGTATCGTGCATTACCCCACCCCCTCCCTGGAATCAGGCTTCAATAACCTTCTTCTGAAAACACTCAGACTTTATGAAACTGTACTGGTAAATTTAATCAAAGTGTCATAATTTCTTATGTAGCCAATGACTCTTCAAAGTGCACATATTCTTTGACTGTTCTTCAGCTTTTAATATTGTTGACTAATTCCTTTTTCATAAACTCCCTCCTAGCTATCCAGGTTTTTGCTCTGGTAAATCTGTAAGACTCCCCTTTGTGGAAACACTCATGTTAATTTTGGGTATTTTCCCTAGTGTTCTGTCCCTGGCCTTTATCCTGCCCCCTTTCTGAATAGAGTTTCTTTGGGTGATGTCATTCACTCCTATGACATCAATCATACTGGACCCATTTATTCCATCTCCTTACCCTGTGTCCTCCTGGACATATTTCTTGCTTAGCTGAAGTCTCATATATCTTACTACCTATTGCACATCTTTAAGTTGATATTCCTCAGGTACAAAACTGAACTTGCCTCATTCACTCCTAGTCCCAGACGTTGCCTTTTTTTTCCCCTTAGGAGTAGCACAAGTTTCTGTTTAGATGCCTAAGGCAAAAATTTTGGAATCATGATATACTTGCTTTGTCCCTTTATTCTGATATTTAAGTGCTCAATAATATTGCGCTAGATTTCTCTTAACCTTATGGTAAATACTGGCAGAAACTGGAAATGAATCTTGTAGATACTAGCTGGGGTGGTGGACAATGTAAGGCTGGAAAAGGAAGACTGTTGATATGATGACTCTATACAGTAGTTCTCAAAATTGGTCCCCACATAAACAGCATCATCATCACCTGGGAAGTTGTGAGAAATGCAGATTGTTAGGCCCCACCCCAACCTGGATCAGAAGCTCTAGGGATGAGTCCCAGAAATTTGTAATTTAACAAACTCTCCAGATGGCTGTAATGCACACTACAGTTTGAGAACTGCAGCTCTAATGGGATTGAGAATTTAACACAATGACAGGGGCACCTGGAGCTATCCTGGTGAAACTTGGCAAAACAAGGCCCTCATTAAATGAAGTGGAGATGCAAAAACTGCCTAAGCAGATGTTAAGGAAGGAATCAAAATACTAGAAGAGGTGAACATGCTAAAAACCATTTATTATATAAGACTCAGGAAGACACTAGATAGCTGTGTTCCTTGGCTGAGCCCAGATGACATTGCTTTCACTAAGGCAATGAGAAATGTCTGGTGAGGGGGGCACCAGCAACTCCAATAAGTTCAGTATTGTTTTCTGTAGCCTAGTCTGGCTCTGGGCTCTCTAAAGTCAATAAAGATTATAGAATCTTGAATATGTAGGAGCCAGTGGCAGTGGCAGCATTTAACCATCAGAGGCAAGGTGGAATACATTTTATATATGACATCAAGGTCAGAACTGCAGCCAGAAGTAAGTCCTGGCCTGCAGGGATCTATGGCAATAACAAACGAATAAGCCATATGATACTTGGAGGCAAGATGAGATGATTGCCCACCAACAAGCAACAACACATGTATGTGTGTGTGTATCTGTGTACATATGTGTGTATGAGTGGATGAGCAGAGGGCTGATGTCAGTGCTTCAATGATGAGTCACGATTTCCTAAATAGTTTTTGTATCTGACTTAGCGCTCAGAATCAAAGTTCATTAATTGAAGGAAAGGCCAAGTCTCCCTTAGGAAGGGCCCTACAATGCCACAGCAAGTGTACATAGTAATGATTCCCTCAGTTCTTTCCCATGAGAACCATCTACCCTGGGTTTAGACAACAAGGAAGAATATTGCCTGTAGAGCATTTAAAATGACAATACAACCCACTAAGTGTGGTCTATTCTTCATTATCATTATATTCCAGACATTTTTTAATTAAAACATTTTAGATATAATTTACATATAAAATTCACTTGTTCTAAGGGTTCTATAAGTTTTGACAAATGCATACACCTGTGTAATGACCACTATAATTTATATATGTATAATTTAATACATATATATATATATATCATAGGGTGTTATTTTTGTTGTAGAATTCTGTGAATTTTTAGACCTGTAACAACTTAGGGATCCATCGCCATAATCAGGATATAAATAGTTCCATCACACCAATAATCAATGTTACTGATAAAACATTTTTCCCAGAAAAATCTTTTATTGGTCTCAATTCTATAAATTCCTGTAGTTATTGTTGAGTTAGTCATATATATGTAACTTCAAATTAGCACATTTGTAGTTTGTCCTTTATAGCCTGTCTACAAGGAGGTTAATATGGAATTTTGCCAGTAATACATCTGGCTCCCCACACCTCACATATACGAACTAAATTATATGAGTTCATTTGGGCAGTACATTCCTAAAGTTTCAGGTTTCTTTTAGTTCATTTTGGGTACATTTCATATTTCCAATCCCAGTTATACTGCATATGCCTGCATTTAAACAGTATATGTAAAATAAAGAATGACAGTGTAATGATTATAAATATGAAGAAAAAGAACTTGAATTATTTCAATTCTCTCATTCTAAGTGACCACTTGGAGGATTTGTGTTTAAAATGTTTTGACTGTGGAACAACTGAGACCTGCTAGAATAGATTCTGAAGAAAAAATGACATGCACAGTACTGCACTTCCTGTATTTTATTTTGTGAATGTGATTTTTATGAACCTCTGCCAAATCTCTTTTGTTTAAGACTTCTCTCAACTATTTGTATATCTGTTGAAAGATTTGAAAATTAAAATTAATTAAAAAGTTGTTTAACTGTGAGTGAAGAAAGATTGACAAATCTGCTGTACTATTAAGCATGAATATGTGAAGAAGATCAATTTTGACTTTGACAAATTTGAAAATTTTAAGGCTCAGTAACAGAAACTATGTTACTCGTTACTGCAACAACCAACATGTAGGTGTAGTTTTCACCATTTTTATAAAAAATACATTACTATATTTTAGATATATGAAGAAATTCTTTTTTCTACTATGAACATAATTTTAATTCATATATATTATTTAATTTCTAGCATGATTACATATATGCAGGTTTCAATAAAGATATTTTTCACTGTTTATCTGTTGTAATCTTTATTACTATTCATTCCATTTCATGATTATTCCTGAAAATAATTTTTTGTGTGTTGAGAAAGGGCGGTGTTATTCTGGGTGGCAAATATCCTGAGTATGGGGCTGCCAAGCTCATTTCTAGTTTTATCAGGTGAACAACTTGGTGAAGGAGGATGCCGCTTACTGAGGTGAGGAACATTGAAAGAGAACCAAGCTTAGGTAAGATGACCATATTGTTGGACATCCTGAGTTTTGAGGTGTCATAGAAAGGTCCCTTAGAAGATATCATGTGGGCAGATGCATACAAGACCCTGAAAACTCGGGGTCTGATGTGTACATTTGTTAGTCATCAGTGCACTGAAAGAAATTGAAACGATGAGAAAGAATAGGATTGCCCAGGGAGGATGTGCTGCCTGAGAATTTAAGATGCTCAAGGACTGACTCCTAAGAAATACCAACATCCAAAAATAAAGATGAGCCAGCAAAAGGAACCGGGGAGAAGTGATGATCAGAAAGTAGAAAGAAAAAGAGGGAAAATGAGGTATCACAGCAGCCAGTGAGTAGGTCATGGGTCAACTATGATACAAGTTACTAAAGGATTGGGTAAGATGAGAACAGAAAAGTACGCAAAGGCCTTAAGGAAACAGAACTTTTTGTTGACCTGGTGAGAGCAGATTCAGGGAGTACTATAGATAGAGTCAACATTTTAGAAAGCTGAGGGGAGAATAGAAATTAAAGATGGACACAGGGGATAATGACTGCTCTCTCAAGAACCCTGTCTGCAATTGGGAGAAGATAACTACTCTAGTAGTAGCTGGAGTTAGCTCATAGGAAGGGTCCGGGGAAAGGGAGAGGCCAAGTGGAAGATATGAAAGAAGAAACAGATAGCTGAAGATTCACTGAAAGGGACCACCACAGAGCTGGAGGAATTGGCCACCTATAGAGTAATAGGAAGTGGGAAGAAAAGATATGTGAAGATGCAGATAATATATATCAGTTAAATGAATTACTTAAACATACTGTTTAACTTTTTATTTTGATTCAGTAAAGAGTGATTTGTTAGTCCCTACAATATTACCAAAGGTTTTCTATTTGGTCTTACATCCAGAAATCTGAGAGCTTTGGAATGTTAATGATAACATTTTGAATTTTGTAGCTTTGATTACTCTTTTCAAGTCATATCAGCCACAGGCACTACAAAGATCTATTGTTGGGTCATGTGACAAGCATCCAGACCATAGTTTTCTGAAGTGATGCCAAAGTATCTCATTTTTTTCATTCCTTTTGTTCTGTAACTATAAAATAGAAAACTTCTATAATTGAATGAAGTTACTCATTTTATTTGGAGATTTATTAAGCTGTTACTGTTTTACCTTTTATTAGCACCCAGGAACATAATTTCCGGGATTATTCATGTTAAGTGGTACTACATTTTTAAATGTCATGGTATTATTTGTAATATCAAAGAACTGATTATCTGGGTTATAAACCTGGATTTATTAATCTTGTCTTAAATTGCAGTAGGATTTGTTTATTTGAACATATATCATTGCATAGCATGTCGTTGTATGATGTATCATATCCCATGTCAAATCATATTGTTTATATGATTTTGATCATGTGCTCTAAAGCCATAGTAGACCTCAGGTCTTCTCTCAACTCAGTTAACCATTTCTTCTCGAACATGTGGCCACTCAGCTAGATATTACATTTCTCAGTATTCCTCTACTTATTCTTATCTTTCCCTTTTTCTGGAGAGACAAGGCAGCCTTTGTTGAAAACTTAGATATACCTGATGTTTGCCAAAACTGTCCCACTAACCAGGTACCTGGATGACTTCAGGGAGCAGAGGTTGCCTATTCATACTGGTTGTTTTATTAAAGCGAAATAAACTTTGTATTTTGTTGGGGCAGCTTAGTTTTGCTATAGAAGCTTAAACTTGACCCTAAGTAAAATAAAACTTAGTACCTGAAAGTAGGCTTCCAACGTAACAGAAAGCTAAAATATGTTTCATTGACTCAGAGGTTAGCTGTTGGACAGTGAAGGAATAGAGACTACAGGCTGGGAAGCTGATGATACTTATCGTACTGTAGCAAAGTTTTCGGTAAAACTGTCATTTGTAACAACTTAGAAAGCTGATCATGTGCCTATGGAGATGATAACTCTATAGAAAGTAGCTGGATGAAGCTATCATGTTATGGTATATTGACTACTCCTTGTTGCTTTTAGTAAGCCATAAGAAGAAAATGATGAACTCAAGCAAGAATTGGAAAATTTGTTAAGTAGTGTTTGAAAACATAGGTGCTTCTGTATCACAAAGAACAACAGCTAAGACTATGTATGTAAAGCTTTTCACAAGGGCCTGCCATTAAGAGTTTCAGCCAAACTAAAGGCTATAGCCTTATGCCAGAAAATCAGACTCGTATTGGTATGCCACCAAGATGGTTTGTTTGTTTGTTTTTTAAAGCAACATTTAAAATACAGAAGTTAGTGTTTATTCAGTATAATCATTAGACAGTGCCATGATAAAACACATTTAAGTTGAGCTCAGGGGCAGTAGACAATTCTGCAAATAATCAACACAGTAAAGGTGGTATATTAGTTTCCTATTTCCCCTGTAGCAAATTACCACAAACTTAATGGCTTAAAACAACACAGACTTACTATGTTACATTTCTGAAGTTCAGAAACCCCAAATAAATCTCTCTGAACTAAAATCAAGGTGTTGGTAGGGCTGGTTTCTTCTAGAGGATCTGAAGGGAGAATCCAGATCTAAAGGCAACTGCATCCCTTGGCTCGTGGCCCCTTCCTCACATCACCCCAATCCTTTGTTCCCATCATCACATCTATTACTAACACTGATCCTCTCTCCTTTTATAAGGACCCTTGTGATTATATTGGCCCTGCTTGGATAATCCACAATAATCTCCCCATCTCAAAATGCTTAAGTTAATCACACCTGCAAAGTCTCTTTTACCATACTGTATAAGATACCTTACTGCAGCTTCTCTGGAGATTAGGGGTTAGGATGTGGGCACCTGGGATGGGGGGCATTAGTCAGCCAACAACAGGTGACATAGTGAAAAGAGATTGAACTTTGAAACTACAAAGATATGAGTTCAAATTCTTGCTTTGTCATTTACCACCTTGTGACCTTAGCAACCTAATTAACCTTTGTGATAAAGCTTCTTCATCTATCAAATGGGGATATTAATAGTTTTGTAATAAGTTGTTTCAAGAGTGTCACATGGGGCTTCCCTGGTGGCGCAGTGGTTGAGAGTCCGCCTGCCGATGCAGGGGACACGGGTTCGTGCCCCGGTCTGGGAAGATCCCACATGCCGCGGAGCAGCTGGGCCTGTGAGCCATGGCCGCTGAGCCTGTGTGTCCGGAGCCTGTGCTCCGCAGCGGGAGAGGCTACAACAGTGAGAGGCCCGCGTACAGAAAAAAAAAAAAAAAAAGTGTCACATGAATTTTCCCTCGATACTGGATCATTCTCTTTAGCACACCAATTGCATCATTACCACCTTCCTCGCCAAGTAAATGTCCCATTTCCCTGCACACATAACAAAAGAGACAATGTAACTAATGTGTTATTTCCTCTGCTTTCATCCCCTCACATCCCATTTTCTCATCAATCCATTTCAACTGGAAATCTGCACACTCCATTCCACAGAAATTCCACTTGTCAAGGTCACAAATGACCTCAGTATTGCCAAATCAGATATTCATCTTTTTCCCTTGCCTAACTTGACTTCAGTAATATTCAAAACCATTGAAAATTCCTTGCTTTTTAAACACATGTGCCTTTTGTTTTCCTATCACCACACCCTTCTGATTATTCCATCACCTCCTCCTTCTTGGTCTCCTTTGTTTCTCCCTACTATTCCTCCCTAAATATTAGAGAGTCCAAAGCTTGATGACACTAGTGAGAATGTCTTTGCCATTGACTGCCAGATAGTTTGTTTTAAATTTCCATAGGGTATCCTCATTAAAATGAGGGAGAGAGAAATGGGCTGAAAACTGATTTTGCCATATAAGGCAGACTTTAGAAGGTGTACTGAAAGGAACTTTGGGTGAGGTTACTTGAACATGGAAGTGACTGGTACCAAATGGATCAGAAACCTATTAAGTGTGGGGAAAATTTTAGGCCACAGGACTGGTCTACCAAAGCTCCCAGGCTCTCAAAACTGCATTAGCTGAAAGCCATTTGAGAAAACTATGGAGCCCCCAATAAGAGCATACCTTCCAGCATCTATTTCAGATGTGAGCACAAGAATAAAGACCAGGAAGAACCTCCCAAAGGGCATGGCTAAGTAGCATGAAGGACAATGTACAAGGCAGTTCATCCCAGAGACACAGCCAGTGTCTAACCTACTAATTTACTCCACTGCTGGGGGCAGGGAGACTGTTCAGTTCCTATCCAGCAGTATTTATTCATTGTTATAATCAGTGACTGCATGTGTTTGCAATTATTTCCTTTTCTGAATGGGAGATTTTACAGGGGTCATTCTGTTGTATACTGTGAAGAGAGAGGGGGAAGGTTACTTTTTAGGTCACAAGATGATATCCCAACAGGGGATATCTCCAGTCTTGAAGAAGAGGACTGTATATCACCTAGAGGCCCAGGATTCTGGAATAGAAGTAATAACTGGAGGGGACTTTGTATCGTCTCCCTTGGGGCAAAAAGGTTATGTATGGGAGGAGAGTGCAGATTAGTATATGGCAGGCCAGAGTAACAGGCTATAGGAGATTGCAGTTTGTTGCCCACTTTTAGTTCTATTCTCTCTTCTTAGTCCCATGGGCACCAGCAAGAAATCACATTTTCCAGGCTTCTTTTTTTTTTTTTCTTTTTTTTTTTTTCAGGCTTCTTTGAAGCTAGGTGTAGCCATGTTACTAAATTGTACCTAATATGATATGTGGATAAATACTATATGCAACTTCTGGCTTACCTTCTTAAAGGCTCTTGTCCTGCATTTTCTACTCCCTTTCCTTCCCTCTAACTGGAAACGAGGTGACTAGAACACATATGTAAGCTCTCAGTTGAGAGGAGCAGAGCTGCCTTGCTAGCTTGGGTGCTTGGGTAACTTCATGGAACAGAGACATCCTGTCTGCACCAGACAGTCACAGGAGAGAGGGAGAAATTCTACCCCATCTGAGCCAAAAATTTTAATGTGTCCTTTGTATACAATTTAAAAAGTAAAAGCAGCTTAGTTTTTATTGTAATTCAGCTAACCATTTCACAAGTCTCTGTAATCAGTGTCATGTCATTTTAAAAGAAGTGACTCTGTTGAAGACTATATCCAGAGAGGCAAGAGGCAAAGGAAATCTGCCTAAATGTATATCCAAAGAGGAATGATAAAAATTAGACACACATATAAAATGTTTTATAAAGAGATAATGCATAATTATACAGCCATATGTATAGCTGCATAATTATTTGTTTTATTGTTTAGTTATTCATAAATAGAATCAGAGACACACATAATTAGTGGGTAGCTTAGTGGGAAAGAAGTAATTTTTTAATATTTATATTTTGATATGACTATTTGATATCTGGGCACTGAGAACAATAGTGCCCTGAGAACACTGAGAACAAAAATACTTTCCTTGGGAATGCTAAAAGGTATGGAATAAAAAGATATATTCCTAGGTCAAATAAGTAGAGAATACTGCATAAACCAAGCTGAATAAACTTCTTTAAGGGAGGGCTTTTTATGGTTTTCTATATGTTAATGTGTCTCCAGGAGAGACTCCTTTCCTGCAGAATATGTAATGGGACCAATATTCTCCATTAATATAGGGTATGCAAAACTTCTTTAAACAAAATAGTGAAGCCGTGATCAGATACTCTGGCTTGCAATGAGCTAAAAGTACCCATCATGCTAATCCTGCCCTCTTCTCAGAACACTTTTATGCTCGCTCCCTTGTCCCTGGGATACAGCCAGACTTTCTCAGACTGATGCCCAGCACTGGCAGAAGCTGAGATATCTTCTCTGAGCCATCTATGACCATGGATTACACCTTCCGTATAAAATGAGCCATGAGCACCAGTTTGGTTAAAGCCACCCTCCCTACCCCTTGTGGAATTTCAGCCTGCATGAGACACTTCAAGTAAAAATTACAAATTCACTAAACCCAAGAAACTGTGTTATTTACATTAATGAAACTGTCTATGAATATTTTTTCAGCATGTGGACAGTACTGGTTTGGTTTAGGAGGAATCATCAGTCATGCTGCAGGTCTTTGTTTTCGAGTCTTAGGTCCCTATGACAAAGCTGTAGCTGGAACTTGAAAATAAAGTGACCTGCTGGTACCTCTTCCCAAGAACAAGAGAGTGCAAGAGATGCTCTTGGGGATACTGTGAGAAAGCTGGTTTTTCTTTAGAAATTTCAGAGTTTCCTTAGGGAAAACATAGATATTAAATCATGAATGATTTTGTCAGAAGACAAAATCCACTGAGGATAAGGAGGGGAGAAAAGTGCCCTGAGTCTTCATTATGAAAAAGAAGGGAAAGAGACAGAGATGCAGGAAGAGACTGTACATGATAACTGATGAGGAGGAACCCAGGAAGGAACAATGAAGCTCAGACTCTTCTCCTGGCTTCGATGGCTCAGAACCATCTGCATGAAATGAACTAAACCCAGCAGGAAACAACGAAGACAGCAAGGGAAGGAGGACTTCCAAGTGGAAACTCTCAAAGGAAACATGCTTGTATAGCAACCCTTGATATTTTTACAATGCATTATACTGTGCAAATATACAACCTGTTGTTGAGATCTTGGGCATCCTCATCCATCACCAGATTATGGAAATGTGGGCAAGGGACTTAAATTCTCAGATAACCATCTGTGAAATGGGGTATTGTTTGTCCCACTGACATTTCCCTAAGGGTATCATGAGGATAAAATTAAGAAATTCACATAAAACACTAAGCACGTAATGATCGATCATTAAATGTTAATTGTTTTTGTTGTATTTACATCCTTATCACACTTTTTTTCTTCAGAGTACCCCTGTTGTATCATTACCTCCTCAGTTTAGATAACTACAGTGATGATCAAAAAGGCTAACCTGATCTAAATCACACAACTTCCAAAGAGAACTCAAATGTGGGTTTCCTAATTGTGAGTTCAGTGTTTGTCTGTTCCTCTACTACACCATGGCTATTTTTAGAATAAAAGGAATATGATTATAATTCAGTGATTTAAGTTAAAGTTTGATGGGGTTGTTATTTGGTTTTTATTCATAATGTTTGTAATTTTAAGTAAATCCTTATATTACCAAGCTCTAGTTTAGGCACTCTACCGGGATGTTGATTGTATCTAAATTCCTGTATTTGGGTGACCCTCCTGATAGCCTAATTCACAGATAAGTGCTCAGGCTAAGGCGCTTAATTTTTCACAGTGTGGTCCATTGCAGAATTGACATCTGAAAAGAGAAAATTGTGTTTGTAAGTTTTTAACTAAGAATATTGTCTTATTCAGGTGGAATTTATGAATCCCAAATTCCAGTATTTGTTTAGATGAATAAAAGATCCATAATGTTAATCACAAAGGGAAATGAATTTGTTAGCAATATGAAGGCATTACAGAAACTGCAGTTTCTTTTTATTAAAATTTAAATATATCAAAATATATCTAACATACAGAAAGGTAGAAATCTATAACCAACTTCCATATAGATACCCCCAAATTAAAAAGTTTGTATTTTACATGTTATACTGAAATTGCTGTATATCTTTCCCAGTCATATTGTAGTAATGTTTGTACATATGAATCAAAGGTATAGTTGTGTTTTTATATCAATGAAATTACATGATCTCTAACATACATTTTTTAAGTCAAAATATGCTCTCAGAATTTTTTATGCAACTCTTATTCATTAGTTTTAGAATGCCATTAAGTGTAACGTAATTTATTTAACCATGATCTTACTTGTTTTCCTCCTTTAGAAATAATGCGTTGATGAGCAGAACTTACTTGTACTTGCCCACTGGGGATATGTGTAAGAGTTTATTTAGAATATATATAGCTAGAAGTGGAATTACCAAGTCATCTTCAGCTTTACTGGATGTTGCCAAAACTTTTGTCCAAAGTGATTGCACCATTTGTGTTCACAAGAGTAGGTTCTGAAACTTGCTGTCTCCACAGTTTCTTACCAACACTTGGAATTCTCCAACATTTTAATCTACTGCTATGTGTGAAATGGTATATCATGGTTATTTTAAGTTCCATTTCTCTCACTATTAGTAAAGATGAGCATCTTTCAATATGTGTATTGGATATTCTGGTTTCCTTTTATGTAAAATGTCTATATACATCTGGTTCAGTCGAACATTCTTATCTACAAACAACAGAAACAACTCTAGTTGAGCAGAAAATAAATTTATTTTATATTTTTATTTTTTTGATAGTGTCACATTATTTATTACTGTTAATTTTTTTTTAATACAGCAGGTTCTTATTAGTCATCCATTTTATACACATCAGTGTATACATGTCAATCCCAATCTCTCAGTTCATCACACCCCCACCCCCACCCCCTGCCGCTTTCCCCGCTTCGTGTCCATACGTTTATTCTCTACATCTGTGTCTCTATTTCTGCCCTGCAAACCAGTTTATCTGTATCATTTTTCTAGGTTCCACATGTATGCCTTAATATATGATATTTGTTTTTCTCTTTCTGACATACTTCACTCTCTATGGCAGTCTCTAGATCCATCCAGGTCTCTACAAATGACCCAATTTCATTCCTTTTTATGGCTGAGTAATATTCCATTGCATATATGTACCACATCTTCTTTATCCATTCGTCTGTCGATGGGAACTTAGGTAGCTTCCATGACCTGGCTACTGTAAATAGTGCAGCATTGAACATTGGGGTGCATGTGTCTTTTTGAATTATGGTTTTCTGTGGGTATATGCCCAGTAGTCAGATTGCTGGGTCATATGGTAATTCTATTTTTAGTTTTTTAAGGAACCTCCATACTGTTCTCCATAGTGGCTCTATCAATTTACATTCCCACCAACAGTGTAAGAGGGTTCCCTTTTCTCCACACCCTCTCCAGCATTTTTTGTTTGTAGATTTTCTGATGATGCCCATTCTAACTGGTGTGAGGTGATACCTCATTGTAGTTTTGATTTGCATTTCTCTAATTAGTGATGTTGAGCAACTTTTCATGTGCTTCTTGGCCATCTGTATGTATGTCCTCTTTGGAGAAATGTCTATTTAGGTCTTCTGCTCATTTTTTGATTGGGTTGTTTTTTTTTAATATTGAGCTGCATGAGGTGTTTATATATTTTGGAAATTAATCCATTGTCCATTGATTCATTTGCAAATATTTTTTCCCATTCTGAGGGTTATCTTTTCATTTTGTTTGTAGTTTCCTTGGCTTTGCAAAAACTTTTAAGTTTCATTAGGTCCCATTTGTTTATTTATTTATTTTATTTCCATTACTCTAGGAGGTGGATCATAAAAGATCTTGCTGTGATTTATGTCAAAGAGTGTTCTTCCTATGTTTTCCTCTAAGAGTTTTATAGTGTCTGGTCTTACAGTTAGGTGTCTAATCCATTTTGAGTTTATTTTTGTGTATGGTGTTAGGGAGTGTTCTAATTTCATTCTTTTATATGTAGCTGTCCAGTTTTCCCAGCACCACTTATTGAAGAGACTGTCTTTTCTCCATTGTATATCCTTGCCTCCCTTGTCATAGATTAGTTGACTATAGGTGCATGGGTTTATCTCTGGGCTTTCTATCCTGTTCCATTGATCGATATTTCTGTTTTTGTGCCAGTACCGTATTGTCTTGATTACTGTAGCTTTGTAGTCTGAAGTCAGGGAGTCTGATTCCTCCAGCTCTGTTTTTTTCTCTCAAGACTGCTTTGGCTATTTGGGGTCTTTTGTCTTGCCATACAAATTTTAAGATTTTTTTGTTCTAGTTCTGTAAAAACTGCCATTGGTAATTTGATAGGGATTGCATTGACTCTATAGATTGCTTTGGGTAGTATAGTCATTTTCACAATGTTGATTCTTCCAATCAAAGAACATGGAATATCTCTCCATCTGTTGGTGTCACCTTTAATTCCTTTCAACAGTGTCTTATAGTTTTCTGCATAAAGGTCTTTTGTCTCCCTAGGTAGGTTTATTCCTAGGTATTTTATTCTTTTTGTTGCAATGGTAAATGGGAGTATTTCCTTAATTTCTCTTTCAGATTTTTCATCATTAGTGTATAGGAATGCAAGAGATTTCTGGGCATTAATTTTGTATCCTGAAACTTTACCAAATTCATTGATTAGCTCTAGTAGTTTTATGGTGGCATCTTTAGGATTCTCTGTGTATAGTTTCGTGTCATCTGCAAACAGTGACAGTTTTACTTCTTCTTTTCCAATTTATATTCCTTTAATTTCTTTTTCTTCTCTGATTGCCGTGGCTAGGACTTCTAAAACTATGTTGAATAATAGTGGCAAGAGTGGACATCCTTGTGTTGTTACTGATCTTAGAGGAAATGCTTTCAGTTTTTCACCACTGAGAATGACGTTTGCTGTGTGTTTGTTGAATATGGCCTTTATTATGTTGAGGTAGGTTCCATCTATGCCTACTTTCTGGAGAGTTTTCATCATAAATGGAATATTCTTTATTTTAAAGTCTGTTTTATCTGATATAAGTATTGCTACTCCAGCTTTCTTTTCATTTCCATTTGCATGGAATATCTTTTTCCATCCCCTCACTTTCAGTCTGAATGTGTCACTAGGTCTGAAGGGGGTCTCTTGTAGACAGCATATAGAGGGGTCTTGTTTTTGTATCCATTCAGCAAGCCTGTGTCTTTTGGTTGGAGCATTTAATCCATTTAAGTTTAAGGTAATTATCAATATGTATGTTCCTATTGCCATTTTCTTAATTGTTTTGGGTTTGTTTTGTAGGTCCTTTTCTTCTCTTGTGTTTCACACTTAGAGAAATTCCTTTAGCATTTGTTGTAGAGCTGGTTTGGTGGTGCTGAATTCTCTTAGCTTTTGCTTGTCTGTAAAGCTTTTGATTTCTCCATCGAATCTGAATGAGATCTTGCCGGGTAGAGTAATCTTGGTTGTAGGTTCTTCCCTTTCATCACTTTAAGTATATCATGCCACTCCCTTCTGGCTTGTAGAGTTTCTGCTGAGAAATCAGCTGTTAACCTTATGGAAGTTTCCTTGTATGTTATTTGTCGTTTTTCCCTTGCTGCTTTCAATAATTTTTCTTTAATTTTTGTCAGTTTGATTATTATGTGTCTCGGTGTGTTTCTTCTTGGGTTTTTCCTGTATGGGACTCTCTGCACTTCCTGGACTTGGGTGGCTATTTCCTTTCCCATGTTAGGGAAGCTTTCGACTATAAATCTTCAAGTATTTTCTCTGGTCCTTTCTCTCTCTCTTCTCCTTCTGGGACCCCTATAATGCGAATGTTGTTGCGTTTAATGTTGTCCCAGAGATCTCTTAGGCTGTCTTCATTTCTTCTCATTCCTTTTTCTTTATTCTGTTCTGCAGCAGTGATTTCCACCATTCTGTCTTCCAGGTCACTTATCCATTCTTCTGCCTCAGTTATTCTGCTACTGATTCCTTCTAGTGTATTTTTCATTTTGATTATTGTGTTGTTCCTCTCTGTTTTTTTGTTCTTTAATTCTTCTAGGTCTTTGTTAAACATTTCTTGCATCCTCTCGATCTTTGCCTCCATTCTTTTTCCGAGGTCCTGTATCATCTTCACTGTCATTATTCTGAATTCTTTTTCTGGGAGGTTGCCTACGTCCACTTCATTTAGTTGTTTTTCTGAGGTTTTATCTTGTTCCTTTATCTGGTACATAGCGCTCTGCCTTTTCATCTTGTCTATCTTTCTGTGAATGTGGTTTTTGTTCCACAGGCTGCAGGATTGTAGTTCTTCTTGCTTCTGCTCCAGAAAATACATTTATTAAAGAATCTTAAGCAGTTCATTGGGTGTCCTAGGAAGCCAGAGAATTAGATTTGGATGGTATACCATCAATAACAATGGGTCTTCCACATCATGGGGGCCACTCCAGTGAAAATACTACTTCAGCTCCTCTTCCCAGTGGAGTGTGTCACCCCAGAAAATATGGTTTCAGTACAGTGATACTGATGATTGAACTCCAGAATCTTCACCATGTATTCAAGCCAAATACCTCAAAAGAGGCTGGAAAATTGGCATCTGGCTTCTGTTTTGAAGGTTCAGGACTCCTGATCTAGGAATTTTTCCTATTATAAGAAGGATATTAAATAACACACACATACACACATACTCGCCACAAACATAAATGTCTACTAAATCATGCCTCTTGGCTGACCTAACTTCATGACAAAGCCCTCTTCATACTTAAATTTCCCAGCAGCACCAAAAATAAACGTAATAAAATATTCCTCCTTAAATGTTGTAACTACCCCTCCTGGAAATAGAAACCACAGTCTTTTCCCTAAAATCTGATCAGTTACTGTATCCTGCTCAAAGTTCAAGATTTCTGGGGAATCTAAGTCATCTTTGGTTCTAAAATAATATTGTCTTGATATTTTATAAATATGGACTAAATTATAGGCTTAACTATCACACACTATATAAAACATATGTTTAGCCCAATAAGAAAGAAAACAAGGTTAGACAGTAGACCTTGCAACTGTGTCTGCAGTGAGACCATGTAACTCCTACTCTCCACTGAACGTTCCCTTTGCCTTCAGCTAGCATTGTGCAAGGTGTGAGTTCTCTACCTCTTCAAATAATTGAACTCTTCATTCTTAGAGCTCTGAGTCCTAGCCTCCTCTTTTTACTAATGAGAAGGACACAGATTTATCTCCTGGGTTGCACAGGTTCTCCTCCCTGCTTCCATTGGCTCCCTGCTCCGAGTTTTGAAAAATAGACTATAGAAACAATCATAAAAAGAAAATTTATTTGTGGATCATGTTGTATGACCAACCTGAGACAGCAGGGGGCTCTGCTCTTTGTCATCTTTCAGGGACCCAGGCTGATGGAGGCTTCAACTTGACACAAACTTCTGTGATGGCTAACGCATGAAAAAGAGAACAAAGTAGATAATGTAATATATCTTGACACTTCTGCTTGCATTACATTCGCTTTGGCCAAGTCACTAGGCCAACAAGGCCATGACTAAATCATAGATGTTGGGAAATGCAATCCTACCATATGCCTAGGAGGAGGAGAAACATATTTGGGAATGGACTTAATGTTAGGATTACCATAGGCAACAATCTTATTTTACCTTGATAAATCACAATTACTTAATCCAGTCAACGCTTCCTTTTTTTCTTTCTTGTCAATGACATGAGGATCTAAATAGGTAAGGTGACATGCTCAACTTCTTCTGCCCTGGAAAAATCATTGTGCCCCCTGGCAAAAGCATTCCTTCCTTAGGTACTAAGTTCTCTAAAACTGAAGCACCTCGGATCACTGAATGAAAAGCAGAAAATTTGTGCCTGATCACTCTGTGCAGTAATGAGAGGTGTCACTCCCATTTCCATCCCTGGTTCTCACCTTCCTGTATTCAAACCTTGGGAGAAGCAGCCCTGTACATCTTGTAGGAGAGAGGGACTATTTTAAAGACCTGGTGGTGTCTTTCAGCTGATGTTGTAAATGAGTGTGCAATGGCCTGTCCCACTGTTCCTTAAGGCCAATTACTAGTGCGTGATGGGACACGTGGCAGGGCCAGGGAATGCCATGAGTTCTAGCCCATCACCTTGCCTTGTCTTCCATGAAATAGAGTCCTTTTCAAATGCACTATAGTATGGAGTAATAAGATGCAAAAAAGGGTCATTTTTCTTTTGTGAAGTCTCCTGGGAAACAGACTTTGAGACAACTCTCTGCGGGAGGTTTCCTGGAGTGTGTTCTCTAGAATAACACTTGTAAGGGAGTGAGGAAGGAGAATTACACATAGAAAGAAATTCAACTGAAATGCATCAGAGGCCTCACCCTCTTCTTCAGCGAGTTCCAGAACTGGGGTGGCCTTTCATTGGAACAAGAGGGCTGGGCCTTTGTACCTCTGTCTCAACCTGTCCTTGGATGCAGGCGACACCAAGGAAGAGGTGTAAACTCAAACAAGGCAGATCTTTTGACTAGGAGCAATTTCCAGAAAGACTGTTACCTGTGAGCTGACAACAGCCGACCCTCCAGCACCTGGGGGAGTGAGGCCTCAGCCAGCTCACAGCAGCATTCCCATGACATTCAGTAAGATCCCATGTGATACTGTGGGGAGAAACAAGGATAGGCAGGGAAAGCAAATGCAATCCAGAATAAGCAAATCCTATTTGAGTGAAGACAAATTTCTACTCCTCACTTCCATGATGAGAGGGTGCCACGTAATCAGCCTGCCCCTTACTGGCTTCTGGTATCTGCAGACGTATTTATCACTGCTGCTTATAAATGTGGCCACTCAGATGGGCAGTAGCCATTCTAGCCAAGATGTGGGGAAGTCCACATTGTTCAGGGCATGGACGACTTCTACCTGGCCACCGTGGATAGTCAGCTAAGATGATTATATTTTTTATTCTTTAACTTATTCATATTATATGCATTGATATATATTTTTTCTGTTGTTGTACCAGACTTACATTCTTAAGAAAATCTTTTCTTGGGCAAGATTAAATCTAGACACGTTGCTAGGTTTGATTTGCCAATATTGTATTAGGATTTTTCCATCTATGTTCATAAGTGTGATAGGGCTATAATTATCTAGTTCTCTACTTATCTAATTTTGGTGTCAAGATTAAATCAGTCTCATAAAAGAAGTTGGGTATTTTTTTAACCTTTTTCTATACTTTGAAACTGGGTTGAAGGATTATCTTTTCATTGCAGATTACAGAAAATTTACCAGTAAATTTCTTTTACCAATCTGACCTTATCTTCTGCTCCCCATCCCCCTTCAATTCCTTCTGCTCCAGTGTCACCAGCCCCTTGAGTGTACCTGGAACATGCTGGCAGTCTCTTTGCATTGACGTTCAGCTCTAGCTCTTTCCTCTGCTTGGGATGCTCTTTCCCCAGATTTCAACACGGCTGATTTCCTCCCTCCTGAACCTGTCAACTCAGGAACACCTACATTGACCTTCAATTTAAGGCAAATCACTCAAATGAGGAAAACCACTCCATCACACCCATCTTGCTTCTTCCCACCCCTGTCCAGAACTTCTGTCTCTCTTATGTGGTTTTATTTTTTCATAGTCTTTATTACCTTCTAGCATACAATTCTTATTATTTTTATAGTTTATTTTTGTGCCCCCTCACTAGAATTTCAACTCCATAAAGATAGCATTTTTTCTTGTTTGGTTTTGTTCACGGATGAGCCCAAATGCCTAGAATAGTGTCTGACAAATAGTAGGCTCTCAATAAATATTTGTTGAATGAATGATTTGTTGAATAAATGGTGCTAGTGACCTTAAGAGATGATGGAATTTTTGTAACCACTGTTCTAATTTCAGAGCTACTGTTTACTTTGTAAACAATTTAGATCTTACACAATGGGAAGAGGATAGTCTCTTTATAAATGGTATTGGGAGAACTGGTTATCCTCATGCAAAAGAATGAAACTGACCCTTATCTTACACCATACACAAAAATTAACTCAAAATGGATTAAAGACTTAAATGTAAGACCTGAAACCATAAAACTCCTAGAAGAAAACATAGGGACAAAACTCCTGGACATTCATCTTGGCAATGATTTTTTTGGATAGGACACCAAAAGCACAGGCAACAAAAGCAACAATAAACAAATGAGACTGCATCAAACTAAAAAAGTTCTATACAGCAAAAGAAAAAAAGGTCAACAAAATGAAAGTATAACCCGTGGAATAGGAGAAAGTATTTGCAAACTATGTATCTGATAAGGGGTTAATATCCGAAATATATAAAGTATGCATAAAACTCAATAGCAATAAAATAATCCAATTAAAATGGGCAAAGGATCTTAACAGACTTTTTTTCCAGAGAAGACATACAAGTAGCCAACAGGTATATGAAAATGTGCTCAACATCACTAATCATCAGGGAAATGCAAACAAAACCACACTGGGATATTATCTCACACCTGGTAGTATGACTATTATCAAAAAGACAAGAGGTAACAAGTGTTTATGGGGGTGTGGAGAAAAGGAAACCCTTAAGCACTGTTGGTCGGAACGTAATTTTGATATAGTCATTATGAAAAATAGTACGGAGGTTGCTCAGAAAATTTGGCTGTATATCCAAAAGAAATGAACACAGTATCTCAAAGAGGTATCTGCAGTCCAGTGTTCATTGTAATATTCACAGTACCCAAGTTATGGAAACAAAGTGCTTGTTGATGGATGAATGGATAAAGAAAATGTGATTGTATATGTGCAGTGGAATATTATCCAGCTATAAAAAAAGGTATTCTATTATTTGTGACAGCATGGATGAATCTGGAGGATATTATGACAAATGAAATAAGCCAGGCACAGAAAGACAAATAGTATAGAATCTCACTTATATGTGGAAACTAAAACTGTTGAACTCAGAACCAGAGAATAGAACAGTGGTTGCTAGAGGCTGGGATGTGTAGGAAATGGGGAGATATTGGTCAAAGAGTAGAAACTTTCAGTTATAAGATGAATAAGTTCTGGGGATCTAATGTACAGCATGGTGATTATTCTTAATATTATTGTACTATGTACTTGAAATTTGCCAAGTGTTCTGGCCACACACACACACACACACACACAAAACACATGGTAACTGTGTGGGGTAATGGATGTGTTAATTACCTTGATTATGGTAATCAGGTAATCATTTCACAATGTATACTTTTATTAAACCGCTACGGTGTATACCTTAAAAAAAAAAAAAAGCTTAAGCATCCTGTGGTGGGGGGATTAGGTTTTCTTTTCCTTAAGTCAATTATTGTAATTTATATTTTTCTATGATATTGACACTCCTCTAAGTTGTGAAATGTATTGGAAAATATTGTTAAAATTAATTTCATAAGCCTTTTAAAATGTATATATACTCATACTCTGCTTTTTTCATTCCTTATTTCTCTCCCCTCCCAATTTTTTGATAAATTTTATTTCAAAGTAGTCTATTTTATGACTATTTTCAAAGAATCAGCTTCAAATTTTCTGATTATCTCTAATTTTCTCTTTTTATTAATTCATGCTTTTATCCATATTATTTCCTTTCTTCTTCATTCTTTTGGTTCATACTATTTTTCTAGCTTCTTTAATTGAATATTTAACTCATTTATTTTTAATAGTTCTTTTTAAAAAGTGCTTTTAATACTATAATGGATCTCTAGTTCCACTTATGCTACATCTCACGGGTGTTGATGTGTAGTTCATATATTGTCATTGGGCTGTAAATATTTTATAAGTTTCATTGTGTTTGCCTCTTAAATCCATTAGTTATTTAAGAGTATATAAGGTTTTTAGGGGACTATCACTTACTACTAATTCCTAATTTTTTTGTACTGTGGACAGAGCTCGTATCTAATGTGATATCAGTTATTTGAAATGTTTTAAGAAGTATTTTATGGACTAGTACTTATTCAAATTTTGTAAATATTTCTTGTATACCAAGGTTTTTTGTAGCTCATTCTTGCTAATTCTGTTGCTCTTTATTTCTGGACTTTCTGGTAGAAAAATTTCAATAGAAATGTAAAAAACCTGCCACAATTTTGTCAATTTCATCTTTAATTCTGTCAGTTTTTTCCTAGTAATATTTAGGAGATGCTGAAAAAAGCACCTAAGTTCTTTAAAATTTTTTTATTTTTAATTTTTTGTAGTTATTATAAAATATTGCCTATATTTTCTGTGTTGTACAGTATATCCTTGTAGTTCATTTATTTTATACATAGTAGTTTATACCTCTTAATCCTCTACCCCATCTTGCCCCTCCCCCCATCTCTCTCCCCACTGGTAATTACTAGTCTGTTTTCTATATCTGTAAGTTTGTTTCTTTTTATTATATTCACTAGTTTGTTTTATTCTTTAGATTTCCACATATAAATGGTAACATATAGTATTCATCTTTCTCTGACTTATTTCACTAAGCATAATACCCTTCAGGTCCATTCATGTTGTCAGTGGCAAAATTTCATTCTTTTTTAAAGATGTGTAGTATTCCATTTTATGTATATACCACACCTTTATTCATTCATCTGTTGATGGACATTTAGGTTGTTTCCATATCTTGGCTATTATAAATAATGCTGCTATGAACATTGGGGTGCATGTATCTTTTCAAATTAGTTTTTTCCTTTTCTTCTGATACATACCCAGAGTAGAATTGCTAGATCATATGGTAGTTTTTTTTTAGTTTTTAGAGAAATCTCCATACTGTTTTCCACAGTGGCTGCACCAAGTTACATTCCCATCAACAGTATACAAGGGTTCCCTAGCACCTAAGTTCCTGATTGTTAAATACTCATGTGTTTTCCATTTATTTTGAATTAGCGTTCTTCCTTATCTCTAATGATGTTTTCCTTAAATTCTCTTTGATATTAATATTGCTACACAAGTTTTATTTTGGTCGCTATTTTTCTGATATATTTATTTCTATCCATTTATTTTCAATCTTTCAATGTCATTTTGTTTTACAAAAATGTTTTTGTCTTAGTGATTCATTGCCTTAATGTGACAGTAATTGTTTTATTTATTTGCAATTAAATATATATATCCATTTATTTCTATCATTCCTTTTCTTCTTTTTTTTGTTAATGATACTTTTTACTTTATTTTTCTTTTTTCCCATTTTTTGTTCAAATGTTACTAACTTTTCTATATTTTTCCTACTATGTTTAAATGTCTAATGTACACTCTTAGCTATAACTTGTTAAAAATCATGTCTATGATAAGTATATGTCTTCATCCTCCTCCAAATAAGGCAAAAACAGCACGTTTTACCCATTGAATAACCCTGATCATGCTTATTGTTGCAACATCCACATTTTTATCATAAAATAGTTACTATTATAATGCCTACCCTCAGACATTAATTAGATTTATTTGCATAGTTTACCATTTCTGTGCTAGTCATTTTTTCCTTCTAATCCCTACTCCTATGTTTGTTTTCCTTTTTACTAAAAAGCATCAATTAATTGTGGTTTCTGTGAATGTCTGCGAGTGGGATGTTTCCTTTTGTATTGGTATGCATCAGAAAGTTCTCATTTAACCCCAACTCTTGATTAAAAGTTTGGCTGGACATGAAATTTTAGAATGATAATTATTTTCCTTCAGGTTATTTCCTTCCAGTTCCTTTCTGTTCTGGCCTCTAGTGTAGCTAAAGTCTGCTGTGACTTTGTCTTCCTATTGAGTTAAAAATGTCTTTCCCTCTGATACCTTTTAATATTCTCTTTAATATTCTGAACTTTCACCTAAGCTTCTGAAGTTTCACTAGGAAATGTTTGGGTGTGGATTCACTTTAATTGTCCTTAGAATTTCCATCTCTCTTCTAACACTGTATGTTATCTAAGTTTTCCTTTAGAGCCCTTAACATATTAATATTAGTTATTTGAGATTCCCTGTCTAATAATCCCAATATCTGTGTCATATCTAATTCTGGTTCTGATATTCACTTTGCCTCTTCAGATGGTGCATGTAAGTGTTTGCCTTTCTGCATGCCTTGCAATTTTTTGTTGAAAGCTGGACACAATGTATTGGGTAATAGGAACTGAAGTATAGGCCTGTAATGTAAGGTTTTATGTTAATCTGACCAGGAGTTGGCTGCGTTTAATGTTTGCTGTGGCTGTAGGTGACTGAGGTTCAAATTACTCTAGTGTCCTTGTTTTTTGTTTCTGCTCTTGACTTTGGGATTTGCTAAGTCGTCCTTCTCTGATAGAATCTATGTCTTACAGCTCTTTCAGTTGTAATCCACCATTATTATACTGGAGCCCTGTTGGTGTGGTAAAGTGAGGCATTCTCCAGTATTATGATTAAATCTCAGTCTTTTAATGGGCCTGTGTCCCTGGGCTGTGACTTTCGCCAGTGTTTCTTAGCTCCTTCTCTTAGGTAAAAGAGGAAGAGTAAATGAAGTTGGACTATCAGAAATGACCTTCCCAGAGGTGCGCTATGACTCATAAAAATTGTTTACCCTAGGATATAGGCATCTTTTGTGAAGAATGCTCTCGGTGCATTTCACAATGATTAATCTTCCTTTCCCCCCAGTAGAGCCAACAGGGGTCTTTCTAGGCTCTTCACTATGAGCAGCTGGTGGGGCTCCTGGAGATGAAGCCCATGACACTATGGGCCATCCCCCCTTAGACCGGGCCCCCACCGCTAGAGTTTCTCAGTCTCACACTAGTCTGCACTTGGTCTTCAGCTATTCTTCAATATTACCATTTGCATAGTCCTGCCAGTGTATCACTCTGGTGGCTTCTGCTCCAGGGAAGCAGATCTCACTCAGTTCCTATGGCACTGGATTTATCTCGCTCCACAGACTTCAGGGTGGAGGTTTGCCCTGCAACCTCAATTGATGGGTCCAAGAAAAGTTTTGATTTTCTGTTGGTCCAGCTTTCTTGTTGTTGTAAGGATGGAAGTGACAACTTCTAAGCTCTTTACATGTCAGAGCTAAAATTTATTTTTTTTTTTAGAGCTAAAATTTTTAAGTCATTTTAAAATTTACTTTATTATTCTAGAAAGTATTAGATCACAGGCTATGTATGTGCGTGTGTGTGTTTAGGTACCCTAGAGGGGATGGAAGCCCCAGTCAGTCACTAATTCCAGCTCTGATTCCCATTTTTGTAAGAGACCCTTTTGTTCCCTTTACCTGATTGGAACTCTGGCCAGGTCTGCCAGATTCCAGACTTGGCAACTGTCAGAACAATAGCTTTGGCCTTTGATTTATTATTCTATTTCTGGCCCCTGGAATTGTTTAACTTGTTTTGAACTAGAGCTATTTAAAAAATATATTTATCTTACATTTTATCTATCATCACTATGATTGAGCTGGATAATTTTAAAACCTTAACCTACAGGGATTGGAACTCTAAGGTTTATTTTAATCTTAACTTTGACTTTTGGACATTTTTTGTTGTAAGAAATCATGTACATAAACCACAGTTAGCCCCTGTTCTACCATACTTTTCCATGGTGAACAAAATTATCTCTTTAAGCGTTATAATGGAAAAACATTTTTAATCATTATAACAATCTACTCAAAGGGAATGTCCTCAGTCCCTATAAGAGATTATAACACTGTATTGCCTTATAAACTATCTTAAAATTACTATGTCATCAGATATATAACTTCTAAATGTTATAATGTCTGAAAGGTTTCCCATGACACTTAGAATTAGGACTAAGTGCAAAAAATATTAGAGAATTGGCCATTAAGTGCCTGATAGAGAAAATTTATTGTGTCAATCCCTTTTGAAAATGAAAGGCAAAAATAGCCAAGTTTATAATATGTTCAAATGATAATTATAGGTCAGACACTAAGATGAAGAAAGTAAATAACCCATATAGTATTTTTCAACCTTTTGGACTTAGGTCATATGAGTGATTAGAAAACACATAACAGTTTTTGTCTCATTGTAAAATTACCCTAGACCTATGAGTCTTTGAACATCTGGCAGATTTTTGTATTTCCAAGTTAGTGTACATACCTTTGCTTCTGGATTCACAGGCCAAAGGATAGGGTGGGAGGAGCTGAACTTGGAAGCTTTGAAAACTGTTTTTAAAAATAAGTCTTCTATAAGTACTTTCACAAGGAAATAAAATATCTTAATGGTTAAAATGATCATGCACTTAAAGTAATAGCTGGTACTTACAGGGTATTTTTTCCTTAAATGTGAATTATAACCAGGAAAAACAGTTGCTTTACCTTACAGAAAGGAAATCTTAGAAATGGAAACGTTTCATTTGGCCACTCTGGTAACAGACCTAGAAATGAGTGTTGAAGCTCATATAAGAGCCTGAGATTTTGACAAGAATCCTCTCCTTTTCCATTTTAGGTCAGTCTCTGCCTCTAAAAGCTGACTAAAGCCTCCCTGGTCCTCCTGGGATTACTGGCCTGTAACTTCTACCCCATATATCTTCTGCCCTGAGTGGTGCTTTAGCCAGAATCATGGAAAATTCACCAAAAATAAGGAGATGAGATGAGCATTTTATTTCAGTCCTTTGAGCCTCTAAACTATCCAGAGGATTTCTGCCCTGGATGTGTTAAGGGACATGGAAAGTAATGCTCCTGTTAGAGAGTAAACTCCATGCGGGGATGCGCAGTATCCTACCTCCTTGATGTCTTTCCCCGTTGCTTCCAGAAGCTGCTCAACAGTTAAGGTTGGCAGACTTGAATTCCACCTGAAGCTTAAGAAGTCATCTTTGGGGTAACTCTGCTGTCAGCGTGGCTATTTCAGGGAAGAGAAGGGGACAGAGGGATTTGCTCTTTTGCCAAAGTGCTTTGTTTCAGGATGAGAAGGCTAGAGGAAGAGAAAAGGATGCTTTTCTCTTTAAGCGCCTGCCTTTTCAACACAAGGCAAACTGCTGCTATTATTTTCTCTATAATCCACTTTGGTAAAGATACATAATAGACATTTTATATAATGCATGCAAAAAGTCAGAAAACCAGAAAGTTCTCTGACAGTAACACCTTACAACTTGACGCTAAAGAAAATATCCTTGTGAGATGAACAGTGCCTTTCATAGAGATTGCTCCTCCAGTTCCCTGAGTTTAACTGGCAGGCACAGAATTTCATTCCATCTCATATAGTGACTGATTGCTCGGGGCATCATATTCCTTTAAAAGTCATGCCTTTACTGCATTTTGGTAATTGCATTCTGTGTGTGCAATGATCTGAATGCTATTTGAGAGAAAAGGGCAAAATATTACATATTTGTTAGAGAGAGGCGCCAAACATCTGCCCCATTTCCTGATATTTGATGATTCTAATAATGCAGATTCAATAATAATATAGCCACATCGTTAATTTGCATTACCCTGGTTAACAATTTCTTCTTTTTTAAAAAGAAAAATAAACCTATTGAAATCTTTCATTCATGGTTAATTAGGTGATTGAAAGGGTCAATCAGTGATTTACCAAATAAATTTCTAAACTGCTGCAGTGTTTCTTGCAAAACATCTAGAAGTCAATAAATGAATTAAAGGAGAAGACATTTAATGCTGAACATAACATGCATTAAAATATAACAATTCGGGGAGAATGTATACATGAGGGACAAACTGGCAGTTTATTAGAGCCCGGGGTTAAAAGTCCAAAGAAAGAGTAGCAGCAGGAGGACCAAGAGGCCGGACCAACAGGAGTACAGGTTCAATTAATTTATTGATATAATTAGCACATAGTTATTAATAATACTACAGAAGCAGCTGGCAAGTGAGTGTACATATACATCATTTGAATGAATTCAAAAGAACCCTGTACTTACCATAATTAAATTATTAGTTCTGAGAAAGCCACATGGACTGTGGAGGCCATCACAGCAGGCCAAAAGTCATGCATCCAATTTATTCTCTCACTAAAATAAAATGTCTGGAATTTTTATATCTTATCAAGCTGAATCTATAGAGCAGAAATTATGACTATCAGGATTGAGTGGCCCACTTGTGATTTCAGCATTTGTGAAACTGTGGAGCAGATCGCCTCATGGTTTATAAAAAGGAAACAGGGAAACATAAAAATAAAATTTTGTAAATGAAATAAGCCTCTGGGCTAAGCAAATTCACCACTTTGATATCTTTGCCCCTGGATAAATGTGTAAAAATAAGAGCTAAAGAATTAAGTCTCAGATTTTCTAAAGACTACACAGAATTAAACACAAAGTGAGGAGAATCATCCCAACTGTAGTTAAAATTATAGTTTTTTTAAAAAAACTTTCTCCTCTCTTTCATTTAATTATGTTTTTAATGCTATTTGCTTTAATCCTGCACTGCTTTTGTTCACCTGGTTAGAAGAATACAGACTTTTCTTTAATCAGTGAGATGGAGTCATTCTAACACCGCTGTCGTATATTGGACCTGCTAAAGTCAATGAAACTTGTAAGCAAACAAATCCAAAACTTAAGAAGTAAAATTCAGACTCTAGAAATTTCAACCCCAAAAATGGAAATGTATATTAAAAGAGATGTTCTTCAGTGTATGCTTCCTGCCGAGGGAAGTGCATCTTGGAATGTTTAGAAAGATATGAATTTGCATATAACTGGGTCACACTGAGGGCTGCTGGGGTGCGGAAGTTGATATGGGTAGGAATTTTCAAGCCATGGCTGTCGTCGTCTGGAAAATCTGACCTAGGCATTTGGAGTACTATTAGTCTTAGCAGAATACCTATGGGATCAGGAAATTAAGAAATTACTTTCCTGAGGTGGATCCTCCTTGGTTCTTAGTCTCTCTGGATTTCTGAGTATCTGATAAAATCAGTGTTTCTCACAGCAGAAGAATTGATACATTTGTGTACAATGTGCAGGAACAAGAAGACAAGCTTTGATAATAATGACTAATATTTATTGTTTGCCGACCGTTTGCCTGACATTTTTCTGAGCACACTACCCATTTAGCTAACCCATTTAATCCTCCCAACAACCCTGTATATAAATACCATCTCCGTTTTTACAGATGAGAAAACTGAAGGAGACATTAATTGTCCAAGTTCAAACAACTAGAAAAGGTTGTTGAGATTTGAGTATTCTGAGTATTCTGGCTCTAGTCTGTGCTCTTAGCTACTTTGCTACACTACTTCTCCATCAGAGCTTGGAAACAAGATACCTCTTCTCAACCTGGACATAGGAGTTGGCATTACCTCTCTGCTCCTTCTAACCAACGGTTAAGTTGCATTGAGGGCCAGACGAGTGAGGCCATCGTAAGTACGGGTTAGCCACAGAGTGAAAGGGGAACCTCAGAACAATGAACCTTCTGCTGTTGCACACGGTCTTTCCACTACAGCTTCAGCTTTATCTGGCCCACTGTCTCAGTCTCTTGAATCTGTATTTACGTAACCTGTAAGCCTGAGGTCACCAATGCGTTCCTAAAGGCCTCACTAGTGTTTTCCTTTGTCCAATCCCATCCTGAAAATTTTTCTCCATGTTGCTTTAGATCCTGTGGGCACTATCAGAAAGCATGGGAATCAATATAACATTTTGGGGTCTTCAAGAGATGAGTTCTGTAGGTCAAATCCACTCAAGACTGTTAAAGGAAATTACCTGGTACAGTACTGATAGTGGATGGAAGAAAGTGATGCCTGTCCTCACTGGGGGCACAGAACTCTGTAAACATCACAGAGTCTTTGCTGTGTACCCTGGTCAGCTGGGCCCTACATCAATGCCAGTCTGAATTTTAGGGAGCAGGAAGGTACAACTGGGTCTTTTTTTCATAAATTTATTTTTATTTATTTATTTTTGGCTGTGTTGGGTCTTTGTTGCTGCATGTGGGCTTTCTCTAGTTGTGGCCAGTGGTGCATGGGCTTCTCATTGCAGTGGCTTCTCTTGTTACAGAGCACGGGCTCTAGGTGTGCGGGCTTCAGTAGTTGTGGCTCGCGGGCTCTAGAGTGCAGGCTCAGTAGGTGTGACCCACAGCTTAGTTGTTCCGTAGCATGTGGGATCTTCCCAGACCAGGGCTCGAACCTGTGTCCCCTGCATTGGCAGGCAGATTCTTAACCACTGCACCACCAGGGGAGCCCACAGCTGGGTCTTGAGAACTGCGCAGCAGTGAGAAAGGTCCTCCTCTCTTTCATTCAACTTGAGGTGCTTGGGTCAGAGCTGCCAGGGAACCTTGAAATAAACATCTTTTTCTCCCACGCATAGACAGTCTTCTCACTCTTCCTGACCTACAAGGAAATCTCTATTTTATTAAAAAATCTGTATGTATCTCTAGCATAGGGAATTAATGTGAGATTTCATTCATTTATTGATTTTTTATTGGGATATAATTTTTCTGCAGTGAAGTGCAGGTATTCTTAGTGTGCAAGTTACTCACTTTTGACAAATGCATATGCTTGTGTAACCCACACCCTGATCAGTATATTGAACATTTAGATTATCTTGTGCAATAGGCTGAACATTTAAATTCCTCCTCCAGACAATCCTCAACCCTTCCCATAGAATGCAACCTGTGATTTCTTTCACCTTAGATTAGTTTTTCCTGTTCTAGAACTTCATATAAATAAAATCATATATGGCTTCTTTCATTCACCATAATGTTGTTTTTTGTTTTTTGGGTTTTTTTAGATTAACTCATATGGTTGCACGTATCAGTTGTTTGTCCCATTTTATTGCTGAGTAGTATTGCATCGTATGACTGCCCCACAGTTTGTCGATAGACATATGGATTATTTCCAGTTTTTGACTGTTATGATTCAAGCTGCTATAAACATTCTTGTACAAGACTTTGGTGGACATGTCTTTTTGTTTCTATGAGTGGAATTGCCAAGTCATATACAGCAGTTGTTTTTGAAGGGTAAATTGGAGTTGTAAAGGTTGAAAGGTGGAAGGAGCAAGGGAAGGAGAGGAAGATGATTTGAGCCATGTACACAGTGGCACAGAGGTGTAATCATAAGTTCATGACAGAAGTAGGACTAATCACAGAGCAGGAGGCAGAATTGCCTGGATGTGGCTGAATGCCCATCCTCGACCTGTTTACTTGAGTAAACTCTTAATTCTTGCTACTTATTTCATTAATGACCTTCAATCCCACAGGCATTCTAATTGCCCTGGAAAGACCACCCTGATTATCTTTATTATATGGTCCCACTGAAAGAAGCATACTCAGAATGGTGCCTGGTCTTGACAGGCTCCTACTGATATAATTATGGCTCACTCGGGGACACACCCCTGAATGGCTCTTACTTCTGGTATGTAAATGACATGAGTTGGTGGCCCTGCATGCCTGCTCAGAGACAGACTATAGAACTCCTCAAGAAGATATGGCCTTACCGTTATTTGCCAGTGTGACATGTCTTGATCTCTTAGAGGGTGTTTGGAGGCTGCTGCAAGAAAGAGCCTTATCCCATGAGTTGAATACCTGCTTGTGGTGGGAACAAAGAAAATGCCAGCCCTCAGACTTGCTGGAGCACTGGGCAGCCTGCACACACTGCAAAGTATACTGGAGATGGAGCAGGCCCCTGAAATCAGATGCAGCCTGCATTTTGGTGATGAGAAATGCATGCTTGTTTTAAAGACTGGGTACACATTATCGGGTGGTGTTCCAGAAAGCCAAACTAGTTCATACTCCCATGGGCAGCAAATAGGGGGTGCTCTTTTTGCAAGCACTGAGTAATGTTTCTTGGTCACCTCCTACAGAGATTACTCAAACTCTCACTTTGTGTTTCTTCAGTGGTTCCGTTTGCTTTATTTTGTTTTGTTTTGTTTCTAGGGGGTAGCGGGATGAAATTTTTCATTATCTTTCTTTCCCAGTGCTAGGGGATCACTACATTCTGTAGGGTGTCAGGGATGATTTATTGATTTCAGTTTCATCTCAAAAGTCATTTGATGTCATATCTTACTCCTTGGCCACTCATGATTTTGCTCTGGCCTTCATATTTTCCAGAAGCTCAGTCTTGGTAACCGTTGTTGGAGCTGAAGGTCCTGAATAGTCCCTAAATCTCAGTTCTCAAAGAACAAGTTCTGGGTATTACTCTATTGACTATCCCTCTGTTCTTTAGGGAATTACTCATGATACCACAGAAAAATCTAACAAAATCAGAGATAGAAATTAGCTTTCCTCCCCAAAGCTGGAAAAAAGAGAACTAGATTCAGTGTTCAAAATTAGGAATTTAGGATGCACTAAAAATATTCTGGTCAGCAGTTAGAGCCTGTGTGTTAGTTTCCTATGGCTGCTGTAACAAAGTACCACAAGCTAAATTACTTAAAACCACAGGCATTTATTGTCTTACAGTTCTGGAGACTGGAAGTCTGAAATCAAGGTATCCACAGGGCCATGCACCCTCTGAAACCTACAGGGGAATAATTTTATGCCTCTTCCTAGTTTCTGGTAGTTTGCCTGCCATCCTTGGTGTTCCTGGGCTTGTAGCTGCATAACTCCAGTCTCTGCCTTTACCATCACATGCCATTTTCCTGTGTCTTCACATGGCCATCTTCTTATAAGGGCACCAGTCATTATTGGATTTAGTTCCATTATGACCTCAACTGAACTAAACATCTGCAATGACCCTATTTTCAAATAAGGTGACATTTTGAGGTCCTGGGGATTAGGACTTGAGCATATCTTTTTTTTTGGAGGATACTGTTTAACCCACAGCATTGATACATTTTGAGGCAGACCACACCCTAGAATGGGCAGTTTCTTGGGCCATCTTTACAAGCAAGAATGCTGACATTGATAGGGAGAATTCCTGGGGAAAAAAAGGAATGTTCCATGTTCTGGGAGACGGACTCTGTAGCTCTGGAGAAATTGCAGGCCTGAAATTAATTCCTGACTATCAGCCATGAATCTGTTATCATTTTTTGCTCTAAACACTTGCTTCTAATTATGCCCCTTTGATGTTTGCACCTCTCAAATATCTTCGAACTAAGTTCATTCCATTTCTCACACTTTCAACATTGTTAACAGAAGCTGAACAAAATTCCATTCTTTTCAGCCGTTTTGGTTAGTCATATCCTACAGTAGCTTAATAATTGTAAGTTGCTCTTTTCTTCAGTCCTCTCCTTGGCTGGCAGCTTTCCTAGCACTAAAAATCTCGCCTTGTACTGCACAGAGTGGGAACAAAGATGTGGCCACTTACATGGTTTGTGAAGGAACTTCTGACACATTTAATTTCATCTGGAAGCTGAGGGTCCGTGTCAGCAACTTTGTTCAAAATGGCTCCAGGGAAACCTGAGTGTTGTCTTTATAGCTTTTCCTTGTATTGCACACTTTGTTTTTCCATTTCTTTCATAAAACACAACACGGAAAAAAGCCCACAGTTTTTGCACTTTTTATGTAAGCTTTCTGGTGGTTAAAACCCTAGGTTGTTGAGTTAGTGTAAATGTTAAAAATATGTACCTAGAGTCCAGTAAGAGCTTTCTCTCTACGCATTTTTCAAAAGAGTTGTGAATAATGCTGGATTGAAAACTCTGGGAAGCCAGGGCCCTCTGATTATAGCTCATGCAGTGATATTGTAAGTTTTCCCAAACTTTGCTGCATGAATGCCTCCATATCATTTCTGAGTAAGAGAAGAAGTTCAGCTCTCCCACAGGCCTCAGGAATATTGGAAATTTAGTGAAAGGTAACTCTTAAAATATAGATATATATTAAGCATCTCTTTTTATTATGATGCTTTGACATCTTGGGGTCTCCCTGACACTGGAAGGGACTTGTCTCCCAAAGTTAGCTAATTCCTAGAGGAAACGCACCTTTCATATGCAAACCAGCCAATCTATCAATAGAGTCAATACCTCCTCTATCCTTCTCTCACCCTGGAAGCCACTATCCCTGGCCTTAATCATCCCAGGGTCAGGTATTTGATAACTAGGGGGAGCCCCACATGCTGGATGGAGACTGCTGAAATTATTTAAACTTGGCAATCCTAGGGACTTCCCTGGCAGTCCAGTGATTAACTCTCTGCCCTTCCACTGCAAGGGACACAGGTTTGACCCTAGTCAGGGGATCCTGAATGCCGTGCAGTGTGGCCAAAAATAAATAAATAAACGAACAAACTTGGCAATCCTAAACTCCTCTGCTTACTCTGCCTTGCCCATTTCTTTCAGTTGAAAACTATAATAAAGGCTCTTGCCCAAATTTTCCCCTTTGCCTCCTGACCAACCTTGGTACTTCACTGCATGGCCCTGCATGGCATGCTGCACCTCCTGTTCTAGGCATCTCTGAGTATAAAAACTTCTTCTTCAATTAAGTGTCTGTGTGTGTTTCCATACCTAATTAGATCAAATCCCAAGTACATTTTAAAACAGAGGACATAAAGATTCACTCAAAAATTGCTCTAATCACTTTGAGGTGTCTTTCATTGCTTATAGACAACTCAATGACTGGGCCAAGGGTGACTTTCACCAAACTTCTTCAGAAGAAAGAGGTTGCTTCCATATCTTGGCTATTGTAAATAATGCTGCAGTGAACATAGAGGTGCATGTATCTTTCTGAATTAATGTTTTCTCTTTCTTCGAATAAATACCCAGGAGTGGAATTGCTATATCCCATGGTAGTTCTATTTTTAATTTTTAAAATTATTTTTAAGTTTTTAATTATTTTTAATTATTTAAAATTTTACTCAGCCGTAAAAAAATCTTATCATTTGTGACAGTGTGGATGGATCTAGAGGATATTATGCTAAGTGAAACAAGTCAAACAGAGAAAGACAAATACTGTATGTTATCTCTTATATGTGGAATCTAAACTACAAAACAAATGAACAGGGTTTCCCTGGTGGCGCAGTGGTTGAGAGTCCGCCTGCCGATGCAGGGGACACGGGTTTGTGCCCCGGTCCGGGAAGATCCCACATGCCGCGGAGTGGCTGCGCCCGTGAGCCATGGCCTCTGAGCCTGCGCGTCTGGAGCCCGTGCTCCGCAACGGGAGAGGCCACAACAGTGAGAGGCCCGCGTACCGCAAAAAAAAAAAAAAAAAAAAAAAAAACAACAAATGAACAAACATAACAAAACAGAAACAGAGTCATAGATACAGAGAACAAACAGATGGTTGCCCAAGGGGAAGAGGGTAGGGGGAGGAGAGAAATAGGTGAGGGAGGTTAAGAGGCACGAGCTTCCAGTTGCAAAATAAAGGAGTCACGGGTATGAAGTGTACAGTGTGGGGGGATATAGTCACTAATTATGTAATGTCTTTGTATGGTGGCAGTATCACAACTAGACTTATCATGACGATCATTTTGGAATGCATAGAAATATAAAATCAGTATATTGTGTACTAGGAACTTACATAATGTTGTAGGTCAATTATACTACAAAACCAAACAAACTGATAGAAAAAGGATCAGATTTACCAGAGGTAGCCGGAGCGGGGCAGGGGGAATTCGAGGAAGGTAATTAAAAGGTACAAACTTCAGTTATAAGGTAAATAAGAACTAGGGAACACCATGATAAATACAGTGAACACTGCTGTAGGTTATATTTGAAAGTTATTAAGAGAGTAGATCCTGAGTGTTCTCATCACAAGGAAAAAAGAGTTTTTTCTATATCTTTAATTTTGTATCTATTATGTACAAAATGATGGATGTTCACTAAACTTATTGTCATCATTTCATGATGTATGTCAGTCAGATCATTACGCTGTACAACCTTACACTTATACAGTGCTATATGTCAATTATATCAAACTGGAAGAAGAAAAAAAGCTGAAAAAGACCCAATGTGTATTCTGAGCCTCGTGCCTGCAGCAGGAAATCACTGAGTCTTACTGCCGGTCTATTCTACAGGGGGTAGGTAGTGTGGCACAGAGAAAGGCCTTTCTGAAATGGATAGTCTGGGTCCATTTCTCTGGCTGCTGTAGGCTTCTTTTAACAGCATTCCCTTCTATTTTGCTCTCCCTTTAAACAGTTCACTCAGGGGCTGAGACTAGGGTGAAGGCAGCTGGGTACCTAGGGCACACGTGTTAAGGAGGTGCGCGCTGTCAGGATTAATCAGGAAGAGTGAGCGCTTCTTTAAATGCTGCACCTTGGCTGCCTTGCTTGCCTCCTCCTTTTCTCCACCCTGATTCTCACTACTAGAAGAATCTTAAGTCTTAAAAATCTGTGCTTTGACTGTTGGTGGGAATGTAAATTGATACAGCCACTATGGAGAACAATATGCATGTTCCTTAAAAAACTAAAAATAGAACTACCATACAACCCAGCAATCCCACTACTGGGCATATACCCTGAGAAAACTGTAATAATTCAAAAAGAGTCATGTACCACAGTGTCCATTGCAGCTCTATTTACAATAGCCAGGACATGGAAGCAACCTAAGTGTCCATCGACAGATGAATGGATAAAGAAGATGTGGCACATATATACAATGGAATATTACTCAGCCATAAAAAGAAACAAAAGTGAGTTATTTGTAGTGAGGTGGATGGACCTAGAGTCTGTCATACAGAGTGAAGTAAGTCATGCGAAGTAAGTCAAATACTGTATGCTAACACATATATATGGAATCTAAAAAAAAAAAAAAAAGGTCTTGAAAAACCTAGGGGCAGGACAGGAATAAAGATACAGATGTAGAGAATGGACTTGAGGACACGTGGAGGGGGAAGGGTAAGCTGGGATGAAGTGAAAGAGTGGCATGGATATATATACACTACCAAATATAAAATAGATAGCTAGGGGGAAGCAGCCACATAGCACAGGGAGATCAGCTTGGTGCTTTGTGACCACCTAGAGGGGTGGGATAGGGAGGGGGGGAGGGAGATGCAAGAGGGAGGGGATATGGGGATATATCTGTATGTATAGCTGGTTCACTTTGTTATAAAGCAGAAACTAACACACTGTTGTAAAGGAATTATACTCTAATAAACATGTTAAAAAAAGAAAAAGTCTATTCTTTGATTTTGCTATGTGCCTTTATGCTTATCTAAATCATCATGTCTAAGGGTCATCAGAATTATTCAGGAATTAAATTATAACTGGGCATGATTCTTACCCTTTAATGCATATTAGGCTAAAATTAATAAGATGAGCGCTGGATACATTGCTCATCCAAATATAGTCAGTGGGGTTATATCTCTAATACGGATTTTGTAATCATGGCAGCAAAAGCTAGTTAGATGTGTCCTGGTATCTGTCTTTGTGGAAGGAACTTTGGGGTAATAAAATCACACATGGGAAAAGAGAGAGGTAGCCCCCCTTCCTTTGTGTTTCTAAGCACATGGTTCATCCCCGTTATATGTAGCTTTTGTGGTACTCAAATCATTTATGTGTCGTCTTTCTTACTTGATGGGCTGCTCAAGGGCAGAAAACATTCTCGGTCTTCTCTTTTTCTCCAGTACTAGGACATACCAGACACTCAAAAAAATACATCCAGGGAAAATTCTTTATTGAATGAAGTTATTTTTAAAGCATTTTAGAAGAATGTATTTTCCCTGTAAGTATACAATTCTGTGAAACTGTGGAGACCACACATCCTTTTCTCTATCCCTCAATACAGGGCCACTACTTACAGGTCCATAGTGTAAGACTCATTTTTTCTAATAAAACTATGAAATCCTTTAAGGCAAAAGCATGTATTTTCTGTTTTGCATGTATCTCCCAAATCCTCTAACAGAGAGGTGTGAATTTATTGATTTTACCTCACCTTGGTGAGGAAAACAGAACAATCTACAAAACAATCATTTTGTGAGTATTTAATTCAAAATGATTATGCCTTCCGCATCTCACGGTGGATATCAACTCCACACATTGGGCACCTCCCCATTTCCATTTTTAAACTAAATTTCAGTCATTGGGAGCGGTTGCTTTGCCATTATGCATATCTTTTTTGTTGTATTTTTAAATTGAGTAAAAAAATATATGGAAGGGTAAATGACATAGTCCTAGGATTTCAATGTGATATTTGAACAAAAGGTATGATATTCACAAGATGCAGTGGAGCGTGTGTCTACTTATCTGGCTGTGCAAACTTATGAGCCTGATGACAATGGCAGTGAAGCATTTTTTGCATAAGCGATTCTTCCGGGGTTCTTCTAATAGCCATGGTAAGAGACTTGCACTTGGAGATCAGCGTTTTGCACTGTATAAAACTGCACACTTTTAGCTTCTCTAACAATCTCTGAAGCCTTCTCCCCGTATCCATCTTGGACTTGCCTCTGAATCTTATTCTTTCTTCATTATATGATCCACCCTTGCTTTACTCACGTGTGTATATGCATTTGCGTTAAATTTCTATGACTCTATCTAACTGATTACTTTTTAAAAGATAGCACAGAGATATCCACCTTTAACTACAGAGACAATGTATTTATATTCATGACTTTCTTGCCTTTGCTCCTCCTGATGATTTTTGAAATGTGTCTGCATCTTTCACTTACAACCGTTTATCCATTTTGATATATCTTTAGGTGTCCTGTCAACCCTTTCTTCAAAAGATGTTCCTTCCGGAATCAGAGACTCCTTAGCCAGGCATGCCAAACCGAATGTAATCTGTAGTCATATCTCGCATTTCCCTTCTTGCCTCAGTGTTGCAGCCAGAACAGTAATTCCTGCACACATCCAGCCACAAGCTCTCCTATGGACCTTGGTTTGATTTCTCCCTTTGCCAGAAATACCCCTTACCCAGTCACATTCACCTGACCACTATTGGGTTCCGTGTAAATCCTCTGGACCTTTCATGCTTTCCTCTAACTGAGCTTAGGGCACATTGCTTTGTACAGAAATGCTTCTGTGTTTCCTCCCATGCTCTGAGATGCCAAGTGTCTCCTGCTTTGAGAGCTGAGTCTTAGATCTGTTTTCCCAGGAGTATGCAACAAAATGCAGAGACATGGGAGTATGTGTTTGTTGAATTGAAAAGGGTTGCTCTGTTCTAATTGTGTTGAGCTTACCCTGAACCAAATACAGTGCTATGGCCCCAGTCACAGTTTGTGGACTTGGCCAGCATTTCACCCACCTGCTTCACATAAAAGGCAGTACATTGTAGACGTTAAAAGTGTGAACTCTGGAGTTGTGTTGCCCAAGTACACATTGGGGCTCTGACACTCCCTAGCTGAGTGCCTTTGGATAAGTTACTTAACCTTTCTGAACTTCAGATTCCTGACCTACAGAATGTGGAGAACAATTGCATGTATCCACTATCATTCCTTATTTTGTCTATTTCCTTAGTATTAAAATAAAAAAAATACCATTTATGGAAATCCATTACACTCACACACTTTCTCCTTTGCATTTGAAACATAGAGATCACTATTTCTCAATCTGGGGATCCATTCTATGTTTTTCAGGATGCGAGTCAATTTATTTCTGGATTCAGAGTGTGATGGCTCCAATTGTTTAAAAAAAGCTCCCACCTTCTTTTCTTTAGACACTTTATAACCAGGGTCCTCCCTTTTTCTTCCAGGCCTTTCTGCCTATCTCTTTTATCCTGCCCACCCGTTTTAGAATCTCCTCTTTCCTGAAGCCAGGGCCATTCTGAATAAGGAGATGCTATTAGAATGGATGAACCTTATAACCCATGCTGGGATCAACTAAAATGTAAAAGAAAAACGCAGAGATTACAAGATTTAACTTGGACAAGGAGCCAGTGGTGCTACTCCAGGCAGAAGGACAGAGCGGGGAGAATAAATTTTAGCGCTGAGGGGCAGGTATCCCTCAAGACATTCTCCGTAGTTAAGACTAACTTTTGTCTACTTTCATTTCCTTGTGGCTGATTTTTGGGACTCCCACTTTGTTAGCTTTCACTATCTCTGATATATTTCTCATGACTTTCAAAGAAGAAAGACACGTCTTCCTAATTTGGGAATGTAGGATAGTATCGTAGTTAATAACATACACTTTGGAGCCAAATGCTAACTTTACTTGCAAGGTGATCTTGGACAAATTTGCTTAACCACTTTGTACCACAATTTTCTAATCTGTAAAATGGAGATGACAGTCATAGTACCTCCCTTATAGGGTATGAGAGTTAAATTAGTGAAAGCATATAAAACATTTAAAACAGTACCTGAGGTGTAACAAGTGTCACTTTGCTGTTATTATCATCTGAGCTCACATGCCTAGCAAGGCAAGGCACCAAGTGAGTGGGAAGATTTATTTTCTGCTCTTTAAAACTTAGCTTTAAGCCTGAGTACCTTTCTGTAGAAATTAAGTCAGACTACCCCAAGCATCTGTCCTGAAGTCTGTCTTTCATTTAATTACATGTCTTGTTGATTCCCCTCCATTGATTTCTTGACCCCCATTCGTGGACCTCTTGCCCTTGGCTCACAGCATCTTCCATTCAAATAGCAGCTAATTAAGCCTGGATATTCCTGAGCCTTTCCTTACCTCCCAACCTGGATCATCCTGCGATGAGGAAGGAGGGTTGATGCAAATTGCAACTGACAATGTGTACCGAAGTAGACATTTACTGACTCCCACTAACTATGCACAGTCATCCAGATAATTACCATGCATAATCCACACACCCCAGTGGCCAAACTTTACAGGTGAGATGATGAGGGGAGGGCTTTAGTTTGATGGGGAGCTTTTCCTCTGAAATATTCTACTATGCCTGTCCTTCCATATTAATTATCTTAGTCCCATGACGGCAGCTTTTCATTTTTCCAAGTATAAAGTATGTATGGCTCAAAGCACACCTTTAAACATTTAGTCTGGGTCAAGTCTAGTTCCTCCAGTGGGACGGTGTTCAGTGTATGCATTTATGCCCTGAGGATTTGTGAGGATTGTGGGAGCAGAGGCTGGGTGCAGGAAAGCAGTGGAGAAGCTTTGTAGGCCAGAGACATTTGTCCAAAGACAATCCATTAAGCAGTATCTAGGATTGATGCCAGAGTTGACAGTGAGCTAGTATACGGTGACCAGAAAGAGAGAGGGAGATTGAGTGTGGGGTACAAAGTAGAGTAGGCAGTTTCAGAAGGGCAGGTGGAAGAACCAGCCATGACTCCCTTGGGTTCTAGAACCTGCAGAGTGTTTGGAAGCCTCACCCAGCGTGGGAGGAAAGTTGGCAAGGACATGGAGCTATTGCATTCTCTTCTCTTGGTCTTCCCCCTGGGTCTCTATATAATACAAATGACTTCACCATACACACTTTTAGATTCTTCGATAAAATGAGTAAACAATCTTCTAAAAGGATATAATGTTTTTTGATAAATTTGAGTCATTGCTTTGCCCATCTGATTAACTTGTATTCTCTCTTGCTCACAGAATACACACACACACACACACACACACATTCATACACATGATAGAATATACTGGAGTCCAGTTCTGTGGTAGATTATGGTCAGGCCTTTTATAGGAACTGCCTTATATCAGGGCCACTTTAAGCACATCCTTAAAACACCTTTGTGCAGCTTAGAAAAAGGGTGGACCCAGCCCTTCATGAGGGCAAGCCTGGCCTGGGGGGAAGAATGCAGATTGGATATAAGCCTATTCAGCCATCAGCTGGATGCACTATGCAGGGCCTAACTTACCACACAACCATGGTGAAAGCCCTAATTACCTGGTACAATGCAAGTTGAGGTCACCCCTACCCAGCCAAATGGGATAAGGGCCAGCCAGTCGGCTGCACTGAGCTCCTCTAACTCTACCACATCGGATGGATTACTCCAGGTGGAGAGCATTAATCCATGAAATCTGAACATGCCTTGGTGCTGTGGGATCAAAGCAAAGGGGAGCTGCTTCCATTCCTGGGAATCTTCAACTTGTCTATCTTTATTGGTTGGAAAGGATATTGAATTTGGAAAAAAAAAAAAATTAGAGTCTGAATAGTCATTTCTGCCCATTTCCAAACCTAGATTAGTTCTTTGTTCTCCCTTAGTTCTGGCAGTCATCGTCTGACTCTCTGAAATGGTTTATCTTTGTCTTGGCTTGCCTTACCCTGTTACCTCCCAGACTAGTATCTCCTTCTGTACTGAACGGTGCCTAGATCCAAGCTTTAATCTAGCTCTGCCATTAAATCGCAATTGATACGTGGGATAAATGCTTTGCCATCTCTGAACTTTTTTTTTCTTACCTGTAAAATGGGGTAGTGTAAGGATCCAGAGAGATTAAGTGTGAAAATGCTGTGAAAACTATAAAGAACAATGCAAACAAAAGACTGAACCAGAAAGAGTTAATTTAGCCTGAAGTTAAAGTAGAACAATTTACTCACTCACTTTTCTATCATTCCTAGACACAGTCTGGACATCTATTAAGTACTGAAGAAATATATCATTTTCAACTGTCTGAATCCATATGCAGTTGATTTCAAAGCTTAATTGTATTTGAATGAGGAATCAATACATGTAACTGCACCAACATTATGGTGCTGGAAACCTGTGCGTGTTTCTGGTGCTTTCATAATATATTTCAATTTTTGCATTACTTTCCCATTATTACCCATATTTTTGAAAGGATTCTTTGAGCACTGCAAAGTAACACAAATGCCGAATGAATGGTAAGGACGATTTGTTTCGATTTCAAGCTGCATTTGTTACAGTGTTCTGACGCTCCTCGTTTCCCCTCTGTCTCTATAACAGAGGCACCAGCAGTTCTTCCTAAAATATCTATTTCATCATGTTCCTTCCTGGATAAAAAGGTGTTCCTTTTTCCCAGCTTGTATTATTACGAGTGACAGCCAGAGCTCTTCACAGTTTTGCTACAGTCTTTCTTTCCATACTTCTCTCTCTCAGTTTTAGGGTATACCCCTTTTTTCCAGCCAGGCTGAGCACCTCATAATCCCACACAGGAGAATATTTTCAGTGGTATCTTTGATCCTTCTGACCTTCCTCAGAATGCCTATATTTCACTTTTTTTTCCATAACCAATTTGACCTACTGCACAGAGTCCAACTCAAATCCAAGTTCCAACTCAGGACTCAAAATCTTTGGGGTTGCTCTAGCTGTAGTGACCTCTCTCTTTGGTAAAACTGGACCTTTGAAACGCACTGCCTGTGAGGCCTCTTGATTTCTGAGACAACACTGCCTTTAGGGTAATGGTGTCATCAATGCCAAGGTCAGGTCTAGTTGGATCCTCAGGTCATGCTGAGGACTTCCTCCTTCACCCTGAGCTCAACGCTTCATTTCCTAACTAGTGTAACACCACTGTGAACAGCATCAAGCCCACCAATAAAATGTTAATTTACCAGCTGCTAGTTTTAAGAGATTCAAGAGCAAGAGTAAACACAGGGCAGATGTGAGATGGCAAAAAGGTCAAGGTGGCAATGAGGGAAACACGACATATAGCCAGATGCTGAAAAAGAGATGGTAGCAAAACTAGAGGGAAACTTCAGTTGTCATGCTCTATATTGGTCTTCTGAAAAAAAATTTCAAGGGGTGCATACATTTAAAGGTTCTGCTATATCCACTTCACGTTATCTAATATATGAGTGAATTATATTCTAGGAGAGAATTTTGACTTCTACCAGAACATATAATCCAGGTTGGTAAGATCCTAAAACATTTAGAAGTTTTATCAGTGTGAATCTGCTTGGTGCCTCTTAATGTCTGTTTTGAAACAAGGCAAGAGTGTAAGTCTTCTTTGTTGGGCGTGTGGCGTGACTGCCTATCCAGCATCATTTCCCCTGGTAAAAGAATGTATGTTTTCTTTGCTGAGTTGTTTCTCCTTACTCTCTGTTCATGCTGTTGAGGGAGATGACTTAATCTCTGATTTCAGGGGTGGGCTTGTGACCCAGCTTGGTCAATCAGTGTCTTCCAGTTCCTCTGAGCACAGCGATTGGTTGAGTGAAGGCAGGGCATCCTCCACATTGGGCCAAGGAGACTCAATGTCAAGAAATATACCTGAACATTTTGAAGAGATACACTTGCCCTGTATCAGTTAGGTTTCTACCAAAGAAATAGAACTGTAGGGTGGATAGACAGATAGATATAGATAGATTTCAATAAATTGGCCTACATAGTTGTGGGTGCTGACAAGTCCAAAATCTGTAGGGGAGGTGGGAGGGTGGAAACCCTCAGACATGAGCTGCTGCTACAGTACAGAGTCAGAATTTCTTCTGCCTTAAGAAAACCTCCATTTTGCTTTTGAGGTCCTTCAACTGCTTGGATGAGGCCCACCCACATTATTGAGGATCATGTCCTTGAAACTCTCCTTTTAAAGTCAACTGATTGTAGATGTTAACCACAACTTCCCTTGAACTGGCTTTTTAGGTATCAACTGTGTGAGCATTTTCCAAACTTCTTCAAAGAAAAGAAAATGTGTACGAGCCTTTTCATATAACCAGTCAGTGCCAATACTTCTTATTATGATTTCAAACCAAGCGTAGATACTCTGTAGCCAGATTCTTTTAAACTCTGTAAAAAAAAAAAAAAAAAAAAAAAATTATCTGGATGGAGTTTCCAATGACTCTCTTTTGTGTAGAATTTTCTGTGTCTAACACAGATTTCCTGTCATCTAAATATTCTAATGCAGGGCACCCCCTAGCATTACCGTAGAGTGTGGTAATTTTTTTTTTTTTTTTTGTGAGACTCCTGTCTATAAAAACAATATATGTCACCCCAAATCAGCATGTCAGCACCATTCTTGTGTTCCAGTCTCTCAAAGACCTGTGAAAGGAATATTGAGCCCACAAATGGGGATGATTACTTTGCCAAGTCACCTCTCTGGGACTAGGGTCCAACCACGGAGCCTGGAATGACCCCATATTCTCTAACTCCTGAGCACATCTGTGCAACTGGTTGACCCCAACTTCCTCCTACCCCAGAGAGGTGGGTGGGAAGAAGATGGCAGAATGATCTGAAGGAGGGACACAGAGACTAGGGCCCCTGTGGGTCCTGGTCTGGACTCAGGGTACTCTACTCCAGGGCACTGCCCACTTCAGCTAGTCCCAGGCACCAGAGTGTGACCAGAGTGGAAATTAGGAAATTTCAGGAAAGGAGCTTCATGGCACCAGGTCCACTGACTCAAGGGCCATGCTTGCCTAGATCTAGGGGGAATACTGTCCTGATGTCCACCTTTTTTTCTTTTGTCATTCACATGATGGTCAGAGCCAGAGCTCATTTCTTTTTTACCTTAATTCTGCTCTCTCCCAGAATAGTAAATCTATTTTTGTCAATTGTATATTTTTAAAAAGCACTCTCCATCTCCCAACACCACTGTCCCTCAACACACACACAGACACACAGACACACACACACACAGACACACACACACACAAACAACTAAATAGCATTCTTGTTAGAATAACTAAATTCAGAAATGAATAGAGGATTAAGTATAGTGCTCATCCTGTATTCTACTCTTACAGTAATTGATGTAACATCAGTGAGATTTTACTGGCAAAATTGATTCAAATCAAACCAGAAAAATTCAACCTCAGGAACTGAAAATGAGCTGAAAGATGGTAAGCAAAGGATAATAATATGTGGCAATGTCTTTGAATTACTTGTATTTTAGGCTTTATATAATTTGAAGTTGCAAAAATGTGTTTAACAAGGGTAGATTTTTAAAAAATGTAATGTCTTTATTAATGATAAGGGAGCAGCACTGAAAGCACAAGAATGTCTTCAGTGATGTTAAATTGAAAGGCGTTAAAAATATTTGGGAAGACACACAAATAATACAGATAGAGCTATAGAGGTTATAAATATGACTGGAAGGGAAAACAATGATATTTCAGAAATGTACAAAACAGTTATATCTATAGGAAAACATAATTGAAAACAAAGTAGTCCTCAGATAGGATACTGGTCCTTTGTACCCTCTCCTAGCTTAGTGTCCTGTGAGATTTGGGGTCAGTGACACATGGTATTCCAAATGAATTGTCAGAAATATCAGTGAATTAATAAAATTGTACTATAATTTTTTTTCTATTTTTATAGTGTGGCCATATACCTATCTTTAGGCAAAACATTTTCTTTTCTCATTAGATTAAGAATATTTTAAGACTGCCACATTGTACAACTTCCAGGCTTCCTTTTATATAAGCCTTTCATAGTCTGAGCAAATGGCACCTCCTGGAGTTGTGCAGTGGACGCCTTGCAAGACTTTACTGCCTTGATCTGAGATAAAATGTGCACTGTCATTTCAGGGTGCTCCCCACTGTCCAGTGAAATTTGCATGATCCTACAGCATCTAAAATGAACAAAGTGTCCAATTGGGTTACGTCAAACAATCATTTACTATGAATGATATAAATATTCCAATACTTTGGATTAGACAGACCGTAATCTGCATGATTTACTATTTTTCTGGAAGGACTGAACAATGTAGATATTTCCTCTGTTACTCTGCAGGTTTTATTGGCTTGTGGAATTTTAAAATGTGATTTCTGCTTACATGTTTAATTAGGTTTCATATTCCTGTTGACTTCTAATCAATTCACAGGATAAAATGCATCCACTGCTTCCCACCCCGAAAGTAGGAGGTTTCGTTGTAATCTGTGCCAGGTTAGGGCCTCCCAGGCCTACTGGCAGAATTGATGCAAGGTTCCCTTGATGGGTCTTTGGAATTTTCAAGTTTTGGCAAAAGCCCCATTTTTAGCAAGTATAGAATATTTATCTTCTGCTATGAGATAAATACTTCTATTGGATGTGTACTTTTGCATTATTTTTAAACTAGATATCCAATGATCACTCTTGTGAAACTTGTTTCACATATATTAATGAAAATTATTAATTAAATATGTATTCTTTCCTTCTGCATTATATTTCTCCTTTCTGATAGAGTTCTGAGGTTAGTTCATAGAGAATTAGGTTAAAATATCCCTAGACTTTGTAACTGTTTTTGGAAGATTAAACTAATAACATTCACACATAAACAGGCTTAACCAACACAATTATTATGTTTAGAGGAGGCTGAGTGAATCAACAAGGACAGATCTGCATGAAGCTTAGAAAATTGATGTGAGAGCCCAGAATTATCTGCTTTCCCCTCTCATTACTCCAAGGGGAAGTCACCTGCATGAGTGTCTGGCTCCACAGGCAGCTGTGTATAGTCCAGTGGAGATGGATCCATTAGGCACTCAGAGGTCAATGCCACTGTCATCAAAGTAAGTCACCATTTCTCTTGCCAAACTCTGAGCATATCCTGACTTTTCCTTTTCCTATATAGGACAGTGAGAGTATATACTGACAGGACAATGAGAACATTGTGACTAGAGTGTTTTTTCTCATTAATTAATGATATCGCATCAGAACATCAGTTTTTTATGATTTTAGTTAATTGACTCATGCCTTGAAGTTTAACCATCTCTAGGTCCCTTGATAAGATGAGGTATCTGGGAGGCTCTGACAGTAGAACTGTACCCCACACTTACTCCATGCATCTCACCCAAGACCCTGCCTGGATATTCAGTGATCTCTTTGTTTGCCTCATCTGTGCCCCATCAGTACTACAAAGGGAAGGGGTGTGTGTGTGTGTGTGTGTGTGTGTGTGTGTGTGTGTGTGTGTGTGTGTGTGTGTGTGTGTGTGTGTGTGTGTGTGTGTGTGTGTGTGTGTGTGTGTGTGTGTGTGTGTGTGTGTGTGTGTGTTGGAGGAGGTCACCGAGAAGACATGATGCCAGTTGACCTGTGAGCTCGACCCAAGCAATCAGAAGTTCCTCACCCATTGCCTGTTCTTGGAATGTGCATTCTGCCTACAGTTCCCACACTAGGAGCTGTTTCAAGGATGCACCCTTGAGAAAGTAAGGGGTTGTTTAGACCATCTGCACTGAATACATGCCTGAAGCCAGTTCAGGCCTCTTTATAAACTTTTAAGGTTCTAATGGGCAGATGTATGGATCTACTCATCTTGCAGCTGCCAAAGACACGCCCTGTGTGAAAGATCCTTTGCTTGTTAAGTCTGCCATCTACCAATTTGAAGTGGTCTGCCTCTTTCTTATATCTATCCCTGGCTGTTCCTTTGGTCTCTCCCTGACAGTTGGGCTGTTCTGAAAGGATTAACCTGATAGCTTGCACAATGGGAAAACAAGAGATGGATGATTATGAATAAGCCTTTGTGGGCAGGATATGGGGAAGACATTTGGGCTCCTCTGCAAGAGCTTGAGACAGTCCTCACTGTTTTCACATCCTGGCTTATAAGGCTCTGATAACCCCTGGAAATCAGGAAGCTGATGCCCTAGCCTGGGTATAAACCCTAGAAACTGACCTTTTGGTAGATACAACAGATCGGGTGTATAGGAAAAGCAGCTAACATAGCTCCTGGGTGGGATGATGCATTGCCAGGGATGCTGGTTGCGCTTGAAATACAGTGGTGGTTAATGTAGTAACAGCATGTGCTGTGTGTTCTAAACAATGCCAGGGCAACTGCCTAAGGAGTCTGGGACCATTCACTGGAGTTCTCAACAGGTAAGGGATTGACAGATTGACTGTATTGGTCCCCTCCCTTTAAGGGTTCTAAATATGCCTTTGCTTATATGGACACTGTGTCTGGCCTAACCCAAGCTTTCCCCTGTTGCCATGCAAACCGGGCTGCCACCATTATGGGGATTAGAAAAGCTAAGTAGGTAAAGATACCCTCATCAAATAGGCAAGGATTGGGGGTCATATTTCATGATACGTGAGACTAGACAAAAGAACATGCCATTGAGTGGGGATTCCATGTCTTGTATAACTCACAAGCAGCAAGATTGGTAGAAAAAAAATGGAATATTAAAATAGTAGATGAAATCACTAACAGGTAAAACCATCTTGGCCAGGTGGAATAGAGTACTGTGCCAGGCTTTAATACGTTCGCATATCAATTGGTAGGGCCTCTTGCTCCACATGCTAGACTGGGGACCCCTGCCGAGATACTCAACACCACAGAGGTATGAAAATCGAGGGAGACAGCCATTGCCCAGACCCCGCTATGGATTAGTGTGCTATACTGCTGAGAACACCAGGCCTAGTCACTCCTGAGAAAGGCATTATCTACTGGAATTTGCAATGAGACATCCCACTGAGGTGGGTAAATGATTTCACACTCTTGGGTGCTGGGGAACTACTCAATCTCCCCTGGGATTCCGTTGTCCTGCTGCAAACTAGACCTGATAAAATGCACTGTACTTGAAATGGAACGTGCACCATTGAAAGAAGAGAAAATAGGGGTCCTGGTCTGGCATATCCTTTCCGCCCCCCCGCCCCCCCAGCTCCATCTCCTCTCGCCTGACAGTGCTGTCTCTCCTGGCCAAAATGTATGGTGTGCACAGCCAGGTCAAGTTCCCAAAACTGCCCACCTCCCTCTTCTCAAGGCCAGGTGGACATGATCTCTTTTCCACTAGAACGATCATGTGGCTGCTGTCTTTGTTCCCTCCATTGGCCTTAGCACATGTAGGCCCTTAATAATTCACCCAGCAAGACATATATGATAGCTGACAAAGCCTGTCCTTACTGAACACTAAATGTTTCTCATGAGAAAAGCTGTCCTTCAAAATAGGTGGCCTTGGACATTATTCCTGCCTCACAAGCAGACACCTATGCCATTATCCAAACAGAATATTGTATTTTCATACCTGATGAGTCTGCTAATGTATCATCTTTATTAAATCACACGAGGACACAAGTTGAATGCCTGGAGTGATCTGACCCACAGCATGGAAGTTTTAATAAATCAGTTGTTCGGCTCATGGGACTCTTGATGGAAAAAATTACTTACTTTGGAAATCATTATGTTAATCTGTGTTTTATGTTGTATCTGCCTTCAGTGCAGCCAGGTAGCCACCGAACGAGCCACCTCCGTGCTAGTCAAACCCCTTGCTGACCTCTCAGGGCACATTGCAGAAGAGGGCAGCGTGTAAGATTGTAAGAGCCTGTCATGAGGGGTGGAGTGTTGGAGGAGGTCATCGAGAGGACATGGCCAGAGAGTTGAACCCGGGCAATCGGGGGCTCCTCACCCCTCCTCTGTCCTTGGAATGTACATTTCACCCAGCATTCCAACAGTGGGAGCTGGTTTCAAGGATGCAGTCTTGAGAGAGTAAGGCGTGGTTGAGACCATCTGGACTGAATATGTGACTGAACCTAGTTAAGGCCTCTCTATAAACTTCTAAGATTCTGTCCTGCAGGTACCTAGATCTACTCATCTTGTAACCGCTGAAGGCAAGCCTCATATGAAAGTTCACTTTCTTTTCATATCTGCACCTACCAGTCTGGACAGGTCTGCCTCTTTCTTTGGTCTCTCCTTGCCCTCTGTGTACAGGGGCCAGTTTACAAACCTATATATATAGAGAGAGAGAGAGAGAGAGAGAGAAAGAGAGAGAGAGAGAGAGAGAGAGAGGGGGAGGGAGAGTGTGTGTGTGTGTGTGTGTGTGTGTGTGTGTGTTTGGGTAGGGGGTAGAAATACATTACTTTCCTACTGAATTTTCAATCTATTTGAGATAGGATAATGTTTATTATTAAAACTACGTTTTTCTTTCTTTAAACAAATTTGATTCAACATGTTTATATCTATGAAGTTATTTAACAACTGATCCGAAAATATTTCCATATCTGTTTAATAAAAAAGGTCTTATTGTACTATGATTCCAGACTTCACAACAATCTCTATGTAATTCTGGAATCACTTTAATTATGAGCTCTTTCAGACATGATGGATTGCATACTGTGGAGGAATGGCATATGGTACTGGTGAGCTATCCTTCTCACACACTCATTACATTTATAAAACCTGGTTCAATGTAGTTAATCTTTTAATACTCCCACCTCTCCCATCTATATGCATACATACATATGTGTCTAAGTTATTTATTGAAAAATAAGGTATATGGAGAATAGAACAGCAATCATAAATATGCAGTTTAGAGACTTTTCAAAAAGTTAAAACTCCTGTAACCACAACTCAGATCAAAAAGTAAAATATTGTCAGCAACCTGTAAACTTTCCATATGCCCCCTTCCAGTCACTACCCTCTCCAAAGTTAACCACTATCTTAACTTATAACACCATCAGTTAATTTTGACCATTTTTGAAATTTATAGATGTGGAATCACATGTTATATATTATTTTGTAATTGCCTTCTTGCTCTCAGTATTTGTCTTTGAAATTCACCCAAGTTGTTGCATGTCACAGTAGTTTATTCTTTTTTTTTTTTTTTTTTTTTTTGCAGTATGTGGGCCTCTCACTGTTGTGGCCTCTCCCGTTGTGGAGCACAGGCTCCGGACGCACAGGCTCAGCAGCCATGGCTCACGGGCCCAGCCGCTCCGCGGCATGTGGGATCTTCCCGGACCGGGGCATGAACCCATGTCCCCTGCATCGGCAGGCGGACTCTCAACCACTGCACCATCAGGGAAGCCCTGTTTATTCTTATTGTATGCTTTTCAGTTTTACAAATCTACCACAATTTATCAGTTCTCCTGTTGATGAAAATGAGGATTGCCTTTTGTATATAATGATTAGGAATGGTGCTGCTCTATTCTAGCATATGTCTATTAGTGCTCAAATGTGTACATTTCTACTGGGTATACACCTAGGAATGGAATTGCTGGGCCTTAAACTTATGCCAAGCTTTAATAAATGCTTTCAAAACATTTTTTAAAGTGGTTTACAAATTTACATTCTTACTAGCCTTGAACGAGAGTTTTAGTTGCTTCATATCCTCTGTAGCACTTAGTATTTTCAGGTTTCTTAAACTGTAGCCATTGTGATTTTTTCATAGTGGCATCTAATTGTGGTATTAATTTGCAGTTATCTAATGATTAATGAAGTAAAGTACCCTCTCACATGTTTGTTGGGCCATTTGGATTGTGTAATTGCGTGTGTGTGTATGAAATACCCATTTAGGGGTTGACCTACACTTCTATTGTGCTGAGTGTCTTTTATCTTATTGATTTGTAGAAATCCTTCGTATAATCTGGAGTCCCTTATCGAATATATGCATCGTAAATACCTTTTCTCAGTCCATGGTTTGTGTGTTTTAACGAAGAGATGTTCTTGATTTTAAAGTAGTCAAATCCTTTCTTTTATGGTTAGTGCTTTTTGTGTTCTATTTAAAGAATTTTCTTTGTGAGTGATGGCATTTGAACCATTTTATTTCTATTTAATTGTTTTGTTTTCTAGAAAGACAATTGGTTTTTATATAATAACTGTACAAAGTGAACTTGTCACATTCAACTCTTATTTTTAATAGTTTGACTGCATTATCTTAGATATCTTTATGCATTCTTTTTCAACTGCAAATTAATTATTGTTTTTATTCCTTTCTTTCCAAACCTTATATCTTTTATATTTTCTTGCCCCATTGCACTGGGTACGACCTTCAGCCCAGCATCATATTAAATAGGAATGGAGATAGTAACTTCTTTCTTGGTTTATTCCCAGTTTTAGAGGAAAGCACTTAGGCATATTGCTGTAGGCTTTTTTGTGTGTGGATTCTACTGTATTATACCAAATTTTTTCCTTTATTCTTAATTGCTGTATTTTCTTCCAGTTTTACTGAGATATAATTGACATATAACTTTGCATTAGTTTAAGGTATATGTTCAGCGTAATGATTTGATATATGTTTATATTGTGAAATGATTAGCACAGTAAGTTTAGCTAACATTCATCACCTCACATGGTTACACATTTTTTTTTTTTCTGATGAGAACTTTAAAAATCTACTCTCTTGGCAGCTTTCAGATACAGAATACAGGGCCCTCATTACCTAATTAGTTCACAGAGACTCAACCAAAACACTCAGGGTGATATATAGTTTTTTATTATTTCCCCATAAATCACATAAATCAAAACAAACTTTTTTCATGAAATAAAATAATTCTAGAGACTGTACATGAATGGATGTGCTCAAATCATAGTCTGGCAAAGAACTCATTCAAGTTCTTTTCTGAAAAAAAATTTGATCATCTACTCTGCGTTAGCCACTATGCTAGTGATATAAAGTGAATTAATTACCTAATATTTCTTTGGTTCTTCTATGTTCTGGGCATTCGGTACTGAGTATGCAAAGATAAGGAAAGCTTGATATGGTCCCTTTCCTTCACACCAATAATATAGACGCTAGTGAGAAGCAGACAAAAATAAATAATTATAACATTTTATGTACATGCTTTTAATGATAATGAAAACAATGCCAATAATTTTCATGAACATTTACTGTGTACCAACATTTTTATGAGCATTTAATATACAGCAGTCCTCACAGTAACTCGATAGGATTAGGTGTTGTTATTACTCTCACTTTACCAATAAGGATACTGGCACACAGATAGATAGGCTGGATTGTTTTGCTGAAAGTCATATGGCCGGGAAATGACATAGAAAAAGCGAGAGCTCAGGGAATGCTGAGAGCTAAACAAACAACTAGTTCCACCTAGAATAATTGGGGAAGGCTTCATGAAGGAGGAAGAGTCAGCAGAACCTGGAAGACATGATGGGGCTGGCATTCAGGGAAGAGAGGCTGTGAAATGTCATAGGGGTGTGTGTGTGTGTGTGTGTGTGTGTGTGTGTGTGTGTGTGTATGATGGCGAGACATGCTCAGAAAAAGATGAAGAGCCTGGTGTGTTTGGACTTCAGGGTTTCAAAGGCAAGTTGTAGAAACAGAGGAAGGCTTTTGAAGAGAAAAATAACAGAATCTAAACTATTTTGATCAACATTTAGTAATCTGGCTCTCCCACCTTCTGTTGTGATACTGTCCAGTACTTACAGAGGGATTACTAAGTTCTAGGCAGTAAGTAAGCACTTTACACATGTTAATTCATTTTAACCTCAGAAAAACCCTGTGAGGTATATACTTGAAAATAAGAAAAAAAAGAAGAAACAAGTGAGGTATGGAACAGCTGAGTAACTTAATCAAGGTCACATCTCTAATTGGTTGGAGATGTTAGGATTTGGATTTGTAGCTCTGCTCGTAATTGTGGAACGTATTGAGTTTCTGTCTTCCATTTTTTATAGACTGGCATTGTTAGGTATATTTTAATAGATATTATATGCAGTATAGCTAACAATATTAGGTATATGCTGTTTATTAATATATATAATAGTAATATACCTAATTTGTTAGGCATATTATGTACATGAAAAGATCTAGATCTAACCTCCAGCCAAAATGTAAACACCGTAGGGACAGAGAGTTTTGTGTATATTGCAGTGCCATTCTTTCAGTGATTATTAGAAAAGGAGGCCATCTGTAGTTGATACAGGGGAATGAATGATTATTTAGTGAATGGTAGATGTCTGATGTACTGGCAAATCAGAATGTGTGTACACACACACACACAATCCTAAATAATCATTTTTCTTTTGAATGATTTGATGTCTTTTATTGCTTAGATATAAGAGTACACCTTTTGGATTAGTTGATTGTCAATAATTATAGAGTTTATTTTCTAAGGTCTGGCAGAAATTATAACAATAAACCAAAAAAAAGAAAATCCTAATTTATGAATATTACAAAAATACATATTTATTTTGTTTTGGTATGTAACTCACTTGTCCAACAAATAATTTTACCATGGCTTAGAGCATATGTAGTGTGTGTATATATACTTACACATATATATAGTGCATATGCATAATATATACATGTAGTGTGTGTGTGTGTGTGTGTGTGTGTGTGCAGCAACTGAGTCCTCTTTTGCACCCACAGTGAAACTTCACTTTGCCTGAAGGCTGGGTTGGTCGGGATAAAGAGTTCCTGGCTACCATCTTTGCAGGCATAAACTCTTCTCCCTGACTTTCACGATCCTCTGCGATGCTACTTTGCTCTCTTATCCGGACTTGCACTTTCCCCACATAGGCAGGGCTTCTTGTCCTTTACTTCACACTAGTGCCTCCCAACCAGCTGTGACTTGGTTACTACCAGCTGTGACAGTCATCATTCCTGAACTTAGAGTGTTCACCTTATTTTTTTTTTTTCTTTCATTAGGTGAGATCTCTTGTCTTTCCATATCTTGTCAGTCCTTCCTTTATTCAATGGAATTTAATCACAATATCTTTCTGAATTATCTGGTAACATACAGTTTAGCACTAAATTGTTTGCTAATTGGTTATGTGGATGAGGTATGCTGGCATTTCTTCTGGGTTCCCCAGACACAATGTTAGTGTGCCAGGGAATCTTACTTTGCTAGCTGATAGATAATTTAAACCATGAAGTGCACAGGGAGCTAGGAGACCTAGGTTAATACTCTGTTTTGTGACCTTGAACAAATATTCCTTCTGCTAGGGTCTTATTTTTCTTGTCTGTAAATGGAGGAGTTTACGAAATGTCATTTAACATCTCTAGCTTTTCTGAGAAGGAGAATGAGTACTGTGACTTAATGGATTATTCACATTTGCCTTCTAAAAATCAGAAACATTAATGTTAACAGTAATAATATTGTTATATATTATTCAATATTAATATTACATAGCATTGTTAAATTTTAATAGTAGGACAAATCTAAGTAATTGGAAACAATTTTCTATATGTTTAGAACCCTAAGCGGGCATGGTTGAGGGCAACATTGCATGTTGGCCTCATCCTCATGCCTGTAGTCCTCTTGATGGTAACCTTAATTATAGGCTGTATGAGTTAAATTGAAGGATTTTGTTTCAAGTTCTGACATTAATATTATTCAGAGTGACTGGCAGTGGCACATTCATGGGAAAATTTGCTAGATACTATGATGATATAGAAAAGGGGTGGGTGTTGCTAGGAGACACTTTTCCATGTGTTTCTCATGTTTCTTCTGCAGGTCTTGTAAGAGAGGAACTTAATTTTCTATGTAGTTTTAGACTATCTTTTCAAGAATGTGTACTGAAAAAGCTTGGAAGATGGAGATAGTGTTTCCCACTAGAACAAAGGGCAGGCATGCACATTGCCCATTATAAGAACTGTGTTTCCTCTGTTCAGGGTCTTTTCTTGTAACACAACCCACAGAGTGTGCAGTTCTCTTGGATCTCATTGTGTTGCCCTAGGGAACAGGCGCTTAGATAACCAGCACAAAAATGCTGATATTCCACCGACTGTTATTGCTATGAGTAATAAATTGTCCTTCATCGCTGACCCAAGAGTCTCGTGTGTTCCATCAGCATCCATGAAACTGTGGGAAACTAACTTGCCGATATAGGATATCATCTCAGACCCTTCACCGTTCTTGAGAAGCAGAGGAACACTTTTAGGATCTCTTTCTAGATCTCTTTTGCTCTGTCTTTCCTTATTCCTTTCTGAAACTGAGACCCCAAGAATTTGATTAACAGCACCAAGTTTTCACAATTAATTAGCAACAAACCAGAGACTAAAGTCTAGATCTCATGACCCCTTGGTCCTATACTTCTTTCCCTTAAGTGTTTTAAATTTAAACAGGTACTTGAAATACCCATGCTTTGCAACAGTTAAAACTTTTAATAACTTTTATGCATTGCACCTGCTGGTTAAAAGCCCTCTGTATGTGAGTAGTCTCTAGAACTGTGCAATTAATTAAGTATGAATTTAATAGATACTTTGCCATGGTACTTATATTTTTAAAGAAAATCACTTTTAAAGAAAATGACAAAACACTACAGTAAACCATTCATGATCTAAGTAAAAGGCAACTTCTTGGTTAAAACAGAGCTTATGTTGCATTTTGAAGGGAAGTGACATGCTGCAGCTAAATCTTTGCTAGCATTCATTTGTTCTTTTGGTAATTTTGCTCCGACTTGATGAATGGTTAGTAAAATGTTTATGCATACGGAATGAATAATCTCAAAATTCTTGTAGAACTTCCCTGAATTTTGTGATATTGTAAGGCTTAGGAATATTTCTAATTGAAGTCTAATATATTTTCTTATACATAGTAAGAGAATCAGTTGAGAAGTAAACTGATTAGAAACATCTTTTGTGATATCTGAGACTGGACAGTAAGTGGCAAACTCTTATCAGAACTGAAATAAGATAAGGGGCTGGGTCCCCCATTCCTCTGCCAACGCCCGTTTGTGCATGCACCCAGTGGGCATAAATCTCAGGATTTGGTTTGTTTTGTCTTGTGTTTTTACTTATGTGTTGGTTTTCCCCTTAGTCCACTTATGTGATAGTTTTTCAGTAAAAGACAGAGATCTTCCTAACACTCACTCTACCCTCCCAACCCCAAAATATATTTCAGCGCTCAGGTTTGCTGATACTTGATATTCAGCATTTTATGGCTTATGCAGATAGGAGCACTGTCTCTGTAAAATCCAAATGCTTATCTTCATCCTCCAGGAAGTCTTCAGTTTCTCTATCTGCAATTTTCCCAAGTTTATTGCTTTTTAATCAACTATATTGAAAAAACTTTGTCTCTGTTTCTAATTTGAGAATATACACATTTAGGTGATGCTACAATTTAAGAATTTTCTCTGATGAAATTAAGTCTGCGGGCTGAGCTCACCTCTGCCCTTGGTCCTGAGGGTCACTGTTGACCTCAGAGCCACAGCTTACTTCATGTAGTGTGTAACTATTGGGTTCATATACTTGCCTCTGTGGGATTTGTCTTTGGATGTTATCTAGACAGAAAGAATGATGAAAAACTCACTGTCTTCCAGAACAAGAATATGTTATTTAAATGGTAATTGAAATGCAATGAGGAAGTTATGTAAAAGTAAAGGTTATGGCTGAATTACAGGATGATCTCATTTTAAAAATTATGAGATAAATAAAAACACATCAGTTATTTAAAATACATTTGGGACTATTGCCTAATAAGGATTTAGGACCTTAACATTCTCTCTGTCTCTCTCTCACTCTCTCTACACACACACACACACACACACACACACACACACACACACACACACACACATCCCTCCCTCCCCACCTCTCACAACCTGGAGATTGCCTCTCTCCCACCTAGTAGAGGTCTGGAGGCTTACTCTATAGAGAGATTAAACCAAAAGAAATGATAGAGGCACCAAACAAACGTGAAGGCAAGACTCCAACAGGGAAACTGAAGGGATTAAGAAAAAAACCTATACTGAATAATGAGCACCCTGAACGTCTGTTGTGGGGCCCATTATTCTGCCTATCAGACTAATATTTCAAATATTGGAACTTCCATTAATGGAAAAACCAGATAGTAGTGTTTACTAATATAGTTTATGATCAAGTCTGAAATGATACTTGCTAAAATACCATTCTACTTAAAAAATTAGTTACCTGGTTTTGAACTAGAGTCCTGAATCAAAAAAATCTGGGATACTTAGCGTGTGTGTGTGTGTGTGTGTGTGTGTGTGTATGCATGTGTGTGTGTATACATATACATAAATATATATGTATATGTATTTAATAAAATGTCAAGAAGTTCTTTACATCAAGGGCTTATAGAAATCACAAAAGTATTGGATGAGCAAGGCAAAGCCTGATTCAAGATGAGAAATATGCTGTAACCACATACTTGTGGAGTGTACTGTATGAGCATGTATGATGTATAATATAGTTATCACAACCTAGATAAAATAGCTAGTTTGGACTCTGGAACCAGACTGGCTGAATTCAACTCCTTTTTCTAATGTCTATTTTCCAATTTCTCTTTCACTAAGTTTCCTCAGTGAAATTGAGGAATTGGGGGATAATAATAGTATCTATCTCAGAGTATTACTGTAAGTATGAATTAAGGTAAAATATGTAAAACACTAAGGACAGTGCTGGTACAGATTAAATGTTCAAAAGAGGTTAAATATATTTACTGTATTAATAAATGTACAAGGAATTATAAAGATACAGTGGATTCTGAATTGCATATCTGGTCACTTTAAGAATTCATCAAAAATAGCCTCATCCACCAAAGGGCAGACAGCAGAAGCAAGAACGATTACAATCCTGCAGACTGAGGAATGAAAAAACACAATCACAGAAAGATAGACAAAATGAAAAGGCAGAGCACTATGTACCAGATAAAACCCAAGAAAAACAACTAAATGAAGTGGAGATAGGCAACCTTCCAGAAAAAGAATTCAGAATAATGATAGTGAAGATGATCCAGGACCTCGGGAAAAGAATGGAGGCAAAGATCGAGAAGATGCAAGAAATGTTTAACAAAGACCTAGAAGAATTAAAGAACAAACAAACAGAGATGAACAATACAATAACTGAAATGAAAAATACACTAGAAGGAAACAATAGCAGAATAACTGAGGCCAAAGAACAGATAAGTAACCTGGAAGACAGAATGGTGGAAATCACTGCTGCAGAACAGAAAAAAGAAAGAAAAGAAGACAGCCTAGGAGACCTCTGGGACAGCACTAAACATACCAACATTCGCATTATAGGGGTCTCGGAAGAGAGAGAGAAAGAACTCGAGAAAACATTTGAAGAGATGATAGTCGAAAACTTACCTAACATGGGAAAGGAAATAGCCACCCAAGTCCAGGAAGCAAAGAGAGTCCCATACAGGATAAACCCAAGGAGAAACATGCTGAGACACATAGTAATCAAACTGACAAAAATTAAAGACAAAGAAAAATTATTAAAAGCGACAAGGGAAAAACAACAAATGATATACAAAGGAACTCCCATAAAGTAAACAACTGATTTCTCAGCAGAAACTCTACAAGCCAGAAGGGAGTGGCATGATATATTTAAAGTGATGGAAGGGAAGAGCCTACAACTAAGATTACTCTACCTGGCAAGGATCTCATTCAGACTTGACAGAGAAATCAAAAGCTTTACAGACAAGCAAAACCTACGAGAATTCAGCACCACCAAACCAGCTCTACAACAAATGCTAAAGGCACTTCTGTAAGTGGGAAACACAAGAGAAGAAAATGACCTACAAAAACAAACCCAAAACAATTTAAAAAATGGTAATAGGAACTTACATATTGATAATTCCCTTAACTGTGAATGGATTAAAGGCTCCAACCAAAAGACACAGTCTCATTGAATGGATACAAAAACAAGACCTGTATATATGCTGTCTACAAGAGACTGACTTCAGACCTAGGGACACATACAGATGGAAAGTGAGGGGGTGGAAAAAGATACTCCATGCAAATGGAAATCAAAAGAAAGCTGGAGTAGCAATTCTCATATCAGACAAAATAGACTTTAAGATAAAGACTATTACAAGACACAGGGGATCAATCCAAGAAGATATAACAATTATAAGTATATATGCACCCAACATAGGAGCACCTCAGTACATAAGGCAAATGCTAACAGCTATAAAAGAGGAAATCGACAGTAAGACAATAATAGTGGGGGCTTTAACACCTCACTTACACCAATGGACAGATCATCCAGACAGAATATTAATAAGGAAACCCAAGCTTTAAATGACACAATAGACCGGAAAGGTTTAATTGATATTTATAGGACATTCCATCCAAAAACAGCAGATTACACTCCTTCTCAAGTGCACACGGAATATTCTCCAGGATAGAACTCATCTTGGGTTACAAATCAAGCCTAGATAAATTTAAGAAATTTGAAATGATTATCAAGTATCTTTTCTGACCACAACACTATGAGATTAGAAATAAATTACAGGAAAAAAACTGTAAAAAACACAAACACATGGAGGCTAAAAAATATGATACTAAATAAGCAATAGATCACTGAAGAAATCAAAAAATACCTAGAGACAAATGACAATGAAAACACAGCGATCCAAAACCTACGGGATGCTGCAAAAGCAATTCTATGAGGGAATTTTATAGCAATACAATCCTACCTTAGGAAACAAGAAATATCTCAAATAAACAATCTAACCTTACACCTAACAGAACGAGAGAAAGAAGAACAAACAAAACCCAAAGTTAGTAGAAGGAAAGAAATTATAAAGATCAGAGCAGAAATAAAAGAAATAGAAACAAAGAAACAATAGCAAAGATCAATAAAACTAAAAGCTGGTTCTTTGAGAGAAACAAAATTGATAAACCTTTAGCCAGACTCATCAAGAAAAAGAGGGAGAAGACTCAAATCAATAAAATTAGAAACGGAAAAGGAGAAATTACGATGGACACCACAGAAATATGAAGCATCATAAGAGACTACTACAAGCAACTATATGCCAATAAAATGGGCAACCTGGAAGAAATGAACAAATTCTTAGAAAGGTGTAACCTTCCAAGACCGAACCAGGAAGAAATAGAAAATATGAACAGACCAATCACAAGTAATGAAATTGAAACTGTGATTAAAAATATTCCAAGAAACAGAAGTCCAGGACCAGATGGCTTCACAGGTGAATTCTATCAAACATTTAGAGAGGAACTAATACCCATCCTTCTCAAACTCTTCCAACAAATTGCAGAGGGAAGAACACTCCATAAGTCATTCTACAAGGTCACCACCATCACCCTGATACCAAAACCAGACAAAGATGCTACAAAAAAAGAAAATTACAGACCTGTATCACTGATGAATATAGATGCAAAAATCCTCAATAAAATACTAGCAGACGGAATCCAGCTACACATCAAAAGGATCATACACCATGATCAAGTGGGATTTATCTCAGGGATGCAAGGGTTCTTCAGTATATTCAAATCAATCAAAGTGATACACCATGTTAACCAATTGAAGAATAAAAACCATATGATGATCTCAATAGATGCAGAAAAAGCTTTTGACAAAATTCAACACCCATTTATGATAAAAACTCTCCAGAAAGTGGGCATAGAATGAACCTACCTCTCCATGATAAAGGCCACATACGACAAACACACAGCAAACATCATTCTCAATGGTGAAAAACTGAAAGAATTTCCTCTAAGATCAGGAACAAGACAAGGATGTCCACTCTTGCCACTATTATTCAACATAGACTTGGAAGTCCTAGCCACAGTAATCAGAGAAGAAAAAGAAATAAAAGGAATACAAATTGGAAAAGAAGAAATAAAACTGCCACTGTTTGCAGATAACATGATACAGATAATCTACATACAGATTATCTATGCAGATGGCATAGATAATCCTAAGGAGGCCACCAGAAAACTACTAGAACTAATCAATGAATTTGGTAAATTTGCAGGAAATAAAATTAATGCACAGAAATCTTGCATTCCTATACACTAACAACAAAAGATCAGAAAGAGAAATTAAGAAAACAACCCCATTCACCATTTGGAACAAAAAGAATAAAACACCTAGGAATAAACCTACCTAAGGAGTTAAAAGACCTATACTCAGAAAGCTATAAGACACTAATGAAAGAAATCAAAGATGACACAAACAGATGGAGAGATATACCATGTTCTTGGATTGGAAGAATCAATATCGTGAAAATGACTATTACCCAAAGCAATCTACAGATTCAGTGCAATCCCTATCAAATTACCAATGGCATTTTGTACAGAACTAGAACTAAAAAATATTAAAATTTGTATGGAGACACAAAGGACCCCAAATAGCCAAATCAATCATGAGAAAAAAAAAAAAAAAGGAGATGGAGGAATCAGACTCCCTGACTTCAGACTATACTACAAAGCTACAGTTATCAAGACAATATGGTACTGGCACAAAAACAGGAATATAGATCAATGGAACAGGATAGAAAGGCCAGTGGTAAACCCATGCATCTGTGGTCAATTAATCTACAACAAAGGAGGCAAGGATATACAATGGAGAAAAGACAGTCTCTTCAGTAAGTGATGCTGGGAAAACTGGACAGCTACATGTAAAAGAATGAAGTTAGAATACTCCATAACATCATACAGAAAACTAAACTCAAAATGGTTCAAAGACCTAAATGTAAGACTGAACACTATAAAACTCTTAGAGGAAAACATAGGAAGAACACACTTTGATATAAATCATAGCAAGATCTTTTTTGACCCACCTCCTAGAGTAATGGAAATAAAAACAAAAATAAACAAATGGGACCTAATGAAACTTAAAAGCTTTTGCACAGCAAAGGAAACTATAAGCAAGACAAAAAGACCACCCTCAGAATGGGAGAAAATATTTGTAAATGAATCAAGGAACAAAGAATTAATCTCCAAAATATATAAACAGCTCATGCAGCTCAGTATTAAAAAAACAAACAACCCAATCCAAAAATGGGCAGAAGACCTAAACAGACATTTCTCCAAAGAAGACATACAGGTGTCCAAGAGGCACATGAAAAGCTGCTCAACCTCACTAATTATTAGAGAAATGCAAATCAAAACTACAGTGAGATATTACCTCACACTGTTTAGAATGGGCATCATCAGAAAATCTACAAACAACAAATGCTGGGGAGGGTGTGGAGAAAAGGGAACCCTCTAGCACTGTTGCTGGTAATGTAAATTGATACAGCCACTATGGAGAACAGTATGGAGTTTCCTTAAAAAACTAAAAATAGAATTACCATATGACCCAGCAATCCCACTACTGGGCATATACCCACAGAAAACCATAATTCAAAAAGACACATGCACCCCAGTGTTCATTGCAGCTCTGTTTACAATAGCCAGCTCATGGAAGCATCCTAAATGTCCATTGACAGACAAATGGATAAAGAAGTTGTGGTACCTATATACAATGGAATATTACTCAGCCACAAAAAGGAACGAAATTGTGTCCATTGTAGAGGCCTGGATGGACCTAGAGACTGTCATACAGAGTGAAGTCAGTCAGAAACAGAAAAACAAATATCGTGTATTAATGCGTATATGTGGAACCTAGAAAAATGGTACAGATGAACTGGTTTGCAAGACAGAAATAGAGAAACAGATGTAGAGAAATAACGTATGAACACCAAGAGAGGAAAGCTGGGGGGGATTGGGGGTGGGAAGAACTGGGAGATTGGGATTGACATATATATACACTAATATGTATAAAATAGATAACTAATAAGAACCTGCTGTATAGCACAGGGAACTCCACTTCGCTTTGCAGTAGAAACTAACACAACATTGTAAAACAACTATATCCTGCTTAAAAAAAATAGGACTTATTGAAAACCACAGTGTGTTAGCTATTAGAATATTTTTTCTCTTGTCTGGATTCATCTTCCAAGGTCATTGATGATTGGCTTATCATGCTGGATGATATCTCTTCTTCACTGAGGTCCAGGATGTACTGAAATATGTTTCTTGTTTCAGGACTCTATTAATAAACCTTGGTTTATGTGGGTTTTCTCAGAATATGAGAGGCAGTGATGTGTGTTGGTAAAATGTACAAACTTTAGTGTCGGATGACCTGAATTTAATGTCTTATAAGCTTTGTGACCATGGGCATATTCCTTAAACTTTTGAGCCTAAGTCTTCTAATCTGAAAAATGGAAATATAATAGTATGTAATTCATACTTTTGATTGGAAGATTAAATAGCACATTGAAAGCCCTCTGCACAGTACTGCCAAATAATAAATGCCCAATAAATGTTCCTCGTTCAGCCAGCTGAGGGTGTGACCTCTGTCATTCTTGAGAAACCAAGTTAGCATCAGTTGATTACCTGGAGACTAGTTTTTGTGGGAGGGGACAGAACTATTCACGGAATATTAAATATTTAAACTGTACTTTGGAGGAAAATCAGGCTTTTCTAGGTAGAATCAGGGAGGTTAAGAATTCTTGGAAATTGCACATCACAAGAGATAATAAACAGCTTAGAATACTGTAAGTTGTCCAATGTGGCAGGAACCCTGGGCATAGACAGAGACTTCATATAGAGTCTGGGTTCAAGTAGGAGCCAGTGTGGCACAGAATGTTTTCTTTGTCTATTTGCTCTATAGAGTATTTATGTTTCTAAAAATACAATAAGTATTATAAAGAGGAGAAAGAATAAATACTATTGTTTGTCTCTGCTTTTTGGAGAATTACTTAGCTGATGTAATAGTGATTCTAAAATAATACCTATTTGGGAACTAAAGCTTGATTATTTTGAGGGGGAATGTAGATAGAATTTTCAGTCATTGTAATAATCATGGCCCCATTTATGTTTGTTATAAGCAAGAATAGATGCAAAGTTTGTAGATTTAGTAGTATTTTTCTTTTTCATTGTACTCTTTACTGCTGGAAGCCCCAGCCTCAGGACTGCCTGACATTCAGCATCCTCCCACTATCCTTTCAGAATCTCATTGACTCAGATGACTTTCTTTTGCTTATATCTTTTCCCTTCCAAAACTCTACCCAAAGTCATATTCTCGTCTAGCTGTCACAAAGGATAGGATCTGATAAATTATTTTGCCGTAAAATATGAATGATCAATAATCTCAAAGCTATGACCATAGATCTCCCCACACACACAAGCTGAGCAGATCTTATATCTTATTCATAACTTTAATTAATGATAATCATAATGATAGTATGACAGAAGAGTCCCATATTGCAGAAGGAAATTTCTAGCTTTAAACTACCTGGGCCAATTTCATGCCCCTCTGAGAAGTCACCACCAGGGGAGTCCAGCCTGCAGCTATAACATGGCTTCCCTACAGGGACACTATCACAGAATCTCTGGTTCCCAGAACTTCAAGGACTAAGGATGAGAAGCCAAGTACCCACTCTTAGTTCTCAGAGCACTAATTACATTGTTTTGTTCAGAAATGGTGATCAAGCAAGCATGAGAGCTAAATACATGGACTCCAGGGGATAATTCTCCCTTGTTTTGAGTGATGGTCAACACCAAAGGAAGCAGCTGCCTCTGAGCACCAATGGGGATGGAAACATTTCTGTGGAGTCAGATGTAACATTGATCGTCTTCAAGTCACTCTACCTTAAATGGTTTTTGATACAAATCAGTTTTCCTTAAAAGATGTAAGAATCAAGAAATCTAGGAATAGCTTGCGCACGCTTCCCAGATTGTTGCCTAAATGATCAAGAGCAGCCTGGCACTATTTCTTTACAGCAGTAACTGAATTTTACCATTGACAATAGATACCTGCCTGCTTCTTTTAAGCCATTTTAATTTTGGCTTCACTTCATAGGGTATTGATAATTAATTGCATCAGCTCTACTACTTTAATAAAACTGGTCATCCACAAAGCAAATATGTATTGCTTAATTTTCAGTTTGAGAGTCGATAACCACTGAAAATTAATCATCCATAGAAAGGGAACTGAGCAGCACTTCTAATCTCTGAAAAGATTGCCAGTCCATTAGAGTTATGTGCTATAATCAATTCACATATAACTGTATAATTTATAAGCTCCAAATTAGATCAGCTATCTATTAGACCTAATAAAAATGGAAATGTATTAATCAGATTAGAAAAATAAAGGAGAAAATTAGCAAGGAATGGGATGTGATACCCCTGGAAAAAAAGAACAATGAGAAGTTTTTGTGTGAAAATTGAATGGGTTAACCTGGTGTTCCCTGTATGCAGCAATATGCTTTTATAGATAATTCTCTATAGTTTATATATAAAAGTTTAAAAGAAGGATCCTCTTGGAAACTATATGGAAACTAATATGCCTGAACAAAAGTTCTTCACATCATCTATTGCTTCCAAGAGGATATAACATTTATTGAGCACTTATTATATGCCAGGTGTGGTGCTAGGCCTGCAGGACATAGGCATGCATTTTACGATTAATATTCTTATTGAGCTCACTTTCTAAGTTAACTATTAACTAATTTTTTCCTAGATATCCAGATCAAAGAAACCCTAAGTTTTTGCTAATGTTTCAAAACCATAAATATTTGACATTCAGTAAAGTTTTAATGCTAATTAAGAAATCTAGTTTCACTTTTATGCCATGTTTCTTCCTTCATTACCTCATTTTGCCCTTTACTCACTAGCTTAGCTTGAGCCAGACTCCTACTGAACCACCAGAAGTAACAACCACTAGAATCAACGAACACCAACTGCAAGAAAAAGTAACAGTAGAAATGGAATTGCTTTTTAAAACATATTTTGTAAAGAATAACATTTTCATGTTTCTCAACATTGCTAGTTTTCTCCCAAGTGAAAGTTTCCTACCTAAAAGAAAATGAAGCAAGCAAGTAATAAAATGCCTCTGACATGTAAGTAGCCGTGACTTATACGTTAGAAACTTCATAGTATTTAGGATAATAAAAACACCCGTAGAGGGGCTTGCCTAGTGACGCAGTGGTTGGGAGTCTGCCTGCCGATGCAGGAGACGTGGGTTCGTGCCCCAGTCCGGGAAGATCCCACATGCCACGGAGTGGCTGGGTCCATGAGCCATGGTTGCTGGACCTGCGCATCCGGAGCCTGTGCTCCACAACGGGAGAGGCCACGACAGTGAGAGGCCCGTGTACTGCAAAAAAAACCCCAAAAAACCCCACAAAAACCCCACAAAAAAACAAAACACCCATAGGGGTTTTTGATAATCACGTATTGGTTTTCTCACTTGAAATGTGAATATCCCTCTCCATCTATCTCCAGAGGGAACTGGGTATATGTCTGAAAAAGGAAATATGTGTACTATCTTCTGCATAAATCAGTTAATCTGAAGTGAGTTTGCATGTGCCTGAAAGATATACAACTTATTCTAAATCTGTGCTGCAAAGAATTAATGAACACCAGCACTTCAGCTTTCTTTGACAACTCTGCATCAGTATTAAATAGTCATTTTTTTAGTTTCTCTTTAAATTATGTTTGTTTTTCTAATGTTACGAATTTTCTCAGTATTATAGTGTGTCTGTAGTATCAGATAATATCATATATTTATGTGGAGCTCATGCATGCCTTTATATGAAGTCCATTTAACAATCTCTACTTTGAAATAACTGGTTTTATTTATTTTAATTTTCATCATTTTTTTTTGTTTCTTCTGTTTTTGCGGTACGTGGGCCTCTCACTGTTGTGGTCTCTCCCGTTGCGGAGCACAGGCTCCGGACGCGCAGGCTCAGCGGCCGTGGCTCACGGGCCCAGCCGCTCCGCGGCATGTGGGATCTTCCCAGACCTGGGCACGAACCCGTGTCCCCTGCATCGGCAGGCGGACTCTCAACCACTGCGCCACCAGGGAAGCCCTGATCATGTTTTATGTACAGACATTTTTGCCTGGAAATAATGTTTCTGAAGAATTCAGAATAACAATATTTCTCTAGATTATTCTAGATATTTAAAACTCCCAATAAATTTCTTTTAAACCATCAATTTCCAGTTTTTTAGAAAAGCAGGAACACTTCCCAACTCAATTTTTGAGGCCAGTATCATCCTTAAAACATCAACAGATAGAAACAGTATAAGAAAAGAAAATACAGACTAACGTGTCTCATGAAAACATAAGCAAAATTCCTCAACAAAATATTAGCAAATCAAATCCAGCAATATGTGAAAAAGACAATACAGTGTCAAATGGGGTTTATCCCGTTAATTCGAGATTGGTGCAGCATTTGAAAATCAATCAATATAATTCACCATTTCAACAGATCAAAGAAAACAATATAATCTTCTCAGAAGAAGCAGAAAAAACATTGGAAAACTAAAAAGATCCATTTATATTAAAACTCCCAGCAAACCAGAAACACAAGGAAACTTCCTCAACCTAATAAAGGAATCCACAAAACCCCCTTAGCTAACAATATGCTTAATAGTCAAAGACTGAATATTTTCCTCGTAAGATAGGGAAAAAGCCAAGGATGTCTGCTCTTACCAGTCCTAATCAATATGGTACTGGAGATCCTAGCCAGTGTAAAAAGGCAAAAAGCATAAAGAAAAAGTATCCAGACTGTAAAAGAAGTAATGAAATTCTGTTTACATGTGATAATGATTGTTTATGAAAGATTTTATGAAAATGTTATTATAACGTTAGTTATAATAGTTATATAGTTGTCATTAGAGTGACTTGAGCAAAGAAAAACAAACAAACAAAAAACCAAACAAAAACAATCAAACAAAAAAGACACTGAAGGAATCACACTACCAAATTTTAATTTTACTATAAATTGAGACAATGTGGTATAGGTGATAAATTAGTCACATGAATCAATGAAATAGAATAAAGGGTCCAGAAGTAGATCCACACATATGTGAACAGCTGGCTTTTTACAATGATTGAAGGCAATTTAATGTAGAAATGACAGTGCTCTCTACAAGTGTTTCAGGAGCTATTGACATGTAAGCAAAAAATGGACCTTGACACCCACTCATACCAAATATATAAATTAACTCAAAATGTATCATAGTCCTAATGTAAAACCTAACATTGTAAAACTTTTAGAAGAAAATATAGAAGAAAATCTTTGTAAATTCAGTTTAGGTACAAGTTGCTTAGGTATGACAACACAAGCATAATAAATTGGACTTCATTTAAAATTTAAAAAGCAAAGACAGAAACTTCAGGTCTTCAAAAATCAGTGATAGGAAAATGAAAAGACAAACTGTTGATTGAGAAAAATGTTCGCCAAAAACATACCTACTAAAGGATTTCTATACAGACTTTATAAAGAACATTCAAAACAATAAGAAGAGAAACAATGCAGTAAAACATAAATGGGCAAAGTATTTGAATAGACACTTCACCAAAGATAATATAGAAATGGCAATACAAGATGCTGAATACAAATGTTGACTATCATTTGTCGCTAGGGAAACACATTTTGAACCAAAATGATATATCATTACACATTGATTAAAATGACTGGGAAGATAAAACAAAAAACAAAACAAAATCCCACTGGTATACAATAACCATATGACCCATGACCCAGTAATCTCACTCCTAAGTTTTTACTCAAGATAAATGAAAACTTGGGTTCATATACATATGCGTATGTTTATGGTGGCTCTATCCATAATCAACTCAAACTGTAAACAACACAAATGTTCTTCAACTACTCAATGAATAAATACACTGTGGTACATCCATACAAGTGTCTACTGCTGATACATGTAACAATACGTATAATTCTCAAATGAACTATGCTAAGTGCATAATTCACTATCCAACATATTCTATGATTCTATTTATATAAAACTCTACAAATCAATTACTGCATGCTTAGCACTGAGAGTGAGGGAAGAGATTGACTACAACCTGTAGGAATTTTCTTGGGTGATGGAACTGTTCTATATTCTGATTTGAGTGGAGAATCTATGATTATGCCTTTGTCCAAACTCAGAATTGTACATTTTAGTTATGCCTCAATAAAATGAAATACATAATATAAAATAACGGAAATCAGTATAAATAAACTTAAATGATAATGGATTCGAAAAGAGGTCACATGTTCTGACTTTTTCTTTCATAAATTAATAGCTGATTTAAATGCATTTATTAGAGATTAAATGAATGAATTAAATGTACAGTATTTTTTACAACAAAATGGATGCTGTAGATTTCAAAAAATTACTCTTTTCTTTTAGAGTTTAGCAGCAAGATGCCAAGGTTTAACTTAATTTATATCTGTCCTATCTCACGTGGAGTGTTGCTTTAAAAAAAAAAACCCAACAACTCTGGAGTATCACATAGACTTACAACCATTTCCTCTCCTCCGATTTATTGATGCATCTCATGCTACCATAATGAACTTCCACTACTCTATTTCCATTAGGACTCCTCTCACATTTACTCTGGACCTCTCAAGTGTTCAATGCGATAAGATCATTTCAAGCTTCCTCAGAAGATATCTCAAGGCATTCAGTACTATTGACCATTTCATCCTAGGTAGAAAAATAAACCATTACATTTCTTGAATTTTCACACATTTTCTGCTGATTCCCATTCTAACTCTTTGGCTACTCCTCTATTATTCTCTTTTATTGGCTTTTCTTCATTTGTGGATGAGTTAAAATCTGCTTTCTTTCTGTTCCTGCTCACTTTTCAGTTAATACATTCTTCTTAGGTAAAAGCCCATTTCCTCCTATGCCTTCAACAACTCTTCAGGATGCTTATGACTCCCCAGTCCATAGTGGCCCCCAATATCAGTATCTTGAAGTGCAAGCTTACATTTATTTTAAACTCTCTCATCTTCATCATCCTGCAGCACAGTGGATGACAGCCATCTTTTTCTTCACTTGATCAATGATGTCATCTCTGCCAACATTTTCATCAGTGTTTCTTCTGCTTCCTCCCACCTAAGGGTAAAGTTAGCCATTTGGGCACATTTTCTGAAGGATAGAGCCTTGGGAGTAACAGTGTAATTTAATCAGATAACCTTGAGCTAGAGAAACATGGGACCGTTTATACTTGAGATAACATCTCTGTCTTTATTTCTCCTGGCTGGTAAAGTGACCTGGATATCTCCTCTTGGCTGGAAATTACCCTGTATGAAATAACTTGAGTATTTGCCTTGGTAAACTTAGACATTAGGGCAAAGACTATTTTATTCTCTTACTTTGGCTCTTGTACTCTTTCTTGCTCATTTTCTTTGGATCTTTCACCAGCAGCAGTGGAGGTTTGAAAGAAAAAGAAATTTATTGCACAAAAATATAAACATTTGAGCAACAAAGATCCACACACAGAGAAAGATACTCCTATAAATTATTATATTAATGGGAAAAGAGATTCATTTTGGGAGTTAGGATGTGTCTCTGGGAATTTAAACTAACTAGAAGACCAAGGAAAGTGTTCAACTGTATATGATTTTGGCTTTGGGATTGCCAATGTCAAGGGAATGGCAGGTGAAAATAGACTAGCTGCCCTAGATTCTGCTTATCTTTAGCTTATGCTGTACTCTTTTCCCACCTTGACGAACTTTTTTATTCCCCTTTAATGAAAATCGATAAGTTCTAAAACTATACAAAAATACATACAATAAAATATCAAATACACAAGTACCTGTCAGCCAGAATGAAGAAATGTTAACATTTTATTGCTTCTGCTTCAGATTTCATTTTATTGTTTTTTTCAAATAAAAGATATATAACATTATGAAAGATGGTAGAGTCCTTTTTGTTCCCCATTGCAATCACATTATCTTAACTCCTTTTCCCAGAGCTAAATATGGTATATGCCTTCCTGTTCATGTTTTCATTATTTTGTCACTAAATCCATAAACATTGCTTCTTGCATTGTTGTTTTAAAAATGTATATTAATGCTGTTATAGTGTATTATTTCAGAAGTTTTTTTAAAAAAATTAATTTATTTTATTTTTATTCATTTTTGGCTGCATTGGGTCTTTGTTGCTGTACGCGGGCTTTCTCTAGTTGTGGCGAGCGGGGGCTGCTCTTCTTTGTGATGTGTGGGCTTCTCACTGCAGTGGCTTCTCTTGTTGCAGAGCACAGGCTCTAGAGTGCAGGCTCTGTAGTTGTCACGCATGGGCTCAGTTGCTCTGCGGCATGTGGGATCTTCCTAGACCAGGGCTTGAACCCATGTCCCCTGCATTGGCAGGTGGATTCTTAACCACTGTGCCACCAGGGCAGCCCCAAAAGTTTTTTTTTTACTCGGTGTTTTTTTGAGATCTATCCACATTCACATATATTAATCTAGTTTTTATTGCTATAAGAGTTGTGTGAATGCACAGTAATTTATTATTCATTCCCTTAACTAAGGACACCACTGGAATGGCTATTTTCATGCATATCATCTGTGGCAAATATGTGTAAGAGTTTCTCTTGGGCATATATTTAAAATCAGCATTGCTGAGTCACAGATTATATACTTCATTATATCCAGATATTTACAAGTTGCCCTGTAAAATGTTTTACCATTTTATTCTTCCACCAGCAGTGAATGGTTTTCAGGTGTCTTTGTCCTTGTCAAATCTTAGTAGTATGAGATTTTCGGTTTTCTAATTTAACTGGTATTAAATTATATATCCATAATTTTCCTTAATAATTAAAGAAGATGAGTGTTTCTTCATGTAGTGGTTTTCCTCTGATGTTTATTCTTTTGTGATTGCCTACTTAAAAAGCAAAACCAAAAAACATTATTAAGGAAAACATATACTGAGATCTGTTTTTCTATAGCTTAAATATCATGACTGAGGACTGAGGCCACCTCTGTCAGCAGATCTACAGGATTTATGCCATCAAATTCTTGCCTCAAAAGATGAGGCTGTAAACCAATAAATATTTCACTATTTGCTTCAGGAAATTCTTGCACACCAGTAGTTCAGGGCAAGGAGTTTGCTCATCTGGGCAAATGGTTTCCCTACAAGATATTAGATTGCTCATCTGGGTAAACAGCTAGTTTGTCAAACAACTGTTTATTTATCATGACTCACTTCAAAATCATTGCCTCTCTATGTCTACCACAATTATGTCACAAACTTCTCTCAAAACCAAGCAGCTCTGTACCCTGAAAGAACCACCTTAAATCAGTTGAGCCCAAACTCTAAAACCTATAAATGTCCTTTCTTTTTTTGTTAATTTTACCTATTAAACTGTGGTTGATTTAAAATATTGTGTTAGTTTCAGGGGTACAGCTTTAGATTCTTCTCTATTATAGGTTATTACAAGATATTGAATATAGTTCCATGTGCTATACAGTAAATCCTTGTTATCTTTTTTTTTTTTTTTTTTTTTTTTTTTTTTTTTTTGCGATACGCGGGCCTCTCATTGTTGTGGCCTCTCCCATTGCGGAGCACAGGCTCCGGACACGCAGGCCCAGCGGCCATGGCTCACGGGCCCAGCCGCTCTGCGGCATGTGGGATCTTCCCGGACCGGGGCACAAACCCACGTCCCCTGCATTGGCAGGCGGACTCTAAACCACTGCGCCACCAGGGAAGCCCTGTTTATCTATTTTATATATAATGGTATGAATCTATTAATCCCGATTTATCCCTCCCCCTCCCCTTTCCCTTTTGGCAACCATAAGTTTGTTTTCCATGTCTGGGAGTCTGTTTCTGTTTTGTAAATTAGTTGATTTGTATTTATTTTATAGACCACATAAAAGTGATATCATATTTGTCTTTCTCTGCCTGACTTACTTCACTTAGTATTTTAGTATGATAATCTCTAGATCTGTCCATGTTGCTGTAATGGTAGTATTTCATTCTTTTTATGGCTGAGTAATATTCCATTACACACACACACACCACATCTTCTTTACCATTCATCTGTTGATGGACATTAAATGCCCTTTGTTTTTTCCTTAATTGCATTTTAATTTATTTTTTTATACAACAGGTTCTTATTAGTTATCCATTTTATACATATTAGTGTATACATGTCAATCTCAATCTCCCAATTCATCCCACCACCACCACCACCCCCGCCCCCCAGCTTTCCTCCCTTGGTGTCCATATGTTTTTTCTCTACATCTGTGTCTCTATTTCTGCCTTGCAAACCATTTCATCTGTACCATTATTCTAGATTCCACATATATGTTATAATATACTATGTTTGTTTTTCTCTTTCTGACTTACTTCACTCTGTATGACAGACTCTAGGTCCATCCAGGTCTCTACAAAGGATGCAATTTCATTCCTTTTTATGATTGAGTAGTATTCCATTGTATATATGCAGCACATCTCCTTTATCCATTCATCAGTCGATGGGCATTTAGGTTCCTTCCATGAGCTGGCTATTGTAAATAGTGCTGCAATGAACATTGGGGTGCATGTGTCTTTTTGAATTATGGTTTTCTGTGGGTATATGCCCAGTAGTGGGAATGCTGGGTCATATGGTAATTCTATTTTTAGTTTTTTAAGGAACCTCCATACTGTTCTCCATAGTGGCTGTATCAATTTACATTACCAGCAACAGTGCAAGAGGATTCCCTTTTCTCCACACCCTCCCCAGCATTTGTTGTTTGTAGATTTTCTGATGATGCCCATTCTAAACAGTGTGAGGTGATACCTCACTGTAGTTTTGATTTGCATTTCTCTAATAATTAGTGAGGTTGAGCAGCTTTTCATGTGCCTCTTGGCCATCTGTATGCCTTCTTTGGAGAAATGTCTATTTAGGTCTTCTGCCCATTTTTGGATTGGGTTGTTTGTTTTCTTAATATTGATCTGCATGAGCTATTTATATATTTTGGAGATTACTCCTTTGTTGATTTGTTTGCAAATATTTTCTCCTACTCTGAGGGATGTCTTTTTGTCTTGTTTATAGTTTCCTTCCTGTGCAAAAGCTTTTAAGTTTCGTTAGGTCCCATTTGTTTATTTTTGTTTTTATTTCCTTTACTTTAGTAGGTGGGTCAAAAAAGATCTTGCTGTGATTTATGTCAGAGTGTTCTGCCTCTGTTTTCCTCTAAGAGTTTTACAGTATCTGGCATTACATTTGGGTCTTTAATCCATTTTGAGTTTATTTTTGTGTATGGTGTTAGGAAGTGTTCTAATTTCATTCTTTTATATGTAGCTATCCAGTTTTCCCAGTATCACTTATTGAAGAGACTGTCTTTTCTCCATTGTATATCATTGCCTCTTTTGTTATAGGTTACTTGTTATAGATTAGTATGGATTAGTGTGTGGGTTTATCTCTGGGCTTTCTATCCTGTTCCATTGACCTATATTTCTGTTTTTGTGCCAGTACCATATTGTCTTGATTACTGTAGCTTTGTAGTATAGTCTGAAGTCAGGGAGCCTGATTCTTCCAGCTCCATGTTTTTTTCCCTCAAGATTGCTTTAGCTATTTGGGGTCTTTTGTGTCTCCATACAAATTTTAAGATTTTTTAGTTCTAGTTCTGTACAAAATGCCATTGGCAATTTGATAGGGATTGCATGAAATCTGTAGATTGCTTTGGGTAGTATAGTCTTTTTCACAATGTTGATTCTTCCAATCCAAGAACATGATATATCTCTCCATCTGTTGGTATCATCTTTAATTTCTTTCATCAGTGTCTTACAGTTTTCTGCATACAGGTCTTTTGTCTCCCTAGGTAGGTTTATTCCTAGGTATTTTATTCTTTTTGTTTCAATGGTAAATGGGAGTGTTTCCTTAATTTCTCTTTCATATTTTTCATCATTAGTATATAGGAATGTAAGAGATTTCTGAGCATTAATTTTGTATCCTGCAACTTTACCAAATTCATTGATTAGCTCTAATAGTTTTCTGGTGGCATCTTTAGGATTCTCTATGTATAGCATCATGTCATGTGCAAACAGTGACAGTTTTATTTCTTCTTTTCCAAGTTGTATTCCTTTTATTTATTTTTCTTCTCTGATTACTGTGGCTAGGACTTCCAAAATTATGTTGAATAATAGTGGTGAGAGTGGGCATCCTTGTGTTGTTCCTGATCTTAGAGGAAATTCTTTCAGTTTTTCACCATTGAGAATGATGTTTGCTGTTTGTTTGTTGTATGTGACCTTTATTATGTTGAGGTAGGTTCATTCTGTGCTCACTTTCTGGAGAGTTTTTATCATAAATGGGTGTTGAGTTTTTTCAAAAGCTTTTTCTGCATCTATTGAGATCATCATATGGTTTTTCCTCTTCAATTTGTTAATATGGTGTATCACATTGATTGATTTGAATATATTGAAGAATCCTTGCATCCCTGCGATAAATCCCAGTTGATCATGGTGTATGATCCTTTTAATGTTTAGTTCGATTCTGTTTGCTAGTATTTTGTTGGGGATTTTTGCGTCTGTATTCATCAGTGATATTGGTCTGTAATTTTCTTTTTTTTTGTAGTATCTTTGTCTGGTTTTGGTATCAGGGTGATGGTGGCCTCATAGAATGAGTTTGGGAGTGTTCCTTCCTCCACAGTTTTTTGGAAGAGTTTGAGAAGGATGAGTGTTTGCTCTTCTCTAAATGTTCAGTAGAATTCACCTGTGAAGCCATCTGGTCCTGGACTTCTGTTTCTTGGAATATTTTTAGTCACAGTCTGAATTTCATTACTTGTGAGTGGTGTGTTCATACTTTCTGTTTCTTCCTGGTTCAGTCTTGGAAGGTTATACCTTTCTAAGAATTTGTCCATTTCTTCCAGGTTGTCCATTTTATTGGCATAGAGTTGCTTGTAGTAGTCTCTTCTGATGCTTTGTATTTCTGTGGTATCCATCGTAACTTCTTCCTTTTCATTTCTAATTTTATTGATTTGAGTCCTCTCCCTCTTTTTGTTGATGAGTCTAGCTAAAGGTTTATCAATTTTATCTTCTCAGAGAACCAGCTTTTAGTTTTATTGATCTTTGCTCTTGTTTTCTTTTTTTTCTGTTTCATTTATTTCTTCTCTGATCTTTATGTTTTCTTTCCTTCTACTAACTTTGGGTTTTGTTTGTTCTTTCTCTAGTTACTTTAGGTGTAAGGTTAGATTGTTTATTAGATAGTTTTCTTGTTTCTTGAGGTAAGATTGTATTGCTATAAACTTCCCTCATAGAACTGCTTTTGCTGCATCCCATATGTTTTGGATGACTGTGTTGTTATTGTCATTTGTCTTTAGGTATTTTTTGATTTCCTCTTTGATTTCTTCAGTGATCTCTTGGTTATTTAGTTATGTATTGTTTAGCCTCCATGAGTTTGTGTTTTTTATGGTTCCTTCCCTGTAATTTATTTCTAATCTCATACTGTTGTGGCCAGAAAAGATGTTTGCTATGATTTCAATTTTCTTAAATTTACCAAGGCATGTTTTTTTTTTTTTCCGGTACGTGGGCCTCTCACTGTTGTGGCCTCTCCCGTTGTGGAGTACAGGCTCTGGAGGCGCAGGCTCAGCGGCCATGGCTCACAGGCCCAGCCGCTCTGCGGCATGTGGGATCTTCCCGGACTGGGGCATGAACCCGTGTCCCCTGCATTGGCAGGCGGACTCTCAACCACTGTACCACCAGGGAAGCCCCCAAGGCATGATTTTTGACCCAAGATGAGATCTGTCCTGGAGAATGTTCCATGTGCACTTGAGAAGAAAGTGTAACCCTCTGTTTTTGGATGGAATGTCCTATAAATATCAATTAAATCCATCTGTTGTGTCATTTGAAGCTTGTATTTCCTTATTAATTTTCTGTCTAGATAATCTGTCCATTGGTGTAACTGAGGTGTTAAAGTCCCACACTATTGTTTTGTTACTGTTGATTTCCTCTTTTATAGCTGTTAGCACTTGCCTTATGTATTGAGGTGCTCCTATGTTGGGTGCATATATATTTATAATTGTTATATCTTCTTCTTGGATTGATCCCTTGATCATTATGTAGTGTCCTTCCTTGTCTCTTATAACATTTTTTTTGAAGTCATTTTATCTGATACGAGTATTGCTAATCCAGCTTTCTTTTGATTTCCATTTGCATGGAGTATCTTTTTCCATCCCCTCACTTTTAGTCTATATGTGTTCCTAGTTCTGAAGTGAGTCTCTTGTAGACAGCTTATATACGGGTCATGTTTTTGTGTACCTTCAGTGAGCCTGTGCCTTTTGGTTGGAGCATTTAATCCATTCACATTTAAGATAATTATCAATATTTAAGTTCCTATTACCATTTTCTTAATTGTTTTTGGTTTGGTTTTGTAGGTCCTTTTCTTCTCTTGTGTTTCCCACCTAGAGAAGTTCCTTTACCATTGGTTGTAGTGATGGTTTGGTGGCGCTGAATTCTCTTACGTTTTGCTTGTCTGTAAAGCTTTTGATTTCTCTGTGACGTCTGAATGAGATCCTTGCCAGGTAGAGTAATCTTCGTTGTAGGTTCTTCCCTTTCGTCATTTTAAATATATTGTGCCACTCCCTTCTGACTTGTAGTGTTTTTGCTGAGAAATCAGGTATTAATCTTATGAGAGTTCCCTTATATGTTATTTATCATTTTCCCTTGTTGCTTTTTTTTTTTTTTTTTTTGTGGTACGCGGGCCTCTCACTGCTGCGGCCCCTCCCGCCGCGGGTCACAGGCTCCGGACGCGCAGGCCCAGCGGCCATGGCTCACGGGCCCAGCCGCCCCGCGGCACGTGGGATCCTCCCGGACCGGGGCACGAGCCCGTGTCCCCTGCACCGGCAAGCGGACCCTCAACCACTGCGCCACCAGGGAAGCCCTCCCTTGTTGCTTTTAATAGTTTTTCTTTCCCTTATTTTTTCTCAATTTGATTACTATTTGTCTCAGCATGTTTCTCCTTGGGTTTATCCTGCCTGGGACTCTCTTTGCTTCCTTGAGCTGGCTGGCTGTTTCCTTTCCCATGTTGGGAAGTTTTCGAATATAATCTCTTCAAATATCTTCTCAGGTTCTTTCTCTGTCTCTTCTCCTTCTGGTACCCCTATAATGTGAGAATGTTCATGCACTTAATGTTGTCTCAGAAGTCTCTTAGACTGTCTTTATTTCTTTCATTCTTATCTCTTTATTCTGTTCCAAGGCAATGATTTCCACTCTTCTGTCTCCCGGTCACTTATCCATTCTTCTGCCTCAGTTATTCTGCATTTGATTCATTCTAGTGTATTTTTTATTTCAGTTATTGTATTATTTATATTTGTTTGTTTGTTCTTTAATTCTTCTAGGTGTTTTTTCTTTAATTCTTCTAGGTCTTTGTTAAACCTTTGCTGCGTCTTCTCGATTTTTTACTCCATTCTTTTTCCAAGGTCTGTATCATCTTCACTATCATTATTCTGAATTCTTTTTCTGGAAGTTTTCCTATTTCCACTTCCTTTAGTTTTTCTGGGGTTTTATGTTGGTCCTTCATCTGGTACATAGTCCTCTGCCTTTTCATTTTGTCTGTCTTTCTGCGAATGTGGTTTTTGTTCCACAGCCTGCAGGATTGTAGTTCTTCTTGCTTCTGCTATCTGCCCTGTGGTGGATGAGGCTATCTATGAGGCTTGTGCAAGCTTCCTGATGGGAGGGACTGGTGGTAGGTAGAGCTGGGTGTTGCTCTGGTGGGCATAGCTCAGTGAAACTTTAATCTGCTGTCTGTTTATGGGTGGAACTGAGTTCTCTTCCTGTTGGTTGTTTGGCCTGAGGTGACCTAGCACTGGAGCTTACAGGCCCTTTGGTGGGGCTAATGGTGGTCTCCAGGAGAGCTCACACCAAGGAATACTTCCCAGTACTTCTGCTGCCAGTGTCCTTGTCCCCACAGTGAACCACAGCCATCCCCCACCTCTGAAGGAGACCCTCCAACACTAGCAGGTAGGTCTGGTTCAGTCTCCTATGGGGTCACTGCTCCTTCCCCCGGGTCCTGTTGCACACACTACCTTGTGTGTGCCCTCCAAGAGTAGAGTGTCTGTTTCTGCCAGACCTGTCGAAGCCCTGCAATCAAATTCCACTAGCCCTCAAAATCTGACTCTCTGGGAATTCCTCCTCCGATTGCCAGACCCTCAGTTTGTGAAGCCTGATGTAGGGCTCAGAAACTTCACTCCGGTGGGTGGACTTTTGCGGTATAATTGTTTTCCAGTTTGTTAGTCACCCACCCAGCAATTATGGGATTTGACTTTATTGTGATTGCACCCCTCCTACCATCTCTTTGAGGCTTCTCTTTTGTATTTGGATGTGGGGTATATTTTTTGGTGAGTTCCAGTGTCTTCCTGTTGGTGATCGTTCAGCAGTTAGATGTGATTCTGGTGCTCTTGCAAGAGGGAGTGAGCACAGTCCTTCTACTCTGCCATCTTCATAAATGTCCTTTCTTGATATCATTGCTTTGAGTCACTACCATGACTCTGATACATTTAGCCTTGGCAAAGCAAAAGGCTTATTCGTGGTCTTTGGGGAGTCAACAGTTGCCAACACTGAAGTAGAAAAAATAACATAATGATTTCTCCTCCCCATTCACCTGTCATCCAACTTAAGTAATAAGTATTCTTGTTTCATCTGTATCCCTACTCACTTCCTCCTTCGTGTTCAGATATTTTGAATTAATCTTTGACATATCATTTCAACTAATCTGTTAATTAGATTCATATTTTCTTATTAAACAGTCAAATTCATTCTGGACATTTATACTTTATCTGTTTTTTGGTACTGCAGTTATCTTCTTCAATTCAGTTGTTTGATTTTTTCTTTCTTTGTAATTTGTTAATATACAGAGGCCTTTTTTCTGAATAATTTTACAATGCATTTTACAACCCTAGTTTTTAAATATACATGGGAATTATTTTTGTGTATGGGATTAGGTAGATAACTAAATTAATATTTTTTCATATGGAAGTTAGTGGTCCCAGCACTATATTTGAACACCTATTTTCTTTGTCATTGATTTGTAATGCTACCTTTGTCGTCTAGCAAGTTCCCATATGTGTTTGAGTCTAAATATTATCTGAGTATTCTGATCCATTGATCTCTTTGTCTGCCCCCACATGAACACCTTATGATTTTAATTAATACAACTTTATACTAATTATAGATATCTAGTATGGCATACATCAACATATTGTTCTCTTTTTAATCACAAAATTTTTGGATGTTCTTGAATCTAAACTTAACTACAGTTAATTTAAAATCAGTTTCCCTATGCCTTTTAAAATTCTGTTAGAGTTTTTTTTTCTGAAATTATATTAATTTATAAATTAATTTCTGAACAAATGATATGTAAATGATAGTGAACATTCACAACCATGCACACAGAATGTCTTTTTATTCAGATTTTATTTTATGCACCTTTTATAACATTTCATGATTTTTTTCAAAATATTTTTGTACATCTTTTCTCAAGGTTTAGTTCTGTGTGTCCTGTATATTTTCTAAGTATAAGCTTTTTATTTTGGAATAGCTTTAGATTTGCAAGAACATTGCAAAGATACTACGGAGAGTTTCTGTATATCCCACACTCATTTTCATCAATTATTAACATCTTACAGTAGTTTGGCACATTTGTCACAATTGATGAACCAATATTTATAAATTATTATTAACTAAAATGTATACTGTATTCACATTTCCATAGGTTAGTACCTTTTGGCACATTTTGCCCACTCCTCACCCTCTGCCTCTGGTAACCACAAATCTGTTCTTTTTTGTTTGTTTGTCTTGTTTTTAGATTTCACATATAAGTGAGATCATACAGCATTTGTCTTTCTCTGTCTGATTTATTTCACTTAACATAATGTCCTCAAGGTCTATCCATATTGTTGCATATAGCAAGATTTTATTTTTTAAAGGATGGATATCTGTATATGTGTATCACTTTCTTTATCCATCCATCACTTAGGTTGTTTCCATGTCTAGGCTATTGTAAATAATTCTGCAATGAACACGGAGGTGCAGATAACTCTTTGACACAGTGATTTTGTTTCCTTTAGATATATACCTAGAGGTGAGATTGCTGGATCATATGGTAGTTCCTCTTCTATTTTTTGAAAGTTTGAGAAAGATTGGTGTTGATTCTTCTTTAAATGTTTGGTAAAATTCACCATTGAAGCCATCTGGTCCTAGGCTTTTCTTTGTAGGGAGGTTTTTGTTCAGATTTTCTACTTTTTCTTGATTCAGTTTTAGTGTGTTATATGTTTCTAGAAATTTATTCCTGTCTTCTGTGTTGTCCAGTTTGTTGTTCATAGTAGTCTCTTGTTGATCTTTGTATTTCTATGGTATCAATTGTAATGTCTCCTTTTTCATTTATAATTTTATTAATTTTCCTCTTAAATTTTATTAATTAAAATTTATAATTTTAATAAACTAATTTATTAATGTTATTAGCTTGGGTCTCCAAGCTAAAGGCTTTGTTAATTTTGTTTATCTTTTCAAAGAACCAACTCTTAGTTTTGTTAATCTTTTCTATTGTTTTCCTGTTCTCTATTTCATTTATTTCTGCTCTAATCTTTATTATTTCATTTCTGTGTATTGTTTTATTCTCTTTGTTATTTTCCTTTCTATTATTAGCTTTCCACTTCTTGAACTAATGGTACATCTTACAACTTTTAGAAATGAAATATTACAGTGCAGTATCAGTTTTAAGAGTATTCCATATAATTGAAAATAACATATATATATATATGTTATTTGGTGAAGAGTCATTTTTATAGAGTCTCTGTAAAAATTAGATTAAGCTTTTAACATTCTTTTTCAAAAGTTATAGATTAGTACTATTTTCATTTGCCTAAGAAATCTATTTCTGGAATAGATGATTAAAATTTCTTACTGTGATTAATATTCTTTTTCAGTTTCTACTTTAGTTCTGTAATTTTGCTTTATTATTTCTGCATCTATAGGTCATTAAAGTTCACAATGGGTTTCTTTTCAGTGGATGTACTTTTAGAAATATATAGTTTCTCTTTTTATAGCCATAGCAACATATAGTTTTGCTTTTTATAACTATCGACACTTTTACTTTGAATTTTTTTTTCTGATATGGATGTTTTTCCACTAGCTTCCTTTTTAGTAAGATTGCCCTTTTATATATTTTTCTGTCCCTCAATATTGAACTTTTTTGTTCATTTTCTTCTAAAATTAACACTTTAAGCGGTTTATCTGGATTACAAATATATACATATGCACATATATATATCCTACTGAATGCAAATGAGTAAATAGGTATATATTTCCTTTATATTTGTAAGATCACTACTATATTTGAATGTTTTGTGACTTTATTTCATGGTTTTAAATTAGAACATCACTAAAACTAGACTGCTTCTTACAATTAATGGTTTTCTCTTATTTTCTGCCTTCTGGGGATTGATTTTGTTTTCATTACATTTATTTCTGCCTTTTCTGTTGATTGCTTTTTATTATTCATTTTTCTTTTACTTACCTGGAAAGCACAGATTTTATTTCTGTTATTTTAGTGCCTACTGTTTGTGCTATGCTTGGTAGCTTCCTTGTATGTCTTATAGATAAGGTAATAAAATAATAAAATGGCATGAAAAAGGATATTGTTAATGTAAAAAAAATTAATTGAGGTCCAGGTAAACTCTATTTCAGAACCAATAAATAAAATATAAACCACAAAGCAAAGAATAGACATGATTGAAAAGTGATTCTGTATATTGAATAAAAAGAATGCAGAACACAAAGGCAAAGTACTCAAGATAATTACAAATAAGAAAACAGCTAGAGAGGACAGAAATTTGTAATTAAATACAAGGACAATTGATTTCTTTTAATTAGAGAACACAATCAGTGCAAACAAAACAAAAAATAAAATTGAGTATAATTTCATATAATGAATAAGGAATTGAATATAGGCATAAAAGACATTGTTCTTATGTTCATAGGAAGCATTGTTTAAAGACAAGAGAAGATTAATATAACCGTAATGAGTAATTAAGTATGTAATTACAAGAGGACAAATTTCTGTAAATAAGATATAAGGATATGCATGTAATGGGGCAACTCATTCAACATTGAAATTTAGGGAAAAGCTTCCTGAGACCTGAAGAATAAATAGATGTTAACCTATTGAAGTGGAGAGGAAAATCACCCCAAAGTAGTAATAGCATGTGTGAAGATTCCAGTTAAGAAAAAAGATGGCATGTTTTAGGAAATAAAAAGAAATACATTGCTATGGGTTGAATTGTGTCTCCCCCTCCAAATTCAAATTTTGAAGCCCTGATGCCCACTATCTCAGAATGTTGACTGCATTTGGAGATAGGGTCTTTAAAGAGATAATTAAGTTAAAATGAAACTATTAGGTTAGGCCCTAATCCAATCTTATGTCTTTACCTAAAGAGAAAATTTGGACTCACAAAGATGCATCAGGGGTATATATGCACAAAAGAAAGACTATATTAGTACACGGTGAGAGGCCAAGGAGAGAAGCCTCCAGAGAAATAAAACCTGCCAACACTTTGATCTTGGACTTCTAGCCTCCAGAAATATGATAAAATAAATATCTATTTGAAGCCACCCAGTCTGTGGTATTTTGCAGTGTCAGTGCTGGTAAACTAATACATGGTGCAGGTGGAGTTGAGAGAGCAAGGAGGAGAAAGAAGCAAGATGAAACTGACATGAAACAAGGCTTGATCCTGCAGGTTTTACAAACCACACAAAGGGTGATTTTCTCTACTTTAAGTAGAGTGGAAAGCAATGGAATAGTTTAGAGCAGGGCTAAGACATAATCAGATCTACATTTTATGAAAATCAATCCAGGTACTTTATGGGAAGTGACTTGGAGAGAGGCCAGACGGGTGAGAAGACAGTGAGAAGGGTTTAGCAGTGGTCCAGGGAAGAGAAGAAGGTTGCCGTGGATTGAATGTTTGAGCCCTTTCCCTCCCACAGTTCATGTGTCGAAACCCTGATCTCTAATGTGATAGTATTTGGAGATGGGGCCTTTGGAAGGTAATTAGGTCATGATGGTGGAGTGATTGGATTAGTATAAAAAGAGTCAGGAGAGAACTTGCTTCTTCTTTCTCTTTCCATTGTGTGCTGATACAGCAAGAAGGTGGCGGTCTATAAATCAGGAAGATGGTCCTCACCAGAACCTAATTGGTTGGTACCTTGACCTTGGACTTTCCAGCCTCCAGGACTGTGAGAAATACATTTCTGTTGTTTAAGCTAACTCAGTCTCTGGTATTTGTTAGAGTAGACCAAGCTGGCTAAACCAAAGGCAGTCTACACTGTTATTTAACCTCTAATCTGCTACCATACCATGTCTACTTAATATTTCACACTTCTGTCTTCTCATGGAAGTGTCCCTGCTTCCATTATGATACTTAAAGCATTGTACAAAATTTAACTATTTGCATATATGTTTATCCACATTAAACACTGTGCTGGTGTGTTATCTGATTTATCTTGTTTTTTGGAACAGTGCATGGCATCTGAGGTACTCAACAAAGACTTATTGAATTAATGAATAAGTAAATGAATGGATGAGTTATCTTTCTAGAAATTCTGCAATGTGGCTGTTGTATTTTTATTCTGAGCTCCTCTTGTCTACATTGTCATCCTTGTGGTTTGCCTAGTGATGACCTAAAGAAATGTAAAAATGTCATCCATCTGTCTGCCATAGACAAGTCAGTTCTGTCACCTTCTTTATTTTATTCTCTAAAAAATTCTCCTACTTCTGCTTTGATTTATCCATTTAATCTGAGCTTTCTATGTCTCCAGGTACTATGAATCATGTGTTTTCTTACTTCTGGCTCTGCTTGGAAAATTGGTCAGCATCTTTGCTGATACCTTGTATTTGGGGCTTTGGACCATAGGTCATGATTGATTTACCACATGTGAGAATTTGCATTTTGCATTCATCCTTTGATGTTTCTTTGTAGCTGGGTTTGCTCTAATGCAGGTAGGATTAGCATCTTCAAACACTTATATCTGAATTTTCCTGAGGTCCTCTTGATTCTTTACTTGAAACTTTCTTCACTGAGGTACGCTTGCCTTTCATGCAGGAAGATAGGTTGGATGAAGGAAGTTGTTGAGTATTATGGGGACTCTCATTGTTGATTTTAGATATCTTTGTCACTGATATCCCCAAATAGGATAAACAGTAACTTAGTCATCCTGTGGAGGTTTGAGTTTTCCTGGCTTGTAACAGTGGACACAAAAATAAATCCTGTGAGCCATTTAGCTTTGGTGGAAATGTTTCACTGTATGCTGCAGTCTGAAAAAAGATTTTATTTCTAAGCTACATATCTGGAAACATTGTTTCCTAAAAGGATTTAGGAAAAGGAGCAAGGGGGCTTCAACTTTGCAAATTTCAGTCATTCAGTTATATATCACACTTATTAGGGTCATACTCTGTGCTAAAACTATCCTAGTTACTTGAGTTACAGCATGAGTAAGACACAGTGTCTGTCTGCAGGGGTATATTCAGTATAGTGGAGAATATAGAAGTATTAAAATAACTGTAATATATTGTGTCACTTCATGATGGAGGTATGCAGATGGAGATGACAGCGTGCCCCCAGTCTCCACTTATTTCTTTATGCTGAACTGGCCTGGAGCATGTCAGAAGTCTGATCATTCTGGGCCCTTTGGACTTGGAAACAAAAGATTTTTGACTTGACCTAACATTAATCATTTTGAAAGGTAGCAAAGTAAAAGTTTAGGTTTCACACTCAGAATAATGAACAGAAGTGGAGAAGGAATTATAAAATAGAAGTGTCTCAGTGTTAATTTTATCACCCACCCACCTGCCCACCCTTCAGAGAAGTGAATATTTCAAAACTGGAAGACTAGAGCTGTACCCAAAGGTCGTAGTGGGAAACCTAGTGATTCTCATTTTAGCATTTAAGACTAACTGGCATATGTTCTTGGCAATCTCATTGCATAAATTAGGTTTTAAATAAATGAAGTAGGAAACATTCTCAGAAAATGAGGACGTTCAAATTTAGAATTTCAAAATTGAGCATCACTTTTGACCTCTAAACAAGTTGCCTTTCTGTTTATAGAGTATGCTTTAATGTGTGAGATACAAATTGAGAGATAAATGGTTGAGAGAAGTATCTCAGGTTGTACAATGGAGGTGAAGAAAGAAAGAGGAAGACATATTTGGAAGAGTCAGTGGGGAGTTAAACATATGGGGGAGTTCTGATGTAATGAACTTTCCATATTTTATGGAATTCAAGCACAAAACAGTGTCAGTGTAATTTCCGTAGTTTGCAAGAGGAGACATGATAAAGTCAATAGGGTTGATGAAAGAAATACCTGAACCTGTAAGTGTGATTAAAAGATTGGCTCCCAGGCTTTTTGTTACCTCTTTCCACAGATATAAGAGACCTACCTCATAGGTGCTCCATCAATAATATTATTAAAAGTTACTATTTATTGAGCTCTGACAATGAGCTAGGGGTTATCCTGAGCTCTAGCGCATATTGAGTCATTATATCTTTCCAACAGCTCCAGGAGTGGGGCTTATTATTCTCCCTTTTAGATGAGGAAACAGAGAGAATAAAAAACTACCCTGAAATCACACAGCTGAAAAGTGGACAAGCCAGGATTTAGTCCAAGGAAGCCCAGCTCCAGAGCTCACCTTGAGATTCTTAACCATTATGTGAAGGATCAATGATACTTAGAATGAAAAGTGTTCTCATGGAGCTCAGGATGCCATGGAAATCACTAAGTTAGATCTTTTTTTTAAAACATCTTTATTGGAGTATAACTGCTTTACAATGGTGTGTTAGTTTCTGCTTTATAACAAAGTGAATCAGTTATACATATACATATATCCTCATATCTCTTCCCTCTTGCATCTCCCTCCCTCCCAATCCCACCCCTCTAGGTGGTCACAAAGCACCAAGCTGATCTCCTTGTGCTATGCGGCTGCTTCCCACTAGCTATCTGTTTTATATTTGGTAGTGTATATATGTCCATGCCACTCTCACTTTGTCCCAGCTTACCCTTCCCCCTCCCCATATCCTCAAGACCATTCTCTAGTAGGTCTGTGTCTTTATTCCCGTCTTGCCCCAGGTTCTTCATGACCATTTCTTTTGTTTGTTTTTTAGATTCCATATATATGTGTTAGCATACAGTATTTGTTTTTCTCTTTCTGACTTACTTCACTCTGTATGACAGACTCTAGGTCCATCCACCTCACTACAAATCTCTCAGTTTTGTTTCTTTTTATGGCTGAGTAATATTCCATTGCATATATGTGCCACATCTTCTTTATCCATTCATCTGTTGATGGACATCTAGGTTGCTTCCATGTCCTGGCTATTGTAAATAGAGCTGCAATGAACATTATGGTACATGACTCTTTTTGAATTATGGTTTTCTCAGGGTATATGCCCAGTAGTGGGATTGCTGGGTCATATGGTAGTTCTGTTTTTAGTTTTTTAAGGAACCTCCATACTGTTCTCCATAGTGACTGTATCAATTTACATTCCTACCAACAATGCAAGAGGGTTCCTTTTTCTCCACACCCTCTCCAGCATTTATTGTTTGTAGATTTTTTGATGATCGCCATTGCCATCCTGACCAGTGTGAGATGATATCTCATTGTAGTTTTGATTTGCATTTCTCTAATGATTAATGATTTTGAGCATTCTTTCATGTGTTTGTTGGCAATCTGTATATCTTCTTTGGAGAAATGTCTATTTAGGTCTTCTGCCCATTTTTGGTTTTTTTTTTTTTTTTTTTTTTTTTTTTTGTGGTACGCAGGCCTCTCACTGTTGTGACCTCTCCTGTTGCGGAGCACAGGCTCCGGACACGCAGGCTCAGCGGCCATGACTCACGGGCCCAGCCGCTCCGCGGCATGTGGGATCTTCCCGGACCGGGGCATGAACCGTGTCCCCTGCATTGGCAGACGGACTCTCAACCACTGCGCCACCAGGGAAGCCCCCCATTTTTTGATTGGGTTGTGTTTTTGATATTGAGCTGCATGAGCTGAATAAGTTAGATCTTGGCTCACTTTTGGAAGACTGTGTCTACATGTGAAGCCCAGAAATCCACTAGCCAGAACAGGGTTTTTTTTTTCTCTCAGCTCCAAATTCATCCTTTAGTACTTGATCTGAAGGTTTAATGGATTAAACTTTTCTCCTTAATAATGAGTGTGATGTGAAGTTTTGTCAGGAGAGAGCAGTGAGGGGCATTCTGTGAGAAGGGGACGCTTCTTCCTGGTTCTGGTTGCTGTGTTTGCTTCTGTCTGCTCTGGCTGCATGATGGGTCTGTGGTGTGGGTGTGCTCAGGTGTCCGGTGGGGAGGTGTCCGGTGGGGCTCTGCCCCAGCCACGCACCCAGAGCACAGGACCTCAGAAACCTCATAGCCCAAGCCCAGCCCAGGCCAGGTGCCCACTTTCTCACACTTCTCCTGACATGAACACCATGGTTCCAGGTCTTGTGCCTGGGGTAATGCCCGATTCCCTTTCTGTTAGCTCACCAGTCTTGGCTCATTTGTGACCTGGAGGATTGTTCCTACTTGCTCAGCAGTTATGGACAACTTTGGCTTGTGCAAACCAACCACCCAATAGTCTGGGTGGCATCTCCCTTCCAATTTTATCTTTCCTTGCACACTCTCATCAGCCCTAGAGTACCCTTCAGAGTTCTTTTTACATTTTTACAGTTATTCTCTAATCATAGCTTAATATTCTTTATATCAAGCTTCCCTGTTTAAAATTACAGCATGGTTTCTCTTTCCTGATCAGACCTGAACTGATGTAAAAGCCCAGTAGCCTGAGTACTGTGGAGTACCATGACACACAGGAAATGCATGTGAAAGAGCATATTTCTCAGTCAGTGGAAGAAATGATGAAAGAAGATCTATCATATTGTGTGTGTATGAATGTGTATGTGTGTACACCTGTCTGTCTATCTAAGTTTTGAAGTTGAGAGTAGAATTTATACTTAGATATTCTGATGATGAATCTTTGTCCTGGGAAGAGGAGAATGAGGAACCAATTTCCCACGTGTTAGACAATATTTCCTATCTAAATGTCAGATTGAGCAACTCAAGGACACAAAGTGAATCTGAATCCCTCCTTTGAAAGATTCAAGTCCATAAATCAATGACTAGATTACACTTTGTGATGTCTTTTGAAATTTACAAGAAAGATAATGTGTGTAACATTCTTCAAAAATTGACTAATTCAAGTACAATTCAGAACAATTTACTAATGTGACGTGATTTATAAAGAAACTTCGTTTTGCTTAAGAATTTCCAAATGGAATACATGAGAGGGAATAGCTGAATAGAAATGGCTCTTAGAAGTTGTGTAACAGATGGTATATCATGAAAAATGCTATGACCAGGGCATTCAGAGTTGACATGCACTGATCTTTCAGTGTGACAACGTCCAGTCTGTGTGAAGTGTGATTGGTTCTGTGTGCTGCATCCTCTTCCTGGGATCTGAAATGTGTCCCTTTGCACAAGCAAGACAGGTGATGTCATAGGCAGAACAAACAGCACAGCTTTTATATAATGAAAATGGTCATGAGGCAAATGGTGTGTCCAAATACAATAATCATCATCTCAGCATTTTTGTTTTATCTTCCCCTATATATATATTCCACCTTCCCTACTGGACTATAATGAGTAAAATTCCAGGTATTACATTAGGTTGAACTGTGAACTTGCTGATATTTTATAATTTTATAATTTCTGACCAATAAAGAGATCCATTTTATAGGATTCAGCTTAATACCACTTTACCTAGGAATATTTCAGTACATCTTTCAAAAGACAAGAGTTATTTTAAAATATGGTTGAGGGCTTCCCTGATAGTGCAGTGGTTGAGAGTCTGCCTGCCAATGCAGGAGACACGGGTTCATGCCCCGGTCCGGGAAGATCCCACATGCCGCGGAGCGGCTGGGTCCGTGAGCCGTGGACGCTGAGCCTGCGCGTTCGGAGCCTGTGCTCCGCAACGGGAGAGGCCACAACAGTGAGAGGCCCGCGTACCGCAAAAAACAAAAAATATGGTTGAAATACCATTATCACACCAAAACATACGTTTCTTTAATAAAATCAAATATCTAATTGGTGTTCAAATTACCTTGAATTTCTGTCTTTTAATAATTGTTTTGTCTGTAATTTTCTTTCCTTGTCAGGTCCTAGTCAAGTTTTGACAGCAGGGTCAGGTTGGCCTCATGAAGTTAGTTTTGAAGTGTTCTCTCAACTTTATTTTATGAAAGAGTTTGCATAAGCTTGGTATCATTTGTAATTTAAATGGTTGATAGATTTTCCTAGTAAAGCCATCTGGGCCTGGAGTTTTCTTTTTGGGAATATTTTAAACCACAAATTTGGTTTCTTTCAAAAGATGTAGGGCTATGCATATTTTCTATTTCCACCTGTGGCCAATTTGATAAACTGTGTTTTTTTGAGGATTTTTTCCATTTCAGATTGTTGATTTCATTGGCATAAGGCTACTCATAATATTCAGTTTTTTCATTTTGGATAAATTTGCAAGATCAGTAGTGGTTATTGCTATTGATTGTAATTTAATTCTGTTGTCAGAGAATAAACTGAGGTATTTCAATTTTTTAAAAATAATGAGACTTGTTTTATAGGCTGGCACATGATCTTTTTTTGGTGTACTATCTACAACCACTTTAACAGAATGTGTTTAAATTCGTCAGATTCAGTATTGCATAAATGTTAATAAAATCAAGATAACTTCTATTGCTATTCAAATATTCTTTTTGTTATTGAATTGTTTTTGTCTACTGGTCTATCACTTACTACAAAAGGGGTGTTAAAATCTCCAGCTATGTTTATTTCTCTCTTTAGGATTTTTGCTTTTAATTTTTCCTTTATGTATTTTAAAGATCTGTCAGATATATATTTGTTTTTATTCAGTATTCTGATGTTGTCTTGACAGAATTACCCTTCTCTGCTTATGAAATGCCTCCCTTTACTTCAGGTGATACTTTTTGTCTTAAAAGGCTGACATTACTCTACTTTCTTAAGTTTGAGAGTTGAAACTTTGTATTTTCCATCCTTTTACTTCCAGCTGTATATAACTTTATATTACTATATTTGATATAGTGGATCCAGAAATTTTATCCCATTTGACTGGATAAGATATTCTCTTAATTGAGGAACTATACTTATTTATATGATTGGATTTAAATCTAGCAACTTGATTTTTTTTCTGCTTGTCCCCTCTCCTTTTTTTCTCCATTCTGCCTGCATGTAGGTTAATCAGAAAGTGTTTTCTAGTACTTTATTATATCTTCTCTAATGGACTTTTTGCTTTAATTTTGTATTAACTTTTAGCGGTTGCTCAAGGAATTGTAACATGCATCCTGAACTTTTTAGTACTTCACCTATAATGTAAGAACTTTACAAAAACATAAATCAATGTACCTCTCCCTTCTCTGGTGCTAAGTTAGTCATATACTTTTACATCTACATGTATTTTGAACCCCAATATAAAGTACAAATACCATTTTTCTTTAAACAAAGGTGTGGGGAGGGGCAAATTGGGAGATTGGGATTGACATATACACACTATTATATATATAAAATAGATAACTAATAAGACCTACTGTATAGCACAGAGAAGTCTATTCAGTGCTCTGTAATGACCTATATGGGAATAGAATCTAAAAAGGAGTGGATATATGTATATGTATAACTGATTCACTTTGCTGTAAGCAGAAACTAACACAACATTGTAAATCAACTATACTCCAATAAAAAATGAATTAAAAAAATTTAACCATTTGTAAAAGAATTTAACAAAAAAAAAATCAGTATACCCCAATTTTTACTATTTCCGGTGCACTGCTCTTCATTTCTTCTTCTAGATCTGATTTCCCATCTGGTAAAATCTCCCTTCAACCTGAACAACTTTCCTTTGCATTTCTTGTAGTGAGGTTTTTCTGGCTGCAAATTCTCTCATATTTCATTTAACTGAAAAGAGGTTTACTTTAAAATGATTTTTGAAGAATATTTTCACTGGGTATAGGATTGTAGGAGGTTTTATTCATTCAGTATTTTAAAGATTTTGTTCCATCAGTTTTTCTTTCCTGTTGTTTCTGATAAGAAATCATCCATCCTTGTTTCTTTCGCTGCTCTTATGATTTTTTGTTATTTTTGTTTTTAGGAGTTTGAGTATAATATGCTTTTGTGTGGTTTTCTTCATATTTACCTGATTGTGGTTTGCTGAGCATCTTGGATCTATTGGTTGATGTCTTTAATCAAATGCAGAGACATTTTAGCCAGTATTTTTTAAGTTCTTTTTTCTGCCGCATTTTCTCTTTTCTTTCCTTTTGGGGGTCCAATTACATGTATGTTGGAGGTCTTGATACTGTCCCACAGGTAACTGGGGATTTGTTTATTGGTTTAGTCTTTTCTTGTATTAATGCTTCTGGTTGGAGGATTTCCATTGACTTATCAATAAATTCACTGTTTCTTTACCTGCTGTGTTCAATCTACTCAATTTCATCCACTAATTTTTCTTATGTTAGATGTTGTATTTTTTTTATTATTCTAGGATTTCTCTTTGGTCCTTCTTTAGAGATTTTATTACTTTTCTAAAATTCACCATTTCTTTATCTAATATATCGATCTTTTCCTGAGAAATGTTTTGACATATTTCACACTCATGTCCTTGTTTGCTAATTCCAATCTGGATCATTTTAGGTGGTCTTCTAATGGCTTTTTTTTTTTTTTCTCTTGAGTATAGGTTACATTTTCCTGCTGCTTGGTATATACAATAATATTTGGTTGCAGTAGATACTATGAAATGTGGACACTGGATTCTGTTAAATTCTATATACTATTAAGTTTTATTTTTTAGACAGTTAAATTACTAAATTACTGGTAGTTTATCTTGACATTATGAAAGCTTAGATGTAAGATTTGTTATTTCAATTTTGTCTTTAATCCTAAGGTATGGTCCTTAGTTCTGGACATGTTCTTACTTTTATGGCATTGTCCTTCTAAGATTTTAAGACTAACTCTGAGTTTGTCAATCCCTTCTAACATGGAAGGAGTTGAACTCTGAAGTTTTCCCACCCAGCACTAAGCAGCTATTGAAAATCTCTGCTCAACTCTTTTAGCCTTCCAACTCTTCTAATTCTTCCAATTCAAAACTTGGTTTCTATTCTTGCTCTGTGTGTATTCAGATCAGAAGTCAATTAGGATTTGAATGGTATGTGTATTCAGATTTTGGAGAGTTCCCTGTTTTTGTTTCCTTTGGGCGGAATTTCTCTCTTCAATTTCTCACCTCCATGGCAGCTCTGAACTTTTCCCTGACTCCTTGTCAGAAAAGCTCTCAATTTTTGCTTGAGCTCTATCTGTATAATGTGAACAGGAGAATGTTCTCAGGGAAAGAACTAGTTTAATGTGGATCTCACCTAGTTTGTTTCATTGCTTTCAAGGGTCGTATCCCCTCTAATTTGTGCCTGTTTTTGATTGGTCTGCAATGACTGCAACATGATTTTCTTTTATCTGATACAAGCTAGTCCATCATTATTGAAAGTGGTACTCCTTAACCATCTACTTTAGTCTTTCATTTGATCCGTGGTAACATCCTCCTGTCTAGTCTCCCAGCTTATAGTCTTTCAACCCACTCCTCCCCACATACTTTTGCATATGGGACATTTGGAGTAGGTTTTCTAAAAAAACGAAAGCAAAATCAATTCTGCTTCTTTCCTGCCCCTGTGTAAACTATTCTAAGGCTTCATTTTGCCTCCAGTTTAAAGTGTATACCACTTACTAGGGTACATGTACAAGAATAAGACTTAAAATATTTAGTAATTTATAAGTGCTCCAGACTGGGTGTACTGGGTAAATGTCACCTGTGCACATGATTTTTTTAATCCTTTGTACCAAGTTGACCTTTCCAGCCAAATTTCCTGATAATGTCTTCCACTTAAATCTCTCTATTTCTGGCTTCCTGAAAAACTCATTTTCTCCAAATATGGCAAGGTTTGGAACCATTCTTTGTTCTCATTATTATACATATCTATATTAGTTTCCAAGGGCTGCCATAACAAAACAAACTGGAAGTTATTGTCAGTTCTTGAGGCTAGAAATCCAAAATAAAGGTGTCAGCAAGGTCATGTTCTTTCTGAAAGCTCCAAGGGAGGAGACTTTCTTGCCTCTACCTAGGTTCTGGTGGTTTCCAGAGATCCTGGGTGTTTCTTGGTTTCTAGATGCATCATTCCAGTGTTTGCCTCCATCAACACATGACGTTCTCCCTGTGTGTCTCTGTTCAAATTTTCCTCTTTTCATAAGGGCATCATTGTTTTAAAATTAAGGACAACCATAATCCAGAACGACCTCATCTTAATTTCATCACATCTGCAAAGACCTTATTTCCAAATGAAGTCACATTTATAGCTTTTTCATAGATATGATTTTGGGGGGGGAATTATTCAATCCAGTAGATTATCTAAATTTTATTTGTCATTTCCCAGTCAAATGACTCTCCTCTTTGAGTACTTTATAATTCATTCATAAAATATTTCTCTCACCATGGAGTAGTGCTGTGTCCCTGCCATACAGCATGCATTTGTTTTCTTGGCTACCTCTCCCAACAATTTTGAGTCTTTCGAGAAAGACTGCTTTATTATTTATCTTTACATCTCCAGAGGCTTCTTCAATGCCTACCTCAGAATAAATGCTTAATAAATGTTTGATAAATGAATGATCTCTAAGGGAACAAAGGGCTGTCTTCTTCCTCATTCCTTAAAGCCCTCAAGCACTATTAACTTTCATACTACCATCTCATCCCTGTTGACTACAATTTTGTTTTCACCAAGATGAAAAGAAATTGAAACTATATTCTTGGAGAATTAGAAACATAAACTGTGTTATCAGGATGGACTCTGAGTCTAAAAAAAAAAAAAGATTGAAACGTAATGTAAATCTTAAAATGTTACTGAGAATGTTAGTAATGATGTTGACTTAATCCTGCTCACTAGGGGAGGACCATGACTAAACTCAATGTGTTGAAAAGTTCAGAGACATTAATCTTCTTATCTGTGCCCCAGAACTCCCCCTGCAAAGACAAATGAGCAAACATTGATGAATGCTGCTTCATTAGAAGAATTTAAAAATGCAATTTGTCTTCATGAAAAGGAAGTATTTTTACATTTTTCATTTTACAATGAATCAATGAAAAGAATTTTTCAACCATTACCTTTTGACTTAGAGTGGCCTTTATGAACAGCATATCAGTGCAGTAATAGACTTGCTTTAGAGGAAATCTTGACAAAATGGTACTTCCTGGTAAAGCAATATCTACAATCTACAGGGCTCTTTTATAATAATATTTTTAAGGTTTTAAATATCCCCTTTTGTTTGCCATCTAAGAGAGAAGAAACGTAAAAACTAAAAATAATAAAAAACAAACACACACAAAAACAACATACCTTTAAAAGGAAGTTTTTAGGTTTGACTTAAAGTAAGTATACAGCTGTCCTAATTTTTACTTCTTCTGTATCCACATAATAAGATGTTAAACCGTTTTATTCCCGGCAATTAGCATGAAAATATGCAAGATCCCCAGTGACCCAAGCATAAGTGTACCATGATTACTCTGCTCTTAGAGGTATCTAGAATTTAAACAAACAAAGCCTTAATATCAAAAAGTGTTTTCTGGTTAACTATCAAATAACTAGAAAATAAATTATTCACAAATCCCCATCAAATGATCAGTCTGATTAATGTTTTGTAGCTCCTTTATATGATAGTATCCTTGTAAGTAACTGTTTTTAGCATTTGAGTCTTACTCCTATTGTTAAATATATTTTAGTGTCCTTCAAAATCAGCCACAGGCTGGGGGATGGGGCACCAGGAACTTTCCCTTGTGTATTGGGATCTATCTGTAGTATATTTGTTAACAGCAATATTTTCATTTTTAGTCACCATAAAATTGCCTGAGGAACTTTTAGAAATTCTCCCCCAGCAAAGAGTTTCTTTTCAGTAGGAAATGGATTGAGGCCTGGAATTCTGCATCTTGAAGTACGACTTCGGGTGATTCTAATGCAGGTAGTTGAGGGACCACATTTTGAGAAATAGTGATTATCCTTTCTTCTACTTAAGTAGTTTTTCTGTAAGTAGATCACACATTCTTTGTTCTAGAAGAACACATGAGATTTTTGTTGTTGCATTAGTGATTTTCCCTTATATCCTTTGAATTTTACATATACTGAGAAATCTTTTGGATACAACCAGCTGGTTCCACATCTCATCTCCTTCACCTAGACTCATATGCACCATCATATCCTTCATTTCCTTCGACCTTGAGATTCAATTCTGTACAGCTTCAAACTCCTTTTTCCCTGGGTCCTTGGCCTCTACAAAATTCATCTCCTCAACTCAAGTGCCCACCATCTGGAAAAAAAAATCCTGCTTACATTTCTCCACCTCATCAGCTCTCCATATGGCTTTGAAACTCAATTAAAACACATCTCCTTCTTCTGTGCTAAGGATCTCTTGATTTTTCACCTCTCTTTGAGTCATAACTTATTTTTATCTCAACGTCTGCTAACCTTGAAGACCATCTTTTAAAAAGATAGTTTAACTCTTGGTTGGTAGCAAAAATTTTAAGATTGATTCCAAGGATTAAAATACTAATCATGCTGGAGAAAGACAGCTCTCTCTCCTTTGCAGATTAACTGCATTTATGCAGACCTGTTCATCTTCATCATTGACCAAGACCTCACCTTTAATTTTGGTCAGTATAACATCTTCTAGAGTCAATCAGGTGTGTAAACTGGCTTTGTGATGATGGCACATCATTTTTCTTCCTTTCCTTCTTTTCATGCATGACTCTCCTGGGAAAGGATCTCCAGTCAGTGTCTTAAGGGGTGTGAAATGTGGTGTGATCAGAAAGGAAACGGAAATAAATTGCAAATTTGTATGAAAAATGAATGTCATGAAATATTGCACCAAAAAGTGATTCAAGGCCTAGGAAGCAAAAAATGTAAGAAAAAGACATAGGGAGCAATGATGCATGAAATGTTGGAAACCACAGAGGAAATGCCTGACAAGATAGGTAGTAACAAGGTGAACAACATATCAAAGACTGGGAAGGAATAGCCCTTGAGAAAAGACAAGATGGATGAAGAGAAGGAGTTACTGTGTGTCTGGGAAGGTGTTTAATATACTCAGCTCAGTAACACCCTTAAGGGAAAAGATCCCAGAATTTATCTGAAAATACACTGCCATTATGGACTAATGCTACCATCAGAGAAGGGTTGGTGGAATTACTTTGAGAGTTTTTTTCTCTCTGAGTCGTAATTTTTTTCTTACCAAGATATTGATCAGGAACCCCTAAGGAATATGACTAAAGCTAACGATGTAATAATCATTTGGGGAGTGCATATTCTCTGGACCATAGCTGTTGAAATATTTTACTGTAGATTTCCATTCTTAAGGGTTCAGGAGGAAAGAAAATGTTACCAGCATAGACCCTGGTGGTATTCCCTCTGAATCAGGTGGGAAGAAGCTGGTAAATTCTGAAGTGACTCTGATTTGTAGGGAGAGACCCTATTGCGACAGGCTGCCTAAAGTCTTTCATTTCAGTGAATGTTTGAGTTTTGCCTGCTCCAGTTGCTGCTGCTGCTTCCAAATTTCCCAGCACAGTGAGGCTCCCGTCCCTCCACTCTGTCTTCCTGTGTTCTCCATAAGGGATGCAGGTATGTGGTTGTAGGGAGAGCAGCTCAACCACTGGGGCGGATGCATGACTCCATCACACTGTGTAGCACTTGCCTCCCCACCACTTAGCCTGCCTGTCTGTGTGTGAAGATGGTCCTTCCTACATGGCAGCTCCTGATGGGAGTTAAATCATCTCACCTTCTTTACAAGGAGAGAATGAGGAGAGGTGGCGTGCATCTCAAGCAGGGTCAGAGCCTTAGCAGCTAGAATGATGGAGGATATTGAGGCCCCATTTAAGCTCCTGTAGTGTCAACTGTTTCCTATAGAACCCACATCTATTCCCCCGTTGGCTGACTGCCTCAGAACATCCATCGTAGATTTCTGATTTTGAAAGCTAGAATCCTTTGACCTGTGGCCCTGGTTAATTCTCTTTTTGTTTCATTTAAATCAAAACTGACAGGAAGAAGAAAAGGCTAAAAGAGTTATTTCCCTTTGCTACTTAATGGGATATGAAGCCTCAGCTTATGACTGAAAATAAAACTTTTCACTTGGGTAAACATAATTTTCTCTTTTTTCCCCAGAAATAATCCCATTCACTTATAAGGATATAGTAATTTAGTACAACATAATTCCCTTTCAACATCTTCTCTTGTAATTACTTGGCTATCTCCTTACTTCCCTTCTTTTGTGAATTTTGGACCATTCAGAGACCGGGCTGGCAGTATAAACTGTGTAGTAGGCTGAAGGGCTAGGCATGGAGCTCTCCAATGCCCACTGAAGCCACAGACTCTTAGTGCCACCCTGCTCAGACATCCCTGCAGGGTTGGTATTACATCCAAAGGTGGAGCAGCCCTTAGGCATCCCTTTTCAAGCCATAGGGCTTTGTTCTTCTTTGCGGGGAGGACAGGAGCACATCTCTGATGTTCAGAGACAGTGATGTGCATATCCAGGTGGAACTTTGGCTGGTCCAATGAGGAGCACATGCATTCAATGCTGCTCTAAGGGAGCTTCCAGATAACTTTTTGGCAATATTTTATCTCTAGATCATTGTTTTTTTCTTTCCCCATGTGCACCAGCTCTTCCTCAAATAATAAGGCGAGGAGGCAGAGAATTTATCCTTTAAAATTATCTGCAAGTCCCTTATGAGGTTCAATTAGTCTTGGATTTTGTCATTCTTAACACTCATTAAGCCACAGTTTTTCTTTGGCGAACTTATTTTGCATATATTAATATGCATTAAAATGTAACAAACAGCTTGGGATAGGGTTGAAAACACCACATATTTATAGATATATCAAGATTTCATTTCTCTTTTGTGGAAGAAACTCCAAAGTTTCCTAGAGCTTGTTTAATATTGAAATTTAATGAGTCTACCTAGTGCTTTACTGAGAAAGTAATGGTAGCCTCTGCCAAGGAAGGGGCCTGGCCCCAGGGCGCTGGGGAGAGCAGCTAACCAGACTTTAATATAGAAAGATAGATAAAGAGGGTGATAATTCAATCGGAAGGCAATGTACCTATCATGCACCAGGAGAAAGCACAGCTGGAGGATTTGAAAGCGATTTGGAAGCAAAACCTCTCATTGAATTACAGATAAAAAATTAAGTTAGGGGTTGGCAGTGGAGTGAAACCTGGTTGTGAGGTTGTAGAAAAGGGACTGCCAGCTCTTCTGTTGTAAACTAGAATTCCTCAGGGTCCAGCCCACCTCAAAAGTTTGCTTTGGGTTAAATCCAAGCCAACATTCTTCTAAGCCACAAAAAAAGACATAATAAGAAAAATTGTTCCCTATTTACTTGGTTGTCACATCTCTGGGGATTGGTCCTGAAGCTGTCACTGAAATCAAGGGTTGTTCATAAGCCATTGTCACATGATAGTTTAACCTGGCAGGTATGTGATATCACAGAGCAACCGCTGAAGGGCGAATTACTTTCAAAATAGTCATTATAGTTTACATTGAGTTCTTACTATTATAGTTTCAGAAAGTTAGGGAAAAATAAATGTTTATAGGATACTTTAGAGGAGGCCAATTTGGGATTTTGGCAGAAATCCTTTGAGTTACCTACATGGTACCAACTGATTTCTTGGTCTTACATTGCAGGTAAAATGAGCACTTATCTTGTGCTCATGTTACAGGAAGATAAAAAATTGAGATGGACCCAGGTCTTTATTCGAGGAGCTCAGAGTTTAGGAGTGGGGAAAGAGCCCAATATGAGTGTAACCCCCAATTCAGTCAGACCAGGAACAGTGTCGGAAGACAGGCAGCAGCAAAATGCTATGAGAGTTTGGGAGAGTGAGATGTCGATTTTTTATTGCTGAGAAAGGTCAGACTCTTCAATAGCAGTGTTTGCACTCTCTCCTCTTTGTAGGTATTAAACTATAGCTTTTCTGAAAGTTGTTTTTGAAGGCGTTTAAAGAAAAGTTTACTGAACTATATTTACCCATTTTTCTAGCATCTTCAAAGGCACTTCCTCCTCCTCTTTCTGCCACTAGAACACCCTGCTCCCCTTCCATTGCTGATCATTGAAGGGTTGTGCGTAAGGCAATGTGTAGCGCTCATACCTCCTGAGATGGAGAAAGGTGGCCGTTGGCTCTTGGATTCCCAGTTCTTAGTTAGTCAGTAACTGGTAATGCAGAAGCTGGCTCAGTCTTTGCTCTCCAAAGACTTTGGTTCTCTGTAGGAGAGCTTTGGGAATACTGGGAAGAGATTCATCTCCTGGTCTATGTTTGATCAGCAATGTGGTGGCCCTGGAGATTAATTCACAGCTTGGTGTTCTACCCACAAAAGTAAAACCAGACCCCTTAAGGTTCTCTGAACCCACAGGGCACTGTTTCTGTATGCACATTCCCATTTTTATGTACTTTCTTGAGTTATACTCTTTGTGCGCACATTCTGTCTTTTGGTAGCTCCTTAAGGATAGGGTACATTGCTAAATTATTACTGTATCTCTTATAATTCCCGAAACAAAGAAGGGGCTTAGTTGTGTTCTGGAATGGATGGGTAAGTGATGAGTGAATACAGAGTTTTATTCATGGGTATTTTTAGACCGTTACTTAGACTTTGAACCTTATTTAAAAATTGTCCTAAAAGGACCATTGTGACAACTAGGGTCACATTATTTCAACTCTGAGACTCAGTTTTATCATATGCAAAATGGAAGATTGATACTTAACACATGGAGATGTTTTCCTAGTTCCCAGTATTGACATTTTTGGACTTTGCAAGTTGCCATGAACAAAACAACTTAAACAAATGTTAGAATATAGATTGCTTTTCCACACGCTGGAAAGCGGTGGTGTAAAGTGGTATTCTTCCACCTGGAATTAGCACTTACTTGGTCACATATGAAAACTGTCCAGAGCTATGTGGGAGTGTGTACTTTAAGGAAATCAGTTTTCAGATTCATATATCCTCTTTCCTAAAATTGATCCTCTAGAAAGTCCTTTTGCACTGCCATCCTTTTTTCCCATTTTCCCATTCACACTTTTCCTGTTTCCACTTTATAAAGAAAAACCAATTTTCCACCCTTAGTGACTCTCACTCTGATTCATTGCCCTGGGAGGTAAAACTTCTGAGCCACAAAACAGGGGGCCAGAGGGAAATGTCTTGCTTCAAAGAGAAAAGCCCTGAGAAAGCAAAGCAAGACTATGGGGTCCTGCTTCATCCAGGTGACAAGCTCTTGGCAATGCTCTGTGCTTTTTCTAGCTGTCCATCTATGTTTGAATTAGGAGTCAGAAGAGAGATGCTGGCCATTAAGTCATTTATTAACTAGTTTATATGAACTCTGAGTTGAAGTCAGTCTTTTTCTGACAAAAAAATAGTAATAATTCTTATTTGATTGATTGAATGGATGCAAAAGTTTGTTTTTCCAATTAGCTCAAGTGGGAGATATTATATATATATGTATACCTCAGAGATATTGCTGGTTTAGTTCCAGACCACTGCAATAAAGCAAATATTGCAATGAAGAGAGACATAGAAATTTTTTGGTTTCTCACTGAATATAAAATTATGTTTATACCATAGTCTTTTAAATGTGCAGTAGCATTATGTCTATAAAAACAATGCACATACCTTAGTTTAAAATTTTTTTAACTTATTTGCTGAAAAATGTTAACAATCATCTGAGCCTTCAGCAAATTGTAATTTTTTTGCTGGTAGAGGGTTTTGTCCTGATGCTGATGCTTGCTGACTGATCAGGGCGGTGGTTGCTGAAGGCTGGGGTGACCGTGGCAGTTTTTTGTTTGTTTGTTTTGGACCACACCGCATGGCCTGTGGGATCTTAGTTCCCCGACCAGGGATTGGACCTCAGCCCCAGCAGTGAAAGTGTGGAATCCTAACCACTGGACCGCCAGGGAATTCCTGGCAATTTCTTAAAATAAGACAACAACGAAGTTTGCCTCATCGACTGACTCCTCCTTTCATGAGTGATTTCTCTGTAGTATGCAATGTTTTTTGATAGCATTTTACCCACAGTAGAACTTCTTTCAAAATTTGAGTCAATCCTCTTGAACCCTGCCACTGCTTTTTCAACTAATTTTATGTAATATTCTAAATCCTTTGTTGTCATTTCAACAATCTTCACAGCATCTTCACCAAAAGTAGATTCCATCTCAAGAAACTGCTTTCTTTGCTCACCCATAAGAAGCAACTCCTTATCCATTAAAGTTTTATCAGAAAATTTCAACAATTCAGTTACATCTTCAGCCTCCACTTCTAATTCTAGTTCTCATGCTATTCCTACCACATCTGCATTTACTTCCTTCACTGACATCTTGATCCCCTTAAAGTCATCCATGAAGGTTGGAATCAATTTCTTCCAAATTCCTATTAATGTTAACATTTTGACCACTTCTCATGAATCACTAAGCTTAACAATTTCTAGCTTTTGATTTAAAGTGAGAGACATGTGACTCTTCCTTTCACCTGATCACTTAGAGGCCACTGTAGGGTTATTAGTTGGCCTAATTTCAATTTTGTTCTGTCTCAAGAAATAGGGAGGCCCTAAGAGAGGGAGAGAGCTGGGGGAATGGCTTGTTGGTGGAGCAGAAACACACAACACATATTCATTGTCTGCTGTTTTGTATGGGTGCAGTTCATGGTATCCCAAAACAATGACAATAGTAACATCAAAGATCCCTGATCACCTGTCACCATAACAAATATAATAATAATGAAAAATGTTGAAATATTGTGAGAATTTCTAAAATGTGGCACAGAGACAAGAAGTGATCAAATACTGTTAGAAAAATGGCGCTGATAGACTTGCCCAACATAAGGTTGCCACAAACATTCAATTTGTAAAAAATACAATATCTTTGAAGCATGATAAAGCAAAGCACAGTAAAAAGAACTATACCTATAAATTGAGATAAATTTTCAGCTCCAAAGTTGTAACAAGTAGCACATATTTAAAGCACGTCCAGAACATATAATAGACTGGAAATTAAATCCTTTGCAACCCCATATTCTTATGATGAAAAAACTTAGATGTGCACTGAACACTATGGAAGAGGGTACATATATTTCCCAAAACTCTAGTGGGAGCTCTAGAAACAAAAGTTTGAAAATTCCTGAATGAACGTAAGATACTACAATTAGCATTAGTTCTCTTTCTTGTAGGTAATGATAAACAGATGGGAATGGCATGGTCCATATAGGTTTACCTAGTCGAGCAGACTTCGGATTAAATCTTCTGGGAAATAGATGTACCAACAGCCAGGTTACCTGATGACTACACTAGCAGCTGCACACTCCTGTAGGAAAATCACTCAGCAGATAGATTGGGTCCACTATACATTCGTGATCTCAATCTCAAGTTGGCCCTCTGTAATTACCAGCAATTCTACCTACCATGTTTTTTTAATCTCCTATTCTCTACACTAATTTTTTTTTTTTTTTTTGCGGTACGCGGGCCTCTCACTGTTGTGGCCTCTCCCGTTGCGGAGCACAGGCTCCGGACGCACAGGCTCAGCGGCCATGGCTCACGGGCCCAGCCGCTCCGCGACATGTGGGATCTACCCGGACCGGGGCACGAACCCGTGTCCCCTGCATCAGCAGGCAGACTCTCAACCACTGCGCCACCAGGGGAGCCCTCTACACTAATATTTTAAACCATTTTGACTTCTTCCAAGCCTAGTTTCACCTCCTCTTCCCTTCACTCTCAACAAATGAATTTGCTTCTTCACAGGAAAATAAAGATTATGTAGCTGATACATTCCTCACATTTTTGCTAGCTGCCCTATACGCAATGTAAACCTGCAATGATTTTCTGTCTTCCATTCTTGTTTTCCTCCAGTCATAACTAGGAAGGAGCGTTCCTCTTGTGTAAGACCAAGCTCCACTTGTGGCTGTATTCCCATTCCCATATGACTTTGCTCTTTCTTTTATCTTCATCTTTGCCCACTCTACTCTTTGCCATCACCATTGAAACACTGAAGTTTCCCCTGTCTGTAACAAACAAATGAACAATAATTATTTTTCTGTATGCCATTGTTTCTCAAATGCCATCTTCACTTTTCAGACATCACTTTTTTGTCTCTCTTTCCTCCTCACAGCTAATGCTCTAAAGTATTGTTAACCTTCACCTTTCATGTATTCTCAACTTCCATTCATTTCTTAGCCCACTCCAATCTGGCTCCCACCCCTGTCTCTCTACATAGAAAATATTTTTGCTTAGGTCACCATTGACCTACATGATATTAAATTCAACGAGAATGTTTTAGTCCTTAACCTACTAGATATCTCAGAAGTATTTGATTCTGTTGCTATTCCCTTTTTCTTTAAATCTTTTTATTTATTTATTTATGTTTGCTCTTGACTTCCATGATGTCACATTCACAGGCTTTCCTTCTATCTCCCTTCTTTGCTACACAGGCATCCCCAAACACTCCGTACTAGACCCAGAGCTGCCTGGCTTGAGTTGTGTAACATTTGCCCACAACTAGGCCTCCATTTCTTTACATTCTATCCTATCTTCCTAAATCATCTCATTCATTTTCATGGTTTCAGTTGTTATTTATACGGAACTGGCCCCCAGATTTTAACCTCTAAGCTTCAAACCCATATATCTGCTTGCTGATGTGGCATCTTCTATTAGATATCCTGAAGGTACCTCAAACTCACGTTCAAGACTGAATATATCTTCTTTGCCTGAACCTGGCTATCTTTCAGTGAATGACACAAACATATGTCCATTTACAGGAGGCAGAAATCTAGTACTCTCTTGGTTCTTGATTTTCTTTCCACCTTCAGGTATAAACCATCTGGAAGATTTAAACTACTAAAATTCTCTTGCATCCTTCTCTTTCTCTATAGCTTACTTCCACCATCTCAGTTTAAGAAACCAATATGTGTGGGCCACTAAATAACACTTATTATTCTCTATACAGACAAGTTCTGATCCATTTTCCATCATAACCAGAGTGTTCTTTCAGAGAAAGAAAAGCAAAAAAATAACCAAGCCTAACCATGTTACTTTCTTGGTGAAATCTTTTAAGTTTCCGTTGTTCATAATATACACTCCAATAGCCTTACCATGGGTCCTGCATGATTGGTTTTGACAATTCCATTCTCATCCAGTGTCTTTGCTACAGTTATTCTGGCCTGATTATTTTCCTGTTTCCAAACACTCCAAGCTCTCTCCTATACCAGTCTCTTTGAACCTGATTTTTCTTCTCTCTAACATGCTCTTATTAACAACCTTTGCACAGTGAATTTCCATTAATTCTAGAGCATGGCCCCAAAGTCTCTTCCTGACCAGCCTCCAAGATATACTGAATGACACTTTGCATTTTTACTTTAGGACAATTTATACTATAATATCTGTGTGAGTTTTAGGTTGATGTTTGTACCCTTGCTAGAATGCAAGCTCCATAAGGGAAGAATTGTGTTTATTTTGTTCACAGTTGTTTGTCCAGTGTCTTAACAGACTGCAACACTCATTTTAGGCCCTCAGTAAATACTAGTGGAATTAATTAACTATAAGGATATCAACAACTACCATGGCAATATTCTACAGATTTTGCACTTACACTTTCTATACCTCTGTCCAGTCTTTTAATATGTGCAGTACTGTATATTCAAGAGTCAATGAAACTTTATGTCAAACAGCTGGGTCTCAGAAACAGTCCAATGTAACAGAACAGCCTAGTGGAGCAGTATGGCTCAGAAAGCTTCTATCAGGCAACCCTTTTGCAGTAAACAACTATACACTGTGGTTAAAATGTAAACAGCAATTACTTAAAGGCCCTGGAATGTGAACAAGAGCAGGAGTATTTTAGAAGAGAGTTGAGATTTGGAAGAAGGAAAAAGTACAGAGTGAGTTATCTACTTTTACAGCCTTTAAACTGAGCCAGGCCACAGTTGGTGCTACATGGAGTGACTAAAACTCCAATACAAAACCCATGTCTTTCTGGCCTCAAAAAGACAAATTTGGGGCAATTATAGCCACTGGAAAATGGGAGGGAGAATCCCAGAAAGCCAATGTCCAGAGAGGGGCAGTCCCCAAGGCATGCACCAACTCTGCTCAAATATCTGCCTCCTCCCTAAAACTTGCATGCACAGATAGATTTAATGCAGCCTGGCCGAGAGTAAAATAACAGAGCTGACATGTTAGATGCAACCTAAGGGACAAAATTGGTCGTGTGAGCCCATTTAAACTCTGCTAAGAGAAAATAACACAATACTCTTCACATGAATATAACAGAATCCAGAGACTATAACATAGCACTCACAATGTCCAGGATGCATGCTAACATTACACAACTTACAAAAAAATCAGAAAAAATGTGACTCAGTCTCAAGAAAAATGGCAAACAGCGGAGATGATGAAATTAGACGACAAGAATTTTAAAGCAGTTTCTATAACTGTGTCCAATGATTAAAGGAAAATGTGTTCATAATGATTGAAAAGATAGTATATTTAATCAGAGAAAGAGAAACTGAAAAAGAACCAAATCAGATTCTAGAACCATAAATATAATACCTGGAATTAAAATGTTCATTGGATGGATATAGCAGTAGACTGGAAGTGACAAAAGACAGGGGCAGTGAACTTGAAGATAGAGAAACAATAATTATCTGATACGAAGAACATAGATAAAGTATTGAGAAAATATAAACCAAACCTCAGGGACTTGTGGGACAGTAACACATTGTCTAACATAAAGTCAGTTGTCCAACATATAGACAGGAGGGACAATGGGGCTTAAAGTTTATTGGAAGAAATAATTGCCACAAATTTATAGACTCAAGAAGTTCCACAAAGTCAAGAAATATAACTATAAAGAATATCACACCCAATGAGGTCAAAGTCAACTACTGAAAACTAAAGAAAAGAGAAATGTTTGAAAACAACTGGAAAAAAAGGACATTACATGGTAGGGGGTCAGTGATCCAAATGTTGACTGATTTCTCATCAGAAACTATGCAGGCCAAAGGGCAATGCTGAAAGAAAGTAAACTATGTCAGGCTAAAATTCTGTACCCAGTGAAAATCTCCTTCAAGAATGAAGGCAAAAACAAAGACATTTTCAGAGAAAAGAAAATTAACAATATTAACTCTAAATATACTTTGAAACGTTAAGGAAGTTTATTTTAATCCATAGAGAAACTATAAGAAGAAGAACGTGAAGAAGAACGTAAAGAAGTATGATAAAAAGTCAAAAGATAAATTACAGTAGGATTATAAAAAATATTCAAATAATCAAAAAAAAGGCAGAAAAAGAAGACCTGAGGAGCAAAAATGACAACAAACAAGCAACATTTTAAAATGGTAACTTTGAATCTGTTGGTATCAATAATTGCATGAAGTATTAACAAAGTGAATGTTCCACATGAAAGGCAGAGATGGTCAAAATGCATGAAATGGTAAGACCTAGCCCCAGTGCTGTCAAAAAGAGGGTTACGTTAAATATAAAGGCACAGATAGTTTTAAAATAGTTGGATGAAAAGAATATACTATACAGATAGGAAGACTGAAGTGGCTATATTAATATCAATAAAATAAAATTTAAGGGAAAGAGTATTACCGAAAATAACGAGGGGCATTTCAGAATGATAAGTACATCCATTAATAAAAAGAATACAACAGTCATAAACATCTTAGCCACTTATTAGTGTGTGATCATAGGTAAGACTCAGAGCCTCAGTTTCCTTATCTGTAAAATGTACAATAGTGTATCTGGACACAGATGCTTAGGTAACATATATGTAAATAAATATTAATAAACAAATGAGCAAGCAAACAAATAGCATTTATGTATGTCCCTTGGCAATAGTAGGCAATAGTAGGTGTTCAATAAACATTAATTCTTTTTCTTTACTTTTTCTTATGTCAAGGTGCTTAGTTTGGGCTCAGGAAAACTAAAAAAAATGATTTTAACAATTTTAACAATTTTGTTACGGAGATCATTCAAATTCATAAAACAGAATAATATAAATCACAAACAATAAGATCAAAAGATATTTTATGCTGGCATGACTTAGAATGAGGTTTTTAATGGTACTATTTCCTAGAGAGATGAACCTCAACTTTACCTTGAGATGACTAGAGTTTTGCCTGCAAAACATGGGCTTTTAAAGACAAAACTAACAAAAACTAATCTTAACCCAAGTATATTATTTCTGGGATGCTTTTTCTTCTGGGCAAAATGGTCAGTAGTCACTTCGTCAGTACAACTGCTGATACCACAAACCACTATTGCATCACAACCACCTTATATTTAATGAGTGTTGTATATTGTCATAAGTAATCCTAACCACAGCTTCTTGAAATACATAAAATATTCTTTTAATTTGCACATGAATTGGGGTCCATTAAGTGTTTTCTTTTTTTTAAAACATTGTTCAGGAAGATTTTTTTTAATTAATTAATTTATTTATTTTTGGCTGCGTTGGATCTTCATTGCTGCACGCAGGCTTTCTCTAGTTGTGGCAAGTGGGGGCTACTCTTCCTTTTGGTGTGCAGGCTTCTCACTGCAGTGGCTTCTCTTGTTGTGGAGCACGGGCTCTAGGTGGGCAGGCTTTCAGTAGTTGTGGCTCGCAGACTCTAGAGCGCAGGCTTAGTAGTTGTGGTGCGTAGGCTTAGTTGCTCCGCGGCATGTGGAATCTTCCCGGACCAGGGCTCGAACCGATGTCCCATGCATTAGCAGGCGGATTCTTAACCACTGCACCACCAGGCAAGGCCAAGTGTTTTCTTCTAGTTTACACATCTCTGCCATGTATGGCAGAAACGGAATTTTAACACAAGGTAGATTCAACATAAAGCTTAGCTGCTTAAACTATATTGCCTGCAGAAATGGTCTACACTTGTCCTGAATGTTTTAGCATGTTTTTTTAAAACTTGAAACTTCATATGCACTCCAAAAATTTGATCATATTTTAAAACTGTTTTAAATGAAAATTACAGTCATTTTTGAGGGATAGTATGATGGGATTGTAAATAACAAAATCAAAGCTCAGGGTTTCCACTAAGTTCTGAAATGGAATTAAAGGAATGATATGGGGGAAAAAATGGCCACATGTCGCCTAAAATATGGAAGAAAATATCTATGTTCAGTAAGGTAGTAATAAAACAATTTAATATTTAAAGTTGAATTTCATGCCTCCTTTTCCCTTAGAAAATTTTATGAATAAGAATTTCACAGTCAACTGTGAAATTTAAGAGGAAATTCCTGAACTGGATCCATATTATGATTTGCTGATCTTGAGGTCACTTTTCAAATGCCATGGGAATTAAATGTCTGTAAATAAATTGTCCAAAGTGCAAAATTTCTTTTACTTTGATGATGATGATGATATATTACAATTATAAATGTTTCATTATCTACTGAACAATATTATGTGTCATTCACTCTGTTAAGTGATCTATGTACATTATTTGGTTTAAACTCATAAGTTCTCAATGAAGTAGATATCCTTGTTATCCACATTAGAGATGATGGAATGCAACAACAACACTGTTGTTGTTGGAAAGGCTAGGAAAGGCTCTATGTTGAAATATAGATAGAGATTAAGTATTTTCTTCATATAATCATCCACTGAATCCTGTTTAGATTTTTATACTGTTCTCTCTGGGCTGGCATGGTTACATGGACTTGAAAGTTTAGAAAGTGTTACAGAATCAGAATAGGATTTAGGACAAGAGCTAACCGGCAGAGTAGCTGAGTTCAGTTACGCCGCAAGCCTTGAGAAGAATAGGTTGTGGGTCAATGGATTCATCTTTCTGTGCTTCTTTTCAGCATCACAGTGGCAACGACAGGATGTGATTTAGGGGCATGGGGCCAAGGTGGTCACTGACAAAGAAAGCTTGGGCCTCACATGTAAGGTCTTTCCATGTTAGAAAACTAATAATTTTATCTCTCTTCCCTAAACACGCTGACATCAAAGGGACTGTGTAACTCATGTCTGTATTCTTGCTGTCTAGCATTTACCTCAATGAAATGCTGTTTCTTCTCTGAGTTGATATATAATTGACATGACACTGTGTAAGTTAAAGGTTGTGTAATGTGTTGATTTGAAACATTTGTATATTGCAATATAATTACCACCGTTGAGCTAACACCTCTATCACGTCACATAACTATTTCTTTTGTGGTATGAGAACATTTAAGGTCTAGTCTGTTAGCAATTTTGAAGTATATAGTACAGTATTACTGATTATAATTGATATGCCATACATTAGATCTCCAGAACTTGTTGATCTACTAGTTGCAAGTTTGTACCTTTCAATAACATGTTCACAGGGCCCCTCCATCCCAACCCCCGGGAACCACTATTCTACTCTGTTTCTATGAGTTTGGCTTTTTAAACGTCCATTAAATAAGTGATATCATACAGTATTTGTTTTTCTATGTCTGGCTTTTCTTATTAAGCATAATTCCCTCATTATCCATCCATGTTGTTCTTTCTTTTACATGGCTCAATAACATTTTACTGTATATAAATACCTCATCTTTATCCATTCATCCACTGATGGACACTTGAGTTGTTTCCAATACTTGGCTATTGTGAATAATGCTAAAATAAACATGGGAATGCAGAAAAACAGAAAGAAAACTAATTCTAATTCTAATTTTATCCTAATTCTAACACATCCCACTAGATGTGAGTTTAGCAAATAATTTCTTGGAGTATCGATTTCCTCATCTGCAAAATGGGGTTAATAATGTATCCCCTTAAAGAGGTATGATTATGATAAAGGAGAAAATTCATTCAATGGGCTTAGAATACCCTCGAGTGTATGGTAAGCATGCACAACACATGCTGGCTATTATTAGCATTACTAATGTTATTTTCATCATTGTTGCCATTTGCCTGGAGTGCCATCTGTGTGATAAATGTCATAGATATATCTTGGGAATCTATGACAATTTTGGAAAATTGTTAAGCAATTGGGGATTCTACATCCTTCCTGGGGACTTGACAATGCTTTGCAGTTGACTCTGATGTGTGATATGCCTTTGGTATCTTTGTATGCATTGTTTGGGTGAAGAAAGGCACTGAAAGCTCGTCATGGAGCAGGTGGTTAAATACTATCTAATGTGGTGGTTTATCCTGTTTCTTTACACATTTCTTCCTGAAGTGAGTTAGGATTTATTTTTTAAGAATTCGTGGTATAAGTGGGAAATAGAAACTAACAGTGGGAGAAATAGCAGTGACTCTCAAATGGGTTGTATTTCTCATCCTTGCTTTGTGACTGGCATGAAGGACAGGAGACCTGGCAGGAATCGTGTACTATGTACAGCAGTGCACGGTGCAGACAAGCCACCCTAATACTTGATGTGCCAAAGCAAGACATCTTGCCAACCTTGCTGCAGGAATATGAAAGTGGCTAAAATTGTTCGGAACGATAAAACACTTACTTAGCACATGGGGAGCTAGCTACTATAAGGAGACATTGCTTTTTAAAATGAAGAGCTGTGAGCAGCCAGCAGAAAGCAGCAATAGCTTCAGCTTCTCAAAAAAGAATGTGGGAGTGTGTCTGTGTGTGTTTGGAAGGGGAGGCTTCAATTTAGAACACAGATACTGATAACTTTATTAAATATTGATTTTTGAAAAAAGAAATATATATATTCACTAAGCCATGAGCCGGAGAAGATCAGAGTTGGTGATAAAAATAATTATTAGTAGTATTTCAGTTTTACTGCAAACAAAATGAGTCAGTATAATCTATGTATATAACTATATAAAAATATAACTCCCATCTATATCCCACTTGGAAAGTGGGTGCCACTCTTTCTTCTGTGTGACAACAAGGCCCGTTTCAGAGTGGAGTAATATTTTGTTTCTTTTGTGGCTTCAGGGGCTGGCAAAGTCAGAATTTCTGGCCTTCTAACAGACTTTCAAAGACTATTAACCCAGGCTCAGAGACAAGGGTGCAGAATTTGTGGCAAGCAGGGCCTGAGAAAATGTTCTGTGCTGTGAAATGAGACAGGAAAGGGCCACTTTAACAAAGACCAGGAGTAAACCGTGGCCTTGCTAACTCAACGCAACATTTATTTGGCATCAAGAGTGCATCAGACTCTGGGGAGCCTGGAAGCCTTCAACATCAGTCACCTCTTCAGAGTTTAATGAGGAGAAACTATTGATTCATGCGAGAAGTGTTTCCCAAACTCAAAGATGCAAATGTAAACATAGGGAGGGCCTGCTTCTGGTTAGAGAGCATCACCTTTGGATGCAGCTGCCTTGAAAACGATGAGCTGCTTGTCACTACAAGTGTTCAGCCAGAGGCTAGACGAGCTACCTCTTGGGGCTATGCTATGGGTGGGGTATTAAGTTAGGTCAGGCATCTTTGCAGCATTAAGCATCCTATAATTCTTCTATGGGTACAGATCTTCTTTATATACTATATGCTTTTAGGAATGTATTGAGAACCATGCTCACGTTGTTGAGGATAATGATACTGGCTACCATTTACTGAAATGGAGTATATTCTAGTTACTGTGGCAGATGTTCAGCCATCCAGGCATATAATCCTTACCACTACCCTAAGACACTGATATTATGTCCATTTTAAGGATATGGCAACTGAGGCTTAGAAGGATGAGATGGTTCCTGCCCTTAAATAGTTGAGTGAAATAAGACTCACAAACACAAACAGTTACTGAAAAACCTAATGAGTTCCTGCTGATACATGACAGAGTGAGGACTGTTACAAGACAGTACAAATGATAAACATGGCAAGCGTTCATCAACCAGAGACACAGCTGGGGGCAGAGAATAAGCTCTATGGTGGAGGTGGGAACTGCATTACTAAAGAGGATGATCTATTTGGTCAAGTAAGTGGAAGGTTTATGCTTCGTTTGAAATAAAATCTTAAAGAAAAGAAGGTGCTAACTGGAGTTTTACTATGGTGTTAATAACTTCGCATACTATAGCAATCAAATTGGCTTTGCACTATGGATAAATATCTTTCCCATTTTATTTGACTTTAAACCTGAGTTACAGGAGACACAAATCACTATAAGCAGGAACACCCAAATTAAATGAGAGTTCGGTTTTGAGTCTACCTGCTTCAGTGTTCTTAAGCCACACATTTTAAAATTCCTTTAGATTATGTTGGGGGGATTCTAAGTAAATCCAGATAAGAAAATCGATATTTCTTATACCTTTCTGAACTCTTAACCTTGCTAAACTGTTCTGTGAGAGAGTAGATACTGACTAAACTTTGAAATCAGCTAACACTTGTGTGTGCACATACAACCATATAGAGAGAGACTTGCTTTGACTTTTCATGAGTTAATGTGAATTGTGAGTTGGAAGATGTGGATTTTGGTGAAGACTTTGCCATTGTGGCCATCTGTTTAATCTTAATGTTCTGATCTGGGAAATATGACCTTCAGACAGGACATTATAATGGACTCATCCTGTTATAGGATCCCTTGATTTTGTGGGTTTTGACATAAGAAAAGGAGTAGAAGAAACTGAATGTCATCCTTGAGTGCAATCCATCTTCTACTGTTACTTTATGAAGCAATTTTGGAGGTTGTGTCAAGTATTCATTCAAGGAAGAAACAATTCTAATGCAAATTAAACGAAATAACCGGTCACTGGCATCCTCAAGGAGAAGGAAGTTTAGATAACCTCAATTAAAAACAAATATCACTATAAATCATTTTTGCCACTTCTTGAACTTCATAGAAGTGCTGGTACATACACTATGTGCTCTTTTGTGCCTGACTTCATTTGCTCAACATAGTTTCTTTGTTTATCCATGTTGTTGCATGTATCAGCAATTAAGAGTTGGCATTTTTCTAAATAGAAACTGTACCTCAGTCAAAAAGAAATGAAAACATTTAAAAGGGAAGAAGCAAACAAATAGATGTTATTTCCAAAATAATCACTTCCTGGGTCTTGGTACAGGCTGAGATTAGGAGAGATGATATTATGGGATAGGAGAGATGATATTATGGGATAGGAGAGATTAGTTGGGGAATATTTTCCTACGTCAGCAGTCATTCTTCTCTAAGCAGGGCCCTTCCTTTTGCATAATCAGAAGGAAAGGGAAACTATTTTAGGTGTGTTGTATATCAGTTTTCTTCTTCGCAATCTCACTTAGGACAATATTAAATGCCCCTGTCTCCTGCAATATGAAGATGGCTTCTCACCTGCAATAGCAAGGCACCTGTGTGGATCTGCTCTTCTAGCGTGAGGTGGGGATGGGACTGACCACAAAGGTAAAGTCTGGACTCCAAGCCTGGCACTTCAAGCTGTTCAGAGCCAGGCCCTGATTCAGACTAGTGTGCTCCCACTCCATTCTGATTCTGGGTGGCTTGCAGAGGAGCAGAGATTCACTGTGGCACCCCAGGGCTAAATTTAACGTAGTCGGTTTTCCAGAGTGATAATTCATTCAAGTCAGCTAGCATTTATTTACTGGTTACTGCATGCCCATCTGTTTTTAGGTAGAAATAAATCATGGTGCGTTATTTTCAACTCTTTACCTCGTGTTCTCTTATTCCCTATCATCACTGCTGATATGAGCACCATTTGATATATTATAGACTTAGAGATACTAATCTCTCTGAAGAGAGAGAACCTTCCAGTTTTCATTTTATTCCTGACATGCTCTTTCCCTGGGATATCTTTACTCATTCACTCACTCACTCCTTAAGGAAATGTTCTATTCAAGGTGATGAGGATACATCATAAGACAAAAATACAAAATTTTCTTTCTTCTTTTCCACAACTGTACCTACTACCCATGGTTCAAGCTTAATTCCCATCTCCTTCAGGAATCCTTCCCTCTTCTGAGCTTCTGCAGGCCTTACCATCAGCATTGTCCTTGGATACTGCTTGCTTACACCTACCTTGTGACTTTTCCTATACAAGATTAGATTGTTATCTAATTCTTGGTATGATATTTACATCTCTCAGCAGCATCATCATCTCCAAGGGATCATGCATTATATAATATATTGCTGGACTCCTGACCATTTCTGTCTCAATACATTGTACATAGTGAGTCTCAAGTGGACAAGGGAAGAGATGTTTGATCTCTAACAATTGTACGAAGGAGTGGATCTTGATGTCCAGAGGTATCCTAGATTTCAGGCTGAACTTCAATATCTCTCAAGACATGGGAGTGATTCTAAATGTAATTGCATTTAAGACAGTCTATTAATTTGAAACTGAAGATGCCTCAGCACTACCTTAGGGCTTGGCATATCTCTGTCACTCAAAAAATGTTAATTGTCTGACTTTGTCTTGAAGATACCATGGGTGTTGCATATGTAAAGAACTTAGAAGCCTGCTAAAGGGTTTCTGAAACTCATAGACTGGGGCAGGATTGCGGGAGGGCTCCTCATTGGATTGGGTGCATTCAAACAGTAGAGAATATTGAGTTGCCTGGAGTGGTTCTTCCTGAAGCCAATGTCACAAGCATGATCTTATTCCCAGTATCACTGTCTTTCTCCCTAAATGCAACTCCAAGGGAAGAGACCGGTTTGGCAGCAATAACATAAATGACTGCTCTCTGGATAAGTATATTTAGCATTGGAGAGTTGAGGAAAACTCATGAATTTTGAAAGTTGCCTTGGTTCCTGAGTTCTACCCAATTTTCCCTCAGTCAACAAGTCCTTAATAGATTCCCTGCCCTCATTCTTCTATTTACAGCGGGTCAGCTTTGGAAGAAGTTGCCACAGGAGTGTGAGCTTCTTATGAACCCAAGTGTTCAAGCAGAGGCTATATAAGCACCTCACAGGGGCTATGCTGTGCGTGGGTCACTGAGTTAGATCAGACACACCCCTCTCTAGGATTCTTCAATGTACGCACATTTTCTCTGGATGTTTTGTGAGAAGAACGGTCCCTGAGGGGTGGGGGAGGGGAAGGCTGCAGGGAGAGGCTGCAGGTGGTCTTCTCAAGCTCCATCACCGTGCAGTGGGAATCCCGTGTAAGCTGTCCAAGGATAACCAGTGCACCCAAGTGCAACACTGACTTGCAGCCTTGAGTATTTCCACTTAACACTTTCCTTTCCATTTTCATTTCCTGAAAAGGGAACTCTAACTGTGGGGTATGTGCTTACCACCCACATACCCCACAGGCTTCTGTGAGGTTGAATGTGTTAATGGTTGTAAAGTGCTTTGACCTTCTCTCCTGGAAAGTGCTGCAAGAGTACAAAATATTATTATTACCATTTCACAGACATTTTGCATTTCCCACTGGTTAGTTTCATCCTCCCCTTTAATCTTGAATTCATTAAAATGGCTAAATAAAAAATATTTTGAGTAAATTAAGATACCCATGATTTTTAAAGTTCTTTATTATATATTTTGATATGCATCATCACCTTCTCCTGACTTTCCGCATAAACCGCTATGGCTAAACAGCCCTATAATGATATGGCTACTTGGCTATAATTTAGAATGCTATAAAGATTATTTAGCACAAAGAAGTATTTCCAGTTAAAATTTAGCAATTCCTCTCAAATAGATTTACATTAAATCTTAGACTGAATTTTAGAAACATTGAACAGAGCAAAAGTAAAATCTAGTTCACGTTCTCATAAAATACCTGCTCTTCCACTGCCTCTTACCCTCTGTTTTTGTTTGTGGCAAGTGCCTTTGTAGTTAGAACCAACCTACCTCTCTTTCCTTTCCTTCCCTCGTGCTTTTTCCCTCTCTCTTACTCCCTCTCCACTTCTCTTTCATCTTGTCTTCCAGAAAAACCCCGCAAATGAACAACACACTTCTTTAGTGTCTGGCATCCTAGATAAATATTCACTGTTGTTGTTTTATACCAGACACTGTTTAAGTTCTTGAGAAGACAAAAGAGAATGAGTTCCTGCCCTTAAGAATTACACAATCTAGAGAAATAGATGCATAGACCTATGAGCACATAAGTAACAGTATATTATTATAATGCTAAGGTAGGGGATATAAAAACTGTTGTGAGACTTCATAATTTCTTTGGGAGCCAGTAAACCATAACAGTTAATTGTAGAGACTTTGGAACCAAACTACCTGCGATAAATCGTTGGTCTTTCTACTTACTTTCTGTGTGACCTTAAGGAAGTTGACAATCTCTCTGTGGTTCATTTTCTCTTCTGTAAAAAGAAGATAATAATGCCTTCCTCATATGGTTGTTTTGTCTTAAAGGAGTTTATGTATGTAGAGAACATAGGCCTGTACCTGGAATGCAAAAAAACATTAAATAAATGTTAGCTATTATTTTTCCTGGGAATAGGAAAAGATCACACACACATCATTCACTTGGACTTCTTTTCAAATTATTGTCCGGTGTCTTCCATATCTTTGCTGGCTAAATTTTGTGAATGGGTTTTTACATTTTCTTTCCCGGACCCTCTTTTACCCCATTAATCCTTCTTTTTCAGTTAATTTCATAGGCATAGTATTAATCAAAGAACCTAGGTCCCTCTGAATTCTGGTAGTTGTATAGGGTGAAGATTCCAGGCATACTTTGACAACAGTGAGTGAAGACTGACCTAAGGGCTCCTGCTGCTTCCCACTTTCCAATTACAGTGCATCATTTTACTAGGAGACTGGAATGTCCCATTTGCATTTCAGCCCACTTCATTTGGGCTTTCATTCTCATCACTACTTAACGAGGTCACCGACTACCTTCATTTTGTCAAATCCAGTGTCCAGTTCTCCACTGTCCTCTGACTTCAACCTTGCATCTCAGTCATCGTGAAAGGCCAAGTTGTAGGGAACATGAAGGAGTTTCTTTTTGATATCTTCTCCTTTCCCATTGTGTGTGCTTCCTGGGTTCGTGTTAAACATTTTGGTAGCAGCTGTCTCTCCTCTTTCCTCCTCCCATTGCTAGTGCTTTTAGTCACTGAGGAAAGACTCCCATAAACCTATCCATGTTGATTTAGTACACTGACCTTTCCAGGGGCACTAGGAATTTAAAAGAAAAATTCAGAGAGACAATCCATACACAAAGGGATAAATCCATAATGCTAAAATTTCAGGCTCTGAATTAGGCATCAGGAGAAATTTGTGAGCATGGAGGCTCTCCTGTGTTCCTTAAAGCAGACAGTATGGACCACCATGAAACTCCTTTAAACCCCTGTCAGCCTGACCGGAGATTTATCTCCACTTTGAGTTTACCTGTTCAGATTGAATAAGACAGGAAGTTCAAGGGACTGGAGGAATAGCCAGAAAATGACATGCATAAGAGGTAATAAGGGAAGAAAAGGGGCTCTTGCTCGCTCCTGTATCCCGGTATCTCTTTTTGACCTTTTGTTGTTGGTCTCATCTCCTAAATGTCAAATTCTTCTAGAAAAGTCTTGAGCATGGATCAATAAATAAGTGTGCTGCCAGGTAATTCTTATTAATCTAAGAAAATAACTTGAATAATTGGAGATTTTGCAGGGAGGAAACCCTCAGCACGGGCTTAAATATTGTCCAAAAAGGAAGGAGCGTACAGCTGAATTTACTCACAAAGTTAACTGGTAGACTCAAGGTAAAGTTTTCAGAATATCATATAGTATATATTAAAACATCATAATTAATTAAATTTGCATAATGATGAGAAAGCTGTGTATATGTTTGTGTGTGTCTCCACATGATGCAGAGTTTTCTGGGGTCACATCACGTTTTATTACAGAAGATGTATAACTCACAGCTCAGTGGCTGGAATAGTCAGAGCTCACTGAGGAGCTATTGTGATATGGTTCCAACAAGCATTTTCAATTCTGGCATATTCTGAAAAGAAAATTATGGTGACATGGTGCTACCCCCAATTGTCTGAATACGACTGACAGTCAGAGCATCCAAGGATAAAGTCAGGCTCATGATTTCCCTGAGACTCCAGGGGGTTGAGTTCCCAGTCAGATTTTCTTGTTTCCCAGACTCAGCCTGGGCAAAGCTGCGTTTTCCTTACTATACATTTGTCATCATATGGCCTCAGGGCCTGTTGTACCCTAAGTACAGTGGGCTTCCTTTCTGACTTGGATAAGGAAACACAGAATTATGGGTGAACCATCTCCCATGGTGTTGTAGGGAATTGCCTTATGACTTACCAACCGTTGAGACCTATATGTACTGAAGGCTGCTAGGTTAGACTCTTCAGATGTGCCTTCATTACTTTACACGCAATCCAATACCTTAGTCATTCCATGGTCCCAAGTGCTGGCAGGATCGCATTTTCTGGGATTTCACTGGCACTTGCTGTCCCCCTTTGCCAAGCATTCATCTTCTGGAAATACTCATGGAGAGAACTTTACTCTTTGGAGTGCCATACCAACCCACCATCAAATCCTGTTAGCTATACCTATAGAATACGTGCACAGGTGGGTCCTTTACCATCTCTATCACTACCTCGTGAGTCCAGCACCATCTTCTCTGCCTTGGCATGTTGCAATAGCCCCCAAATGCATCTTCCTCTTAGATTCTTGCTTCTGTGAAATCCATTCTCTATAAAACATCCGGAGCAGTCTTTCTAAGACTTAAGTTAGAACATGTTTCTAGTCTACTAAAAGAAGTGTAAGGGTTTCCTACCCAACTCAGAGCATAAGCCATGGCCCTCGTCATCAGTGGAGCCACCACATTGTCCTGTGTAAGCTGGACACCTGCTCTGTCCCCCTTCCTCCCCTTGCTGACCTCCCACCTCCCTGAGCCACATTGCTCTCCTTAAGTTTCCTCAAAGTCACCAAGCACGTTCCAGTCCAGGGCTTAATTTGCACTTTCTGATTCTCCAGGCTGGAATGATTTTTCTCTGTTATCCACATGGCTGCTTACTCATTTCCTGCAGATCTCTGCTCAAATATCACCTCCTCAGAAAGGCCTTTGCCAAGGAGATAAGCTCGGTGCTTTGTGTCCACCTAGAGGGGTGGGGTGGTGGCGGGGAGAGAGATGCAGGAGGGAGGAGATACGGGGATATATGTATATATATAGCTGATTCACTTTGTTATAAAGCAGAAACTAACACACCATTGTAAAGCAATTATACTCCAATAAAGATGTTAAAAAAAAAAAAAAAGGCCTGTGCCGAGCAGCCCAGGTGCTCACTGTCTCTCCCTTCAGCCTGCGCCCTTCCTCTTCCTGTCACTTACCCTGGCCCCCCACACTGCTCATTTTTGCTTTATTGTCTGTCTCTCTTCACTAGAACTGGGCACCGTGAGCACAGGACCTTCTTCTGTTTAGTTTGCTATGGAACGCACTCATCTAGAATGATCTCTGACACCACATTCAGCAGATAAACGGCTGAGTTAATGTCCGCAGCCTGTAGCACACGAACGTCCTCGTTTTCCTTATTCTTGTGCATTTGGCCACTTCAGTGCCTCCCTCTGACAAAAGAGCTGCTGCATCTGCCTTCCTAATTGGACCTTCATCTTACCAGGAATTTAAGTTTGATATTTGTGTAGTTCATGTTTGATAATTCTGTTATTCCAGCCTTTAAAAATGCTCACCTGGAAGCAAACTTTACTTTCTGGGAAGTTTTAGAATTATGATAGAGAATAGGGGAGAAGAAATAACCTCTAGTGTCATTAAATATAATCAGGGCATTACCTAAGCCATTTATTTCAAAACCTTTCTTTAGCAGTTTAATGGCCTGGAGAAGGGAAGCAATTTTCCTGTTGTCACACAGCAAGTCAAATTCGGAGGTAGAATTCCAATATGGTGTTTTTTCCCTTTATTGCCTGTCCTTAGAATCAATTCCTGGGGCCATTTGTCTATGATCTCCTAGCATGGGAGGGCAGGAGAGGCGCCTGTTCCTAGGCATTGCACTCTCAAGGGACAAAATAGGATGAGATTCATGCTTTTCTCTATGGATCATCCTCTAGGACCTCTAGTTTCCTTATTGTCTATTTTGTCGTGGAAACATTAGTCATTTCTCTCCTGTCTCTGGTTGTGTGGGGCATCATTTAATTCATTTAACTTGTCCAAATTATGCATAAAATTCTAAGTTCTGACTACTTAGGTCATGGAATTCAATGTAAAAAATGTAACTGAATACCTACTATGTGCTACATAGCCATTGTCTTTAATTGCATAGACAGAGTTTGAATTAACAATTGTGTTCATGGAGACAAGAATTTCTATACTGAAACATTTTCTTCCTGCCAAAGCCAAATGTTAAATACATTCATTCTCAGCTGAAGTTTTAGAAAGCAAAATTACATGGTTTGAGAGTGAAAAATCAAAGTATCATTTTAGGATATGTCAGGTGCAATTCTAAATCTGTGTGCAAGGCTTGGAGATTTGCTAAGTACAGACCCAGCCTGGTATTAACATCAGCATTCCTGTAGAATATGGAGGAGTAGGCAAGGCTAGCTTGGTGTGCCTCAGAGGGCTGCAGAGGCTTGATTGTTCACCTGACTTCTGTGTTTCTCAGAATATTTAGCCAGGCTTTGCCAGCACCAGGTTATCTCCTAGCTGAGCTACCTCTCTGCATCCACAAGCTCCGGAAGTCTGAATGCACAAGGCACTTTTCATTTCACAGTTTAGGAGAGCTGATTAGGTACACACAAAAATGTACACAAAAAGATCAGAAGTCACAGCCTATTATCATAATTCATATCCAAACAGACCCTTGCATGAGCTATAATTCTTTTTCCGTATTTTCTTTTACTTGGTGATCGTGTGACTCAGTGGGTGTTTACCCTTTGACTGAAATTCCTAAAAGAGGCATCATAAGGCATTTGTTTCAAGACAATGATAACTGTCACAGGAGGCCACCGTGCTTCCCATGGCCTTACTCACCGCTGTGTCTATTATTACAGCATCCTTATAAACATAATGCTTTTTAATGCAAAAGTGAAAGAAGTCAGCACACAAAACAATCTCTTGTTAGGGTTTCAAAGGAGTCGATTTTCAGTATCTAAGAAATGTATGAAGTAGATGAAAGGAGACAATCAGAAATGACATATCTTCATGATTAATCAAAGACAAATAATTCCATCATTGAAAAATGACTCAGTGTTTAAGGTTTTTCTCTATTCCTGAACATCAGAATTATGCAAGACTTTGAACTCTAAGTATTGGAAATGGAACTACAGAAAATGTTCACTCCATAATTTTTTTTAACAAAGTGGAATATTGTACTTAAAAGCATAAAATAATTACCCCTTACTGCCTGTCAGTTGAAAGTCCCAACTCCTAGGCCTGGACTCAGAAGCCATCCATAGCTGGAGCTCCCTTCCCTAGCCAACTTCATCTCCTGAAATTCTTAGCAGGGACCTTCTGTTCTAGTCACCCTCATCAGGAGTTTCTCCCTCAATCTTAAATACCTTTGCTGCACCTCTCTCTCTGAGCATCTTGATTGTCAAGAACATACTGAAGTCTGTAAACTACTGTCAGCCACTTCTTTTTTTTTTTTTTTTTTTGCGGTACGTGGGCCTCTCACCGCTGCGACCTCTCCCACCGCGGAGCACAGTCTCCGGACGCACAGGCCCATCGGCCGTGGCTCACAGGCCCAGCCGCTCCGCAGCATGCGGGATCCTCCCGGACCAGGGCACGAACCTGCGTCCCCTGCATCGGCAGGCAAACTCCCAACCACTGCGCCACCAGGGAAGCCCTGTTGCAGTGATAAATGGGAGTGTTTCCTTAATTTCTCTTTCAGATTTTTCATCATTAGTGTATAGGAATGCAAGAGATTTCAATGCATTAATTTGGTATCCTGCTACTTTACCAAATTCACTGATTAGCTCTAGTAGTTTTCTGGTAGCATCTTTAGGATTCTCTATGTATAGTATCATGTCATCTGCAATCAGTGACAATTTTACTTCTTTTCCGATTTGGATTCCTTTTATTTCTTTTTCTTCTCTGATTGCTGTGCTAAAAGTTCCAAAACTATGTTGAATAATAGTGGTGAGAGTGGACAACCTTGTCTCGTTCCTGATCTTAGAAGAAATGGTTTCAGTTTTTCACCGTTGAGAACGATGTTTGCTGTGGGTTTGTCACATATGGCCTTTATTATGTTGAGGTAAGTTCCCTCCACGCCTACTTTCTGGAGGGTTTTTATCATAAATGGGTGTTGAATTTTGTTGAAAGCTTTTTCTGCATCTATTGAGATGATCATATGGTTTTTCTCCTTCAATTTGTTAATATGGTTTATCACATTGATCGATTTGTGTATATTGAAGAATCCTTGCATTCCTGGGATAAACCCCACTTGATCATGGTGTATGATCCTTTTAATGTGTTGTTGGATTCTGTTTGTTAGTATTTTGTTGAGGATTTTTGCATCTATGTTCATCAGTGATACTGGCCTGTAGTTTTCTTTCTTTGTGACATCTTTGTCTGGTTTTGGTATCAGGGTGATGGTGGCCTCATAGAATGAGTTTGGGAGTGTTCCTCCCTTTGCTATATTTTGGAAGAATTTGAGAAGGATAGGTGTTAGCTCTTCTCTAACTGTTTGATAGAATTCGCCTGTGAAGCCATCTGGTCCTGCGCTTTTGTTTCTTGGAAGATGTTTAATCACAGTTTCAATCTCTGTGCTTATTACTGGTCTGTTTATATTTTCTATTTCTTCCTGCTCAGTCTGGGAAGGTTGTGCTTTTCTAAGAATGTGTCCATTTCTTCCAGGTTGTCCATTTTGTTTGCCTGTAGTTGCTTGTAGTAATCTCTCATGATCCTTTGTATATCTGCACTGTCAGTTGTTACTTCTCCTTTTTCATTTCCAATTCTATTGATTTGAGTCTTCTGTCTTTTTCTCTTGATGAGTCTGGCTAATGGTTTATCAATTTTGTTTATCTTCTCGAAGAACCAGCTTTTAGTTTTATTGATCTTTGCTATTGTTTCCTTCATTTCTTTTTCATTTATTTCTGATCTGATCTTTATGATTTCTCTCGTTCTGCTGACTTTTGGGGTTTTTTTGTTCTTCTTTCTCTAATTGCTTTAGGTGTAAGTTTAGGTTGTTAATTTGAGATTTTTCTTGGTTCTTGAGGTAAGATTGTATTGCTATAAACTTCCCTCTTAGAACTGCTTTTGCTGCATCCCATAGGTTTTGGGTTGTCGTCTTCTCATTGTCATTTGATTCTAGGTACTTTTTGATTTGCTCTTTGATTTCTTAAGTGATCTCTTGGTTATTTAGTAGTGTAGTGTTTAGCCTCCATGTGTTTGTATTTTTTACCAAACACCTACTTAACACTGGCAGAAGACCTCAGACTTCCCAAAAGGCAAGAAAGTCCCCATGTACCTAGCTAGGGCAAAAGAAAAAACAGAGACAAAAGAATAGGGATGGACTTGCACTTCTGGGAGGGGGCTGTGAAGGAGGAAATGTTTCCACACACTAGGAAACCCCTTCACTGGCAGAGATGGTTGGTGGCCGGGGGGAAGCTTTGGAGTCACAGAGGAGAGCGCAGCAATAAAGGTGCAGAGGGAAAATTAGAGAGATTCCCACACAGAGGATCAGTGCAGACCAGCACTCCCCATCCTGAGAGGCCTGTCTGCTCACCCGCTGGGGCGGGTGCCGGCTGAGACCTGCTGTTCCGGCTTTGGAGTTCAGATCCCTGGGAGAGGACTGGGGTTGGCTGCGTGAACACAGCCTGAAGGGGGCTAGTGCGCCACAGCTAGCTGGGAGGGAGTCCCGGAAAAAGTAGAACTGCCTAAGAGGCAAGAGACCATTATTTCAGATGCGCAAGAAGAGGGGATTCAGAGCACTGCCTAAATGAGCTCCAGGCATGGGCACGAGCAGTGGCTATCAGCGCGGTCAGCAGAGGTGGGCATGAGATGCCAAGGCTGCTGATGCCACCACCAAGAAGCTTGTGTACAAGCACAGGTCACTATCCACACCTTCCTTCCTGGGAGCCTGTGCAGCCCGCCACTGCCAGTCTAGGCTATTTTGAAGAGGTAACAGATCATACCCTCCTCAAGAACTCTGAATAGAGCTTTTGCTTCTATTATATCCCCCAGAGTGCCCAAGGATGTGTGAAGCACAGGACTTAGTCAAGGTTTCATAATTTGATATTTTTAGAGCTAAATCTACATTGCTTACGAAAAAGGACATGTTCTCATCTTTAGGCATGGTCAGATGAGGTTTGGATAATTACCATTGGCACCAGTTTTCTTAATGAAAGTGTCAAGTGGCCTGGAGACACTGTTCTCCACGTTCAGCATCTCTCAACTAGCTTTTCTCACCCACAGTTAACATTTATCGTGGATACTTCTTTATCCTCTGTAAAAATCCTAGATTTTTTTCTTTTTACAGAGTACTCAAAAACACCTGCAATAAGAGTTACAGCAGTAGAACTCTGCAGTCCCAGTGTGTGAGATCATCAGGCAAAGCATTTGCCAGAAACAAAACAAAAGAAAACTGATGGAGTAGTTTAAAATAGATCATTATAGACCATCATTATGAAATGGTACTTTTGTGTAATACTTTACAGTATATGGTGCACTTCACATTTCTTTTTTTTTTCTCCCAGTTTTATTGAACTGTAATTGACATGTTGCACTGTGTAAGTTTAAGGTGTACCGCATAAATGATTTGACTCACATACATCATGAAATGACTACCACAATAAGCTTATGAAACATCCATCATCTCATAGACATACAAAATTAAAGAAATAGAAAAAATGTATTTTTCCCTGTGATGGGAACTCTCAGGATTTACTCTCGTAATTTACTCTTCAATTATGTACAGCAGTGTTAATTATATTTATCATGTTGTACATTACACCCCTTAGTAGTTACTTGTCTTATAACTGGAAGTTTGTACCTTTTGACCCCTTCCTCCACTTCCACCTCTCCCCAACCCCTGCCTCTAGAAACCACAAACCCGATCTCTTTTTCTACCAGTTTGCTTGTTAGTTTTTGAAGTAAAATTGACCTACCACACTGTTAGTTCCCATTACAAAACATAGTGATTTGATACTTCTATACATTCCAAAGTGATCAGCACTATAAGTCTAGTTACCATCTGTCACGTTTCTTATTTTGTCCTATTTTACTTATTTTATTTCATCTCCCTTAATCCTTATCTCTAGATTATCAAATATGGAGAAACTGAGGCCTAGAAGTTGTGGTGATGATGACCCATCTGAGATGAATAAAAAACATCTATGGCAGAAACTCAGTTAAGGCCACTTGTTCTTTCTACTGGAGCAGCTCTCCTCTTCCATAATTCCATACACAAATCTTGGAGGGCTTTATTAGTTTGAGGAGAAAGCAAAGCTGAGAAATCTTCTTTAAACTACTTTTCCCAGATAGTTCAAATGCACACGAGATCAATATTTGAAGACTCTGCTTTAGTTACGATTCCCTTCTAACACACGTCATTGTACCTTATGTACCATGTACTGCACAGCAGAGGGACAATATACATTTGGTGAGTAAGCAAATGAGAGAGTTTGTAAGTTAAGTAAACACTGTATTGAGGCAGGGAAACTGAAGTGGATCTATAAGCTTCTAGCTTGTAAATTTCCCTTCCTAAAGCACTCATTTCAAAAACTTGGAGAAAAATGCCCCCACCTTTCACATTATGTGGATACTATTACTCTGTGTTCTTCGGTAAGTTTTAAGTCTGGGATGACATGAATTCTGTTGCAAGGTGTTTACTTTTTAGGGTCATCATGAGCCTCTGTTAGAGACTGCTGTTTGAACATAGTTCAAAATCTGAAAAACTACTGTTTTTGTCAAACGTCAGTCATCTCTTTTCTAGACAGGCAGGGTAGATTGTTACTTTGATGACTCCAGTGAACCATATCTTCCAATATCCATCTCTTGTGTGGTGCCTTCCCTTGAATCCGGGTCATGACCTACTTTAATAATTAAATTGTGGCAAGAAATCATGTGATGCCTGTTTCAAGCCTAAACATTAAGACCTGGATACTTTCACTTTTGTGGCATGGGAGAATCCAGCCTCCATGTAAGACATTCAACTACCCTGAGACCACCAGGCCATGAGAAGCCCACCCATGTGCAAGGTCATCAAAGACGTGGAGTCTTTATCCTTAGTCGGGACAATCCAGCTGATGCCCCATGAAACAGAGATGGACTGCCTTTGCTGGGCTCTGCTCGAACTGTAGAATTGTAGCAAACTAATAAAATAATTGTTGCTAAGATCTACTAAGGTTGGGATAGTTAATTATGCAGTAATATATAACCAGAACAACAAATAACCAGAAAATCGAGAGCCATCCAAAGAAGCAGAACAGATAACCCTGCTTTGAAAAAAAAATAATGCATTAAAGAAAAAAAAACCCTGTTGCTATTTACTGCGTTATATTCCTTTAGCCTCTGTCTACATTCTCTCCTTCATTCCTCTCCCCGACTCCCCAGCTTGCCCTACTTCCCTCTTTCCCTGATGACATTAGCACCTCTGCTCACATAGAGCAAGATACATAGTATTACAACACAGGAAAATAATTAAAAATACCCCAATAACAGCAACCAAAAACTAGTGTAAACTTTTTATATAAAAATGGGCAAGAGGACCAGTTTCCAATTAATTCCACTAATTGTTGCCAGCATTTAAGAATAAGATTTGCTTCTGTTTTATTGACTGTTTTTGTCATCCTGCTAATTAGTCTTATCTGAAGCCACCATATTTTAAATGAAACCCATTTGATCTGTATTTACTATCTACACCAGCAGTAATTCTGGCCCTTTAGCTCGTATTCTTGAAAGGATTTTAAAGTCTGTATTAATTAATGAAGTTGGCACCCAGAGCTACAAATCATGCAATTTTTACTTTTTACTGCCACAGTCTATTTTGCTTTGTAATGTTTTTCTTTAGCTAGTAAACAAAGTTTCTAGGTTCCCCGAATCACTTTCAGGCTTTTCCATAAAAACTCATTACCATTAACTCTAATCAGTGGCTTGCAATTTCATAGGTTTTTAGTAAAATGAACAAGAAAATGTTCCAGGTCACATCAACCTAATGTTTACCACTAAGGTTGTTACAAAGTGTTTATTAATCAATAGTTTATTTTTTTATAATATGAATGGTCCTGGTAATTACTCACTTGTTTTTATTCTCTAATAAAATATTTTCTTTCTACCTTTCCTCAAATTACAAAACTCAATTAATAGTAGAGTTTGACGTTTATAACTTAGTGGAAACATGCCCAAGAGACACTGATCTAAACATTCTCTTGTATATTATTAGGCATTTCATATATATATAATAATTATTATAAATAGTAATTATTATTAAATAAATAAATATAAGTTATGCATAATAAAAACAATAAATCCTATTTACATTTATTTCTCAGAATATAAAGAATTTACTCTGGTGTGGTAAGAAGGGGACCTCAAGTTGAAATCAAAATAATTGTCTTTATATCTGCCACTTGACAATTATGTCTCTTAATCTTTCTCAGCCTCAGTTAACCTTGTCACTAAAATGCAGGTAATAATCTGCTATCCCACATAGTTTTTCTGACCATCAAATGAGACCACAGGTGTGAAAGTGCTCAGCACAGGCATCTTGGGCAGAATAGTCACTCAGAAAATGTGTGTTGTCTAACTCTGAAAGGTTTTGAATACTAGTATTTATAGAGTCAATAAAAGAGGATGCTATCTGGTAAAAATCTCTATTACTGCAAACATTTGGCTATTCCGTTGGTTCTTGGATAATTATGTTGCACCTTACTGCTGTGTGTCATCTGGATGGTAAAATAATCTCTCCTTTTCAGATTCATGAGCGTGCAGGTACAGGTTATATGGACACACTGAAAGCGGTAAGAATGTACAGGGTAGTTTTCACACCCAGCATAGCTCCCTGAAATGCTGAGTTACTCAGATGATGGGTGCAATTATTTACATCCAGTTTAACAAAAAGTAGGTGATTGTTATTCCCGCTGGGCACTGGAAATGCAAAGCTGACTCAGGCACATAACTTTCTTCCTAGAAGATCTCAGAACCTGTTTACAGAGACAAATACACACCCATCTGACCATGAAACATGTCACAATGAAATAAGCGTTAAATGTAAAGAAAAGAACATTCTTTGGATCACAAAAAGTAGTAACTGATCCTCTGGAGAGGCTTCAGGGAAGAGGTAAACTATTAACAGAGACTTCAACGATGAAATAATTCAGAGATTACCTCTCTTGGGACTGATCCCAGTCTGTACACCTCTGTGCTGGGTAATTTAGATTGTCCTCCAGACCTACACTCCACCTTCTCTAGTGTGTTCTGCGTGGAGGGTTTCTGACCGGAAGAGACTGTGTCAGTCGGCTCCTTTGCCCTGCAGCTTCAGGTAGGCTTTGACCGTGGAGGGTGGGGAACCAGTGAAGACCGGGGTGAGTGAAGAGTGAGGTCAGGAGTATTTACCCTCCTGATTCCCTCCCTGTAACCTTGCAGGGGGCTGGCTGCACCCTCAGATTTAGTCTCAGGTCTTCTGGATTTCAAGCAGCCCTTCTATTTCTGGAATCCAATTATTTCTTCCTCCTATGCTTCTTTAGTCTGGGATACCTGTATTATCCCTCGTCATTTCTCAACCCCTGCATACACCTTTATAAATAAACTTTTTTTTGAATTTGACTTAGAGTATCCTACTCTATATTACATATTATATATATATATTTTTTTTGTTTGTTTGACTAGTCTCCCCTATCAAAATGTGAGTTCCTCAAGAGTAGAAATCCCTTCTTTTCCATCTTCATATAATAGTGGTTCCTATAGTTCTCATAATGCAGCTTTATTCTCATAATGCAGTGATATTTCATGGGATGATTTAGTATTTTATTCAGTAATCAGAATCTTAGTTTTTCTTGTTCACTGGATTATTTTTTAAAAAATCATGGACTTCATATGTGCAAGTTCAAAACAGAAGTTGATTCTTTTAGATAAAAACTTTTTTCTGGGGTTAAACTAGCTTAGTAAGCATTCTCTATATCTTTGCTAGCTTGACATGCAAATTTTATGATGTGGATGAGGGTGTTTAATTCTTTGTGCTATTATGTAACAGATATTTCCGTTTTCCTTCGCAGTCCTTCTTCCTTTAACTGAAGTTAGCATGCCATATTTTTTTTCCTACTAGGATTCACATGACAGATATATGTCATTCATAGGCATAACATACTTCATGGACTGTAACATAGATGAGCGAGTGTGGGTTTTGCAAAATTTCATACTTTCTCGTGTTCAGTAAAGCATTAAACTGAAAGAGAGTGACATCATAGAACTCAACATAGTCTCAGCCTGTTCTAATTCATTTTACAAGGAAAATCAAAGACAGAATTTAGTACTGTAGCTAGATTTGCTTGTTTGCTTGCTTTGTAAAAATTACTTGGGCATGCGATACAATTGTCCACATGGGTAAGCCCTTTCCAGTTCCTTAGAGATTGGCTTTCCTGTTTAACTTTACTCATCTTTAAGGTCACGAAAAGACAGGAAATGACAAGCCATTTCTGTTTCTTCTTAAAATATATTACTAAGTAGGATATGAGAAAGAAGTTACAAAGTCTCTCCCTTTTCTTAATTTTACATTCTTTGCTCTGTTTCATTGCCTTCAAGGAAGAGGAAGTTGAGAGAAGAGAGACTGAGCACTTTAAGTGCTGAACTGATAGTCATTGGTTCTAGGACCTCCTTGGATTCTTTTTTTTTCTTTTTTTTTTTTTAAGGGTGATGCTATCCGAATTTTGAATTTTATTTATTTATTTTTTATACAGCAGGTTCTTATTAGTTACCTATTTTATACACATTAGTGTATATATATGTCAATCCCAATCTCCCAATTCATCCCACCACCACCACCCCCCACCCCGCTCCTTGGACTTTATACTTCAAAATCACCCCAGAAATGTTGCCACCATGATTCCTGTTTGTTCTCTGTCTCTATCTCTGTGTTGGATTTTAAGAGAGCCCAGTGACATGGTTTCTAAGCCCAGAATCTTTTGTAGTAAAACCACAGGTGAAAATGCCATAAATTTCTTGTTGCCTTGTTTCCAGGAACAAACTAGTTTGATGTTATTTCTTCTTCAATTTTTCCAGAACATCACATTCAGTTCTCAACTGTCCTGTTTTTGAAGAAAGATTAAGACTTTGGTTTTGATTGAATTTTCCTTGAGATCAGTTATTTCCAAGTCCAGTTTATTAAAGGACTAACGTAGCATCAGTTCTGAATACTCTGAGATCATACTCAAATTAAACTTTGAATTAAAAGGTTTTTTTTTAAGTGTGAATCTTGAGTTATAGTATTTGTTTCCTATGCAAGGGGAGAGAGGATAAGTAAGAGTAGATTGAGAAGATTATTCTTCCTCCATTTTTGTACTTACTGCCTTTTCCTTAAATTTGCACAGATGTTGATACAAATCTATTAAAATGCATACTTGTTAAGCTTACTGTTGTGTTTGTTTCTTTGTTATTTACATGTTGCTGATTTCTGCAGTTGATTTAGAATAAAAGTTTGGAATGTGAGACTCTTAGAAGGAAATATTTTTTCCCTTCCTTTTAGGACTTGAAAGATGAGTCAGGAAGAAAGTGTGGTTTGGTACCTAACGTTGCTCCTCACCTTTAGTGTCTCATAGTGCTGTGGAGGAGAATTCAATATACTTTGCTTTATTGGAAAGCATTCCATGTGGACAGATATCGGAGAGAAAGGAGCTACATATGCCCCATTTAACAACACAGATTAGTTCGGTATTGCACACCTATGTTCATGACACAAGTTGGTAGATGGCACACCTGTGCAGAAGGAACACCTGATTTGTTGCAGTTGTGTGGATAGAACAAATGGATGGTACATACTTGTACATGTAGGATTTTAGGAGACATCTGTGCTGAAACATTTCTGTGTGGATGATACATGAGGGGATCCTGATGTCTGAGCTTTGGTTGGGCAATTGGTCCATGCCTTCCTAAAATGTGCAGGATGTACATTTCCTAAAATGTATACCACTTACGACTCTGAAACTCTGGAAAATATTTCCTTTACTATTATCTCCCCCACATCTGAAAATTGTCAGGATCTTAGGGTGAGGAGTCATGATCAGAATCATATGCAAAAGATGGAAAGATTAAAACAATCCATCTTAATGTCAAATTTCTGCTCAGAAATGTTCAATATTATCTACTTGTTTGGTTGCAGGAGGTCTAACATGTTTGACATCGAATTCAAGGCCGACCACAGCCTAGTTTTATCACCCCACTCCAACTCTCTCCATCATCCCCAGAGGCACCAAGCAGTCTGTCAGGTGTGGTCTTTACTATCATCATATCTACTCTACTCATCTTTGACTCACTTTGTATTCCTTCTCAGGTCGCTGTCCTTGCTAAGAGTTTTAATTTTCCCATCTCTCCGATATCTGTTCATCCTTTGACTCCAGATAGGAACTTCTCTCATCTGAGAAGATTTCACTGGACATCTCAAGATCCAATGATTTCTTACCTTTTTAAGATTCTACAGAACATATTTTTTTGATGAGGAATTTTTCTGTTCCAAACAACTCATTGTTGTTTCATGGGTGTGATTCTCTTCTCTCCCACCAAATAGTGATCGTTCCTTCTTCCGCCTGCCTCAGTGGTTGATTTGTTGATTGTAGAGACAATGTCTCCTATTTTTCTACTCCCAGACTTCAAGAGATGAATGCCTATAACTAGCTGGGCTTCTCTTGTGTCTCCTTTCCAAGGTCTTCCTGGCAGGACTTGGGTCTTCCCAAACTCCGGTGGGTTTAGTCTGTCAGTTTCCTGAAAGTCAGGTCTTTTTTTTTCCCTTCCTCCTCAGTTTCTCAAACTGTGAATTCTCTGTAGTACAATCTGGGTCATCTGCTCCTCTGTTTGAACATCCATGCCTCTATTAGCTCCCTTTGGTCCCTGTTTCTAAAACTCTACAGCATGTTAGGGTTTAAATCATATACTGTCATCAGAACCACAGAGCAGCTTGTGTTGGCACAGATGGGAACTATGTGTGTTTGGGGTGTTAAGGTGTACAGGTCACCTGGTAAACCTCCTCTTTTAAGAAATAGAAGCAGCCCTGTGGCTGCTGAGTTGATGCATATTGATGGAATATTTAAGGAATGATGATTCTGCTTTACTGATTATCTTGTCTTGCTTCTCCAACAGGCTATTCCCAGATATTCAGTGATTCAACTTTCAATTTTTTTGTCCTGTCTCTGAGCCACTTATTACCTGTCTCCTTCCTTAATTTTTATGTCCTTGAAAGTCTTCCTCTAACCTTAGCACTTATATCTTGTGCATGCTTTGCTGTCTGATGATATCTGTATTTCCTACAATTCTTATTTGACCTGAAATCCCACACTAGCACCCATGTTCAATAAGTTTAAATGGAACTTTGTGATTACCTCTCAAGCCCTTCCTAGCCCCTTGTCCTAATACCTTAAATACTAATTTTCAGACTTTACTTTAGTCTGTTTTGGTGACTTGTTAGATTTTTCTTTTAGCCTTCCTCCAGGGGACATCAATTTCAAACCATCACAAGCACAGGTGCAACTTCTGCTCTTGTAATTCCCACCCACACTCCTAACTCCACTTTATCTCCTGATAACACCATATTAAGTCACTAATGGCTTGAGTTTGAAAGATTGAATGTTAAAAGCATAATTAGAGACTTAGGGAAACAAATTGTACCCATAAAATTTAGAATTAATTTCAGGAAATTAGGGCAATTGAAGCACCTCGTGCAATTTGAAATGACTTTTCTAAATGAACAACTGTACCAGAAATCAGCCCCTTCCTAATGTCCTCTGTTTCCTTTTTATTTTCTTCCAAGAATAAGGGCAGTTCAGTGGGGTAGGTTTGGCAAACAGCAATGTACATTTCTTGTCAGAATATCAAAGGCAAAGAGCTCACCTTAAAGTTAAGCTTTCTCTCTTTAGTGGAAATGGAAAATGGGAGGAGGTCTGTGGGTGAGACCAATCATTGCCCTTGGGCAAGCTTGAGAAATTGCAAGACCAGAACCTAGACCTTCAAAGAGGCAGTATTTCTGAGCCCAGGCTAATCACATCAGTCAGTAATTTCTCATTTCATATATCCAGTATTGGCTAACGGCACCATCCTAGTTCACACGCAGTCATGTTACATGCTTTCAGTCCCCTGTGCCTTTGCCCAGGCAAACTTTCCCTTATGGAAATAAATGCTGTGCAGCTTAAGTTGGTCAACCCAAACCCATCCATTCTTCTAGACACATCGACACCTCCTCCCCTCCCCACACATTCAGGAAGTCTTCTTTGATGGCCCCAGCCCCACCTGTCTCTCCTTTCTCAAGTCCACACAGAGACAAACAGTAGCAGTTCCATGAAAGGCCTTGTGTTAGCTACTGTAGGTGCAAAGAAGAAAACATATGATCCTACTTGTGGGAGGCAGCAGCTAATGTGGTAATAACAGAGGTATCTGTGGATAGGATGCCCTGGGGTCACAATAGGGATGTTGTGGGGCACTGCCTCTCCCCCTCCTAGCTCTGTGGTTACAGAGAGGTCATTGCTCTGGTCTTCAGCTTTTTCATTTTTAAAATGGTAAAATTAACGGTTATTCTGTAGGGTGATTTTGTATGTTAAATGAGCTAATGAATGTAAAATGCATGATAAAGGTCTTACCTGTAGTAGGTGCTAAATAATTATTTCCTAGTTAGTATTCAGGTTAACAAATGGTTAAAGAGACTCCAATTACAGGTTTGGTCACAGTTTGAGGCTTTTGGTGACTCCAGGTCAGACTTGTCTGCCATGCTGTGTTTAGTCCTCTCAAGAGAGCAAGAATGAAGATTATGGATGAATCAGGGCATCTTCAACTTAGCCTTAAAAACCCATGGCTATGGATAGCAACTAGGGTTTTTCTTTGGTTAGAAAATTTAGGACAGCAAACCCATGGAATCTGAGTTAACTCAGGCTGGTGACGCTGGGTTGGCAGTAAACACCTGGAAAATGTGAGTAAAACCAACGCAAATTCAGAGAACAAGTTTCTCTAAAAGATTAACCGTACAAATTTCTGCTCTGGGGGACTTACTAGAAACTATTCTTCCAAACTATCTTATTCTCTGCGGTCCCCAGCTGTCTCTCTTTTGGTGTTACTGAAGCAAAAGGAATAGAACAAAGAAAATCTCTAAAATTCAATTGAAAATACAGATTTAAAGCAAGCAGAAGGAGGCCCTTTAACAGTCCTTCTCACTGGCCATGTAGTTATTTCATGCACTGTGTGTGAGTTTTAATAAGCCCTTGTTTCTGTCTTTGGTGAGAGGTGAAAAACTATTGCTTTTGTTCGGAGAATTCTCATTTAGTGTCCTCTTACACTGATCTCAGTTCCCCAGGAGATTAGGAACTCATGTTCCTTACACTTAGGAGTAAAAATAACTTAAGGGCTAGGCACACTGAGAGGTAGAATGAGCTTTACCCACTGGTGGGAACTTGCCATGGTTCTTGGACTGTACCTGAAGGCTCACATCACTACCAGCCTGCTCAGGTAGAGTTGTCAGCAGCCACATGAAATGTATTCCCTTCTTGTATCTTGTGGAAGCCCTTAGTACTAATTCATATTTGATCGTATTAGAACTAGCATCAGTAGGTCGTAAAACTGTAGAATGCCAGAGCCAGAAGTTCCCTGAGATCAGTTATTGTCCATCCATTGCTTCTATAGATGAGGAAATAATCCCAGAGAGATAAAGTGATATAAGATGCCTTTAGCTAATTTAAAAGTGAAGAGTAGAAACATGGACTCTTGACACTCGGTCCAGTAATTTGTCTATTAAAATATGCTGTTGCAACAAACACAGAAGTGCAGGAACTATCAGAGATGAGAGAACATTATCCTGGCCACAAAGTAGTTGCCTCTCCATTTAGTAAAACAGCTTTAGGCGGGTAATGCTGATAAAATACTGCAAATATCGCCTACATTGCATTTAACTATAAGGAACACATTGAGCACTTACAATGAGCATATGTAATAAGACACTGTGGAGGGTTAAATAAGGGAATGAAAATGAAAAAAAAAATATGTCCCCTGCCCTCTAATAGCTACAATCTAGAGGGGAAATTGTACTTCTGACTCTTATACCAGTGGAAGAGTGACATGTGCTCAATATTAAATTATGTAAGGGGAATGATTAGGCTGTGTACAATCTAAGAGTTCATGAAGAGGGTGGCAAAAAGAATATAACAGATATAAAGATCATGCTATGGAGGGGAATCTGGGGAGACTTCTCAGAGGAGATGGCATTTTCTGTGGAATTTGCATAGAGGCAGAACTTTGGTAAAAATTGAGAGAGAAATATTTCCTTTGAGTGGAAAACTTGGTAAATAGCCTTTCTCTCCATATTATCCGAATGATAATTGCATCCAGAAAAAGGTATGTTACATTTATTGAGGGAAACATCTAGAGGTGAGAGGAGGAGGCAGCAACTTAAGGGAATAGAGCTGAGAGTAGATTCATACAGCTAATATCCGGGCACAAATTGGGATGACGTCTTGTGCAAGATGATGCCGAAAAGTCTGGTAGGGACCAGATTCTAAGATGTGTTATGTTTGTCTTTTGTATCCACTCTCAGCAAATAAAACTCTAAGGCCTCGGAATAGTGGAGTGGCAGAGATACGATTTTGATTTCAGAAAGAGTCCATCGGAACAGAACGGTATTATGAATTTCTTGAGTTCTAGGCACTTTTGCCTTATGGGCATTTCCTTCTGTTAAAATTTTTGTTTAAAGATTAAAAAATTTTAAATTTATATTTTATGACTGCATTGGTATAAAGGTGAACATATTAATATTATACATTAAGACATTTTCTTTGACCTAAAAGTTCATTTTTTAAAATTCTGATTTCAAAGGAAATTAAACTGTTACCCTGGGCCCCTAAAAGTAATGTGAGCTTAAAACATTTTTCCTCTGAGCCTAATGTATAAGTTGGCCCTGATTCTAAAACAACACTTGAATTGATTTAAGGGGCAAGTATTGGAAACAGAAACCAAGGAAGAGATTTTATCAATGCTCTAAATGAAATTATAACTAACGGTTACAAGTTGTAATCCATGCAAAAACAAAAATTGAGATTGTTCTGAATTAGTCTTTTACAAAACACTCAAAGACAATCCAAACGTAATACATAAAAACAGGAATACCCAATTCTTTTTAATTATTGTAAGGCTAAGAAATAACTGCAAAAGAACTGTGTATCATTATCCACATTAATTTGAATTTTGTGGCTTATATTTTGTCAAATATTGTTTACTATATAAGATTTTAATAATACTTTTCTGTTTCTCCTACTCAGACCTCTACTACTTAGAAGTATGCTAGTGTGTACATGCAACCTTGTTAATTTTTCAGTTACTGGGTTATTCTAAGATGGATCTAGATCAAGGTCATCGATTTGACCTCCCAAGGTGCTTTATCTAATTCATTGAGGTTTCAGAGCTATCATCTAAGACTGTTGTTTTTTTCTGATCTCTGGTAAAGTCCCCTGTCTGTCATTGTAGGAAGCTCTCTTGTGAGTCAGTCTGGCTTCTTTCTTGATCTCTTGTGGAACTGATGGTTTTGTGTGAAAATCCTATAGGCCCTAGGTTTTGCAGCTATCCTGGAGGTGCGGGCTTGGTGGAATGCTGATGTGTTCACTTTGGGGATACTTCCCTCTCACATCGCCAGAAGCATATTTTCTATTGCCAGTTCTTTTTAAGCCTTGACTGTGTACCCTCAGATGAAGTAATATGTTGCTGTCCCCATGCATTTTAAATTTTTTACTCAACTCTTTATCTCTTTAGTTTTTACTTAACTCCTTAGGGTTAAATATTCCCAATCACACAACATATTTGAATAAACTCTAGCTTTCTAAATAACATTTAGCTCTATGTGGGAGGACTTATCAATTCATGTTTAACAAGTTCTCTGCCCTTGTAAAACTTAATAGTATTAGGAGAAGAGACAAAAAACAAGTCTTAACAAATATAAGAAGATTGACATCATATCAAGGCATGTTTTCTGACCAAAGTGATATGAAACTAGACGTTAACAACAGGAGGAAAATTGGAAAATGAACAAATAGGAGTAAATTAAACAACACACTCCTGAAGAATCCATGAGTCAAAGAAGAAATCAAAAGTGAAGTAAAAAATTCATTATAACAAATGAAAATGGAAACACAACGTACCAAAACTTATGGGAAGCAGCAAAAGTAGTACTAAGAGGGAAATATATAGTGATAAATACCTATGTTAAGAAAAAAGAAAGATTTCAAATAAGCAATCTAACTTTATACCTCAGGGAACTAGAAAAAGAACAAATAAGCCCAAGGTTATGAGAAAGAAGGCAATAATAAAGATTAGAGCCAAAATAAATGAAATAGAGTCTGGAAACACAATAAAAAAGATCAATGAAATTATGAGGTTTTTTTTAAAAAAAAGATAAACAAAACTGCCAAACATTTAGCTTGACTAACCAAGAAAAAAAGAGAAACAACTCAAATAAATAAAATTATAATTGAAAGAGGAAACTACAGCTGATACCACAGAAATACAAAAATCATACAAGACTACTATGAATAATTATACATCAAAAAGTGGATAATATAGAAGAAATGGCTAAATTCCTAGAAACATACAATGTACCAAGACTGAATCATTAAGAAATATAAAATCTTAACAGACCAATAATGAGTAAGGAGATTGAACCAGTAATCAAAAATCTCCCAACAAAGAAAAAGCCTAGGACCAGATGGCTTCAATGCTGAATTTTACCAAACATTTAAAGGAGAATTAAAGACAGTCCTTCTCAAACTCTTCCAAAAAATTGAAAAGAAAGGAACACTTCCAAACTTATTATATGAGGTCAACATTACCCTGATACCAAATCTAGATAAAACACCTCAGGCCAATATCTCTGATGAATATAAATGCAAAAATTTTCAAAAAAAAACACTTGCAATGTAAATCCAACATCACAGTAAAAGGATCAAACACCATGCTCAATTGGTATTTGTTCCTGGGATGCAGGGATGGTTCAACATACACAAATCAATAAACTTAATGCACCACCTTAACAGAATGAAGGATTAAAAATTACATTTTTATCTCAATAGATGTAGAGTAAGCATTTGACAAAATTCAACAACCATTCATGATCAAAAAAAAAAAAAAAGAAAGAAAAAGACTCTCAACAAATTAGGTATAGAAGGAATGTACCTCAACATAATAAGGGACATATCGGACAAGCCCACAGCTAACATCATACCCAGTGATGAAAGGCTGAAAGCTTTTCCTCTGAGATTAGGAACAAGACAAGGGTGTCCACTCTTTTCACTCCTATTCAACATAATGCTGGAAGTCCTAACCAGAGCAATTAGGCAAGAAAAAGAAATTAAAGTCATCCAAATCAGAAAGGAAAAGGTAAAAATTTCTCTGTTTGCAGATGAAATGATCTTATATATATAAAACACCCTAAATACTTCACCAAAAACCTGCTAGAACTAATAAACAAATTTAGTAAAGTTTCAGGACACAAAATCAACATACAAAAATCAGTTGTTTCTCTGCACTAACAACAAATTATCTGAAAAAGAAATTAAGAAAACAATCCCATTCAATAATAACAAAAAAAAGAGAAAAATACTTACAAATAAATTTAACCAAAGAGGTGAAACATTGATGAAAAAGATTGAAGAAGACACAAATAAATGAAAAAAGCATTCCCTGTTTATAGGTTGGAAGAATTTACGTTTTTAAAATGCCTATACTTCCAAAAGAGATCTACAGATTCAGTGTAATTCCTACACAAATTCCATGATATTTTTAATCTAAATAGAAAAAAATATTCTAAAATTCATGTGGAGCCACAAAGGTTCTGAATAGACAAACAATCTTGAGAAAGAAAAACAAACTGGAGGGATCCCACTTCCTGATTTCATAAGATATGACATAGACAAATGGAATGGAATAGAGAGCCCAGAAAGAAATCCATGGATTTATGGTCAACTGATCTTTGACAAGGGTGCCAGAAACATACACTGGGGAAAGCTGGTGTCTTTATTAAATGGTGTTGGGAAAACTGGATATCTATATGAAGAAGAATGAAATTGAATGCTTATCTGACACCGTAAACAAAAATCAACTCAAAATCGATTAAAGCCTTAAACATAAGACTTGAATCTCTAAAACTACTAGAAGAAAGCATAGAGAAAAATCTCTTGAAATTGGTCTGGGCAATATATTTTTTTTCATTTGATGTGACCTGTAAACACAGGCAACAAGAGCCAAAATAAACGAGAGTGAATAAAATTGAAAAGCTTCTACACAGCAAGTAAGTAAGTAAGTAAATAAATAAATAACCAGCCCAATTTAAAAATGGGCAAAGGACTGTAATATATATTTCTCAAAAGAAGATATACAAATGTCCAAAGATATTCACATCAGTAATTATTGGGGAAATGCAATTCGAAACCGGAATGAGATATTACCTTACACCTGTAGACTGGCTATGATCAAAAAGACAAAAGATAGACCTTGAAGATAGTGGAGGAGTAAGACGTGGAGATCACCCTCCTCCCCACAAATACATCAGAAATACATCTACATGTGGAACAACTCCTACAGAACACCTACTGAACACTAGCAGAAGACCTCAGACTTCCCAAAAGGCAAGAAACTCCCCATGTACCTGGGTAGGGCAAAAGAAAAAAGAAAAAACAGAGACAAAAGAATAGAGATAGGACCTGCATCTTGGGAAGGGAGCTGTGAAGGAGGAAAAGTTTCCATACACTAGGAAGCCCCTTCGCTGGTGGAGAAGGGTGGGCGTGGGGGGCGGAAGCTTCGGAGCCACGGAGGAGAGTGCAGCAACAGTGGTGCAGAGGGCAAAGCTCAGAGATTCCCGCACAGAGGATCAGTGCCGACCAGCACTCACCAGCCTGAGAGGCTTGTCTGCTCACTCTCTGGGACAGGTGGGGGCTGGGAGCTGTGGCTCCGGCTTCGGAGGTCAGATCCCAGGGAGAGGACTGGGGTTGGCTGCGTGAACACAGCCTGAAGGGGGCTAGTGCGCCACAGCTAGCTGGGAGGGAGTCTGGGAAAAAGTCTGGACTTGCCTAAGAGGCAAAAGACCATTGTTTCAGGGTGTGCGAGGAGAGGGGATTCAGAGCACTGCCTAAATGAGATTGAGAGATGGGCGCAAGCTGTGGCTATCAGTGTGGACACCAGAGAAGGGCATGAGACGCTAAGGCTGCTACTGCAGCCACCAAGAAGCCTGTGTGCAAAGCACAGGTCACTATCCACACCTCCCCTCCCTGGAGCCTGTGCAGCCCGCCACTGTCAGGGTCCTGTGATCCAGGGACAACTTCCCTGGGAGAACACAGAGCACATCTCAGGCTGTTGCAATGTCATGCTGGCCTCTGCCGCTGCAGGCTCACCCCGCATCCCCTACCCATCCCTCCCCCCGGCCTGTGTGAGCCAGAGCCCCCTAATCAGCTGCTCCTTTAACCCTGTCCTGTCTGGACAGGAACAGACACCCTCAGGAGACCTACATGCAGAGGCAGGGCCAAATCCAAAGCTGAACCCCGGGAGCTGTGCGAACAGTGAAGAGAAAGGGAAATTTCTCCCAGGAGCCAGAGGAGCAGTGGATTAAATCTCCACAATCAACTTGATGTACCCTACATCTGTGGAACACCTGAATAGACAATGAATCATCCCAAAATCGAGGCAGTGGACTTTGGGAGCAACTGTAGACTTGGGGTTTGCTGTATGTGATTGGTGTTTGGTTTTATGTTTATCTTAGTTTACTATTTAGAGTTCATTATCATTGGTAGATTTGTTTATTGATTTGGTTGTTCTCTTCCTTTTATATAGATAGATAGATAGATATTTTTCCTTTTTCTCTTTTTGGGAGTTTGTATGTGTATGCTTCTTTGTGTGACTTTGTCTGAATAGCTTTGCTTTTACCATTTGTCCTAAGGTTCTGTCTGTTTTCTGTTTTTTTTAATATAGTTTTTAGTGCTTGTTACCAATGGTGGATTTGTATTTGGTTTGGTTGCTCTCTTCTTTCTTTTTTCTTTATTTTATTTTTAATTTTTAAAAAATAATTTTTTTATTTTAATAACTTTATTTCTTGTTATTTCTTTTTTTTTTTTTTCTTTCTTTCGTTCTCCTTTTTCTTCTAAGCTGTGTGGCTGACAGGGTATTGGTATTCTGGCCAGGTGTCAGGCCTGTGCCTCTGAGGTGGGAGAGCCGATTTCAGGACATCGGTCCACCAGAGACCTCCCAGCTCCATGTAATATCAAACAATGAAAGGTCTCCCAGAGATCTCCATCTCCACGCTAAGACCCAGGTGCACTCAACAACCAGCAAGCTACAGTGCCGGACACCCTATGCCAAACAACTAGCAAGACAGGAACACAATTCCACCCATTAGCAGAGAGGCTGCCTAAAATCATACTAAGGTCACAGACACCCCAGAATACACCTACGGACATACTCCTGCCCACCAGAAAGACAAGATCCAGCCTCATACACCAGAAAAAAGGCACCAGTTCCCTCCACCAGGAAGCCTACACAACCCACTGAACCAAACTGAGCCACTGGGGGCAGACACCAAAAACAACGGGAATTATGAACCTGCAGCCTGTGAAAAACAGACACCAAACACAGTAATTTAAGCAAAATGAGAAGACAGAGAAACACACAACAGATGAAGGAGCAAGGAAAAAACCCACCAGACCAAACAAATGAAGAGGAAATAGGAAGTCTACCTGAAAAAATGTTCAGAGTAATGTTAATAAAGATGATCCAAAATCTTGGAAACAGAATGGAGAAAATACAAGAAATGTTTAACAAGGACCTACAAGAACTAAAGAGCAAACAAACAATACTGAACAACACAATGGAAGAAGTTAAAAATTCTCTAGAAGGAATCAATAGCAGAATAACTGAGACAGAAGAACGGATAAGTGACCTAAATGTCCATCGAGAGATGAATGGGTAAAGAACATGTGGCACATATATACAATGCAATATTACTCAGCCATAAAAAGCAATGAAATCGAGTTATTTTTAGTGAGGTGAATGGACCTACAGACTGTCATACAGAGTGAAGTAAGTCAGAAAGAGAAAAATAAATACTGTATTCTAGGACGTATATATGGAACCGAAAAAAAAAAAAGGTTTTGAAGAATCTAGGTGCAGGACAGGAATAAAGACACAGGAGTAGAGAATGGACTTGAGGACATGTGGAGGGGGAAGGGTAAGCTGGGACGAAATGAGAGAATGGCCTGGACATATATACACTACCAAATGTAAAATCGGTAGCTAGTGGGAAGCAGCCACATAGCACACAAAGCTCGGTGCTTTGTGACCACCTGGGGGTGGGATAGGGAGGGTGGGAGGGTGACGCAAGAGGGAGGAGATATGGGTCTATATGTATATTTATAGCTGATTCACTTTGTTATAAAGCAGAAACAACACACCATTGTAAAACAATTATACTCCAATAAAGATGTTAAAAAAAAAAAAAGACAAAACATATCCAGTTTTGGTGAGGATGTAGAGTAAAGAGACCCCCTTACACATTGTTGGTACACAATTGAATGTAAATTGGTGTAGCTATTATGCAAAACAATATGGAGTTTCCTCAAAAAGTAAAATTAGAACTATCTTATGATCCAGTAATCCCACTTCTGTGTATATGAAATCAGGATCTTGAAAAAGTTCACTGCAGTATTATTCACCATAGCCAAGATGTGGAAACAACCTAATTGCTTGTCAGTGGATGAATAAGGCACAAAGAAACATTTTGCTGCCTTAAGAAAGGAAATCCTGCCATTTGTGAACACATTGATGAACCTGGGGGACATTATGCTAATTGAAATAAGCCAGGCACAGAAAGATAAATACTGCATGATCTCACTTATATGTGGAATTTTTAAAAGTCAAACTCATAAAAGCAGAGAGTAGAATGGTAGTTGCTAGAAGAAGAGGTGTGGGGGAAAATGAAGAGATGTTGGTTACTCAAACTGTATAAAATTTTAGTTATGTAGAATGAATGATTTCCAGAGATCTAATGTACAGCACAGTGACTATACTTATCCTGTATTGCATACTTGAAATTTGATAAGAAACTAGACCTTAAGTGTTCTCACCGCATAGACACTTAAAAACGGAACTATGTGAGGTGATGAATATATTAATTAGCTTGATTGTGGTAACCATTTCATAATGTATATTGAAACATCATGTTGCACACCTTACATGTGTACAAATTTTACTTGTCAACTATACGTCAGTAAAGCTGGGGAAATAAAAAGGATGTGGGCAGGAATTTAGCTCTAAAATAGAGCATGAATACCCCCCAAAATCCAGTCAATGAAAGAAATAAATATTAGAACTTATAATTATGGTTATTTGTCTTATCCTTTAAAATATTCTGACATATTCACTTTACATAATAGTCTATTTGGACAGTAATGCATATGTATAATTTAGATGTGAACAAATGTACATATTCTTGGGGCTCCAGCTAAATTCTTTCTACTGATGGACTGTACAATTAAGATAACGAGATCTCTGATTTAGGTGGATCATTACTTTTTGGACTGTCTCTTTCATTAGTCCTAAAGCATTAACAACTTATTTCAGCCAAAGGAACGTCCTCACTGTCCCTTGAAAACACCATGATTTTTTCCACTTCTGCCATCTGACCTTTGTGGCTCTTAAGATTCTGAAGATTCTATCACTTTCTCTCTGTCTCCCCAAATAATAACCAACTTTCAGAGACCTGTTCAAAGATTCTCATCCATGCGTCATTCCCTGGACACTCTAACCTCTAACTCAAACTGTTCTCCTTCTCCTGGGCTCTTAACCAAGAATTTGTACTCACTCAGTCCAACATCTCTTATGTTGATGTCTTTGTCCTAGGGTGGTGTTATTCTCTCTGTGAATCTTTGCACATCATCCCAACTTGATTGCCAGCTTCTGAGGGCTCTTGTGTGTCTTTCATTTCACAGAACCTCCCTTTTGTGATGGTTACAGAGATGAGCCATGGTGGGGATAAGAACAATGTCTGGTTCAACAGACTTTTGTCAACTTCAGTGTGGTAAGTGTTAGCCAGTGTTTGGCAAACCACTGAGTAGTGTTTTCCTGTGAGAGTTAGTGTTCAACATAGATGCCTACAGAAAGGATGCTCCTTGGGTAGGGTGCAGGAACATGGCATGGTAGAGAGAGCATAGACTTTAAAAAAAAAAAAAATTTTTTTCATGGAAGTATAGTTGATTTACAATGTTGTGTTAGTTTCTGGTGCACAGCAAAACGGTTCAGTTATACATATATATTCTGTTTCATACTCTTTTCCATTATGGTTTATTACAGGATATTGAATATAGTTCCCTGTGCTATACAGTGTGACCTTCTTGTTTATCTGTTTCATATAGAGTAGTTTGTATATGCTAATCCCAAACTCCTAATTTATCCTCTCCCTCCTTCCACCTTTGGTAACCTTAGGTTTGTTTTCTATGTATGTGAGTCTGTTTCTGTTTTGTAAATAAGTTCATTTGTGTCATATTTTAGATCCTACATGTAAGTGATATATGATATTTGTCTTTCTCTGACTTAATTCACTTAAGAAACAGGTTCAAATCCCAGCTCTACTATTTATGAATTTTGGATAAGTCTCTTAAATAGTCTCAGTCTGTTTCTTTATTTGTAAAACAGAAATAGATCCAGGCATGCAATTAAGATTATATATCATGTAAGTAAATCCTGTAGTAAGTGTTCAGTGTATGGTCGGTGTGATAATGACCTCCGAGGCACACACTAGTAGCTCAGTAAGTCCTGTCTGTTCCTTAATGGTTGAGAAGCTTCGAGCACTGATCACTTGTCACCTCAGAGCCTCACACAGTCTCCCCGGTTCACATGATCCGACTAGTCATGCCTACTTAAGGTTTTTAAAGGATTTATCAGCCTGCCACTTACAGACTAAGACTTTGCTGTCACTTATGCTCTAGCAGAAGCCCCTCAAAGGGCTCTGACACATCCCCTTTAACTCAGCCACCTCCTTCTTTCTCACCCAGAGGCCTTTCTCTGTGCCCTGCCTTTGCAGTTAATGGAGAGGAAATCTCCGATGCTTGTGTGGCTGCTCTTTCTTTTTGTATTTTGTTTTGCTTTGCTTTTGCACTTGAAAACAAGCAGAGGGCCTAGGTTTTCTCTAGGCAGCTTGGAATGAGCAGGATTTAATTACTGCTGAAGGGCTGGTACAAAAGGTTATCCAACAGTGTGCGATCTTATTTGGCACCGAACTTTGAAGTTGAGAATTATGGATTGTGGAACAAGATACAACTGTCTGCTGCTGTCCCAGAGCCAGGAATATAGAATTTAGAGGAAACTGGGTTAGAGCTGATGGGACCTCTCAGGGAGGTCAGGAAGAAACCAACTAGCCATCCATAAAGCTGTCGAAGCAGTTATTTGAAGGAAAAGGCTCAGCCTTCTCTTCCATGTTTCTAAAAACTTCAAATATAAATAGACAATTCTGCATGAACATAGATAGGAAATGGGCAACAATTGAGGTCATCAAACTCAGAAATGAAACTGAGGTAACCTGTCATTGCTTGGAGGAAAAACTGTGAAATTGGTAGCCACAGCCCAGGCTGGGGAGATGGTGAAGGAGGGAAGAATTTTTCTTTCAGATTTATCTAAAGCCATGAGAGAAACGGGGTGACCAGAGAGTTGAGGAAGGGAATGTAGTCAAGACACCGTTGTTACAAATGCATGGCAGAGCTGGGAGCCAAGTGTCCAGCACTCCTTTGGTTTTACCTTGAAAAGGCAGAGCTGGGATGTCTGCTGACTTGGAGAACTGTACTTCTCATGCTTCTTTGCTAGCAGCCAGACTGTTTGGCATTTTGTGACATGGTATCTGGAAGCCTAGTCCGGGTCTTGATAAAATTGGGAAGTTGGCATATAGGTCCTTCTCTCTACCATTCTTTGGGCAAGTATTATTCTTCAAACCTCTGCTCTTCCCAGGTATCCAATCTATTTAATATTCTTGCATGTCTGTATTGGCTATGAGCTGTTAATTATCTAACCTACCTCAAGTCAGCAAAGTTTCATATCCCTAGGGTCTTTTCAGTGCTTGGAATGGTGATAGTTCAAGGTAGTTGAACCAGATAGAACCTCCAACATCTAGCTGAATTCTGCTATGGCCAATTGACCTTGGGAAAGCTACTCAAAGACAGAATTTATTCTCTCTTCTTCAACTGTCATCTGTATCCACTATAGTTTTCCAACTGGGATATCAGGCTTGCCCCTGCTTCCTGGGCTAGTTTATAAGTACTTTCCATGTCAGGAATCTCACTGTCCCTAGAGTAGCTCACATCATCTTTGGGTAGGTCTGACTATTACAAAGGTTTCCCTGCTGGTAGAGCAAAAGTTTGCAAATTTACTGATTCATCAAGCCCATACAAAGGGCTGCTGTTAGAATTCATCAAATTGTAACATTTTCTTGGATGCTCATTTTTAACAAAAACATATCCAATGGCTACAAGGATGACCTTTTCAGCCTCCTCACCCCTGCATGCTGGAAGTCTTCATTTCCTGATGGCTGCTGCTAATATAGGACACATGTTGAAATGTTTATGGTAATTAGGCTTTGATTGGAATCTCAGAAACAAGTTTAAATGACAAGTTTTATCCCATTGATGAATTAATTAATAAAATGAAGTCGCTGTTACACTGTTTGAAATCAGCCCTCTGATTTTTGCAGGAAACAGGAGGATTTTCTACTCTAAAACCCAGTAGTTTTTATGCAAAACGCTGTGGAGGAGTTACATGTTTTCAGGTAGAAGTACTGAGGGATGAGGAATCTTTCTTTTGGTGAATAAATGACTAGGAATGACAGATGATAAGAGTAGGCATTTTTTCACATGACTGTGTGTATGAATGAGAAGGAGATATTGAAAGAGCAGGTGATATAGAGGAGTCAGTGGCCTTATGTCTGTGATTCTAATAAGCTAACATTTTCCCAACTGAGCCCTGTTTGGAAATTCAGCTTTTCATTTATGTCTTAGAGTGTATTAGTCAGGTTTCTCCAGAGAAATTGTACCAAGGAGATTATCTATCTATCTATCTATTTATCTATCTATCTAATCTATCTCCTGTTGAGGAATTGGCTTACACAATTATGGAGGTTGAGAAGTACCATGATCTGCCATCTGCAAACTGGTAGTGCACATCTGGTCAGCATCTGAAGGCCTAAGAACCAGCGGAACCCATGATGTAAGTCTCAGTCTAAGGATAGGGGAAGACAGATGTTCCAGCTCAAAAGATAGGTAGGAAGCAAAAAAGGCAAATTCCTCCCGCCTAGCCCCTCAGGTTCTCAAGGGATTGGATGGTGCTAATCCATACTGGGCAGGGTAATCTACTTGAAGGAGTCCCCACTCGTTCAAATGCTCCTCTCATCTGGGAACACCCTAACAGACACACTGAGAAAGAATGCTTAATCATGGTACCTGTTGGACCCAGCAAATCGACACATGAAAGAAACCATCATGCAGTGTGTCCAGGATAACATGCTGGTGAGGTCAATCATTGTTCACTGTTGGTCAGGGCCCTGAAAAAACTCACTTTTTAAAAAAATTTAAAATAATTTTTGGCTAGGTAGGAACATATATATTCTCAAGGAAGTAAAAATGAAATAGACTATCTATCCAGAGAATTAGTCCTTCGTTTGAATCATTTGAACTTCAGAAATTATATCATGAGAGGCTCATCCTATGGTGAACAATGGGTGCACTCATACATGTTAGTTTAATAACCTCAAATTCCAGAGCATCCTGGAGAGTGCAAAGGATTTACCCCAAATGACACAGTCTGCCCATGGTGAAATGGGACAAAATGCATATTTCCTCTTCTGGTTTAGGACTTTTCTACCATTTTGATTAAGTGAAACAAGGCATTGTAATGATGTCAGAAAAAATAATAAATCAAGGAAGTTGAAGTCTAAAGACAAGACATGAATTGCCTAAGACCACCCAACAAATTGGTGTCAGACAGCTGATAAGGCAAGTCTTTCACCAAAACCATCGATGAGCAAAATTGCCTAAGACCACCCAACAAATTGGTGTCAGACAGCTGATAAGGCAAGTCTTTCACCAAAACCATCGATGAGCAAACTCAGACTTTATTTTTGTTGGCCTATCTAGTCTCTGAGTTAATGTTTAAAATAAGAATTTTAAAATGTGTCCCCAGTACATGACAGCTTGTATGTTCACTTTGGTCAATCAGACTGATGAAACACACTTTGTCCTCAATAACTGTGATATAGATAGACGTTGTATAAGTAGTAATTCCTTATTTTGCAAGTCTTGAGATTGCAAAGTCTTTAATAGATTCATTAATGTTCTTTCTTCACAGGGAAAATAACCAAAGTTTAATACAGTTTAATTCTAATATGCATATAATTTGGATTTAGGATGTGCATGTCATTATGTGAGCTAAAATACAAAGATGAGTAAGTTCTGGACCTTGCATTCCTTGGACTGATTGTGTATTTATGAGAATAGATGTATTTTTTTTTTTAAAGTAACTCTGATACAAAGTGGAATGAACCCTGTTCTCCAGGAGAGGAACATACAGGAGGCTATGGGAGTTTCTAATTAGGAACAATTTAATGGGTCAGGGAGTGTCTAAAAAGCTGCATGAAACAACTGGTATTTATGTAAAGCTTAAAGAATTAGTGAGATTTTTAAATGGAGAAAAGGGAAAGGCAGCCCTTTAAAGCCACAGGAACAGCACTGAAAAGAACCAATGTACAAGAAAAGGAAATACATGCATGGGTGAAGTACAGATAACCAGTCAAGACTATGATATTGTTTGTGAGATACACACACATACAGAGGCACAAACACCCATGCATATTTATTTATTTATTTATTTATTTTTATTTTTGGCTGCATTGGGTCTTTGTTGCTGCTCACAGGCTTTCTGTAGTTGCAGCAAGCGAGGGCTACTCTTCGTTGTGTGCAGTCTTCTCATTGCGTTGGCTTCTCTTGAGGCGAGAGCATGGGCTCTAGGCATGTGGGCTTCAGTAGTTGCGGCACACGGGCTTCAGTAGTTGTGGCTCACAGGCTCTAGAGCGCAGGCTCAGCAGTTGTGGCACACGGGCTTAGTTGCTCCTCAGCATGTGGGATCTTCCTGGACCAGGGCTCGAACCTTTGTCCTCTGCGTTGGCAGGCAGATTCTTAACCACTGCGCCACCGGGGATCCCATTCATATTTATATATCCTAGACTGAAGTTTATAAGGTCTTCATTTGCCAAGATATACCTATGGAGGTCAGAAAGAGACAACTTTTTTTGTGTAATGATCACTTATTATCTAGAATTGAGAATGAGCTCAGCATGCATTTAGTCATATGTCTCCTCCCCTGTCCTAAAATGACACAATTATAGCCTGTGGCTGCAACACAGTGGTGGTAAATGGAAGAAAGACTCATAGCTCTTCTGCTACATGCTCTCAGGTAGACTTGCTATCTTCATTATATTAAAGGAATGGATAAATTTAGCATGGACCTATAATTTAAATAACTGGCAATTCACTATTTAAGTGCATTTGGCAGAAAACATTTATTTTCTGGCTTCAAACTGCAATAGAGTCTTTATAATTCACACCAGATTTAGAACCTTGTCAGAAACACTTAAATTAATGAGATATTACCTATTTCTGTTTTTAAATAGCTACAGTCATGCCACCTAGTACAAGTCATTGTTTTTCTTTGAGACCCCCGTTAGATCAAAGCCCAGCTCAGGGAAATGTTTATCTAATTGGTAAGAATGGCACAGGATTGATTCAAGCAGTTCTTTCTGAGAACTCTATATAATGCTCACTTGCTACATTTTTTTAAGTTGGGGTCATATACTTAACTAGTAGGTGCCAGGGTTTTTACGCTCATTGACATCTCACACTCACTTCCTTCCTAGTCAGTTTATTTTGCATGCTTTTCTTTTGTACATAAACTATGAATGAAAGCTCAGCAGAGATTAGCTAAATGGGATGTTATGCTAATGAGAACAGTCATGTGGTTAGTGTCCAATGGTCCTTCATTGTTATGGGGTAAATGTCTTGTGTACTTTTCTCATAACATTACAGAATGTTCTTTTCCAAGCAGGTTAGCAACTATATCACATTCAGCTATATTTTTAGACTCTGGGTAATTTAAAAGTTTGCTTCCCAAGACAGCCTTCGGTGTGAAACACTCACAACTGTAACAGTATTTCATTTAATTGTTTATTTTTCTTGTTTTGTTTTGTTTTGCGGTATGCGGGCCTCTCACTGTTGTGGCCTCTCCCGTTCTGGAGCACAGGCTCCGGACGCGCAGGCTTAGTGGCCATGGCTCACGGGCCCAGCCGCTCTGTGGCATGTGGGATCTTCCCGGACCGGGGCATGAACCCATGTCCCCGGCATCGGCAGGCGGACTCTCAACTACTGCGCCACCAGGGAAGCCCCCATTTAATATTTTTATATGTAGATACTCTTCTTCCACCGTTCAGAAAAAATAAACAGAATGATACAATATGGAAATATGATATCAGTTTTGCAATAGTCATTATTCATTATAAAACATTCTTCTTGTATTAGAAAGAAATAAATGCTAACTGTAAAGATGACAACTTAGATTAGGTTTCCCTATTCCACTCTACCCTGTAATATCAGAAAATATCTATACAAAAATTTGTCAAATTAAATGATAAATTTTTGTTCATAGCTGAGGAGTAACTCTAAGGTTGAAATATTATGATTGGCTATAAGAACAAGTATCATTTTGTTTTTACTGATATCTGTAATATCAGAAAAGGATTTTCTTCCTTGAAAGCCCTTTGATGACAACAGCATACTTACTTTTACATCCTATATCCAGCAAGAGAATATTTTATTTGATTAAGAAGAAAGGGAACTGGAGAAGGGGGAGTATAATTTGTTAAGGAGCAAAATAATAGGTTCTTATAGGAAAAGTAAAATCATAAATCTGCCATTTTTTACTCCTCAAACCCTGTCCAAGGTTTTGGCCCAGCAGATGTCATGGAGACATCATGGGGTGCATTTGGAGTTCAAGGCCTAGACTTACCAAGTTGCATTTCCAGCTTTGAGCCTGCAGGCTGATAAAAGAGAGGAGTGGAAGACAGTTGGGAACACATGCTACTCAGCACAGGTTCCACTGGATGTAATAGGAAGTAGGAGCACGACACCCAGGTCCCAGTTAATGAAGAATAGTTCCCACAGGGTCCTGAAGCAGCAGGAAGAAATAGGCACACAAGGGGTGGAGATCTTCAATTCGAGATTGAGTAATAGACACATTGCGTAATAAGACTCATTTCCCCCACCCCACCAGATTCCATAGCACACATTTCTATTTTAAATCTTGTGCAATAAGGCAGGAAGAATTTGGTAATCATTAGGAAGGAAATTTGAATTAAGCTCTTATTCTATTTTCTTTTGCTCTTAAGACCAAAATTCTGCCCAATTTGTCAATTCCAAAGAAAAAGACAACTAATCCTTCTAACAGAAATCATCAGGATTTCTTAAGCATAAAAATGAATAAGAGAGATGGAAAAAAGGGTTTCTGCATGAAAGTTAATTTTATGATATTGTAGCATAAATTGTGACCTGGCAGTTCCTTCTGCAGTTTAATAGAACTGGCAGCAGGCACCACGACTTAAGCAGACTCTCTATAATGAGAAGCAAAGACAAATCAGTGTGAAGGACAGGGAGAAGGGCATTACTGCCTCCCTCCTGGAAGATTAAAAATAGTAAAATATTGCAACCAGAATTTATCTAACAGGAGATACTATCTCAGAAAGAGAGAGGAAAAAAAAAAGATTTTAAGAGACCGCCATAGCCCAGTGTCTGACAAACAGAATCAGAGAGCCTGGTGCTGGCATTTGAAAGAAGTCTGTGAGGGCTGACCATTCTCCTTCCAAAGACCTGGTGGCAGGTAATTTCTGACATTATAATTTTGAAATGGGACAATTTTCTAAAGCATTATTAGAGTAAAATGAGCATGTTACTTCTTCTGCACTGTTAAATGCAGGCAAGAGACTTGGGCGTACTAAATAAATGAGAGAATTTATTATCAGAGGACAAGAGCCAGCCTGTGCTGCCAAACAGGCAGGTGACTTCCTCAAAGAGTGCTGTCCTGAGGAGCCCAAGCACGTGTGATGGGTCTGCCCTGAGCTCTGTATCCACAGGAGCTAGATTAGAGCAATTTCCAAAATTACACAGGGCAGGCAGCTTCTAAATCTCCTAGCAGAACAGCCATATTATCCTGAGGACTTGCAATAACAGGAATTATATGCAATTTTCTGATAATGACTCCATTAATGTGAGTCACTGCTGACAATACAATTTGTTTAACATCACTGGATTCCTAAATCTTATATTCTATCACTCTGAAATCCATATCTACCACCACTGCCATCATCATAATGGCTGTCATCATCATCTTCATCATCATCATCATTGTCATTGTTATCAGCAGCAGCAGCAGCAGAATAGCTATGGACATGTTTAGGTTCACCAATATTATCTTTTCTTAATTTCACTAACATTTAAAAAGGAAAGAAGAAAAGCATGTCTTTACCTAGTCAAGTGTCAGTTTTGTATGTGTTTGATTTCTTCTTTGAGAAAATAGGACCCCAAATTAATTAAATTTGGAGCAGGTATAGCTTAACTTTAAACTGTCTTTTGTATCAAGGGAAACTGCCTTGGCAATTAGGGTGCTTCACATGAGCGCTTGTAAATATCCATTATTGTACCTTCTAATATACCTGAACATAGAATAGAACCTATAGCTCACGGTCTATCTGATTTACTAATTGGGAGCAGCAACTGCACCTAGTGTTTTGAACCTGAATTAATTAACCAAAACAGATTAAATTGTCTTTGAGCTATTCAAGGGAGTGACACCAAAGGGAGAAGTGAAGTGAGGAGAGGACTATTTAACATTTTTTAATCACAAAGGTCAGCTTTTTTATGTAGCAGATCATTAGAAAGTCTTCAAGGGTGGAAAGAAACTAACAAAACAGTCATAACTTCCCACACAAATATGTAATATGCTTTTCTTTAAACCAGCTTTTCTTCTGGTGATAGGGGCTTTTTCCAGGACACAAAGAGTTGTATTTTTATCTATAAAATTTGCTCAATCAACAGCGTTTTTTAGTCTGTACATGAAACTATCTCTTGAGTTTTATTCCCTCATTATTCCTGAAGCCACCACCAACTCCTGGTCCTTGTGACATTCCTGGATTACTGCATTTATCTCCTAAGTGGCCACATTCTCTATTTTCTTCTTCTTCCACCTCAAGGTCAAAAGTAGACCAAACTAACACACTGCAAGCATTTCACCTCATTATCCCCTTGCTCAGGAAAATATCATAGCGCTCTCACTGCCTAGTGAACACGATTATAACCTCCTTCCCTGGCTTCCAGGGCCCTTTGGAAGCTGGGTTCAGAGTCACACAGTTCTAGCAGATCTCTATTCCCTTCCATGGTCATGTTGGCTTTTATTGCATATACACTTTGGGTCCTTTTCTTCATTCCCCCACTATTCATATACCCTAATCTGCCTTCCACCACATCTCCACTGAAATGGTTCTTGTACAGTCATTAGTAATTTCCACGTTAGAAGAGTTCTTCCCTCTCTCTACCATACTCAGCTTTTCATTGTTTGATCCTCTCTTGAAATATTCACCTATCTTAGCTCTTTTGACAAAAATCTCTTCTGGTTTTTCTACTACCTCACTGGATACTCCTTCTGGGCCTCTTTTGCTGGCTTCTCCTCCTCCTCTGTCTCTAAAAGTTGGGTTTCTGGGCTTCCCTGGTGGTGCAGTGGTTGAGAGTCCGCCTGCCGATGCCGGGGACATGGGTTCGTGCCCTGGTCCGGGAAGATCCCACATGCCGCGGAGCAGCTGGGCCTGTGAGCCATGGCCATTGAGCCTGCCCGTCCAGAGCCTGTGCTCCGCAACGGGAGAGGCCACAACAGTGAGAGGCCTGCGTACTGCAAAAAAAAAAAAAAAGAAAGTTGGGTTTCTTGGAGTTTGGTCCTAGACCCTCTTATCTTCACTCTCTGAACTTCCTGCTTAAATCATTGCTGTGTCTTTTCATGTGTTTCCATTTGAACCATTGTTTTAATAGTAATGGTATTCAATAACAACTTTAATTCCCAGCTCTCCTTGAAGACTTCCTGATTCATCCTATCTTATTTGTATCCTTCTTGTTTTGAATTCCTACCTCAGATTAAATTATTACATACAGTCTCACTGAACAAATAATCCCCAGCTAGTGATCACCTATGTGCACACAGCCCTGTGCTAGCAATTTGATTATGTTAATTTACATAGTTTTCTCAAAGAACCTGCGATTCAGTATATTTCCCATTTTACAGGTGCAAAAATTGAGATTTTGTGCAACTAGAATGTTCATCCACAGCTAGTGAGAATATAAAAATGATACAAGCACTTTAGAAAACTGTTTGTCAATTTTCTAAAAAAAATAAATATACATCTACCATATGATTCAGGCTTTCCACTTCTAGATATTTATGGAAAAGTATGAGAATATGTATCTACACACAAATTTGTATATGAACATTCATACAATTTTTATTCATAATAACCCAAACTTGGAAATAACACAAATGTCTGTCAGTAAGTTAGTGGATAAACAAATGTGTTATGTCTGTACAATGGAATGCTGGTCAACAATTAAAGGGAAAGAAATATGGATGCACACAATAACACTGATGAACCTCAAAAATCAATATGCTAACTAAAAGAAGCCTGATGTAAAAATATATATATATAAAATGTAAGATTTTATCTATTAAAAATTCTAGAAAATGCAAACTAATCTATAGTTGTTGAAAGTAGATCAGTAGTTGCTTAGAGCCAGGTGTTGAAGAACCAGGGGTGGAAGAAAGGATGGATTGAAAGAAAGCATAAGAAAATTTAGGAGGCAGAAACTAATGTTCTGTATCTTGTTTGTGACATTGGTTTCACAGAGTATGAATTTCATTGGTTTCATGGGTATATATATCTGTCAAAACTCATCAAAGTTTATGCTTGTAATGGATTCAGTCTACTCTATATAAATAATATGTCAGTAAAGTTGTTCAAAAGAAACCCTGAAGCTTTGTGAGTCTGAATGAGTTGATTAAAGTTTCATAGCTTCATAACAGACTTAGAACCACAAAGCTCATGCTCTTAGCTACTGTAGATTACTTCCTTGAAATTATTTATCATTATATGTTATAATTTTATTTTTTCCTTGAAAATTTCCTTGACTGTTTGACATAAGAAAATACAAACTAATCTGTAAATTTATTCAAGGCAATCTGAATATAAATCTCATACATATCTTAGGGCAACTTACATTATGCTAAGTGTGTGGTAGATGGGTGTGTGTGTGTGTGTGTGTGTGTGTGTGTGTGTGTGTGTGTGTGTGTGTGTGTGTGTGTGTATGATATGAATAAGCTAATTTTCTACTAACCACATACTTGAATAATTTATTGATGAATTATTGGGTTATTTTTTTCCAAATATGGCCATAATGATATTTCTTACTCTACATGTGACCTCTATTAATAATTGATCTAATTTCCCTCCCTGGAATCTGGGTGGATTTGCGATAGTTTCATCCAAAAGAGTACAGTAAAAGTGTAGCTATGTGACTTCCATGACTTCGTCATCAGAGATGTCACACCTTCTACCTTAACTCCTGGAATATTCACACTTAGAGATTCAAGCTGCCATGTAAGAGGTCCAGCAATACTAAAGATGCTGGGCTGTGAAGAAGGCAAGCCACATAGAGAGGCCATGTGTAGGCACACTGACTGGCATCCCAGTTATTCAAGCCATCCCAGCCAAGGCACCAGCCATGTGAGTAAACAAGCCTTCAGATGATTCTAGTCCCCAGCTGTAATGTCACTCCCGATTTTATAGCTTCCCATCAGAGACCGCAGACATGACGGAGCAGAGATCAACAAATCTCACTGAGCTCTGTCTTCATTCCTGTCTTACAAAGTCTTTGACCATAAAAAAATAATTATTTGGGAACTTCCCCAGTTAAGATTCCAGGCTTTCACTGCTGAGGGCCCAGGTTCAATCCCTGGTCAGGGAACCAAGACACCACATGCCATGTGGCCAGAAAAAGAAAAAAAAAAAAAAAAAAAGGAAAAAAGAATTATTTTAAGCTGCTAAGTTAATTATTATAAACTTAAAATATAAATTTAGTACCATAAGTGGGATTGTGCTATTGCAAAACTGAGAACATGTAGTACTGGTTTTGGAGCTGGGCACCTGGTATAAGCTGAAAGCTCCTTTAATTATAGTTATGCAAGTTAGTAAGTTAGTTAAAACAAGGAGGAACTTGAGAAGACCTTTCATCACATCTAAAAGGGTCTCAGAAAGATTGGAAGTCAAGGCTGTTAGGATAGGGAGTAAATTGTTATTGGAGGGTGGAAAATAAAAGGACCCTTGTGAAGTAGTGACAGAAATTTTAGCAAAACCATCATCTGTGCTGATGTGAAAAATATAATATTTACATATATTAATCAATGGCTTTAGCTCAGTAAATTTTCAGGCAGTTATTGAGAGTATCCACTGAGTTCTTTTAGCTGGGTATAAGAAGACATAGAGGGGAGAGAGAAGAAAAAAGAAGAAACTCTTTACATTTTCAAGCAAAGTTTAGAGCAAGGATAATGGAGTTAAGACTTGCTACCCTCAGAAACAAAACTATTTTTCACCCCCTCTCTCAGCAAATTTTTCTAATAGACTTTATTTTTAAAGCAGTTTTATCATCACAGCAAAATGGAGTGGAAGGTACAGATATTTTCCACATACCTCATGCATAGCTTCCCCCATTATCAGCATCCACCATCACAGTGGTACATCTGTTACAACTGATGAGTCTTCATTCACACATCATAATCGCCCAGAATCCATAGTTTACATTAGGATTCACTCTTGCTGTTGCACATTTTATGGATTTGGACAAATATATAATGACTTGCATCCAACATTATAGTACCAGATACAGTCATTTTTCAATTTGCTAAACTTTTTACTTAAAAATTTTTAGGATGGAGTGGTGATTTCCCTGCTTCTTACATGCCAGACTGGAATCAGGAGGTCCCTAGGGTCCAAATTTTTTTTCTTCAAAGTTAGAAAGGACTTCAGGAAAAAATAAAACCCAGAGTGATATCAGAAATATATCTTAGGATAAAGATAAAGCAAAGGTATAACTGTAAAACTCTTTGTTAGAACCTCAGAAAGATTTGACGAAAAGATTTCATAAACCCTTTCAATTAAATAAATGGCCTTCTAAGGATCTCTAGCCTCTCAACAGTAGACTTTCAAAGAACCTTAAAGGCATTACACCACAATTGCCTCGTAAGAAGCCCAAGGTAAGAGAAGGACCTATTGATAAGAGAATTGTGGATAGGAGTTTTGTTTGATGGAGTGGACTATAAATGGATACACAAAATATCCACAACGTTTTTAAAGGTATTTTTAGACTCAGTTTGAACTAAAAGAGACAAAGACAGTACAAGGTGAAAAAAAAAAGAAGACTTGGGATACCACCCTTCTCAGCTTTTGACATGCAGGATGCAGGCAGAGAAGTCTACCTGGTATAGTAAACATAGGCTCTTTCTTATGGAAAAAAAAAAAAAAAAGTTGGCCCAGGGGATGAAACCAAGAATCCAAGATGTGGGACTAAGGATCAGAGCAAATAACTTCCTGGTAGGAGGACTGCGCCTTATCCAAAGAACAGACCTGTGTCCAGCTGAGTTTCAGAATTGCTTTGAACAAGTGACTGTCGCGTGCATCCCACAGAGTGTGTACAGCAGTTACCTCGGTCTGCTCCGACATTGTGTTTTGGGTGTGAATGCATAAAATGATTTGTTCTTTTTAGTTTACAGTTCTTCAAATTGAGAGCTACAGTACTAAATGCCTCATTGTATCTAGACCTGATTTAAATGACAAGATCCTGGAATTTGTTATAGGATGAGACTTTGGGATCTTGAAGGAGGGATGTCAAAGATAAACAAAGCTATACATCAATTAAAGTGGCGAAAACAGATTTTATTCAGTCACTGCTGACATTAAGGAGAAGAACTGAGCTCCATTCCCATGTGTGCAGATGTGATGGGGTGTTTTAAAGGTATAGTGAGGGAATAGGGAAGGGAGAGAGCAGGGGCTCAAGTGAAAACTCATAGGCCAGCTGTGCCTGCTAACCTTGCAATTTCTGCAGTTAGGAATTCTGCCCTCCCACAGAGACTGGGAGACAGAGACCCTATCCTTCCTGATGTTCACCTTTCAAAGGAGCGGCTTCTTTCAGGTCCTTGCAGAAGGCACTCCTGAGATGTAAGAGATGCATATCCATCTCAAAGGAAGACAGGAAGGATTCACTACTGTGAGCCCTTTCTAGTAAATGCTGTCGGAAACTGAGGTTGGGGCCTATCTTCAGGTGTTGGCTAGGACAAGCAGTAAATTCTCTTGGCAGCCTGGAGCTTTCTCAGGCAGGCACTTTAATGGAGGGCTGGGGCCATCCCAGGGACACAGCTTTGTGCTTTCTCAGGCAGGCATTTTACTGGAAGCCTGCGGTCATCTCAGGACACAGCCTTATGCTCGGTCCTCTCTTAATGCAGAGGTTTGAATGGAGTCGTGCTGTGCCAGGAGTTCCACCATCCTCAGGGGGTGAGAGTATTTTGTGTGTGAGAGGTATATAAATAACTGATGGCCAGAGGCCAGACTGGAAGTTTTAAAACATAGCCTGTAAATTCTCTGATACTCCTACTGTCAAGAAAAGGCTATAATTGGCCTTCTCTTGAATCTGGGTGAGCTAGTGACTGACCAATAGGGTATGTGGCAGAAGCGGTGCCATGGACTTCCAAGGCTAGGTCATAAAGTCTTTATCCACTGGGAGAAGTCAACCTTGGTGATCTAATTTTCCATGTTAGAAGAATGTGGACAATAATTTCCAGCAGAACGGAAGGTTGAACAGATTAAAGACTGTAGGATGATTAGTAGGTATCAACCAGTAAGGGACTGGTGGAGGTAGAGGTCACTGAAGCAGTATTGGTAGAATGAATAAAACCTGATTGAATAAGTGGACTAATGAATGGGTCTCTTCATGAAGGGTAATACTGTATCTGAATTGGAACAAAATTAGAATTAAAATAAATTTAAATAATTAATGATAAATTCCTGACTGGTACATTAAAACATGACAAGAGAATGTATCTTGTTATGTAATGGTCATGTTAGAAACTCTCAAACTATTTAGAATTTTTCTACTGAAAAGGAAAAAGATCAGAGTACCATGAACATAATTATTTTAATTCATGATCATTATTATCATTCTATAAATATTTGTTGTATGAATGGAAAACTCACTTTTATTTAATATGCACTGTTTCCCAAGCCTTGTGAGGAGAGTTTTTTCATGTGTCATACACCTAAATGGTGGATCTTATTTGAAAACCCATTATTCAGATGAGAAAAATGCATGAATTTTCCCAAGGAAAGAGGTTTAAGACAGATTTTAGTATGCCTTTACTGTGACTTTTAAAAAGTGATTTCTTTCAAAGTACACATTCTGTTTTTTAAGTATAGCAGTTATTTTATTTTAAAAATTGATACAATTTACTTTGGAAATTGACATCCTGGAAAGATAGTTAATTAAATTTCCTCAGACAGTTGCACTTTACTCCCTCAACATGTTCACGTCTTTACCCAAATATCACCTTCCCAATAGGATCTTCCCTAAAAACTCCATATTTTAATTGTATCCCTGTTCTTGGCAAGTCTGGCTCTCTCTTAACCTGATCTAATTTTTTTTCCATAGCAGTGAGCACCTTTTAACATACTATGTAACTGAGTATGTTTATTGTAGGTTTCCCAGCTCTAGAATGTATAGTTCACAAGGTCAAGTGTTTCTATCTATTCCATTCACTGATGTGTACCTAGAACTTCTCGGACAGTCCCTGAGACATGGCAGGTGTTCAGTATTGCTGAAAGAATGAATGCGTGCATGTTGTGTCATGTCTTTGTCCAAAATGACACAGAAGGATACAACCCCTGCTTGTAGGGAATTTACCCTGTAACATGAGAAAAATATCTACAGGAGGTTTTGCCCCATGTTTCAGTAGGTTAATTCAGCTCAGCCAAGTCTTCCTCCCTTCTTTAGGGACTGGTCGTTCTTACTGTTTTCTTCATCCCCTCTTTGTCTATATTTTCTCAAGTGTTCCTGTTTACTTGGTCCAATTTTTCACTCTTATCTCCTCCATAATATCTTTAAGAAATATTAAGTAATTAAATTTGAAAGGAAAATCTCTCTTTCAATGAAGAGAAAGGGTAGAACAGGGGTAACTTCCAGTGCTTTTCTCTCTGTACTTTTGCAAACCCTTCTTTTCTCTTGTCCCAACTGGTATAGCTTAAGTCTGCGTTTACCAAAGACATTCCTTTCCTCTTGGCCCTCACTCACGCACCTTCAAATTTCATCAGACCTTACTGGACCTGTGTTTACTCATGGCATGTTTGTTTGTCCCCCACCCTATCCTGTTTCAGCTGTTACTGTTACGTTTAGTGAGTGGCACTATTTCCCACTCTTAGGTATCACCCTCAAACAGGAGCAAACAATGTAAATAATCCAGAAGACTTGATGTGTCTGGTTTACTCCAAATAGATACATGCTTATTTCCTTTTGGATCAAACTGCTAATATGAACATTTCAGAGGATGCCAAGTTAGTACAAGAGACTATCCATTGGGAAGATAAAATTGGAGATGGAGATCAGTTAGACTGAGGGCATTTAAAGAATAACAACTAAAGTCTAAATTATAACCTCTATTTCTGCAAGACCTTCAGAAATAGAAAAGCTGATAGGAGTAAGAAGTTTTGTTAGGCAGCCTGGATGCCAGACACATGGGTGGGAGCTCTCTCCCTCTCTCTCTCAAACACACACACACACACACACACACACACACACACACACACACCCCCTATCAGAAAGGAAAACACAGCATACATGAACATACAAAAACAAGCTTACAGAAGACACTTTTTATTGCTTAGAATTAAAAAAAAAATAAATCCCTTTAGCTAGTAAGGATAGTGCAGAACTGTCAGAGAAAGAAATAGGTAACTCAGATCCTGGAGAATTCTTTGGGTTGGTAGCAGTTTCACAACAAAGTATTATTCTTATTTCATTGTAGCAGATCTTATTAATGTATTTCTAACTATTTTAGTTATCATTTATCATACATGATCCAATTTTTATTCTAATTTCTCTCACTGTCATGTTATTTTTGTGCTTGTTATATACTTTTATTTTTTATGATACATTTTAGTATGTATTTATTATACTTTTACAATATAAGCTTGAAGGTTACTTTACCTTCCTTCATGTTTACATTCTCATCTGATTATCTTTTCCAAATAAAAATAAAATTTGCTTTATCTATTCATGTAAAAGAGACAAAAACAAGCAAGTAAAAGTACCTATAGGATTTTAATGGGACTGTGCTCAATTTCTAAATACTTCAAATACAAAATAGTAAATTAGAGATACCTCTAATCTACTAATATGCTAATAATTAATAAGCTTCTAGAAGAAAAATACACATTCCAGTACAAAATAATTTGGTAAAATTTAACTGCTGTTAACAACAAAAATTCATCTGGAAGATATACATTACTTATATAAGGTGATAAAGTTGATGTATGTTAAATCATGAATCTTTTTTTTTAACTTGTAGAGTAAAATCCTAAGCATTCCTTTTGAAAATAGACGCATAAAAATCACTTCTAGTCTCATTATTCTTATTGAATTCTTTAAAAATTTTTAATTGTTAGATTAAAACATGGAAAGACTAATGATAAATTTCAAAAGGATGATTTAAATAGTACAATATGTCAAATTAATATCAAAGAATAAGCTAAAATGTATTGGGTTTTGCAATGGGTTTAATATATCAAGAAGTTCGTATGATACGTATTCCAAAGCAGCAATCTGCTAGAAAAAATAGGAAACTGATATTTCACTCACATTAGCAACAAAAATGTAAAATACATGAAAATACTCTTAATAAGAGATGCAGGAGAACAGTATAAATACAGCTGTAAAAATGGAATTGTAAGTTACCAAAGACACATAACTGGAGCAGTCATGTTGTTTAATGTAAAAGCCTAGTATGTAATACCTTTGTATTTTGCCTGAAATCCTTTATGAAAATGATGCAAAGAACACTTAAATAACTAATTATGATTATTAATTCTCTAGTTTTTTTCTATCTCTTTTTAAAATAATTTGTATTATTCATGAGTTAGACACCCACATTCTTTTCTCCATGACTTAAAGTTTGGCATTTTCCTTTTTTCTTTCTATTGTTTTTCTGTACTTCTCATTATACTTTTTGATGCTTCCAATGATTATGCTAATTGTTCTATTGCATATTTTTTATTTGTAAAAATGCATTGCCTTCTCTTGTTGAATAGTGCCAATGAGTTCTTTTGTTTCTTTAAGATAGATTTCAGAGGATCTCTAAGGTCTTTTGTATATAGTATGGAAAATCTTTCCAAGGTGAAAGTTAGCTCTGGTCCATCCATTCTTGTTATTCTTTTGTGCTACAAAATGTTTTTCATTTTCAAGTTGATAGTTGCTCTAAGTTTTAATTTGCACACATGTCCTCGGGAATACTCTGTTATTTGTTAATGTTATCATTCCTTTGTATCTGGGGATGCTGAGGCTAGTACAGTTCAATGATGGTAGCCTGCTGATATTTCAGAAATCCTTGGGTAATCTTTTCCATATTTTCTCAAGCCTTCTTCTAACCAAGGTAGCAGCCCTTTGGCAGGGAATTCAAGGCCACTGCTGAGAATATCATTCAGGTTTGAGCCATAGTACCTATAAATGATACATTCACTATAGGTTCATCAAGGAATAGCTGGACAGTCTGTGAAAATGATGCTCCAGCTAAAAAGTAGGCCATAAATAATTTATTAACCAGATATACTTTAAAAATTTATGAAAGTTAAAATTCAAGAATATTTGAATGATAATACCAGCAGAGAAAATTCAATGACAATCGTTTTGTTAAAAAAAAAAAATGAAATCACATAAAGAGGTAAAGTAAGAGGGATTAAAAAATTAAGATTAAAAACATAAGTTTTAGAGGTGCCTAACAAAATGGAGCAGAATGTACAAAATAATAGCAAAACACAAAATCAGTTATCTGATCTGATATATATATAAATAGAAATCTCAGATATGAAAAACAGATATGGCGTTGAATGCAGGAATTGTGCCAGGAGAATACTAGCATGCCAATTAAGAAACAATGTGTTTCTGGAATGAGACCAAAATAAGATACCCAAACTCAAATGGTTTTAAGAAGAGGTAAGAGCTGGTGATGCTGCCTGTACATCATCATAGCATTCTGTGGATATAATTTCTGGATAATATATTTTAAAGAACATAAGCAATAATTAATGGGTAGTATATAAAATTATACTGACAAAGAATCCTAATTAGGACATGCTATTTCATTTCATCAAAATCATTATCATTTTTGTCCTAATGAATTACTGTACTCAGTCCAGATGGTTCCCTCAGAATTTGAAGGAAACAGATAAAGGGGAATAAAATAAACCTACTTCTATATGTCAATTCATTAACTATATAAATAAGTGAAATTGAACACATACATAAATTAATAGATATCAAAGAGCTCTAAACTGCCTTTCAGGTGCAATTGTAGGATAGGTTATAATTAGATTATGTTACCTTCAATTTATTTTAGAAAATCTATTTCATATATTTCTTCTCATGCCATCATTATCTAAACATTCATAGTACTGCCAGCACTATCCTTTTTGGTTCTCTCTAGGATTTTTTATTTTTTTAAATAATCATTTGTTCTGATCTCTATAAGGACCTCTGGGAGTATTTGAGACAAGAGAAAGATTTCCTAAAAATGGTGATTATGCCCAGTTGTCCTTGGCCTGTGGAAATACTTTGTCACAATCTGTTTTACTCACTAATAAACTGAATCGTAAAGTTTCTGCCTGACAAGCAAGATAGAAGAAAAACGCCCTTTGGTTGAGCAGCAGTATGCATTCTGGTATGCACTGTATGGAATTAAAGCTTTTGTGAAATTTGTAGAACACAGTTATAGTGATGAATATTTTTCTCTATGTCCAGTACATACTCAATTAAGGAAGTCTTACTCAAATCATTTAATAAATCGGTTGCTACAAACAGCACCAATTCAAATTCCTGGGCATCCTTTGAAATAACACCAAACAAGTTCTGGCACTAATGCAGTGGGCTATACGTAATGGAGTTTAGGTCTAACAGATACATGTGCCAGGGTCCCTGGTGTCTGATATATTCTGCATCGTGCACACATTCATCTAATGTTTCTGAGCACCTTCTTTTTTTTTTTTTTTTTTAAACATCTTTATTGGAGTATAATTGCTTTACAATGGTATGTTAGTTTCAGCTTCACAACAAAATGAATCATTTATATATACACATATGTTCCCATATCTCTTCCCGCTTGCGTCTCCCTCCCTCCCACCCTCCCTATCCCACCCCTCCAGGCGGTCACAAAGCATCGAGCTGATCTCCCTGTGCTATGCGGCTGCTTCCCACTAGCTATCTACCTTACGTTTAGTAGTGTATATATGTCCATGCCTCTTTATCGCTTTGTCACCGTTTACCCTTCCCCCTCCCCATAGCCTCAAGTCCATTCTCTAGTAAGTCTGTGTCTTTATTCCTGTTTCACCCCTAGGTTTTTCATGACATTTTTTTTTCTTAAATTCCATATATATGTGTTAGCATACGGTATTTGTCTCTCTCTTTCTGACTTACTTCACTCTGTATGACAGACTCTAGGTCTATCCACCTCATTACAAATAGCTCAATTTCATCTCTTTTTATGGCTGAGTAATATTCCATTGTATATATGTGCCACATCTTCTTTATCCATTCATCCGATGATGGACACTTAGGTTGTTTCCATCTCTGGGCTATTGTAAATAGAGCTGCAATGAACATTTTGGTACATGACTCTTTTTGAATTATGGTTTTCTCAGGGTATATGCCCAGTAGTGGGATTGCTGGGTCATATGGTAGTTCTATTTGTAGCTTTTTAAGGAACCTCCATACTGTTCTCCACAGTGGCTGTATCAATTTACATTCCCACCAACAGTGTAAGAGGGTTCCCTTTTCTCCACACCCTCTCCAGCATCTGAGCACCTTCTTAAAGTCTGATGGGGAATTAGAACCCATTCCTTGTTTTGACCTTACTCCTTTCATTTGCATATTGTCCCTTTATACTATATTTTCATCCCTATTTATTTAAGCTACTCCATCACATATAGGTGGACGAACGCCTTATTTTTATATGTGCTTTTTTTTTCTTACAAAATTGGCCCACTAGATAGAAACCTTGATTTTAATAAATTATTTAATAAACAAGGACGCAGGCAATGGTTATAATGTGATGCTGCTCACAGCTTCACGGGGGGAGAAGACCAATGTAAACATGATTTCTGGGACACACAGGCCCATTGCTCTCCAAACATCTCTTCAGTCCTCTCGCTCATGCTTTAAATTCCCAAACTTCTGCAACTCTTTAACTAATCTTGTCTGAACATGGCCTGGAATTTTAATTTCTTTCACAGACTACCCCTTGGCTTCCTACACCATTCCTCTGGCATCCAACTCAGAACCCACTCCTTGTTTTGACTTTACTCCTTTCATTTGCATGTTGTCCCTTTATAATATATTTTCATCCCTATTTATTTAAGCTACTCCATCACATGTAGGTGGACGAATGCCTTATTTTTATATGTGCTTTTTTTTTCCTTACAAAATTGGCCCACTAGATAGAAACCTTGATTTTAATAAATTATTTAATACTTTTTAATTCTTATAATTCTTAAAAAACAATATACAGCCACATACTCATTCCCCCTAAGAGATTAGGTTTAATCATCTTAGGTAATAGTTTCAACATTTTATTGGGTTCTATAATTGTAATTGAACTGTCTGATTTTTATTCAATTGATACATGTGTCATGTTTCACTTTAAATAGGACATGAGATTTGCAATGCTTTTAGGAAAGAATAAGCAAATAAAGTAATAATTTTTAGCTTATAATTATTTTGAAGTTTTCAGCACTTAATTTCAAAATAGCATTGACTTTGTTAGGCCCTCGGTTTGGATTTTAGAACTATTATTAGACTGTTCCATTAAAGAGTTTTCAAGCGGGTATATCATGAACTTCGTAGTGTGATTGGGTTCAATCAGATTTTTTTTTTTTCTGAGAAGGGATAAGGAAGGAGAAATCTGAGGGCACTAATTCCTGACAGGATGAGAGAGAAGCTACTCATGTCATGGACTTCCCATTTCTGTGGAGGGGGTGCCAGGAAACACTCAGACTGGAGCACCTCAAGCTCTTCCTTCTCTTAAAAATTCTTCTCCTTTCCTTCTTCTTGATTCAATACTCTTCATTCTTAAAGACCTGTTTTAAATGTACCATCCTATTTCAAATCCTCCTTTACTCCCCTTTTTCCTCCAGGTAGACTCAATCCTTCAACTGAATACACTGAAAACAATTGAATACAGTACAGTAGTGTTGGTCCTTCCTGCCATAGGGATAATGCTGTGTTTGTTTTTACTTCTCCAACTTAAAGAAAGAAGGGAAAGAACAAACATTCATTGAACATTCATTAGCTATCAGGTCCCATAACAGTTACATATTATAATACATATTATCCTTACAAAAGCCTTGTGAGTTAAGGACTCCCGTTATATTTTATAGCACCCTACATTTCATTTATAATAATTTGCAAAAATATATTTATTGGTACATTATTTTAAGTATTTATCTTCTCTGCTAAGCTCCAGGAGAGCATGCACTGTGTTTTCTTTATGTCTTTAGTATCCAACACAGGGGTAGTACCTAATAACCAGTCAATAAATATCTGGTGAATGAATGGATACATCAATAAATATGTATTTTATTTATGCCTATTTTATAAGTGAGGAAACCCAGTCTCAATAAAAATAAACAACTCAAGGTCACTTAGCAAGTAGGGACAGAGTTGTGACCAGACTAACAACTATTGATTCCAGTGCCAGTGAAATCTCAGCCAGACCTCATGGCATTTAACAATCATAGGGTGAGGGTTGGTCATGGAGTTCTCGAAACAGAACAGGGTCAAGTCAAATATTTGTTACTTGCAAGACATTACTTTATCATTCATTTCTTCATTCAGAAATTATCTCTCATGCACGTAACTGCCTACTTCTCTTATTTTGACCTGGGTTCCATCTGCTGCTGTTGCCCTGATCATTCAACGTGACCTCCTAATGACAACAGACATCTCTTTAAGTCTCCTGTATCTGAAACTGTCAATTGCCTCTCAGTATCTCTTCTTCTGATTTTCCATGAAATGTACTGTTGATTTTTCCTGGCTGCCTATGTGTTTACCCAAAAGTGTATTTCCAAACCTCCCTTGAATGTAGGTGTGGTCCTGAGACCCATTTTTGTAAATAAGATGTAAGGAGAAATGTTGCATGGGAGTTCTGGGACCCCCTCTTAGAAGGTAGAGAGAGATGGCATGCTTTTCTTTCTCTCTGCATTTGTCCTGCTGTGGATGTGGTCCTGAGCTCTTGCATCCATCTTGGAGCAGGAGGATAAATGCCACAGCGTAGTGCAACTCTAGAAGTAGCCTGAGTCCATGCTGGCAACTATGCTAACCCTGGATATCACTGAGCTTATTTTGCTAAAGAGAAAAATGATTGCTCTCTTATTTAAGCCGTTGTTTCCTCAAGCGTCTTTTTTTCCCTTACTTGCTGCCAAATGTAATCCTAACTGATACCCGTCCTAAAAGAAATAAAGATGTTTAAACATTAGCAAGTTTTCTGGTTTCAGAAGACATCAAAATAGAAACCACATATGCCAATAAAATGTCTTCCAATCGAGTAAGTGATTTTTAAGGCAAACTTTTCTATAAATAAGGTATAATTCATAAAATAGGGTTCTCAAAATAAAAGTATTCACCAAAACAAATTTGATATATGGGAGACTTTCATTTCCATTTAAGACCATTTATTCCATCTTTTAGTGTAGTATGAATTATGTATTATGAAAATGATCTCATAACTAAATATGTAAAGAATAAAGAAAAAAATCAATTTTAAAACAAAACAAAACAAATTGAAAGTATAGATGATTCCATTACATGATTCTAAGGCATTATGTTATGAACCATTTTTTAAAATATGAAAGAGAACGTGTCATCTGAGTTTGAAGAATAATGTCATGTGATTATAAATGTTCTCCTGCACAAAGTCAGCATGTTGTCTTGAAGAGCTCAAGGGGGAGTTCACAGTTAGATCATGTTTATATTTTTCTTTCAAACTGCTTCCGAATCAAAAGCCTAATACCTGAGCCTGCAACAGAAGAAATGACCCCACCATCACAACTGCCTATAAGGCAGGCCTCAACTCCTGGCTCCTTTGGACAGGCTGAGGCATGCAGGGCTAATTGTGCCAGTTCCGACTTTTGAGGGCAACTTGCATCAAAGCTGAGCCTTAAATGGACATATTCAACAGGCATTGATTCTCCTGAGTTTGGTTGCTTGCACTCTTGAGGTTTCAAAACTGTCTGCCTGCTCACTTTTAGCTGCCCACAGGTCTCCTATTCCTGTAGTCTATTACCCTGACCTCATCTCCTGCAATGTTGTCCTTATGAGGAACTGAGTGTGCTTCTCCCTCACGGTCATCTAACTGTCATTTGTACTTCAGTTCCACTTGAAGAGTTCAGACTATATGTGACATCTAAGGTTGATGGTCTCCTCTGCCAAATTACTTTCTTACAGTACTTGTTCTTAAAATACTAGCTAAGTGGATTCAGAAAGTGTATATCAAGGGCCTAGTGCATGCGGGGGGCTATTCTAGGCCCTGGTTGGGATCTATTGGGTCTGTACAGTCTAAATAACCCAGAAAAGGGATTCAAGTCCATGTTAAAAACCAGTCAACCCAATGTTTAACACCCTTCTAATTTTTTTGGAAATTACACTTAAATAATGTGAACCTCTGTTGCCCCATTTTATAGATGAGCAAGTATTTGTCTGAGTGCATGACCTTTTTTTAAAGGAATATTCTCATAGAAAAAAAGAAAGAGAAATTTCTCTTATTACAACAAATGGTGAACTGGGAGGAAAAAAAACAACAGGTATCAATATCGGGAGTGAATGCCTGAGATCACCCCACCTGTTGAGGAGACCTCAGCTACTAGATGTGGAAGCAGAGAATAGAACTAACACGAGGCCTGGTCACTAGTTACCTTGGTCTGGGTCTGATGGTTCTCAGTGAAGTAAGGGATTCTCTCATCTCCTGAGACCAAAAACCTTTGTTTCTATTTCACTATGTTTTAAATATTAAAGGAAAAATAAAAGGATTAAATTTAAAATCTTCCCAATTGGGAAAAAATGTATTTTTTCCATTTTTGTGAGAGTATAATGCTACTTTTTTTCAAAACGTTAATTTGCTTTTTCATAATATACTTAGTAATTAGTGAACAAAACCCTAATGTACTGTGGGTGTGATTTGTAAAGGCTTAAATGACAGACTTTAACTAGGATAATTTCAGTCCTGATGTGTTGTGGAATAACAATATATTCTAAATGAGTAAACTTGAAATAAGTAAGCCATTGGGGACTATTGGCCACCTGATAATTAAACTTGATCTAACATGGACATCAAAAATAATTATGTGTACTAAACATAAAGTGACAGTCAGCTCCTCAGAGAGATGAAGTGAAGTTGTACAGATGGACAGAATGCAAATCATGACGGGTTTCTTAATGAAAGAGAAATGAAATGCAATTTAAAGCCCTATGCAAAATTTGGATAGCTACTCCTAGTGTACAAATTACTGAAAAAAAATTACATTGAAGCAAGATAGATTACTATATTTCCAACAACCAGGAAAACCATTCCTCTAGAGAATTTAGATTTTCAAGTTTCCTGGGCAATGAGGTTAAGAACAAAATTACTTTTATAGTATATTTGTATTCCTCTCCTAGGGCTGCCATAACAGAGTACTGAAGACTGGGGCACTTAGCAGAAATGTATTTTCTCACAATTGTGGAGACTAGAAGTCCAAGACCAAGGTTTTGGCAAGGTTGGTTTCTTATGAGGCCTGTGTCCTTGGCTTGTAAATGGCTGTCCTTCAGACATCCTCACAGGGCCTTCTTTCTGTGTGTCTCTGATGTCCCTTCCTCTTCTCATGAGGACACCAGCTGTACTGGATTTGGGCCCCACCCAAATGGCCCCATTTCACCTTAATTACCTCTTTAAGGACCCAATTTCCAAATTCAGTCACATCTGAGGTACTGGGGATTAGGATTTCAACATACAAATTTTGGAGGAATGCAGTTCAGTCCATAACAATGTTCAATGCACAAATTATACACAATTTAGGCAACAAAAATATCAATACAGAAATGAATAGAGGGGGGATGCATTGAATACCTTACATGAGAGAGGTCCTGATCAGCTGGTAGGGTGACCAGCCTTCCTCGTGTGCCTGGTTTTAGCACCGAAAGTCCTATACCCTGGAAAAGTTCTCAAATCAGAATGGTTGGTCACCCAGCATCATGTGCTGGATACCCGACAACCACTGCTAAGGGTGACATTTGTGACCTAATGTAGTATGGTAGTATAGTAAACAACATCATTCTCGAGTTCTTAAAATTTTACCAGAAGTGTAAATTATGCTCAAGCAAGCAGGCCTCCTTATGATCATGGAATAGAATCAAGAATTCCCAACATCATTGGGAAGTTGAACAGATCTCCAGTTTGCTGTAAGGATGGCACATTCTTAGTTGATAGACTGTGTCACCCAAATATAACCTACCTCCTTTCTTAGATTTGATTCAGAAAGAATAACATTCTCTTTCCAAACTCCAGGACTTATATTTGGAATGACCATAAGTCCTGCTTTTCCTTGGACAGTCTCATTTTACCTGTTGTTTCAGCATAATTATTGGTAAGTCCTCCTTCATTCTCAGAAGTCCCCTGTTCATAGCATAAAATATATGGTCATACAATTTATACTGCTATAGTTCTTCTGGTCCCAATACATCTCTGCTTTCCTTTTCCTATAACACACCAGTCTCTGAGCTTGCCATTCACAGACACATAGGTTCCCTGATCCTCTGTGTGACTCTTCTCTTTACTGTCTGACTAGAACAGTGGAGATGGGGCTCACAAATTTTGTTTTGGACCCTCCTACATAACCAGGTCTTATAATATGATCATAAAACAGGAAGCATAATTTTTCCATCATCTAAGAATCAGGGTATAGGAGCTTACAATGGAAGTAGGAAAACAATTAGAAGATTTAAACCAATACAAATAAATTATGTGTGTGCACAAAATATTATTTTAACTTTTTATTTTATAACGGAATATAGCCTATTCACAAAATATTTTTAATAATCACGGACTCTCAAAGGATTTCAGGGATTATCTAGCTGAATCCTCTCCTTTTGCAAAAGAATAAACTGAGGCTTAGAAACAGGAAGTGATTTGCCAGAGGGCATAACCTAACTTGATCCAGTTAAAAAAGAATTCATGACCACCAATGAATTAGATATTTCTATTCCCAAGTCAGGTATTTTTACCATATGAGAACATAATAACTGTTCCCTTAGAACATCTTTTCTGGCCTTGTTTCTTAAAATAACATATTTGTTATTCTAAATGTGAAACTAGTTTGTGTACTTTAGAAAACTTATAAAATAGACATTAGCAAAATATATTTTTAAAAAAATATTACAAGTCACTTCCCAGAACTAATCACAGAATTATTTCCTTCCATTATGATTCCATTTTGGTACATATGAGGGGTGTATGTGTGTGTGTGTGTGTGTGTGTGTGTGTGTGTGTGTGTGTATGCATATATTTATACTTCCACCTGTGTACATCATGCAAATTGAGAGCATTTCATTTTATGACATGTATTACCCAAATCTTTAAGCCTAAAATATATATCATGAGAATATTTCCAGGCCCTTAAGTATTTTTTATATAATACCATTTTTGTTATTTTTGTTTTTGTTTTTGTTTTTTTTTTTTTGTGGTACACGGGCCTCTCACTGTTGTAGCCTCTCCCGTTGCGGAGCAACAGGCTCCGGACGCGCAGGCTCAGCGGCCATGGCTCACGGGCGCAGCTGCTCCGTGGCATGTGGGATCTTCCCGGACCGGGTCATGAACCCATGTCCCCTGCATCGGCAGGCGGACTCTCAACCACTGCGCCACCAGGGAAGCCCTATAATACCATTTTTAATGGCTGCATATTTTCCCATTACATGATATGCCAACATTTATTCAACCAATGGTAACACTGAAGATGTAATAAGTTTCCTTTTTTTTTTTTTTTTTTTTGCTATATAAGCTATGTTGCTAGAAAAAACCCTTGTCATGGTATTTGTAAATTATTACTTACAGCTGTATCACTAATCAACTGAAGTGAAAAATTGCTAATCAGAAGACTATACATTCGTAGTCTTTTAAAAACTGTGTTGCACATGACCACTCAAGAAGGTTGTGCCTGCAGCCGCATAGCACAGGGAGATTAGCTCGGTGCTTTGTGACCATCTAGAGGGGTGGGATAGGGAGGGTGGGATAGGGAGAGTGGGAGGGAGACGAAAGAGAGAGGAGGTATGGGTCTATATGTATATGTATAGCTGATTGACTTTGTTATAAAGCAGAAACTAACACACAATTGTAAAGCAATTATACTCCAATAAAGATGTTAATATATATATATAAATAATAATAAATAAATTTAAAAAAAGAATGTTGTGATGACTTTTACACCTCAGTACTATGGCAGCATTTCTGTTTTTCTCTAACCCTTGACAGCATTGACAGTTATTTTTTCCTTGTCTTTGACAGTTTGACAGAGAAAAATAGTGTATTATGGTCTTAATTTGCATTCATTTTATTACGATTGCACTGGTATAGTTTTTATATGTTTATAGGTCTTCTGCGTAACGAATATTTCTATTTTTTAAACTTTTTAATCCTTTTGGGTTGTTTACATTTATCTTACCTCTTAGCAATACATCTTTATAATAATACAGTAATGTATTAACATAAAAACTCCTTGGACTGAATATATGTTACAAAATTTTTACATGGAAAATAGTATTTTTCCATTTCATTTCAGTTGTCTGTCTTTTTTTAAGATTTCATGTAATTTTTAATTTCATATAAATGGAGACATACATGAAGTATTCTTGTGTATGGCTTTTATCACTCAGCACTTCTTTTATGTATCCACTTTGTTGCATGTATAGCTAATTTATTCTTTTATTACTTTTCTTTCTTTTTGAATTTTATTTTATTTTTTTATACAGCAGGTTCTTATTAGTCATCAATTTTATACACATCAGTGTATATATGTCAATCACAATCGACCAATAAATCACACCACCACCACCCCCCCACTGCCACTTTCCCCGCTTGGTGTCCATATGTTTGTTCTCTACATCTGTGTCTCAATTTCTGCCCTACAAACCAGTTCATCTTTACCATTTTTCTAGGTTCCACATATATACATTAATATACGATATTTGTTTTTCTCTGACTTACTTCACTCTGTATGGCAGTCTCTAGGTCCATCCACGTCTTAACAAATGACCCAATTTCGTTCCTTTTTAAGGCTGAGTAGTATGCCGTTGTATATATGTACCACATCTTCTTTATCCATTTGTCTGTCGATGGGCATTTAGATTGCTTCCATGACCTGACTGTTGTAAATAGTGCTGCAGTGAACATTGGTGTGCATGTGTCTTTTTGAATTATGGTTATCTCTGGGTATATGCCCAGTAGTGGGATTGCTGGATCATATGGTAATTCCATTTTTAGATTTTAAGGAACTTCCATATTGTTCTCCATGGTGGCTGTATCAATTTAAATTCCCACCAACAGTGTAAGAGGGTTCCCTTTTCTCCACACCCTCTCCAGCATTTGTTGTTTGTAGATTTTCTGATGATGCCCATTCTAACTGGTGTGAGGTGATAGCTTATTGTAGTTTTGATTTGCATTTTTCTAATAATTAGTGATGTTGAGCAGCTTCTCATGTGCTTCTTGGCCATCTGTATGTCTTCTTTGGAGAAATGTCTACTTAGGTTATCTGCCCATTTTTGGATTGGGTTGTTTGTTTTTCTAATATTGAACTGCTATTGGAGCTGTTTATATATTTTGGAGCTGTTTATATATTTTAGAGATTAATCCTTTGTCCATTGATTTGTTTGCATATATTTTCTCCCATTCTGAGGGTTGTCTTTTCGTCTTCTTTATGGTTTCCTTTGCTGTGCAAAGCTTTGAAGTTTCATTAGGTCCCATTTGTTTATTTTTGTTTTTATTTCCGTTACTCTAGGAGGTGGATCAAAAAATATCGTGCTGTGATTTATGTCAAACAGTGTTCTTCCTATGTTTTCCTCTAAGAGTTTTATACTATCCGGTCTTACATTTAGGTCTCTAATCCATTTTGCGTTTATTTTTGTGTATGGTATTAGGGAGTGTTCTAATTTCATTCTTTTACATGTAGCTGTGCAGTTTTCCCAGCACCACTTATTGATGACACTGCCTTTTCTTCATTGTATAACCTTGCCTCCTTTGTCATAGATTAGCTGACCATAGGTGCATGGGTTTATCTCTGGGCTTTCTATCTTGTTCCATTGATCTGTATTTCTGTTTTTGTGCCAGTACCATATTGTCTTGATTACTCTAGCTTTGTAGTATAGTCGGAAGTCAGTGAGTCTGATTCCTCCAGCTCTCCTTTTTCCCTCAAAACTGCTTTGGCTATTTGGGTTCTTTTCTGTCTCCATACACATTTTAAGATTTTTGGTTCTAGTTCTGTAAAAAATGCCATTGGTAATTTGATAGGGATTGCATTGAATCTGTACATTGCTTTGGGTAGTAGAGTCAATTTCACAATATTGATTCTTCCAATCCAAGAACATGGTATATCTCTCCATCTGTTGGTATCATCTTTAATTTCTTTCATCACTGTCTTATCGTTTTCTGCATACAGGTCTTTTGTCTCCCTAGGTAGGTTTATTCCTAGGTATTTTATTCTTTTTGTTGCAATGGTAAATGGGAGTGTTTCCTTAATTTCTCTTTCAGTTTTTTCATCATCAGTATATAGGAATGCAAGAGATTTCTGTGCATTAATTTTGTATCCTGCAACTTTACCAAATTCATTGGTTAGCTCTAGTAGCTTTCTGGTGGCATCTTTAGGATTCTTTATATATAGTATCATGTCATCTGCAAACTGTGACAGTTTTACTTCTTCTTTTCCAATTTGTATTCCTTTTATTTCTTTCTCTTCTCTGATTGCCATGGCTAGGACTTCCAAAACTATGTTGAATAACAGTGGTGAGAGTGGACATCCTTGTCTTGGTGCTGATCTTAGAGGAAATGATTTCAGTTTTTCACCATTGCGAATGATATTTCCTGTGGGATTGTCATATATGGCCTTTATTATGTTGAGGTGGGTTCCCTCTATGCCTACTTTCTGAAGAGTTTTTATCATAAATCGGTGTTGAATTTTGTCAAAAGCTTTTTCTGCATCTATTGAGATCATCATATGGTTTTTATTCTTCAATTTGTTAATATGGTGTATCACACTGATTGATTTTCATATATTGAAGAACCCTTGCATCTCTGGGATAAATCCCACTTGATCATGGTGTATGATCCTTTGAATGTGTTGTTGGATTCTGTTTACTAGTATTTTATTGAGGATTTTTGCATCTATATTCATGAGTGATATTGGTCTGTAAAATTCTTTTTTTGTAGTATCTTTGTCTGGTTTTGGTATCAGGGTGATGGTGGCCTCATAGAATGAGTTTGGGAGTGTTCCTTCCTTCACAGTTTTTTGGAAGAGTTTGAGAAGGATGGGTGTTAGCGGTTCTCTAAATGTTTGATAGAATTCCCCTGTGAAGCCATCTGGTCCTGGACTTTTGTTTGTTGGAAGATTTTTAATCACAGTTTCAATTTCATTACTCGTTATTTTTCTGTTCATATTTTCTATTTCTTCCTGGTTCAGTCTTGGAAGGTTATACCTTTCTAAGAATTTGTCCATTTCTTTCAGGTTGTCCATTTTATTGGCATAGAGTTTCTTGTAGTAGTCTCTTAGGATGCTTTGTATTTCTGCTGTGTCTGTTGTAACCTCTCCTTTTTCATTTCTAATTTTATTGACTTGAGTCCCCTCCCTCGTTTTCCTGATGAGTCTGGTTAATGGTTTATCAATTTTGTTTATCTTCTCAAAGAACCAGCTTTTAGTTTTCTTGATCTTTGCTATTGTTTTCTTTGTTTCTGTTTCATTTATTTCTGCTCTGATCTTTATGATTTCGTTCCTTCTGGTAACTTTGGATTTTGTTTGTTCTTCTTTCTCTGGTTCCTTTAGGTGTAAGGTTAGATTGTTTATTTGAGATTTTTCTTGTTTCTTGAGGTAGGCTTGTATAGCTATAACCTTCCCTCTTAGAAGTGCTTTTGCTGCATCCCATAGGTTTTGGATCATCGTGCTTTCATTGTAATTTATCTCTAGATATTTTTAAATTTCCTCTTTGATTTCTTCAATGATCTCTTGGTTGTTTAGTAACGTATTGTTTAGCCTCCATGTATTTGTGTTTTTTACGTTATTTTCCCTGTAATTCATTTCTAATCTCATAGCATTGTGGTCAGAAAAGACGCTTGATATGATTTCAATTTTCTTAAATTTACTGAGACTTGGTTTGTGACCCAAGGTGTGATCTATCCTGGAGAATATTCCATGCACAGTTGAGAAGAAAGTGTAATCTGTTTTTGGATGGAATGTCTGATAAATATCAATTAAATCTGTCTGGTCTATTGTGTCATTTAAAGCTTCTGTTTCCTTATTTATTTTCATTTTGAATGATCTGTCCATTGGTGTAAGTGAGCTGTTAAAGTCCCCCACTATTATTGTCTTACTGTTGATTTCCTCCTTTATAGCTGTTAGCAGTTGCCTTATGTATTGAGGTGCTCTGATGTTGGGTGCATATATATTTATAATTGTTATCTTCTTCTTGGATTGATCCCTTGATCATTATGTAGTGTCCTTCCTTGTCTCTTGTAACATTCTTTATTTTAAAGTGTATTTTATCTGATATGAGTATTGCTACTGCAGCTTTCGTTTGATTTCCATTTGCATGGAATATCTTTTTCCATCCCCTCACTTTCAGTCTGTGTGTGTCAATCGGTCTGAAGTGGGTCTCTTGTAGACAGCATATATATGGGTATTGTTTTTGTATCCATTCAGCAAGCCTGTGTGTTTTGGTTGGAGCATTTAATCCATTCACGTTTAAGGTAATTATCGATATGTATGTTCCTATGACCATTTTCTTAATTGTTTTGGGTTTGTTTTTGTAGCTCCTTTTCTTTTCTTGTGTTTCCCACTTTAGCATTTGTTGTAGAGCTGGTTTGGTGGTGCTTATTTCTCTCAGCTTTTGCTTGTCTGTAAAGCTTTTGATTTCTCCATCAAATGTGAATGAGATCCTTGCGGGTAGAGTAATCTTCGTTGTAGGTTCTTCCCTTTCATCACTTTAAGTGTATCATGCCACTCCCTTCTGGCTTGTAGAGTTTCTGCTGAGAAATCAGCTGTTAACCTTATGGGAGTTCCCTTGTATGTTATTTGTCTTTTTTCCCTTGCTGCTTTCAATAATTTTTCTTTGTCTTTATTTTTTACCAATTTGATTATTATGTGTCTCGGTGTGTTTCTTCTTGGGTTTATCCTGTATGGGACTCTCTGTGCTTCCTGGACTTGGGTGGCTATTTCCTTTCCCGTGTTAGGGAAGTTTTCAACTATAATCTCTTCAAATATTTTCTCAGGTCCTTTCTCTCTCTCTTCTCCTTCTGGGACCTCTATAATGTGAATGTTGTTGTGTTTAATGTTGTCCCAGAGGTCTCTTAGGCTGTCTTCATTTCTTTTCATCCTTTTTTCTTTATTCTGTTCCACAGCAGTGATTTCTACCATTCTGTCTTCCAGGTCACTTATCCATTCTTCTGCCTCAGTTATTCTGCTGTCGATTCTTTCTAGTGTAGTTTTCATTTCAGTTATTGTATTGTTCATCTCTGTTTGTTTGTTCTTTAATTCTTCTAGGTCTTTGTTAAACATTTCTTGCATCTTCTCGATCTTTGCCTTCATTCTTTTTCCGAGGTCCTGGATCATCTTTACTGTCATTATTCTGAATTGTTTTTCTGGAAGGTTGCCTATGTCCACTTCATTTAGTTGTTTTTCGGGGATTTTATCTTGTTCCTTCATCTGGTACATAGCCCTCTGCCTTTTCATCTTGTCTATATTTCTGTGAATGTGGGGTTTTTTTCACAGGCTGCAGGATTGTAGTTCTTGCTTCTGCTCTCTGCCCTCTGGTGGATGAGGCTATCTAAGAGGCTTGCGCAAGTTTCCTGACAGGAGTGACTGGTGGTGTGTAGAGCTGGCTGTTGCTCTGTTGGGCAGAGCTATGTAAAACTTTAATCTGCAGGCCTCCGTCGTGGCACAGTGGTTGAGAGTCCGCCTGCCAGTGCAGGGGACATGGGTTCGTGACCCGGTCCGGGAAGATCCCACACGCAGAGGAGCGGCTGAGCCCATGACCCATGGCCGCTGAGCCTGCGCGTCTGGAGCCTGTTGCTCCGCAACGTACCACAAAAAAAAAAAAAAAAAAAAAGAAGAAAAACTTTAATCTGTTTGTCTGCTGATGGGTGGGACTGTGTTCCCTCCCTGTTGGTTGTTTGGCCTGAGGCAACCCAACACTGGAGGCTGCATGCTCTTTTTTGAGGCTAATGGAGGACTCTGGGAGGGCTGAAACCAAGGAGTACTTCCCAGAACTTCTGCTGCCAGTGTCCTTGTGCTCACATTGAGACACAGCCACCCCCCTGCCTCTGCAGGAGACCCTCCAACATTAGCAGGTAGATCTGGTTTAGTCTCCCGTGGGGTCACTGCTCCTTCCCCCGGGTCCCGATGCGCACACTACTTTGTGTGTGCCCTCCAAGAGTGGAGTCTCTGTTGCCCCCAGTCCTGTCAGAGTCCTGCAATCAAATCCTGCTAGCCTTCAAAGACTGATTCTCTAGGAATGCCTCCTTGCATTATTGGACCCCCAGGTTCAGAAGCCTGACGTGGGGCTCAGAACCTTCACTCCAGTGGGTGGATTTCTGTGGTACAAGTGTTCTCCAGTTTGTGAGTCACCCACCCAGCAGTTATGGGATTTGATTTTATTGTGATTGTGCCCCTCCTACCGTCTCATTGTGGCTTCTCCTTTTTCTTTGGTTGTGGGGTATCTTTTTTGATGAGTTCCCAGTGTCTTCCTGTTGATGATTGTTCAGCAGGTAGTTGTGATTCTGGTGTTTTTTCAAGGGAGAGAGAGAGCACATCCTTCTACTCCACCATCTTGGTTCAGGCTCCTATCTGTCTTTTTTTAATTTGAAGAAGTTTCTAAAGTATTGTTATGTTATTATTTTATCTTTTTCACCCCATCCTGAGTATTATAGAAATACCCTACACTAGTGAATGCATTTGTATTGGTTGATTCTTTCATTTTTGCATTTACATATTACTTCATTTAGAAATTTACATGTAAATAATGTATGAGGTAGGGATGTTATTTTATTTCTTTTTCTAAACATCAGCTATTTATGTCAATAATAATCATTTAAAAATCTACCTTTCTTATTTGAAATGACCCATTCTTTACTTCAATTACTAAAGCCCTACAATACTTTTTTTTTTTTTTTTTTTTTTTTTTTTTGCGGTACGCGGGCCTCTCACTGTTGTGGCCTCTCCTGTTGTGGAGCACAGGCTCCGGACGTGCAGGCTCAGCGGCCATGGCTCACGGGCCCAGCCGCTCCGCGGCATGTGGGATCTTCCCGGACCGGGGCACGAACCCGTGTCCCCTGCATCGGCAGGCGGACTCTCAGCCACTGCGCCACCAGGGAAGCCCTACAATACATTTTAATATATTCTTCAGTAAACTTCAGTGTCCTACATAGACTTTTTGTTTTAGAAATGATTTTGGATATTTCATGTTTATTTGTGTGTATGTGTGTGTGTTGGGGGGGGTACATGTATGTGTATATCTTAGTCAGCTGCTGAAGAATTTATTATTGTTAAGCAACTAGTGTCCAGAAATATTACATAGGAATTTCATTTATTTTTTCAGTTGATTATCTTGTATAGGATACCAATCATATCTATAAATATTGAAATTTGATCTTCTGGTTTTTCTTGTGTTATTTATCTTTTTTTCACCTGGAAAATTCGTAAAGTTACAGAATAGTAATGGTGATAAGAAGCACCCTTATCTCATTTTAGACTTAAATATATGTGAGTGACTCTATTGTGATATTCACTGTTAGTACCATGTATATATTCTTTATCATATTAATGGCATCCTGTTCTTTTTTACTAAGAGAATTTTTTTCATTAAGTGATAAATTTTATCTTCTATCATATCTTAATCTTCTTTTCTTCTCTCTCTTTTGATCTTCTTTAAGATGGTATTGTAGTTCTTATTTAATAAGAAGGTAATAAAATATATTTAGATTTTATAATTTTGTACCATCCTTTCTTGCATAGAATAAATTTTACAGTTGTAAATTATCGTCCCTAAAATTTTATTTATAAAAGTATAGCTATATCACATTTATGAACACCTGTGTTAATAAATTATATTGTTTCATAAACACATATAAATATATTGTCAGCCTTTGGTAGCTTTTATAATTGATTGGGGTATTTTCTCAAAACCTAGGCATTTTAATTATTATTCAGAATTATCTGTTTCTTGAGGACTTAGCAGAACAGACTTATCTTACTGATCAAATCAGTGTCTCACTGGTAGTTCTTGTACATATTTTTCCGTGTCAGTCAGGGTAGGCTAATGTACTGGAAGAGCTTAACACAACAAGCATTTAATCATCCTTCAAGTCACTATCTAATGATGCATATCAGTGTGGGGGAGACTGTGCTCCCCTTTCATTCAGAGTTCTGTGCTCCTTCCACTGTGTAGTTTTGCCCTCTTATAGATTCTGAACTGATTTGTTTAGCTAGCTCGTGAGGAGACAGAGAACCACTTGTGGGAGGCTATTATGGGCCGCGAGGTAATGCTCAAATCCATCCCTGTGATCAGAAAGAAGAGGAGAACATAGGTATTTATGAACATTGATATTCTCTGTCAAATGGATTAATTTAATCATTTCTATTTTTCTAGGAAATGATATGATGCTTTAAAATAATTAGAGGTGTTAGGGGAGAATTGTATGGATTATTTTTTATTTATTGTTTTCTGTCTATGGTTACGTCCTTTTCTTACCTTCCTCAGACCCATCGTTCCTTACTTTCTGCCTGGTTTTTATCTTCTCTTCCATGTTTCCTTCTTCTTCCATGTTACCTTGCTTCCTGCCTCCTGATCTGTCTGCTTTCTTGTTTCTCCCAACACCTAAATACATAAACTTTCTGTTACTTGAGAAAGCAACAAAGACTGTCTTATCACTGATGCCTACATAGTGTCTAGCACTGTGCCCTTCTCAAGTTAGGCATTTACAGAATTGCTGTATTGGACTTAAATTGAATCAGCCATTTCCTGGGTTGCTCTAATAGCCTCTCATTTGTTTGCTCTACCTGCAGTTAATATCCCCAGTATCCTTCAAGCACTGCCAGATCCACCTTCCTGTAACACCATCCTGATCAGCTCTAGCCTCCAAACACAAATATTCAAAAGCTTCCACCACCTCTCAAGTTACGTAGATGTGGCCATGCTCCTCACCAGTGCAAGGGCTCTCTATTCTGAGGTGATAAGCTCTATTTCTCTTTACTCAAGATACTAGCTTTGTGTTTTAACCATACCTAGACCATTTTAATACTTCTCTTACAATTGTACTGTTTGTTTGTTTGTTTGTTTTAATTTACAATATGCTTTCAGCCTCTTTCAGCAAATTGTTCAGGTAGTCTCTTCACCTAAAATGTTATTATATTGCTAATTCTGCCTCTTATTGTTTTCCTCATTCTTTAAGGACTTACAGTTTCCTCCCTGAAATCCACAACTCAATGGATTCTCCTCTTTCTCTCACAATGGGTGGCATGTTAGAGGAGATTCTAACAAGAGAGAAAATTTATACTAATATCCTCTGTGCCCCTGATCATTCAAAGAAGAAGCATACATTTTGTCAGCTTTCTCTGCTATTAATCTGCCTTTTCTATGTTTAGAATAAGCCTAAAAACCAAATCAAAACATCTATTTGGGGAATCCTAGTCTCAGATGAAGCTGATGGAGAGGTAATTTTGCCAGATTCAAGAACATAGCTGAGTTCTCAGAGTGGTACTAAAAATAAAAGCATAGGCTCTCATAATTCTTTCCGGGACTTCTGACTCTTAATTCCAAATGAAAAAGGGGAGAATTTAAACCAACTTTTGATAAAGAGTGTCTCCTTAACCCAGAAAAAATTTATTGTGAGAAAGGCAGTGTGACCATAGACCTCCTTAGTAAATTAAATAGTAATGTCCATTTCTAATTAAAAAAAGGTTTATATTTTATTTATACTTGATATTTCAGTAGATCTAACATAATTTCCAGTTTAGATATGGACAACTCAAAATGTGCAGAAATTACAGCTTAATGCCTGAGGTAAGAAGGGAAGGAATTCATCGTTTTTACAATTCAGTCAAATGCAGAATAGGAGCAGTTAATAATTGTAGAATATGGATAATCAGATAAGACATTTTCTAGCAAAATCTCATAAATTTTATTTTCCGAATACATTAAAATTCAGTTAAATTTTAAAATCATAGCATATCTTGAGCCACTGTTGAATAGTTGCTGTATCTATAGAAATCTACTTTAGAGATATGCAAGTACAAATTATAGAATGTCAGCATGCAATTTGATTTTATGTGCTTTTCTACTAATATAAATAATGAAGCATGTTGAGAGCATTCAGATACATTTGGCTGAGTATAATTAAAATACTGAGGTGTAACATGTTAAAAATAAAATAAATTAAGTACTAAAATGAAGTAGGTAGAAAACCAGCAATTCAAAGCAATAACTATGTTGTGAACGCAGTATTGTGAATAGATCAAATCTAATATTTTGGTTTAAAGGAAATCAGTGATAGCTGGAAAGTTAATAGAAGCAGTGACTTTATATTTTCTGTGAATAACGGAGAGGTTTCATTTCAGGAGTACACAGTTTTTTGCAACCTCTGGAATGAAGTCTCCGTGGTACTCTGAGTAAGCATTCTTGCCAAAATGGAACAAACTCTCTGATGAAACTGGCCACTAGGGCCTACAACAAATAATTAAAATGGGATTTGGGAATCAGTTGGTTTTTTGTGTCTAACACTCCCCATTGGGTTAGCTGAATGAGGGCAAATCAGCCTCTTCAGACCATGTAAAAAACACAATTGAACTTCCTGCTGGTCACCACTAATTACACAGTGATTGTGGCTGCCCACTCCAGGCTGAAGGCAAACTTTCTTTTTGGTTTTGTTGCTGAGGCCCACCAAAGAACCAACTATTTATTTGGGCTTGCCAGGCCCAATTTAGAGTAAGAGGTACTGCTATTGTGATAAGGGGTATTTGACCAAATTTTGTTCTGTCCTGTCATGTGGATCAGTTACTTTAGTCTTTCTATGCTACAAAGAGTCCTGGGTTCCTGTGTGATCCGTACTGTGATCTCTAATCTCAAGCTTCACCTTGATTTCCTAATAGTGAATCGGGATTTATGAGAACTGATATGTAAGAAATGGGTAAGAAAGTGATCTCATTTTACATCTACCAACAAAATACCAAATGTTTTTAGTTTGGGGAAAAAAAGATTGGAGCAAATGAGTCAGTCATTCCCGTAGGAGCAGAATTTTACTAGCGCTATATTTGGGGCTAAAATTCTAAAGTTGGAGCTAGAATCTTAGTAAGGTAAATACAGGCCTCTACATTGTTTGACCTTGCTGGGCCTACTTATTCCTTGATCCAAAGTCTTCCTCTTTTTTGAGTAATCCTTATCTATCTATCTATCTATCTATCTATCTATCTACCTATCTACCTATCTACCTATCTACCTATTGACTCCTATCCTAAGTAAGTTCCTCAGGTGAATGGGAAGCAAAATTACTTGGTCCTTACATATATCCCCTTTTGGATGTAAAAGTGCATTCCCCTCTAAAAACATTGATTGAACTTGTCTATGGACTGATGCTCAACTACCACTTGTATTAAATGTCCATGACTATATCTGTCCTTCTTGGAACTTCCATTCCAAGTTATTTATACACAAAGCAAAGAATTATATACCGCATGATTTATCAAAATGCCACATATAGAAGTGGACAGCATGGATTCTGCCAGTTACAAACTGCGACCTATAAAATTTTTAATCTCTCTGAGCTTTAGTTTTCTCATCTGTATATAGAAATAGCTATAGATAATCCAGAAAGTTTTCGTGACAGCTACACAAAAATCATGTGCAATACCTAGTACAATGCCTGGCACAGATAACCAGTAAACGACAGTTGATATATTGTTATTGTGATTTGGGATTGATGAAAAGGGTGTCAAACTTCCCTTAATATCATAAAATTTTTACTACTCTCTTATATAACTTTTTTTTGGTTATACAAAAGCTATGTATGATTATTTAAAAATTCCTTGAATATCTACGTAGGTTGAAAATTTAAAACAAGCTTTCCCTCGTTGAAAATTTGGAAAACACTGAATACCAAGAAGTCTTGAAATAGTCACCTTTAACTTTGTTTACTCATTGCGTTCCAGGCATATTGACAAAGGAACATTTGTGTGTGTGTCTACTATACCTATTAACAAACTGCATGTGGGATGTTATACTTATGATACATCACACGTAGAGAATCACTACAGTCCACATGTAATAGAAGCCTAATAGTGAATGGATGAATCTGTGCATGAAAGAAACATGCTTTGCTCACCTTCGTTCTAGGTTACAGATGTAGGATGTCTCCTACACTTCAGCCATCCACATTCCACCCATTCTCCTTCCCAGATTAAGTGCCATCCATATACTTGCCCTCAGAGAAAGGAATGTCCCTTCCTCTGACTTACAGAATATACTATTGGTGCCCTGCCATTTAGCATTTGGTTATATTCTGTCTTGCTTTGTTTTATTATTGTCTGTATATAATGGCAGCTACAAGGAATAGAGGAGCATGTTTGTCATTGATTTTATCCCATTCTAACAAAACCTGACACAGCACTGGGAAAAATATGCCATTATGGATTTGTGCCTTTTATCTTGTCCTTCTGTAAGCCCTGTATTTTCCCCTTTCCATCCAAGGGCTTATTGCCCAAAATGGTGCTCAAAGACCTCTCACATCAGCAGAAGAACAAAATAGTGAGTGAAATTACCCAATTTCTGCAGAACTCATAAACATCCTGAATGTAGGTCACAGTCATTGCCTGATGTGCTGTGTGTATCATGTTCCAACAAAGCAGCTGCCATGAGTACCCAAACCCCCGGAAAGCAGCACGGCCACAAAAAGAGCAGCCATTTGTAAACACGTTTTCATTGACAATTTGGTGAAGTTGGGCATTCACTTAAGAAAAAGCCATAATTCTGTAAGAAATGAGCAATTTATGCACATTATAATCAAATTTATTTTTATATCCAGCTACTCCTACATGTGGCATAATTCAGTCTGGGAAATCATGCTAATTAGTTAGAAATCCATTACATTATAAGTCTTATAGCAGATGCAAATACTGTTTCAAGTGTTCTCACCTCCATAATGCATGTGCTTTTATTAGAATGCATTCCCAATGTGGACAGTTTGTAGGTGAACCAGGCTCTAAAGTGCATTTGAGGGGAAAACACTCACGAAAACCATTGATAACATTTCTTTTCAAGCCTTTTTAAAAAATGCATTGTGCTTTAAAATATAAGGACAATTCCATTTGCCAGAAGATTGGTCAGAGCAGTGAACTTTCCTAGGCAAAATAATAATGATGATAATAATAGTGCTAAGTTCTAATGACCAATGAAATATGCATCTTTGCTGAACTCAACATCTGGGCATGCCCTTTGCAGCCACTGGGGGAGAGTAATGAGCCCCAGACTGGGAGCAAAAAGGCTGAGCTCCAGAGGCAAGAACACTGATGTGGATCATCCTCGCCAAGTCATTAACCTTTTAGATGCTGGGCTTCATCCACTATAACTCGAAATAATATAATACAATACAATGATATAATATAATACACTGTCTTCATCACAGAGCTTTTGTGAATTTAAATTAAGATTGATATGTAGCTTTTAATTTAAAAATAAACACTCCGGTGAGTGTTACTTCTGGATTATTGAAAATATCCTAGCCCCTTTAAAAAGTGAAACTAATCATATAATAGCTGTTAAGGACATAATAAACTGTACATTAATTGTATTTTAAGATAAGTGGTAAATAACAAGGTCTAATTGAGTAACTCTACTGATCAAACTACTACCTGATAGAAGATGGTGTGCTGAGTTAGGGCTTTGGGATCCAGAGGCTAATATGCGAGAAGGGTGAATTTGGTGGAATTCATGTTTTAGATCAATATTAAAAAAAAAAAAAAATTCAACAGAACTGAACACGTTCACTCTCCTCCTTTCACTGCCCAAACACCACCACCAGCACCAAGGTCCTGGGCAGTTCCCCCATCTTCCTATACGCCCAGCCCAAGTGACTGGCACCACAACGGCTAGTAGTAGAAGCCCTAAGCCAGAGACTTAGAGTGATCTTTGCCCTTTCCATCTTCCTTTCTGTCTAGTCTAACAGAGCATCCCCTTAATTCTATATCTTGACATCCTTAAAACCGACCTCCTCTCCTGTGCCCTCCCTCTGCATTATACTTTCTCAGGCAAAAGTCTAACTTCCTCCAGAAGTCCTTTATCACCTCCTCACTGGTCTCCTCACTGCCTCTGGGGTTTCTCCACCCACCACCACTCCCTTCAAAGCCATCACTGGTCTTCTAAAGTGCTGTTTTAAGTGTTTACTTTTAAATTTTAAACTATTGAAGTGACCCCAAGGAGCCTCAAGATGAAGTGCCCTTGTGAATGGTCCCTATTTGTTTCTCTAGCTCCTTCTCTTTTTGCCACAGGCTCTCTGTAAGCTGGTGCAAGTGGCTTTCCTGGAGTTTCTGAAAGTCTCATGCTCTCTCTCACTTTAAGGCTTTTGCATAACTGAATTCTGACTACAGTGATTTCAGTCCTCTCTTATCAGGTTGGCTTCTTCTTTTTCCTTCAGTTTTCAGCTAAAAGGTTCATTCATCTGAGTAGCATGTCCTTTTCTCACCAATACTTCATTGACCTGTGCTTTCAATGAGCCTCAGCATGACGCTTTGCACTCCCATATCACATATCACACTTCCCTGCATCACATGTATCACACTTCTCAGTCTCCTAGGGAGCTAGGAGGACTGTAGGGAAGATTGTGTCTACCTTACCATTCTTTTCCCAGAGTTTGGCATGACCAGGTATTTATTTTCTTGAATAAGATGTATTTTCTTGACTGAAATGAATGAATAAAGAAAATGATATTAATTAAATAACAGATGTAAATCCTTTTCAGAATGCTCCTTCAGCCTGCTCCAGAAGCTCAGTGATGTCAGTGGGAACTTTCAGAACACTGCAATAACACAGGTTCTTCTGTAACACTGTGAATTCACTTGTATAGTGAGAAAGACCTCGGAAATCCAGGCTCAGATATTACATATGTTAACTGGGGTTCTGAGTCCCCATCTATGGAAACAACCTGAAAGAGAAAAAAAGGGATCTCTTAGCACCCCTCCTTGTGCTACAGACACATCTACACCCACCTTCAAAACAAACAAAAAAAACTACCACTTACAAGATATATTTTCTACAGGCAATCAGTCAATTCTAGAATTTTAGTAATAAAACAGTAACTAAGATTTAAAGTATTAGAAGTGTCCTTCTGAGCCAGTTGAGGAGTGTTTAGTAAGTCATTATTCCTTTCCGTCTTCATCATCTTTGACCTTTGAGAATATAGGCAATCTTCACACATCACAAAGAACTCCTAGTGCAGGAATTAATTAAGCCTTGCAAAGCCTATTAGAGATAAGTATTTGCTGGCCTCTTGCCTTGGTTTCACAGTTGAGTCTTGTGAGCTTGTACACTCTTGCTGTCAGACACTCAGGGTGGGTACTGGCTTGGTTGACAGAAACCAAACAAAGCAAATGAAACATGGTTGCCAGTGTATATGCAGTTTCTTGGTTAATTCAGGTCTGGGTGACAACTTTTGTTCCTCTCAGTTAATTCAATCAAGAAGAATTACAGGTGACTGTAGCTGGTGGCCCTTTATTCTGTGTTTCAGGACTACAGCAAAGGGTCATCCACGCCCCCAGAGTATTCCATTATTTCTGAATAGATCTGGAAATGTCTCTCTTGGGAGGAGAAAGGAGAGAGGCCCTTCCTTCCATGAAGATCATAGGTGGGAACTTGCTCAAGAGAAATTACCAACTCCACTCATTACACTAATGAAAACCCTTCCCAAGTGACTTTTGGTAGGGTAAAGGGGCCAGGAGCCCTTTAGGGCTACCCCTCTGGGGGGTTATCAGAGAGTGGGGAAGGGCTCAGAAGGAGATCCTGGTAACTGAAAACCATACTAAAGACCTCCTGATAGTGTTCCTGCAGGTCTTGAAATATGGAACCTACCTATCCACCAACATGCACTTACCTTGTCTATAGAACAGCCAGGTGTACGCTGCACCCAGTTATGAGCTAGGTTCAGAGAGGGACATAAAAAAGAATGCATGATGCATGTGCCCTCTGCCCTGTGAGGCTTGCAGATTCTCTGAGGGCACAACACTCTAAGAAACAAGGCAGGGACTTCCCTGGTAGTCCAGTGGTAAAGAAACCGCCTTACAATGCAGGGGACATGGGTTCTATCCCCGGTCAGGGAACTAAGATCCCATATGCTGTGGGGCAACTAAGCCCACACCACAACTACTGAGCTTGCGCACCTCAACTAGAGAGGCCGTGTGCCACAAACTACAGAGCCCACGCACCACAACTAGAGAAGAGAAAACCCGCATGCCACAGCTGGAGAGGAGCCCGCACACCGCAACAAAGATCCCACATGCCTCAATGAAGATCCTGCGTGCCGCAACTAAGACCCATTGCAGCCAAAATAAATAAATAATAAATAAATTTAAAAAAAAAAACAATGAGGCAGCACAGAAAGACTAAGCAATATGTTATTTATTTCCCTATCCATTTATTTGACAGATATTCATTAAGACTCTTCTGAGAGGGAAGTACCTTATTGGGACATAGTATAGAAAGTGGACACAAATAAAAATAAAATGTGGTTGTTTTAAATGAGTGTTCAGTTTAGAACTGAACTGAGGAGCTAACTAGGAGAATACATAACAAAGGGCAGGGATTCGGATGGCCTGGGGAGAGCTGTAGGTTAGGGAAGGAAGCCAGGAATAAGAGAGAGGTTTAAGGTATGTGAAAGATAAGCTTGTAAAGCCTGTTCCCATCCTGAGTCATCACTTGGGTTGGGGGAGTTGTGGAATGAGATTGGGAAGGGAGGGCACTATTTTCCAGATAAACCATTATTATCTCTTTTTTTCCTCCACTGACACATGGAAGTTTTATAATTCTGCTTTTGATTCCTTCTTTTGATAATTGCTGAGTAGCAGTCAGTGTTTTGGTGTTTTGTTTTGTTTTACTCATGTATTCATTCCTTCAAGTATAGACTCATTTTTCTATCATGTTTCCAACATACAACATGCTTTGCCACTTAGCTATGAAAGGGTGGACAAGTTATTTAAATTCTCAGTGCCTTAGTTAATTACTCTAAAAATGAAAACAATACACATATACCTATTTTTAGGTTTGTGAGCATTACATGAATGACTGCACTGTTTAAAGCACAATGATGTTCTTGGTGCATAATTTGGGGTCTGAAAATTGTAGGTATATTTTGAATCTTACTATCAAAGGCACACAGCCTACCTGGGACAACAAGATGATTACTTAAAAACACAGGGATTGAAAGGGCTGGAGAGTATCAGAGCTTTTTATTAAGAGTGATGATTATAGATGATTAGTGCAATGTTGTCACAAAGGGATTGGCCATTGTCAAGAAAATGGCAAATGGAAAGGCAGGGAAATCTCTATGGCTCTGTGCCCTTCCCCTTCCGTACAGGCAGCTTCTAAAGTCTTAGAATGAGATTTGTTTTCATCATGGTTTTTTTTTGTGTGTGTATGTGTGCTTGATTTGGATTTTAGGTAATTTCAGGTTACTTCAGACGAAGTTGATAAGCATTTCTGTGTATGCCACCTCTTGGCCCAGCTCAGACATCCTGAGCTATTGAAAATGTGTATCAGGCTTTTCTGAACAAACATACACCTACACAAAGATGTCATGTGAAGAAAAAACAAATGAGCGCCAACAGATTCTAGACAGATCTGAGAACGGTACCTGTGGCTGCTTTAAAGCTCAACGCATAAGTAGAATGTCTTAAATCATTTCCACCTCTTTTTTCTTTGTCCTCCTCCTCTCTGTCTCTCTCTTTTTCTTCTCCCCCTTCATTTCTCCCTCTTCTTTAACAAAAGTGTATTTTTCTTAGAGTCTATGTAAATTCTGAAACCTGAAACATTTGTATCATATTGGCGTTCCATACTGTTTATGCACACTTTAAACAAAGCCTAATATATAAGCCTATTAACTCATGAAACAAGTCCATTAATAGGGATTGTTTACATATCAGCAACATCCTTATATTTGCAGAGGAGAGTCTATCAGATTGCCTTTTAATAGGAAGTTTCCCCAGCACATATAAAATATGAGTTCCTTTTCAGTAATTTCTGTGTATCCTTTTAGGAAGACATCTGTTGTGTGAAACAAGACACACCTGCATATCTAAATTCAAATGTCAATTTAGTAAGCACTTATGAATTACTGATGAAAAAGAAAATGTATTCTCAGCCATATATTCCATCTTTTATTCTTGTTATCAGAGGGATTTTTAATAAAATGCCTTACATTCAGTATCACTTCACAAGTCACTTTGCTATTGTTTCAGCAGGCAGGACACTTCCCTAGTTTTCACCTCAGGAGTGAATGATTCAATGTGACTTGTACTCACCACAGTTGTACATTATCATAAAACTATTATTCAAATGCCCTGAACAAAGGTTCCTCGTCTTCAACAAAAGGCACACACTTCACTGCCAGTTTTGACATCTTAAGAAATTAATCAAGATTTTGTAGGTGTCTAAAGATGCATAGGTAGGATGGTTCTTTCAAGTTTCTTTTTTAGTCAGTGAAGTAAATTGCTGACTCCTCACTTTTAACTTCCAAGAAAATTTGCAAACTGTAAGTGCATGCCTTAAAGTCTAAAGACTTATCTTGGAATATGAAAATGGGGTCACAAAAGAAGAAAGTAATTACTTCATGCAGATAACTCCATTGGATAATCCTAGGTGGTTGATCTGGAGTTATGCTAAGATAGAAGAATTGGGCTCTGTTAGGGAAATTATAAAATGAATTTAAGAAGGAATAAGAAGAAAAGCTATTTTGGAGTTAAAAAATAATGAATTTGATCCGAACATAAAGTTTTATGTTAGAACTTGAATCCTTGAGACATGGATCATGTCAATTAAAATTTGCCTGGGATGGAGTAATCTTGGGTAAAGGTGAAAGAATCAGATTTCTCTTTTGGAACAGGCAGCGCAGCATCTATGAAACCCCGTGACAACTATTTCATTTTCTTTGACCTCTGGGTCTTCACAAGTGGGATTCTTGGGTACCTAGAATACTCTTCCCTCTCCTCTGCACATGCCCAGCTTTCAGTGTCTGTGGAAGTGGCCAGGACTACATTTCTGGCTCCTTTTACCTCCAGCCATGATTAAAGGCCACATAATGGGCCCCAGAAATCCCATATTTCTCTTTCTCAGCACTTTGTTCATTTGAATCATCTAAGAACTTATTTGTAGTTAGTGCCACTGTTTTAAATATCTGTTTTCACTGCTGACAAGGACTGTGCTTGTCGTATACGTCGGCATAACCTCAGCACCTAGCACAGTGCTGGGTGCCTCACAGAGACATGAAATTTTGCTCTTTGGCCATTTGGAAGAAATTCAAAATTAATTAAATATTAAGCACACACACACTTATTTGAAGAGGGTGTATTTCAAGGTCAGTGATCTCTTGGCTTCTGGTCACTCTTATGGGAAAGCGTTGGCAATAGCAGTCATTTAGCGATCGTAGAGAACACGTATTCGAACAATAAGGCTGTAGCTATGGAGTCCAGGCTTTGTGGTTAAAAAAGTAAAATCGGGTGGACTCACATCAAAACTTCATTCTATCCACCACTGAGTTGATCAATTTAGGAGTAGCTTTTCCCAGGCCTGCAGATGTGATGTAGGAAGCCATTCCATTTAAGCATCTCTCCCTTAGGAGGACCACGTGCAGTAGACACAGTGCCTGGAGAGAACACTTGAGTACTTGCTCTGGTGTGAAATTGCCCTTTCTTGGCCTTTGGCTTGTCTTTTGCGATGCATGAGGCTGCATTTTAAAGTTATAGCAAGAGAGAATGTTCCCTGCATAGCAGTATAATCTAGGGATCACATTCTCCTAATGGTATTGCCTAACTTTACTCTTTAAAAATAGAACCAGCAGCCTATATAATAGAATTTCCTTGGTTGTTAGAATGTTACTTCCTTGGCTATACATTAGTAAATCTTCAGTAACTCTAAAGAACCATAGTTCTTTTGGGATCCATCCCTGCTTTGAAAAAGTGATTCTTTTTCTTAAGAGTAAACTTTTATTTCCTTATTAATCAATTTTAGCTTTCCTTTCCTTAGGCTCCCCTGAGCTAAGTTGCCAGTCTCAGGCTCTGTGAATGATGCTGTTTTAGAAAGTACAAATAAATGCATGGGTTCATTTCATAAATGATTCCAGAAGAATGCTATCCTTTCTTTTAATTTCAAGTGCCACTTAACTTTTGCAGCTTTGCACGGAGATCTCTTTAAGGCTGTCTCTTTTTCTGAAGGTGATGAAATTATTAGCCAAAAATCTAGTGATCTCTTTTTAAAACATGGTGGAGGGACATTGCCTAGAAAAGTGCATTTGGCTAAATCTTCTCATCTGGGTTTCTTGCCATTCAGAATCAGTCTTATCTGCCCATCCACAATGCTCAATGCTTGCTCCCATTCTCCAGTCAAAGGAAATAAGTGTTACAACTTGAAAAGAAGAGGACTGAAATTTGTTGATGAATTTTTATCCCTTTAGGGATGGGTTTAGGGTTTAGGGTAATTTGGGGAAGTAGTTCAAGAATAACAAAAGTTTCCCTAATTTCTCTGTGTATAAGGATTTGTTTTCTGCCATGTTATGAGCCGTGTTCAAGATATATAGAAAATACAGTCAATGATCTTTCAACTGTATAATTTCAGGGCTGGGAAAAATTTGAAAAATCATTTCCCCATTTGTATTCCCTTAGGCATGCTTAATCCATGTGATATAATCAATTATGATTTGAACAAGTCATACAAAAGACAATGTGACCACCTCTGATTGAATTTGGACATTCTGTCCTTCTGTAAACGTACGTGATAAATTTTAGTTCATGTTTTCTATAGCAGATCCTAATAGGACTAAAATAGATTGTAAACTTTTATACTACAATATTCAGTGTAGTACTGAAGCCCCTGGCAAATGCTAGGACAAGGGCAAGAAATAATAAAGATTGAAAGAGAAAGAAAACCTTCATGGAAGGAACAATTTAACTTAATTAAAGAGGATAAAAGAAAACCTGAATGAATAAAGAGATATATTTGTTTACGGGTGGAAAATTTAACCTTAGAAAGATGTCACTATCCTGAATTTATTCTATAGAAGTTCCATGCAACTTTAATCAAAGTTCTGCCAAGATTTGGGGAGGACGTTACAAGAAGATTCTAAGGAGTACATAGACTAATAGAGCGTATAAAATAGCTAGTGTGGGGGGTAAATGTAAACTCTTTTTTGGACTTATTCTATAGGCATAGTGATAAAAAGAGTGTAGTATTGACACAGGATGAAGTAGATCAGCTGAACACATTAGAAGCCCAGAGAGAGATTTACATATATGTGGGAACAGGTGGTACAGAATGGCATCACAAAGAAGTGAGGAAATAATGAATTATTTAGACGATGGTATTGAAAAGTTGCTTAGTATATATTGTAGTTAAGATTTACAATATAGTGAAACTATACTGGAACTTGAAAAGGAAAAACTCCCATTTTTCTATCTACTCACGGAACACCCTACTTCTCTTTCAACACTTCCCAGAACACCACTGATACTTCTGGTCGTCAAATGCGCCAGGGTTTTCCCCCACTAAGCAATTTGTAGGCACCAGCTGGATGTCCTACAGTTTAACTGAATTCTGACTCCATCTACCTGGACATGAAAGACTGCCATTCCACTGCCCTCAGATGTCAGTTACAAGTCCAGGTTGTTACCTGTGCTTCTGACCAACTGGCTATAAATTGAAGGCTCCCACAAACCCCTCCTCTAACCATTTGCTAGAGAGGCTCACAAAACTCGGGAAAAGAGTTTACTTACTAGATTACTCGTTTATTATAAAAGGAGGTAGATGGAAGAGATGCATAGGGCAAAGTATGAGGGAAGGGGCACGGAGCTTCTATGCCCTCTGCAGGCACACCACCTTTCCAGAACAGCATGTGTTCATCAACTCAGAAGCTCCCCAACCCTATCCTTTTAAATTTTTGTGGCAGCTTCATTACGTAGGCATGATTGACTAAATCTTTGGCCATTAGTGATAACCTCATTCTCCAGCACTCCCTCTCCAACCTAAAGATAGGGGAATCCGGCTGAAAGTTCCAACACTCTAATCACATGGTTGGTTCCCCTGGCAACCAGCCCCCATCCTTAGGGACCTTCCAAAAGTTGTCCCATTAATATAAACTCAGGTATGATTAAAAGGAGTTTGTAATTAATAACAGAAGGAATCTTTATCACTCTTATCACTCAGGAAATACCAAGAGTTTAGGAGCTCTGGCCAGGAACAAGGATGAAGACCATATATATATTTTACAAATCACAACATCACAGAATCCTCTATAAGAACATATCAAATAAAATGAAACTAAATGTGAAAGAGAAAAATTATAAAGCTAATAAAACAAAAGCGTAGGAGAATATTTCTTCGTCTTTGGATGGGAAAAAATAAAGATCTTTAAAAACGTTAAAAAAAAAGTCATATATACATCATAAAAGAAATCAACAAATACTACCAGAGAAAAGTTAACAGAAGGATGACAACTAAGTGATGATATTTTTAAAGTGTAAAATTGGCAATTTATTTCTTATATAGAAAAGGAAAAAACAACAATAAATAAGCAAGAAAAGGGCAAATTGAGTAAAGAATATAAAAAGCCAATTCTATACGAATAGAGAGAAAAATCCAAATAACTTGAGATAATGTTCATCCCCTTAGTAACCAGAGAAATGTAGATTAAAACAAGGAGACATTACTTTATTTACTTCCAAATGGTAAAAATCAAAGCTTCATAATATTAAGGGCATAAGATCATGTGGCAACTTCCATGCAATGCTGCTAAGAGTATAAACTGGTATAGCCATCCTAGCAGGGTTTGTTAAAATTGAGTATGTATGTACCTGGGAGCTCAGCAAGATTACAGAGAAAATCATAAATCCATAGCAAGATATTTTGTAGAAAATGGTTGGAAGCTTGGCTATTGATAAATAAAATATGCGATATGCATGCTCCAGAATATAACGTACCAGTCCCAAGGAACATATTTCTGTAAACCAACATGGGAAACTCCCCAAAACATAGAAATTCATTTTTAAAAGGGTAGGAAAAAAGTATAAGAATTGTAGCGTAATACCATTTATGTATATTAAAAAGCCACTGTCTTTCTTTTTTTTTAATTAATTTATTTTTTTAGTTTTTTACATCTTTATTGGAGTATAATTGCTTTACAATGGTGTGTTAGTTTCTGCTTTATAACAAAGTGAATCAGTTATACATATACGTATGTTCCCATATCTCTTCCCTCTTGTGTCTCCCGCCCTCCCACCCTCCCTGTCCCACCCCTCTAGGTGGTCACAAAGCACCAAGTTGATCTCCCTGTGCTATGCGGCTGCTTCCCACTAGCTATCTGTTTTACGTTTGGTAGTGTATATGTGTCCATGCCACTCTCTTACTTTGTCACAGCTTACCCTACCCCCTCCTCATATCCTCAAGACCATTCTCTAGTAGGTTTGTGTCTTTTTTACTGACTTACCCCTAGGTTCTTCATGACATTTATTTTTTCTTAAATTCCATATATATGTGTTAGCATACGGTACTTGTCTTTCTCTTTCTGACTTACTTCACTCTGTATGACAGACTCTAGGTCCACCCACCTCATTACAAATAGCTCAATTTCGCTTCTTTTTATGGCTAATATTCCATTGTATAGATGTGCCACATCTTCTTTATCCATTCATCCGGTGATGCACATTTAGGGTGTTTCCATCTCCTGGCTATTGTAAAAAGAGCTGCAATGAACATTTTGGTACATGACTCTTTTTGAATTATGGTTTTCTCAGGGTATATGCCCAGTAGTGGGATTGCTGGGTCATATGGTAGTCGTATTTGTAGTTTTTTAAGGAACCTCCATACTGTTCTCCATAGTAAGCCACTGTCTTTCTGTCTATCATCTATCTATCTAGTTTTAAAATAATACAAATATACAGGAAATTATAGAGAGCAATACAATATCAATTTATCTATGCATCTCCCGTATAAAATTAGTGTTTTATAATAATTCCCTCAGATTAGTTTTAAAGATAAGAAGTAACAGATTCATATTTTCAAGGAAATATCTATATCTAAATAAACATATGGAAGACAGACATGAAGGACATAATCAGTATATGAGGGAGTTTTAAGGGGCTGCAGAGTGGAATGGATTTGGTGATAGGACATGAAAGGCTAAAAAAAATAACACGATGAAAGCAGTGGTCTTACTTGGACTGCTAATTAGAGTGTGCTAGTGACTAATTAAGTGTAAATAGCTCGATTCTGTGTATCTTAGGTCCAGAAAGGTGAAAAACCAAAGAAATAAAGAACTGTGAATACACTTGTGTGTATATGTGTGTACAAGCGTGCCTGCATTTATTTTGCTTCAGGTCATTTCCATGCCTATGTAAATTTTTCTGACGTTTGTCTAAGTTTTCTCTTCCAACCTGTGAAGCTTGGAATCAGACCCTTCACTTGGTGTCACTAAAAGCATGGCCTGGAACTTAACTCCTGCTCACCAAGTCATCCTGATTAAAATCTTGCCTGCCTTTCTAAGCTTGGCCCTGAAATACTATTTCACCACTCCAGTTGGAAGCAACATTTTTGACCTGGATCTTTTTCATTCCTGATTTCATCTTCTTGGCCTTTCTCATTTATCTGCCACACCAACACAGACACTTTTACCTTTCTTATCATCTCCTTTTTCCTCTTTTCTATGTAAGCTTTGACCTTGCTTTTCTGTAATTCAGGATTATATTGCTCATAAGACCTAAGGGCCTCTCACTATTTCAAAGAGCATCTCATTTACTCTTGATAGAAATGTGAGTTCCTTGCTGTGTCCTGTCTCCCCTTTCCCTGTGCCCGCCACACACACGCAGAGATGTGTCTTCTAAATAATCAGAGCCCTCCCCTCCTGCAAGGCCAGATCATCATGAACAAGGTGGAGGAAGACATTTCCTGTGCTAGGACAGTAAGCTTCAGAAGAGGAATGAAGCTTGGGCTGGGTGTGGAAGAAGACACATTTGTTTGCCAAGATATCCCCACACAGAAAAGGGGAGAGAATTCTCCTGCAATTTCCAGAAATGGAATTAGTGAGTTAAAGGAAATGAATATTTTTAAGGCTTTTTGAAAATAGATATTGACAGATGTCTTTTCAATAAGGTCATTAAGTAATGTGCATTCACACTTCTGTTGCTATAAATGTGCCTCTTTCACCTTCTACCAACTGGCATTTCTATGTGTGTATTAACTTTAAATGATTGCTAATTTGTTGGAATTAATAAATATGTATTGTTATTTTATTTATTTATTTGGTTCCACATGAGGGTAAACACTTTTCTTTCAATAGGTTTGTTAAAATGCTCTATTTCCATTTTGGCAAACTATCCTTTCATATCAATTGCTCCTTTAATTAGTGGATTCTTTATATATTTATTATTTACTTTTTAGAATTTAGCTCCCCATTGCATCTGTAACGTGTTTGGAGGTATAGTCTAAGAGTAGGATCTATTTTTTTAATAAACTTTTTATTACTCCAGCTCTATTTATTGTTCTTATCCTTCTACATTAATTGTGAATGTCTCACTTATTGCATAATAACTTATTTTATATATCTTCAGATTGGCTTATTACCTGCATATAACAGTATTCTTTGGTTACAGGCAGAACGCTTCTTTTTTTGATGGTATCTATTTAAAGCTAATAATGGAAAATATAATCATATCTGAAAATATTTTTAAATCGGTCTTTAATTTTCAAAACTGTGTTCTATTTCTGTCTTCTTGCTTTTTTTCATGCACAGTACGTAACTGAAGAAATATTCTGCTTATTGATTTTAAAACTTGGCAGAAAATGTTAATATATTTCAGGGGAAAGTGAAGCAAAATAAATGTTATCACCTTCTCGTAATGTGTTAAAGCAAAGAGTATATTAACTGAATTCAAATATAAGTGTTTGAATTTTTAGTGTTGATTAACAGAATTGGATTTTCTGGTTGAGGATACTTCATACATTTGTTGGTTCATTCATTCATTCATTCACTAATTTAACGGATGTGACTCCTCAGGGTTTGTAGTGGTTATAAAATATGCAGTGGTTAGTATATTATCTTTCCTTGTATTTTCCTTTTGTTGTTGTTGTTTTTTATTTGTTTGTAGATTGGTATTCTGTTAAGGAGATGCCTAAAAGGAAATAGAGAATGACTCAATATAATGAAATATAAAAATAAATATGCATAGATGGAATGAACTACCTTGGGAAGCAAGGTGACCATTGCAAAATGTATGAAGAGATTGCCAGTGAGTCCTGGCCTGAGAGTTGCAAACAGTGATCTTTGATGAGCAGTGCAGAATGGGGGAGTAGACACACGACTGGAAATGAATATTCATATTTAATAAAAGGAAGAAGATAGAATAGTAAGTTGACAAGCATGACCTTTATCCCAACTTATGGCATTATTATGAAGCCATAGAACAATGGCCTCTGAGCCCCTAAAAGAGAAACAAATAGGAAAATAATATCTCCAGGTATCAAACGGGCTCTCTAAGAAGAAGTCATGTCCAAACGAGAGTCTTTTTTCCTTTTTTAACTTAACAATACTAAGGCTGGCAGTGCAAGAAGATGCAACTTGACATAACTCAAGTGTTTTAATATCCTTATAGATAAGAGATACATAGGATGGAAAAGGAGAAAATAAAGAGAAGTGTTAGGTGGTAGAAGGTCTGTTTGAAAAGAGTTTGTAAAAGTATAAATCCAGAGAGATTGGTGAAAGCCACCAGGATGCAGTCCAACATATTTTCCATTTTAGCCTGTCTATCAGTAACTTGAAAGGCAATAGTAATTTGAAAGTTAATAGATTTTTTAAAATTCTATAAGATGGTGTCTATGTCAGATATGTTGATTATCTAAACACTTACTGAAAAATATCTAAACAGACTGGAGAAAACCAGATATAAAGCTATTAAATTATTAAGAATAAATGTACAGATGCAGATTTAGTTCTAAAAACAACTGTATGAGTATAGGATGGTGGAGACATGATGTGTTAGTTGTCTGTTACTGTATAACAAATTAGCCTAAAATTAGCAGCTAAAACACAAAAATTAATATTTTCACATAGTTCCTGAGAGTAGAAATCCAGCAGAGGCATAGTTGGGTGGTTCTTGCTCAGGGTTTCTCATGAAGTTGAACTCAAGGCTTACTTGAGCCTGGAGGTTTTGCTTCTAAGATGACTCATTCACATGGCTGTTGTCAGAAGGACCTTAACCACTGGAGTCTCTCCATGAGGATGGTATGTCCTCATGACATAGTACCTCACTTTCTCCAGAGCAAGTGAGTTAAGATAGAGCAAGGCAGACATCAAAAATGTCTTTTATAACATAGTCTCAGAGATGACATACCATCACGTGTGCCATATTGTACTGATCACATAGACCAGCCTTGATACAATATGGCAGGGGACTGCAATAGGGCTTTAAATACTAGGAGGCCAGGATCGCTAGTGGCCATCTTGGAGGTCCGTCATCATACATGACTTGCTGCAGGTCTTTAAAAAGGGCTTGGGGATTTTTTAGCTCATAAACAGCTTAAGTCTTTGGTGTGATGTAGCTGCCAACAAAGTTTATGTGATATTAAGTGGCATCAAATACACATATGAGCTCACACACACACACAGTCTATTCTGTATCAATGAAAACACACTTCTGATTTTTGTTATCAACTTAAAGCTCCATACTTTGTAAGAAATAAATACAAATTGGAATATATTTAGAAGAAAAATTAGGTATATTTGAAAGTACAAAGTATGAAATAGAAGAAAGATCTGATGTTCTTAGCCTGCATAAAAGAATCTGTACAGAGGATTTGAAGGCAGTAATCAAAGAACTGTGATGGAGAAAAGAACGTCGACTGGCTTTGTTTATAAGGAGTGAGAATATTCATTAATAAGAAGAATATTTCAGAAAGACAAACATCAACTGCATGAGGGAAATCTTAGGTAACAATTGGTATAAAGTAGAGAACCACTGTTTTTTTGGTTTCGTTTTTTATCATGTTCTACTCCAGGAGAAATAAGAGTAACACTTGGTTAAGACAACAGTAAGTGTATTTGAGAGAGTTTAAGCATTAAATGAATTATTAATTCCTTTAGTCATTGTTTCAGAAGAGAGTGAGTGGAATATCCACTTTATAAGCTTAGAGTTGATTTTAAGGCCTAGATTTAGAGATTGGTGAATGAGCAGGCCAGATTCTGTTCTTAGCAGGCTTCTACCAGATTGCAGGAAGTATACAATAAACAAGAAAACAAACCAAAAGCATAAGTTTTTTTCACTAAGATAAAACAAGTACCGTAATAGAATGTGATGAGGTATTTGTGAATAGGCATATAAGCTAGAGTAGGTGGGGAAGCCGTCTCCCGGCAAGAGACTTTTTAGCCAAGGATCTGTATCCCAGCCAAGGAGCGGCTGGGCCCATGAGCCATGTCCTTTGGGCCTGCATGTCCGGAGCTTGTGCTCCGCAACGGGAGAGGCCGCAGCAGTGAGAGGCCTGCGTACCGCAAAAAATAAATAAATAAATAAAATAAAGGATATGGCTTCTAGATAGTAGTACTGAGTTTAGATTTTATGTTTGTATGTTCAAGGAAATATATAGGTTTTAAGCAGGGACTGGGGGCATAGTCTGGTTTACTTTTATAAAGTCCCTTCCTTCCTCCCTTCCTCCCTTCCTCCCTTCCTCCCTTCCTCCCTTCCTTCCTTCCTTCCTTCCTTCCTTCCTTCCTTCCTTCCTTCCTTCCTTTTCTTTGTGGATAATATGGTTGAACTAAAGGCAACCATTAGGTGTAAGTAGGGGAACTAATAGAAGGCTATTGCTTTAGTTTGGGTGAGAAGAGAAGCTGTCAAATTATTTATTGACACATCTTCTGGGCCAGACATTGGCTGGTTCCTAGAAATACAAAGGCAAAATATAAAATGAGTACCTTTAAAGAGCATGCTGCCTATTGAGGGGGTTAGGCATGCACAGTTGTCATATAACTTTGGCCATTGATGGTGGGATAGCGATAATGTTGTCAGATCAGGAGCAAAGGCTGAGTGAATGAGAGGGTACCATATAAGATGCGTTGGTACCATAAAAGATGCATTGGTACCATAAAAGATGCACTGGTACCATATAAGATGCATTTGTACCATATAAGATGCATTGGTACCATATAAGATGCTTTGGCCTGAAAGCTACACGGATAACCTATGAGATTCTTTTCAAATATAGGAGTCTATGATTCTATTAACGTTTCCAAAAACCTTTGTTTCAGCTAGTTTTGACTGTGACAGATTAGGATTGTGGGATCTCTGTTCTGCAGAGCCCTGAAGAAACAGGAATCTGATATATTTTTAGATACTTAAGAAGCAATGACTCCTCTTCTCCTCACTCATGTGCCCTGATGGTCCATTCATAAAGTGGAATGGGGCTACTGTAAGACCACTTACAGGTACATGTGTGCATGAGATGGTGTCTCTTTTTCAGGAGCCAAATCTGAGGCCAGTACTCCTGACTCTTGGCTGACCTAATCCCCATAACTCCTTTGAGTTTATTTTTTCTTCTCTGAAAAACAAATACAAATCTCTAAGAATCTAATGCTGGTTCTACCCAAATCACAAAGCTGTTGAGGTGATCAAGTTGTCATAATTGCAGAAAGACTTTGAAACCTATTTGAAATCCATGGAAAAGCAAATAGCTATCTAAGAGACTAGAAATGTGAATGGCTATATGAGAGACCTTGTTTTTACTTAATGCTCAATTTGCATAGGCCAGAGTTCTAGTTGGACCTCACGTTTGGTTGGACACACACGAAGAGAGAATGACCTCTCAGTAAGATGGGTTTTTTCAGTGCCCTTAGACAAGCACAAGTCTCCCTGAGGGAAGGGAAAGGATAAATGGAGCATAAAGACAGAGTTAGTCTAGTTAGCGCAGATCACTAGTATTTCAAATTTGCAAAGAGCTTGAAATCATTTATGTTAATTTCATTCCCATGCCTGTTGTGGGTGTGCACTACTAGCCTAATTTTATAGATCCGTAAGCCAAAGATAGTAATACCAAGTAGCTTACACTTGGCTTCACAGCGAATAGTCACAAAGCTGGGGAAAGAACACCTGGGTCAGACTGTGGTTACACCACCTGGGACCCACAGGCATCTGATAAGGTGGACCTGATGATATTCTCTCTTAATCACTTGTGAGTGGTTTTGACAGTGTTAGTCATTCTAGCCCTTGAACAGATTCTAACAAACAAATTTATTTCTTTTTCCTTCTTGGGATTGCTTTTCACCCATCCTTTTATTCAGATTGTCTAAATATTGAGCCTAATTTTTTTATGCCACTGTACTCATGACACCAGGTCACTAATTATTTCATTCATAAAACAACTACGTGTTGAGAAATAAGTGAATTCTGAGGCAAGATGAACATAAGTCAGCTGATAGATTGACATTTCATAGAGACCAAGGACAGCAGCATAGTGTTTCTAAGAATGCATGGATAATACTGTTTCCCAATGCATGTTTCATGGAACCCAGATCTGGGGAACATTAATTTGTGTTAATAAAACAATGAAAGTACAGAACTTAAACAAAAAGATGGTGCATTTCTAGTCAAGAAGATTTAACCTTTATTGAAGGTCTTCTGGGAGCATTTAAAATAATTCCTGAGATAGCTGTGAGTAGGGGATATAGTATAGAATATTTCCCAAGCTTATCTGGAAATGGAAATTTTTCTTTTCTTTTCTGAGGAGCTTGAAACAGGACTATGTTTCATAGATCAGTTGGGAAATATTAGGAAGTAAAACCTCCTGTTTTGGTTTCTTCTCTGTTTTTGTAGTTTTGATCTCAGATTTTGCCCAGAAAGTTGGGTTTCTATGCTTGCCCTAGAAAAGCCATCTGCTTCTGTGTTGAGCTGTACTCCACTCTTCCTTGCCCCAACTCTGAGTCCAAATTTTCAGAAGACTGTGTGGTGTCTGCTCATGCTTTCCTGTTTATACCTATTTTAACTTTTTAACTATTTTAACTTCTCTTTTTCTCTTGCTGACGGCTTCTCTGAGTTACTTAGTAGGTGACAGATGGAGGGCCATTATCTCAGCCAGGCAGGTTGATACACTTGCAGGGAGCCTGTGTCCTGCAGGAGTGCATATTTACTTGGGAATAGATTGCATATCCCTAAATGGTGATCCTTTAAGGTGACCAGTCTTAAGCATCCTAGTTGAAGCACAGAGAAGAGAGGCAGGGCACTCAAAGGAGCAAGGGAACTTGCAAGCAGGGACTTGGGGAAGGTTTCTTGAAAGAAGCTCTACCACAATCAGTTAGTTTAGAAAAGAAGAAAATGGAGCTTAGGCAGATGAATGGAAATGAGAAGGGAGAGCGTGGCCAAAGTTGTTTCCATTCATCTTTGAGAGAAGAGAGTGGAAGTTGCACTAATGCACTAGAGCCTTGGCACTAACTTCATTATCCTCTGATTCCTGGGGTCCGAAAGTGTGGGTGGAAATATTAGTGTGCCCCGTCAGAGTGGCTTAATAAAGTCGGCTGTGCCCTGCCATTGGTCACCATGGGGAAAACTCAAACCATATAAAACAGGGAGTCTGGTAGGGAGTTCCAAATTTTTGGAGCTCCTCTAAGCCCCCTGGAATTATACTTTTGCTAGTTTGAACTTTTTTTTTTTTTTTTTTTTTGTGGTACGCGGGCCTCTCACTGTTGTGGCCTCTCCCATTGCGGAGCACAGGCTCCGGACGCGCAGGCTCAGCGCCCATGGCTCACGGGCGTAGCCACTCTGCGGCATGTGGGATCTTCCCGGACCGGGTCACGAACCAGTGTCCCCTGCATCGGCAGGTGGACTCTCAACCACTGCACCAACAGGGAAGTCCTAGTTTGAACTTTTTATAAGTACTTCTAGCAGATCACTGCATCTGGAGGGCAGTCTGGGAGATTTCCAACACAGGACCCCTCTCCCAACATGCAAGGACAAAGCCACTCATTTTCTTTTCCTAAATTCACTTTGCTTTTCCCCATGCACATTTTAGTTTAACTAATTTAAAAGAAACACTAGACCTGCAAAACATTAGTGTCCCATTTAGACCCGTTTTTTTCAAATTTCTAGACTCTTCTGTGTTTGTCTCCTTCAGTTTCTCCACCCCAGCTGCAACGTATGTTTATCTTTCATGATGATCTGCAATAGAAGTGACAAAAGTCACAAAATCCAGTGAAAATACATACAGACACACAGGGAGAGAGGAAAAATAGAAAGTGATTCTCATATTCTTATAGTATTTTCAGCTCACTTGGGAGCAAAACATTGTAAAGTCTCACAAGGATGCTTGCTATCCTGAGATATGAGGCCAGATTGGTTGATTAGAGAGGTTTGAATCTCAGGGTGCTGGAAATAAGCTTCTAAACCTTTACCTTTTTCACTGGGTTTGAACGTGAATTATAGAGGTTTGAAACTGACTCAGAGGTCAGGAAAGTCTGCACAAAATGAGACGCTTTTGGCATTTTCAAATATACACAAAGGATATGCACATTTGTAAAGTTCTGCCAAACCCAGAATTTTGTTCCTGGAAAATATCATGAGTTCCAGCTGTGCAGAACAGGGGCCATGATGTAGGAAGACCTTAGACCAAAGTTTATTTGTCCTCCTTCCCCTCTAAATTTTCAGCTCCCCATTGCCATTTGTGATATTAACTTTGTGCTGGGGAAAATGAAGTGCAGAAAACGAAGTGAAGCAAATGTCATTCTTTGTGTGGGCAGAGGAAAGGGATGCCCATGCATACCATGAGGTTTTGGAGGTAAGATGTTGAGAGCAGACACCTTCCTGAAAACAGTGACTTGGTGGGGGAGGGGTTGTACTGGCTCTCTGTCCTCTTACAGAAACGTATAGAGCCTTCATACTCCATCTCAGAGCGGTTGTCCTCATTGAGTGGCGGTGAGTCCACAGGGCCACAATACTTGGGGTAGACTCTGTCCCAAAATAACAAACTGTACTTGCAACTATTTGCTATCACGGAGTTGAAGCTTGCTATCCTATGCAATTCTATCCAGTTACAAAACATAAAATCACTTTGGCTTTTTTAAAGAAATGAGAATATTTGAGCAAAAAGTGATCCTCTGTGATCTGTTTAAAAATCTTATCAACAGTTCTGACAGTTCTACAAAATGATATTTCTGGGTGCACGACTGAACCACCAATAGGAATAATTATTTTTTTCTTCTTTTAGCTCTTGTAATGAGCAGCTTTCTCCAGAAACCAAAGGAGTATATTAAACTCCACACTGCCCTGGAATTTTAAAAAGCTGAATATGACTTCATTTATACTAAAAGTCTTTAATTTTCACTGGTGATAAAAACAGAACCAAAGGATTTCGTACCAAAAAAAAAAAAAAAAAAGTTTTCTTTCCAGCCATTATAATCCCTACTCAGGGTTAAATGGCTTTGAACTCTACTAGGTAATCAAAAATATTAAATTTGCTTTGTGTAGTTTAAGATTTAAATTTCTATTTGTTTAGAAGTATTTCCTGTCTGATTATTTGCATAAAATATAGAGTATGACTAGATATGTTATGTAGCAATATATTTTTCTAACATTTCAATAGTTTACTTAGCTTATCTTTAATGCCTTATTACAAATCTCATCAAGACTAATTTATTGGGTGTCTTGATGGCTTTATCTTTGTAAACATGATGGATTGCAAAACAACATTTGTATATTTCAGTTATTTCCAATTTTATTTAAAATGTTACACTTTATATCCTTGTGGTAACCTAGATATCTATGAATCTTCCCTCCTATGTAGATATTGATATGGAAATTAATGAACACTGGTGAGAGGACCATGGTAGATCTTTGTCATATTTCTCACCTCTTTTTCTCTTCCCTCTGGTTTGACAGCACGTTGTGTGGTTGAGAGTATTTTTATGGGTATCATGTGTTTGACCATGTTAGTTAAAGGAGTAAGTGTGCTGAACAAAATAACTTCCTGGAAACCGCAATCATTTTTGACAAATGCTTCTTGGGAAAGCTCAAGAAATCTAAGTCCTGAATAAATCCAATTGGCACTGACTATGGGAGTGCTAGTTCTAGAGAGAGATGACATTTATGCTACCTTTACTAAACATTATGAAAACCTTTAAGCTTCAAATCCAAACTATGACCTTCGAGCAATGTCCTACTTCCTTAATAATATGTTAAATGTCAGATAAATCATTCTGATGGTGAATCTTCGGAAAACTCTATCATAATAATCAAATAGTCAAGTAATCTTAACAGGGAAAAAGAAAAGGATGGAAAAGAGCAAGAAGGAGGGTAAAGGGAGGTAGAAGGCAGAAAAGTGAACAGACTAAGGAATGAGGGTAGAAGTTAACTGCTACGAATTCTGCATATTTCCATGTCTAAGCCTTTGTGCAGAAGGGCTAGAGCATCTTGATGAAATTAGAGTGTGACCAATTGAAGTAAGTGCATTGAAATAATCACTCAGTCAAAATAACACCTTGTAAAAGGCATATAACCATCAGCTTCAGTGCCATCAAATACCTCTATCTTTGTGGAGCTTATGAAATCACTTTAAATGAACAAATCCTAAAGGTGAAGATCATGTCTAAATAGTCATCAGACTTTTGAAAATCATGTAGTTCTCCAAGTGTTGTAAGAGGTGTCATGGAAACAAAGATAGATATATTTAAATCCCTTCCTTGAAAAGTTCAGAGGTTAGTTAGGAAACTGACAATTAACTAGGAGTTGTAATCCAGCCTGGCATAGTATGAAATGGGTATATGAGTAGAAAGAGAGTTGACTAAACTAGCTGAGAGGGGTTTTAGGTAGGTCTTTGGTCTCCTTGGAGATGAGGATGACTGATTATTAGGAGCCTTATAATCCATGTTACAGGTTCAGACTATCATCCAAAGAGCAATGGGTAGTGTTTAAAAAAATTATTTGTGACACTTGTTAAAGATGGTAAGGAAGACTTTATTCAAGAAGGACTAGTACAATTGGGTTTTTGCGGTGGGGGAGAAAGATTGGGCTCAAATCTGAATACAATAAGAACAAGTGGAGATTTATAGCCAAAAATTGAAGATTTTTGTCCAATGAAGAGCAGATAAAAACCCAGATCACGTCAAGAACAGAGGGTATAGGAAGCAAATAAATGATTATAGAAACATTAAGGAGGTTAAATGAATATATTCCCAGCAATTCACACAGTGCCTGGCACATAAGAGGTAGGTGCTCCAAAAATATTTATTAGATGAAGGAACAAATATGGCATGTAATATATATATGTTAGTATTAATATTGTGATTAACATTACTACCTGGCCATCCCCAAATCAGTGAGGGTCCAGTCTTGATATGTATTATTATATGTCAGACGGCATCATAATTACCAGCTTTCCCATCTCTGATTGTAACATGTTAATCATCTCATTCCCAGTCATGACTGATATCTGAGAATATTTTTATTTTATATCCCAAGCCTTTGATCACAACAAATACTAAGTATTTAATTCCTGGGGTCAAAGAAAGTATTTTTCATTTAAAACAATGTGACAGATCATTAGCAGGAAATGTGTTTGCACTGACAATCATTCAAAACTTTCAGTCTAATCTCTGAGTCAAGAGTCTAGTTAACATGAGCCATTAAAAAAATTCTGGCTGTCATTTACTAGATGTAGCTAAAATCTGTGTGATTGTGAAAATCTCTCCATGCTTCAATTCCATCACCTATAAAACAGACATAATTATACTTATTTTGCAGGGTTTTGGGGAAAATCAAATGAGTTTTTATTTATAAAGTGCTTAGCAAGTGCCTAAAAAAGGAGTAGGTGTTCAAGAAATTTAAATGTTATTTCATTTAAAGTCACCAACTAGCAATAATGACAAGTGATTAGTGGGACTGTCTTCCTTTTAGTTATCAAGTAAATTTCCCTATAGAAACCAAGTAAACTGTTAAACTCCCCCACGTAATAGGAACATGTAACAGGAAAACATTCTTTGGGGGAACCGAGAGCTTCAGAAGTCTCAGTAATTATGACTCCCTTCACTCCTGACACTTCCTTAGGAAAACAGAGACCTTTCAGAACCAGTAAAACAGTATGGTCCAGAACTCTAAATTTCCATTCATGCAGAATGAGTCCAATAAACACCACATTCTTTATCCTTGCATTCAGTCATTAAGTGATCATTTAATGAGCATCTCTCACTCATCAGGCACTGTCCTAGGTATCCATTTGCATAGGTTACTGAGACACATGCCCTGCCCTCAGGTAATTTGCAATCTAATAAGAGGCACTGGAACAGAAACAGATGGTTATGTTACAGAGGAATTAGAAGTTTGTACAAGAAATGGTAAAAACACAGAGGACTCTGATCTATTGACAATGGAGTCATGAAAATTCCAAGCCATGGGTTATCCTTGAGGATCTAGCTCTCAGAGGAGGGATGGGAAACATGAGTGGCTGATCACAGCTAAGAGCAGCTGTTGGTGTCCTTTTAAATTTTTCTAAACATTTGTCACTTCCTGCATGCCCCCCTCTCCCACACTTCCAGGTTTATATGGTTATGGCATCCTATAGTTTGTCACTTCCAAACTACCGCTGCCCTTAGGTGGAAGAGGCATGAAGGACCCAGGTCCTTTCTCTAGCCTCTTGCGTCTGTACCATAAACCTGCTGTCTTATATCTGGAATATCCTTTCTGTACACATGCCCTGATAATCCAGGCTCTCCAGGCTCCTTTGATCTAACCCTTAAAGAGAAATTCATGACGCATTCCTAAGTCAAATTTCTGTATGTCTCTGTAGAGTAGATGAGCATAGATTCTTGTAGAGGGCAGACATCAGATGGAAAATGGAAATAAGTTTTGTCCTACATTATACAAAGAGAGGAAGAAGAGGAGGTGCTTTTAGCACTCACAAGGTGAGGTGAACGCTCAAAAGAATATGAAGCAAATATGTAATATTTGGGTTTGGGCCCAGCATGTAGATCCCAGACTTTGAATAAAGGGGAAGGAAGGCTATGCCATGATGTCAAAGATGTGATTTTTTCATGTTTCTTGCGAGCTAGTTTTCTCAGTATCGTACCATGGGCAGGGTTGAGGTGGGCAATGATGCTGAGGGAAGTTCTGTAATAATCTCATGAAACAAATGTGTTCGGAACTTGCCATATACAAAGGGGAAATGAAAGGAGGAGAGGAGTTGGAAGCTATGAACATGGCCCATTTTTGACCTGCCACCTATATTGCTTTTTAGTATGAGCTTCCTTAGGTTGTGACTTACTTCTTTGCTGCCACATTTTCCAGTGAAATGCTAAGACTCTAAGACCAGGAGGCAAGTTAGTTCATTTTCGTAGCTAATGGCTCTCTCCCACTCACCCCTACAGGTATTATCACAATGCAGTAGGATTTATTATTTATCCTTTGTGAAGGCAGGAAAAGTTGGGTGTGAAGAGGCTAGTATCAGAGCGTGTGATCCCTAGATAAGTGGGACATGGAGGGCTTTGGACAGGTGAAATGGGTGATCAGGAGAAGATCAAAGGAGAAAGTAACAGGAAGCAGGAAGAGAAAGGAGGGTGGTAACAGCTGGAGACAGTGGCTCAGGCAGACTGGAGCCCGGGAGGTCTATTGGAGGTGGTAGCTGGTCAACTAGATGGTGAACAGCTTGATGGGGAGTGGAATCCAGTCCTGGGTTGACAGTCCAGGGGGAGGAATGTGGTACTTACTGGAGAGACCTGACCACAGATCCAGGGACCGTTCCCCAGAAGGACTGGTAAGAGCAAAGCCAGTTTCTATAGTTAGAAAAGTGGGGGTGAAAAGTCTCAAGCTGGAGAGAAAACTGAGGCATTACTAAAAGTGGAACTAAAAATGATTAGGAGACCTTGGCCCACAGAAATAGTGAAAGGTCTTCCTGGGACTAGGGTCCAAGTCCAAAGCCAAAACTGATGCCAGGCTGGGTTGGTGTGAGTGTCAAGCTCCTAGATAGGGAACTCATCAATTCTCTCCACCATAGGACAGGATTGTTCTCAGGCCTAAGATAGTGTTGAGCAGGCATGTGGGAGCCAAGGGTGCCAATATGTGATGAAAAAGCTGTGGGAAAGATACTAGGTAGTTCCCTCTAATAAGATTCTGATACACATCTGGTAAGAATGATGGAAATAACCTCGATTCTCTGACAACAACATCTGACTCAGCCTACTCAGAGGGGGCCCACGCAGGGGAGCTAATCATGAGGCAGTTTTGCACTTTAGCCATAATGAAGATCATTGCAGAATGGGCTCCAGACACAACCAGAGACAGAAACGCTAGGTGCACCAAGGTATTTTTGCCACTGAAGACTCATTCTGACCTTAGGCAATTGGTCTGTGTGTGAAATGAAAGTCAATTCCACGTTGCCAGCTTTCTATAACCTTCAACATCCTATTTAATTTTCAACCATTCAACTTAAATTTTCTCCCTTTCTCCTTCCATGATTTCCATTTTAAAAGTAAAATTAGTTCCCTGATTAAAGTTAGTCTTGGGGGCTTCCCTGGTGGTGCAGTGGTTAAGAATCCACCTGCCATTGCAGGGGACACGGGTTGGAGCAGTGGTCCAGGAAGATACCCCATGCCTCAGAGCAGCCCTGCACTCTAGAGCCTGTGAGCCACAACTGCTGAGCCCACAGGCCACAACTAGAAGCCCACATGCCTGGAGGCTGTGCTCTGCAACAAGAGAGGCCACCACAATGAGAGGCCCGCACACTGCAACTAAGAGTGGTCCCTGCTCACCACAACTGGAGAGAGCCCACGCGCAGCAAAGAAAACCCAAAATGCGACCAAAAAAACAATTAAGTTAGTCTTGGACTAAATCTGAGAATTTTCAGCCCTTCATACTCAAAGGTGTATTGGCTCTAGCACAGCTGTTTTTCTTAGTACCTGACTGTGTTGATAAGGATATTTGGAGAAGTTTCCCAGGCTGCTTGAGAAAAGTATAATTGGCTAATATATTTCAGAACTCTATTAATGGATATTGCATTGGGGACTGTATTTTCTGCTGATTCCTTTAATTTGTGAAATTAAAGCACTCATAACCAAGGGACTTTCCTCTCCCTTTGACTCTCTGCTACTTTCTACTCTTGTCTTACATGAGATCCAGCAAAGAACAGGACTGGGGGGACCTATGTCCTCCTTTCAGCTCCACACAGAAGAGAAGAGTGCTCTAGTCCTCAACACTCTCATGCCCCTCACCCCAAACCAGCCTCCCAGATCCTTTACCCTGGGAGTATAGACCTGAGCTCTCGTCCTGACTCTGCTTTCAATAAAATATGGAATATTAAGCAATATTTTCTCAAGTAAAGGGGAAGACCTGGTCCCTGAGAGCCTTTTCAGTTCTACATATATAAGATAGGAGGAATGGGAGGAGTAGGACTGATCTAATTAAAATGCTTCTAGTTAAAAATAAAAAAAAGATCTTCAGTAGATTCACATGTATGTTTAAGTACATGCATGATAATATCAGCATTTCAGACCAGTAGGGAAATGATGGCCTTATCAATAAATTAGTGCATATGCAAGCCATGAACACGTTTATATGTCATACACCTTGTATCAAAGTAAATTCAAGACAAATCTGATCTTAATGTAACAAATGGAACCTTAAAAATACTTCAATATTTGCTGGTCTGGAAAAAAAATTAATTAATTAAAAAAATAAAGGCTTTGAAAACTACTGAAACAAGTACTTTAAAGCAAGAATTATGATCCAAGTTCATTCATACTCGTAAAGGTAAACTCTCTGATAAATAGTTTTGTGCTTTCGGAATAAGAAAAAATAAGGACGATGCTTCTACTAGATGACAGAGGTATATATAAAACAAATGATAGTTCAGATTTTATTTTAATTTCTATTTATTGAGTGTTTATGGCAACTTCTGTGCTACATTTTTTATATATGTCATCTCATTTAATCTTACAGCATCCCTATGAAGTTGATATTTGTATCCTCAGGTTTGACTTGAGGAAATAGAAAGAATGGGTGATGGTCCAAGTTCATTATACCATAATGAAACCAGATATCTAAGCTAGGTCTACCTCTAATGTTGTGCCTCTCTTGATGACTATGACATACCTCCGATTGGCTGAAGTGTTAAACTGCTTTTTGCTTCCTACTGTGCTTAAAGCTAGAAAAAGAGACACTATGTCATTACAAAAGCAATATCTAGAAATTGTCATGATGGACCAGGACAAAGGAAAGCAGTAACGAAAGATAAGGAGGATGAAAAAAGAAATCGATCTGGTTGGAAGCTATGATTCCTGAGGAGAAATCCCAGAAACCTATTGTTAGCAAGTCTAGCATTTTGGTGGTAGGATCTATTACTTACAGCACTAGGACGGTGTGGGGAGGCAGAGCTGTTGGAACGCAGCTACAGAAGGCATCTGGGGTCTGGCCATTAGTCTGCTATGACAGGACCTCCATCAGTAGCTAAGGGTACAGAGAGCACCCTTCTCATGAGAACAGGTTGATGAGAAGGTCAAAATTTGGCTAAATAATGCTGACATTTGCCAAGATTGTAGGCACGGAGAGAACCTCAGTTACTAGACATGAAAGCAAGCTGACCAACATGGGTGATGATGAGTGAAAATGTATGACCAGAGCTCCCTAAACTCACTGTTAATAGGCATTGCACTACCTCCAACCCTTACTCTCGTCAGCTAGCGGGCTGAGGCCGATGTTGTACTACTTGTCTTATCGAGTCTGGTTTAGGAGGGCAGAGCCTGTGTGAGATTTGGCAGTTTGTGTCTTTCAAGGAACTCGCTAATTTCATCTAAGTTATCAAATTTATGGACATAGAATTGTTCATAGTATTTATTTTCTTTTTAATGTTCATGGGATCAGTATTGATGACCCTTATTTTATTTCTGATATTGATAATTTGTGTCTTCTTTATCAGTAGTCTACTTTGAGAAGCAGACAGAGGCCAGGGTTGATACGCTGCTATAGCTATGTAATGGGCTAAGGTCAGCATATGTTAAAAACACTGTGCTTTCATTCTCTATTGTTCAGTTGAAGGTACAGAGTAGACATAGTTGGCAAGATGAATAAAGAGAAGTGGAATCCAACCAGAGGTAAGTGATGGTGAGAAACAAGGAAGCATGAGATTTAGAAATCAGAGGTGTGCGGCACAAACGTTCTAATAGGAAGTGTCATCCACAGACCAATAACCCATGCATCACACTAGATTAGAGATAGTACTGAGTGACCCTAAATGCCTCTTAGGGATCCCTAGCTTTGCTTCTTCAAGGTGATAGAATAAGTCATTATTTTCTATGTAGAGCTCTATCTTCAGTTATATTACTAACCACGTTGGGGAAGCACTTGGGGACAGGCATCATGTACTTATAATACAAATGTTGAAAAAAATCCAGCAAAGGTTTACCTTATACTGAATATAGAAGAGGAATAACTTATTCTAAGACTTTATTTGATCTTCAGAAATGTATATGAGTTTGTGACATATTTGATAATTGAATTGTAGAATTGGAAGGGACCTTTACTACAAGATCCTTTTAATTTAAAAATCAATTGACTGAGGTTCAGAAGGGTTAGGTGAAACATCTGGTAAGAGGATAAGCCAGGCTTAAACGTAAGTCTCCAAACCCCAGATCCAGTGTTCTTTCTACAGAGAACATAGTTCATCCTCAAATTTGCATTCTTTTTATGTATGTATTTATTTATTATATTTAATGACTATTTATTTATTTCAATTCTAATATTTTTTAACGACTTTATTGGAGTATAATTGCTTTACAATGGTGTGTTAGTTTCTGCTTTATAAAAAAGTGAATCAGCTATACATATACATAAATCCCCATATCTCCTCCCTCTTGTGTCTCCCTCCCACCCTCCCTATCCCACCCCTCTAGGTGGACACAGATAACCAAGCTGATCTTCCTGTGCTATGTGGCTTCTTCCAACTAGTTATCTGTTTTACATCTGGTGGTGTATATATCTCTGTGCCACTCTCGCACTTTGTCCCAGCTTACCCTTCCCCCTCCCTGTGTCCTCAAGTCCATTCTCTATATCTGGGTCTTTATTCCTGTCCTGTCCCTAGGTTCTTCAGAACCTTTTTTTTTTTTTTTTTTAGATTCCATATATATGTGTTAGCATATGGTATTTGTTTTTCTCTTTCTGACTTACACTTCACTCTATATAACAGTCTCTAAGTCCATCCACCTCACTACAAATACTCAATTGCGTTTCCTTTTATGGCTGAGTAATATTCCACTGTATATATGTGCCACATCTTCTTTATCCATTCATCTGTTGATGGACATTTAGGTTGCTTCCATCTCCTGGCTATTGTAAATTGAGCTGCAATGAACATTGAGGTACATGACTCTTTTTGAATTATGGTTTTTTCAGGGTATATGCCCAGTAGTGGGATTGCTGGGTCATATGGTAGTGCTAGTTTTTAGTTTTTTAAGGAACCTCCATATTGCTTTCCATAGTGGCTGTGTCAATTTACATTCCCACCAACAGTGCAAGAGGGTTCCCTTTTTTCCACACCCTCTCCAGCATTTATTGTTTGTAGATTTTTTGATGAAGGCCATTCTGATGGGTGTGACATGGTACCTCATTGTAGTTTTGATTTGCATTTCTCTAATGATTAGTGATGTTGGGCATCCTTTCATGTGTTTGTTGGCAATCTGTATATCTTCTTTGGAGAAATGTCTTTCTGAGGCTGATATCCCCATATCCTCTGCAGATTGCTTTGGGTAGTAGAGTCATTTTCACAATGTTGATTCTTCCAATCCAAGAACATGGTATATCTCTCCATCTATTTGTATCATCCTTAATTTCTTTCATCAGTGTCTTATTATTATCTGCATACAGGTCTTTTGTCTCCTTGGGTAGGTTTATTCCTAGATATTTTATTCTTTTTGTTACAATGGTAAATGGGAGTGTTTTCTTAATTTCACTTTCAGATTTTTCATCATTAGTGTATAGGAATGCCAGAGGTTTCTGTGCATTAATTTTGTATCCTGCTACTTTACCAAATTCATTGATTAGCTGTAGTAGTTTTCTGGTAGCATCTTTAGGGTTCTCTATGTATAGTATCATGTCATCTGCAAACAGTGACAGCTTTACTTCTTCTCTTCCAATTTGAATTCCTTTTATATCCTTTTCTTCCCTGATTGCTGTGGCTAAAACTTCCAAAACTATGTTGAATAAGAGTGGTGAGAGTGGGCAATGGTGTGTTACAATGGTGTGTTAGTTTCTGCTTTATAACAAAGTGAATCAGTTATACATATACATATGTTCCCATATCTCTTCCCTCTTGCGTCTCCCTCCCTCCCACCCTCCCTATCCCACCCCTCTAGATGATCACAAAGCACCCAGCTGATCTCCCTGTGCTATGCGGCTGCTTCCCACTAGCTATCTATTTTATGTTTGGTAGTGTATATATGTCCATGCCACTCTCTCACTTTGTCACAGCTTACCCTTCCCCCTCCCCATATCCTCAAGCCCATTCTCTAGTAGGTCTATGTCTTTATTCCCTTCTTACCCCTAGGTTCTCCATGACATTTTTTTTTTTCTCTTAGATTCCATGTATATGTGTTAGCATATGGTATTTGTCTTTCTCTTTCTGACTTACTTCACTCTGTATGACAGACTCTAGGTCCATCCACCTCACTACAAATAAGCTCAAAATGGATTAAAGACCTAAGTGTAAGGCCAGAAACTATCAAACTCTTAGAGGAAAACATAGGCAGAACACTCTATGACATAAATCACAGCAAGATCCTTTTTGACCCGCCTCCTAGAGAAATAGAAATAAAAACAAAAATAAACAAATGGGACCTAATGAAACTTAAAATCTTTTGCACAGTAAAGGAAACCATAAACAAGACCAAAAGAATGGGAGAAAATATTTGCAAATGAAGCAACTGACAAAGGATTAATCTCCAAAATTTACAAGCAGCTCATGCAGCTCAATAACAAAAAAACAAACAACCCAATCCAAAAATGGGCAGAAGACCTAAATAGACATTTCTCCAAAGAAGATACACAGATTGCCAACAAACACATGAAAGAATGCTCAACATCATTAATCATTAGAGAAATGCAAATCAAAACTACAATGAGATATCATCTCACACCGGTCATAATGGCCATCATCAAAATATCTAGAAACAATAAATGTTAGAGAGGGTGTGGAGAAAAGGGAACACTCTTGCACTACTGGTGGGAATGTGAATTGGTACAGCCACTATGGAGAATAGCATGGAGGTTCCTTAAAAAACTACAAATAGAACTACCATATGACTCAGCAATCCCACTACTGGGCATATACCCTGAGAAAACCATAATTCAAAGAGTCATGTACCAAAATGTTAATTGCATCTCTACTTTTTTTTTTTAGGCAGAGGTCTTCTTAGAAGCCCATATGATTTAAATTTATTTATTTATTTATTTATTTATTTATTTATGGCTGTGCTGGGTCTTCGTTTCTGTGCGAGGGCTTTCTCTAGTTGTGGCAAGCGGGGGCCACTCTTCATCGTGGTGCGCGGACCTCTCACTATCGCAGCCTCTCTTGTAGCGGAGCACAGGCTCCAGACGCGCAGGCTCAGTAATTGTGGCTCACGGGCCCAGGTGCTCCGCGGCATGTGGGATCTTCCCAGACCAGGGCTCGAACCTGTGTCCTCTGCATTGGCAGGCAGATTCTCAACCACTGAGCCACCAGGGAAGCCCTGTTTCACTTTTAATGTGAACAGCTAAAACTGCATTCATTTATTCAAAATCTATAGGCACTGGATCCATAGATACCACAAATCGAAAAAAAACAATGGCTAATATCTGCAAAAGGGAAAGAAGTTAGCATATGTTTGAACAACTGTTTATTTATCCTGCCAATGTAAAGAACTGTAATCTTTTATTACTTAAAGACACTTCAGTTTGGTTAAGGGATTGGTATGTGGGCAAATAGGTGGAACTGTGGCTTGGGGGAGTGGATCCACAGCCGCCAAGGAGGCTTGAAGGCACTTAGGTGTGCCTCTAGTCTTCAGAAGTGGCCGTGCATCTTCTGAACACTCATAGGGGAGAATATTATATGGATATTAGAATAGCTTTGAAGGGGAGCGAGCAGCAGGGTTAGAAGATATGTATAAGGAGGGCCATCCACTCTTACATTTTGACAATGTTGCATGTTTGAGCTGACTTCATATAATAGGCACCAGCCCAGGGTTTTCTGGATTTGTTTCTATGTTTTGTTTTGTTCAGTTGCTTATTTTTTTGTTTTTATTTAAGTACTAATTATAGTCAAGGTAATTTATTCTACTTCCCCAGAAATCTTTGTGTATCCTTGTTCCTCTTTCTTTTGGGTCAAGATCCCCCAAATTATGAATTTTTTATAGGTCCTGGGAATAATTAAATCCAGGTAGAAAACTGTGTCAAACCTCTGGTGTTTAGCTTATTCTCATCAAGTAAATTATGATTATATCATACTATCTAATAACCTGAAATAGCTCATGTGTTTCTGTTCCCTCATCCCATCCATCCATATCTCCTCTCATTTAGTGCTTAATTTAGTTATCAATACAGAGCTTCTCCACTGGCAAAGAAACTTTCATTTTACTGCATGGTGCAACAGAAAGAAAATATGACTTCTGGATTGAAGATCCAGTTTGATTCCCACGTCTTATTAAATTTATGAACAAATCACTTATCTTGCCAAGCTTCAGAAACATACATAACTGAACCACATTGGAAGCGAGGAGTATAGTAGTTCATGAAACTAGCTGCCAGACTGTAGTCAATAGATAAGATTAGACCTGACCTGGGTAACAGTGGGGGACACCAAGATCCCCAAAAAGGTGATCCTGAAAGTTACAGTCTAAAAAGGAAGCCAACAATTGAGAATTAGTAGACATAGCCTACATATTTGGAGGCATGCATATAGTAGACTTTAGAGCAAAATGCAACTCCTTCTACCAAATGGCATTGTTTTTGCCCAGGAGCATTTGAAGTGTGTCATCCACTCAAGTTGTAAAGCATTTTTACCTACAGGCTTTTAAAGACATCAGATGGAACGCTGAAAGTAACCAAGTTGGATTAGATTCTCTTTTAGAGTCCTTCTCACTCAGGCATTCTGTGATATACAAACGACGTTTACTGAAAATCTGTGAGCACCTGGATATGCACGTTGCAAATCCTGATTACTCACATATATACTAAAAGAAATTCCGGATGAGATTATGAAAGGAGAGATCAATTTTATTGGCAAAATTCAATCTTCCCTACTGAGCATTGAAAAATCTTGTTAAGGATGCCTTCAAAATCCCACTTTGACCAACATTCTGGAGATTAGGGGGCAGAAATACAATAATTTTTCTACCTCTTATATGCATAGCCCTGAGGCAGTTTCTTTGTTTCTTTTCTCTAAAATTCAGTTTTATTCTGTGGAGAGAATGTTCTTTCTCTTTCATAAGCGTTTTGTATAAATTAAATTAATCATTAAGAGTAAATGTATAACGTCGATTGACGTTCCTGGCAATTCTATAAATATTCTTTAAAGGATATTTTTTATCATCATTATTATTATTCCCAGTTATAGTCATTTCATAAATCTATCAAATAATTAGCAAACATTTATGGATGCCTAAAAAGGTACTGCGCTGAATACTGGGGATGGAAGGAAAAAATGTGCATAAGTTCCGTGCCTCAGTTAATTTGTTATTTAACTGGAGTAACACATCACCTAGACATGTGTAAATTGAGCTGCAGGCAATAGGAAACAGAATAATAGCACAGAAAGTTAAGCTCAATCTATTTCAATCCTATGAGGCAACCAGCATGGAGAGGTCCCTGAAGGCTGGAGCTCAGATGAGGTAAGTCCTGAGGTCTTGAGTTAGCTGGCAGCTGAGGCTGTTTGTTAAGGGGCATTTGTGTATGTGGGTGGAAGAGAGAGAGGACACATATAATTCCACCTTCTGTCATTGGTCTTCTGTGTTCATTAATTTAGTAGACACCCTGCTTTATAAGTTACATGGTTTCCCTGGTGAAAAGGAAGTTTCACAGCAGTATCTCCCAGATAAAGATGTGTCTCAGCATAATTTCAACCACAGTTGGAGACAGCCAAGCTCATAGAAGGTTGGATTACAGGATCTGTGTGGCTGATAAGAAGGGTGTTTGAAGAGGTCTGGAGAAAGCTTTCCCAGAGCAGAACCTAGGCTGGAAATGAGAGAGAACCTAGAGGAGGCATGAGTGCACAGTCGCAAAGCACATCGTGGCCACAAAGCAAATGACTTCCTCCTGTGGAATGTACCCAGCCTGAAAATTCAACTGTGTCTTCAGTATGGGGTCATATTTCAGCAGCCAAGGGGCTTCAAGCTAATATTTGTGGAAAAGCCTCAGGAGCTAGACCACATTACCTGGTCAGTGACAAGCAAGTGTGACCCCTGCATGCTGGTAGGATGCGTGAATCTGAAGATGAACATTGTTTCTATCTTGACCACATCTACTTCATTATCTGGAAAGCTGGAGGCTACATCCTGATGTGGTAGGAGGAAAATTATATACATAGATGTTTTGTTCCAGAGCTTTGTCAGTAGGTATGTCTTACCTGAAAGAGAGGAGGGAGGTGTTCCTGCTTGCGGAGGGATGAGAGGAGCCAGGGAGGGAGGGGGCAGCCAGGGAACACAAAGGAACAGTGAGAGAGACGCATTTATTCCAGAAACAACTTACTCAGCCAGTCACTTACTCTTCTTGCTGTTACTGAGGCAGAGGAAGAAATATGATGCTCAAAGGGAACTTTTTCATTCTTTGCCTCAGCCAAACCTCCTGCTGGCAGGCCCTGCCCAGGAGCCATTTTTCTGCAGCAACGGTCTCTGAGAGTTTAGTGGATGACCAAGGGCTGAGTGCCTAAGCAGTGAGGTGGACAGAGGTCCTCCACCTTGCCGAAGTCCCCATTCCCTTCTGCACCTGCTGAGGTTATCAGATAGCAAGGGCGAACGAGGGTGGGGCACCCGCATCAGACTGTGATGCAGGGTTCCACAGGAGGCAGTTACACCCAGGCGAGAGCGGGGCCCCACAGCCACCATCTCACAGAGCTTTGTGGGGCATCTCACTATTTGTGTTATCTTTACCCAGGCCCTGCCTCTGAGGATTCCAAATGCTATACAAACATTAAAAATAATCATTCTGCTTTCACTCATTAATTTACACCAATGGTTTATAGCATGTGGTAGGTCAATATTGGGCTGTTTATTGTTTGTTTGTTTTGCCTTTTGTTTGCTTTAGAAAAACAGATGTGGAATCAGCATGAGGGTCAAGTCTCAGGCACTAGCTTTCTGGATCAGCTTCTCTAGTCCGTCTGCCATTGGCTGAGCAAGGATCTACTTTAATACCCAAATCTTCTATCCTTGGTTGTGTAGTAGCTTCTCAAAGACCCCACTCTCCAAGCTACAAAGAAAAACACCATGTCCTCCATTCTGCTTACTTCTTGAGTTCTTAGTCAAAATGTTGTCTCTCTCATTGATTTTTTTGATGATCTAGAAACTTGTGTCTTTACTGCATTTGCTTATGGATGGGATAGAGTGAGGAAGGCAGGAAAACTGTTTTCCAGAGTCATAGAGTCATGTAAATACCATGTGAGTAAAGAGAAAGGGTATATATGTGAAAAGTTACTTATGTCAATTTTGAAAGCCACTAGCAAATTCTGAGTGACAATAATGTTTGAGCATAATGTTCTTCAAATCAAGCTTCAGAGTTTCCACAGAAAGTGGTGAGTGGGGCTGGGACAGTTTGGGATGAGTGAATAGACACTTCACTTCCAGTTTAATAGTAGACAGTCTACTTTATGTACACTACACACACATGCACACACACACACATAAAACTTACACATACTATCTTATATATAAAAAAGATCAAGAGGATAAAAAGAGAAGCCACAGACTGGTAGAGAATATTTGCAAAAGATGCATCTGATAAAGGAGCATTATCCAAAATATATAAAGAATGCTTAAGACTCAACAATAAGAATACAAACAACCCGATAAATGGGCTAAAGACCTTAAAAGATACTTCACCAGTGACAATATACAGATGGCAAATAAGCATATGAAAAAGTGCCCCACATTATATGTCATTAGGGAAAGGCAAATTAAAACAAGATACCATTACAGACCTATTAGAATGACAAAATGCAGAGCACTGACCAGGATATGGAGGAACAGGAACACTCATTCATTGCTGGTGAGACTACAAAATGGTACAATAACTTTGGAAGACAGTTTGGGGTTTCTTACAAAACTACACATGCTTTTACCATAGGATCCAGAAATTGACCTCCCTGGTATTGCCCAAAGGAGTTGAAAACTTATATACAGGCAAAGACCTGCACATGGATGTTTATAGCAGCTTTATTCGTAATTGTCAAAACTTGAAAGAAACCAAGATGCTCTTAAGTAGGTGAATGGATAATGGAGCCATTGGAATATTATTCAGCACTAAGAAGAAATGAGTTATTAAGCCATGAAAAGGCATAGAGGAAACTTAATTGCATAGTACTAAGTAAAAGAAGCCAATCTGAAGAGCCTACATACTGTGTAACAACTATATGATGTTCTGGAAAAGGCAAAACTATGGAGACAATAGAAAGATCTGAGTTTGGTGGGGGCTGAATAGGCAGAGCACAGAGGATTTTTAGAACAGTGAAAATATTGTGTATGACATTGTAATGGTGAAGACGTGTCATAATACATTTGCCCAAACCCACAGAATGTACAACACCAAGAGTAAACCCTAATGTGAACTATGGACTCTGGGTGATAATGATGTCAATGTAGGTTCATCAGTTGCAACAAATGTACCACTTTGGTGGGGAATGTTGATAATGGAAAGGCTATGCATGTGTGGGGACATGGACTAAATGGGAAATCTCTATACCTTGTGCTCAATTTTGTTGTGAACTTAAAACTGCTCTAAACATATTCTATTTTTTTTTTAAAGAATTCAGTTACTAAAAACATAAAATAACATTTAAATATTTATAAACTACATTTTTTAAAACAATTACTAATATTTTATCAAACAATAACAGTAGCTCTAAGAGCTTATTAGTAGTGGCTGACACATAGTAGGTATTGAATAAACATTTATTGACTAAATGTGTGTGTATATGTATGAGTGTCTGCTCACTCCTGCATACACACCACTCAATAACTGAAAATAATTTCAGTCTATAACCTGAGGAACACTCTAATTTAATCCAAGTTGGCCCTTTCAGACATAGTTCTACTCTACTAGATGAGGCAATTTCACCGCAAGAGGCTTTCCTAGAAGTTTTGTTTTTTAATGATCATCTCTGTGTTTTGTTTTATTTTTAAGCTAGCCAGTAGTTTTGTAATCAGACTTTGTTTTATAGATTTTGCTTTTAAAAATCCACTGAGTATTTCTGTATCCCTTGAAAGTTGACAGCAGAACTGGCAAAATGTCAAGAATGATTCACAAAAATGCCAATACAGGATATTCTTCAACAGAAGGAATGCATCTTTGGAAGATTCTCTGTCTGGGTTAATTAGTGTTCTTTCTGAAACTCTCACAGAAATATCTTAGGATTGCTTTTATTAGTGGGTTTATCCATAGCATAGAAGTCCTGACTGGGCTTTTAGTCTGGCCTTAATATAGTGATATCTGTTCTGACAATCCCTGTCTTTTGATTGGAAAAGGGATTTCAAGAAGACTCATTATTAGCTATTGTTATGAGAAATTGGCTCCACAGCATGGAGTTGAATCTTTGAAGTGATTTTTTTTCTAGTCCTAGAGTACAGATGGCATTGAAAGAAATGCCCTGTATTCTATGGAGTCAGATGCAGCATCAGCCCAGAATTGTACACTGTGGAAGTCCTGGTTATTGGTCTTTCCCTCTCTGCACTGCTCCCCCAAACCTCCCTACATGAACGTATCCTTTTAATCAGGGTAAGCTGTCTTCCCTGTTAAAATACATCAGATGGCATGCTGAAGGTTAAGTGAGGCTGACAGATTCTGAAATACCACTCCCCAATAAATGCCCTTTTGTAGCTTCTGATCCCTTTTTCCCTTTGCCTGTTTCCATTCTGGATTTTTTGATGTGGGTGGTAGGTGAGATAAGGTGGGGAGCATTTTATATCTTGAGGAGCTGTACGTTTTCTGCAATTGTATGCTGTTTAAAGCCATTTCATCAAGGTGGGGCAGACAAAAATAGCTTCTCCATATTTTTCCTTCTGATCTCCTCTCATTGCCCTGAGAAGTACAAGTCATACATACTTTCTAAATAATAGTTCTTAGATTTATTACATTTCTGTTTTAATAATCACAGATCATGTTTGTGTAACACTTTTTTAAAAAGCATATTCTCAAACATCAGTTCATTTGATGTAGCAGGGTAAGGAAGGAAGAGAAGGGAGCTTTTAAAAAAATATTTCCACTTTTTCTGGAAAAACTGAGGACTAGAGAGGTGAAGTGGCTTCCAAAACTATAACAATGGCAGAAAAGTCAGAACCATTATCCACTGATGTTAAATTTCCCTGTGCACCACCTGTGATGGAAACTCACAGAAAGGCTTCTGCCTTCTTAGCAGATAACAGTTCATTTACACCTAAGTTATTAGGCCCAAATTTCATCCCATCTCAAAAGAAGCATCAAAGAACTGAAGAACGTAAAGGGAGAGCGAGACAGGATCAAGCTGCTGAGTCAGAGAATGGCTGGAGATGAAGAAATGCAGGATTGCCGGACAAGGTTTAAGTTTTTATCATCATGAAATGTTTGGACAGAGAAGAACCAAATCATTAATGTGACTAATTAATAGTTTGAACATTTGTTGAGCACATACTACTATATGACTCTTCCAGGAACAATATTACACGCTTAGGATACAAGAATGATACATAGTCCCTTTGGGAGAAACACACTTAAACAAATACGGAAAAACCACACGTATAAGTCTTCTGGTTTAAGATGAAAATTTGAGCCCTATGCATTTAACTTAATTCCATTCTCTGCCAAATTCACATTTATATGAATATATACATATAATAGATCTAGTTAGTGTATGTATATCTATGTATAACTATCAGTGAATATAAATGTGTATATATGTGTGTGTGTACATGTCTATGTATATATACACACACAAACACACATTAGAGAAATTTGCTTCAGCATGGATAAGTAAAGAAAGAATTGTGTACAAAGTGTCATGTTGACAGTATCAAATTGAAGGCTGGACTGATAAACCCAAGGTCCAATAATTGTGAAGCCATATTACAAAGGATTATAACTGGGACAAAGGGAAAGTTTTGGAACAATAAATAAGTTTATCATACATGGCCAACCACAACTTTTATAGACATCTGTTATTTTCCTCAAATAATTCATAAAGTTAGAACTATATGCCAACCACCTCGATCATTACCTACCCCTTCCTGTCTCCTTTATTCTTATGCATTTGGGGTCCTATCCACCTCAACCTCGGTGGGCTTAACCATAGGGCTTGTGGCCAATGGAATGTATTCGGTGCTGACAGTGTACCTGTTTCAAGCTTGGGCCTGAAGAAGTATTGATATCTTCTGGTTTGGCTCACCATCTTGTGGTCCTGTGATTCACCCTGGGAAGCGCATACCTCAGATACCTGCTGTCCCAGGAAGGGATGTTTAGGACAATCTGAGTCTGACTTGCAGCCAAGCCCATCCTATCCCAGAAAAGCCATAGCTTACTCACAAAAGTAAGACAAATAAGTGCTTGCTATGGTAACGTATTAAGATCTTGAGGCTGCTTGTCGCACAAAATTATTGTGGCAACAATTTACTGATACACCACGGGTTCTCCCTTATTATACTCGGCATGGGACACACATGCCGTTTAAAGCAGGACATTAAAGAGGATTTGTTAATGTAAAGTCATGTCCATTAACGAGAGGGAGGAGTAGCCCCACTAACTTCATTGTGTCACAACCAACTTGAGAGGGAAATACATCCAAGTTTTTGCAAGTAGCAGCAAGATTTTTTGTTTTTGTTTTTGTTTTAACCATAGATTGCTCTCTGCAGTTTCTGGAATGCAATCAGGCAGAGGCACTCATCAGGGCAGGCAGCAGGGGCTGGAGGAGAAGGGTTGGAGAGACTGGGGCAAATTTTAATTTTTGGAGATGCAATTGGTGTATACTGAGGGCAGAGATACACAGAGCCTGCTGTGGACGTACACCTGGTAAGAAGGAGGCCTTGAGACCATCTCACAACCTGGACATTTGCACCACCTAGTAAACAAGGACCAGCTCTCTACTGAGCTGCTACAACAAGTATAAATGACAAACAGACACAGAGAAACAAGCTCACGTCAGAAGAGTAAAACTTTCTCGCTGAACAAACGCATGTAGTAATAGTTTCCTTCCCACTCCTCACTTACAACTCGTATTTTTATCTGGCAAAATAAAAGTGCAGAAAAGAGCGCGAAGCAGCCAAGTCATTGTTAATGTGTTGCTGAGGAAATTTCCCTATTTTAATTGGTGTTTTGTGAGTGGCTGCCAAAGCACTCTGGAGGGAGAGTCCAAGCCTGGTGCCCTCAGTCCTTTCCGTGCTGTCGACCGTGAAGTCATTCACATTGTGAGATTCAGGCTCACTTGATGATTGCCCAGGTCCTCCCCATCCCTTCAGTCCCTGCCTCTGTGTTTCAAAGAACTGGGGAGTTTGCCTTCCATGTATTGAATCTAAGCATAGTAAGTAATTTTTCTATCTAGTAATTCAAGCCTATATTATATCTTGGAAAAATATTCTCACAATATTGAGAATGTGAATCGCATCCTTCCCTGTTTGGTCACACCGATACAGTTTTCTAAAACATACATATTTTTATATAACATTGTAAATATAAATGAAAATTTAGCAATGGTGTAGTCAAATATACGGGCTCTGTTTACCATCTCTAATGGAAACTTGGAAGCATTTCCAGAATCTAATGAACAGAATTGACAATGGATTATATATGGGAGAGATTTGGAGGTTTGGTTTTGTGTGGGAGGCTGAGCGACGGGATTGTATAAGTAAAGCACATGTAGAGATAATTGAATCCTATTCTATGTAGCCCTAACATTTGAGGACCAAATAATGGAAAATACTACTCAAGAAAATTTAGAAGGAATTTTCAAGGTGGTAAGGAGAAAAATCAAGATATTGCACAGTCCTAGAAACAGATAAAAGAGATGGTTCAGAAAATTAGTGGGCAACACAGAATGAAAAATGCTGTTGGAAAGTGGGTATGGTAAGGATTAAACTGGCCATCAGATTGGAATGTTGAGTAGTCCTGGTGATCTTGGGGAGATTAATATCAGGAAAGGGCCTGGGCCAGATTGCAGGGGGTGAAGGCTGCAAAAGTCAACCACCCTTTAAGGAATTAACCGGCCATCTCTCTTTACTGTATTCTGATTATTTGTCTACTTTGTTGTCTTCCCCAAAGGACAATAAAATCTTGAGGGCAGGCATTATGTCTTTAATTTTTGTGTCACCTGCATCTCACACAGAGCCTGGCACATTATAAGCATTCACTAACTGTTCCTAAATGAATGAGTTTCCAGCTTGGGTGGTTGGTAAGCACCATGTCGACAGATACTCATATCACCTTTAGCAAAGGAGCAGAGAAAGCATGATCCCCCTGGAGAGAGTTCTCTAAATGCCTCAGCAAACTTTTCTGTACAACCTGGAATAGATGCATTGCTGAAGCTATAGTCTGCAGAAACTGCAAGGGTAATTTTAGGTCATCACGATGTCATTTCCCTAAATGGAATAACTAGTCTCTTGCTGGTTGGAAATCAAGTGTATTTTTGTCAGAGAGCTTTCGGTGCAGATACTGGTGATGGCCTTGCTGGTTTGAATTGAAGCTTTTAGCCCTCATTCTATAAGCACTGGGTTTGGATCCACATTTAAAATGGAAAAGGCTATTAAAAAATATCTGATAGCCCATTAAAGTTCATCGTTCTGTCATCTTACCATCTCCTCTCAAAAGCAAGTGCTGGGCTGTGCTCCTCTCCACTGGAAGCAGCTTTTACACTGACACAGCACACAAAAGCTGATTGTCTCTTCTTGAAGGGGTAAGATCTTTCCATCTCTGAATAGGTCACTTTTTAGAAAGCATTGTTCTAATCCAGCTAAGTTCAGTTTGATCATTTTCTCCCGTTCAGTCCTCGAAAAAAGCATCCATTTTGCAACTTTAAATTCCACTTTGATTTTTTTTCATACTTCATCTCTCATCAAGTTGTTCTTTTCCTCTTCCCCTTTTCCAAAAGATACTAGTGTAGTCATATCTTACTTGTGTATATATATAACAAGAATTTTCATATATGTATATATTTTTGCATTAAGGAGATTAAAGCAAATGGATGGATTCATTTGTCTATAAATAGTGGGAATTCTGGCCAAGTGTCTGTGGAACCCTAAAGATAAATAAGTTCAGTCTTTACCTCCTCATCTTTTTTCCTGTTGGAATGAACAGAGCAGATGGTACTATCTCAAATTAAGGCTTCTCCTAGGTCTAGCTAATTTGCTAAAATCCCTTTTGTTTCAGTCTGACATGAGGGTCCAGACTGATATTGTAGATAATAACCTCAGTGACAAAAGAATACTTAAAATGGCAAAGTCCTGGATTAAAACAAAAATTTCTTTCTTTCTTCTCCTTCTTCCTCACTCTCAAACCTTCCAACTTCCACTCCATCCAAGACATTTAAATGTCTGTGCCATAACATAGACTCAAAATTGCCACTGAGAAGTCTCTTACTGTCCAGTTCGCCATCTCTTCCTCCATAATGTTTCCCTGACCTGTATATCCACAGGGGTCTCTCCTTTCCCTGAAGCCACTCAGCTCTTATTCAGCCATGGGTCTGTATTCTTCATGTGTTACCTTGACATTTTACGTATTTTTTAATAGTGTATGGCTGCTTTGTTATCTTTTCAGGGTGAGGAGTACTAATTATTTTCAGTTTTGATTCTCTTTCAATCTTAGAGTACACCTACATATAGTAGGTGTTCAATCAGCATGTTTTTTGGTTTGCTGACTAGATCACCTTTTAAAAACTCTAATTTTATATTTCTGATTGCCGTTTTCAATTTTGCGTAACCTTTACTTAAATGCCTCTTCTCCTAGGCAACCAGTTTGGGTTGATCCCTTAGGACCTTACTCAAGAACAAATTTGTTTTATTTCAAAATGGCAGACGATATTTGGTTGTAACTTTGATATCCATTAAAGTAACATATAACTGCTTATCTGAAGGTCTCAGAGTAATCACAAATATTTGTGATTAATGACTTCACAAAACATTTCACTCATACGATTTTATTTTGTTTTGCAAAGTAATCATTTATAGTAAGTATACCAAGCATTACTCCACATTAGAGAAAGGTGGCATGTCTAAATTTGCTGAATGTCGCAAAGCCAGCAAATAGCAGCCTGGAACTGGAAACAAATTTTTCTGATTCCAAGACTAGTGTGGTGGTGTTCGTTTATCATTTGCTTGCTTCCCTTCTACCAGAGTGTTCTCCTGGATATTTAAAGTTTTGTGTGTTCATTCACTTGTTTCCCTGGAAATTCAGGGACTTTATATTGTTTTTATTTAGTTTTGTACTCTAACGTGGTAACTCTGTCTTCTGTGGCTACATAAAATGTTTTTCCAGAGTGAATGGCTTTTTAGCAAATTTGTAGCATGATATTTTAAACAGAGTCCTTCAAATGAAATTCAAAAAGGTTGGCATGTTAAGGCTGACCTTTACACAGAGTGAATCCACTTGGCATTTTCCATGTTTTAAGATGAGGCTTCTTCATGATTGCTTCCTCTCCCCACCCTCCCTGCCTTAATTATTCCTGATCTCTTATACTACAGCTTTGCTTAAGTGAACTCCATTGTATCTATCAGTGGCCTCCCAGAAGAGCAGGTCAAAAGCAATTACCATTACAAAGTGATTGGCTTTTTCTTAGTAGAACCAAGATGTATAGGAAGAGTAATTTTACCGCTTTTCTGTGGCTGAGTCAGTGCAGAAAGGGTCCCCTGCAGAACTCAGCATATCACCTCATACAAAGCAAGCTCCATAAGTATAATGTCACAATTATCAGCTGAGTCCTGCAGTTCTCCTGGTGAAAGGAAGACACTAAGCATCAAAAGCAGGATGAGGGTACATCTCTGCCCTGGGTTGAATAGTGTTCCCCCAAATTTATTTCTAACCAGAACCTCAGAATGCGGCCTTATTTGGATATAGGGTCTTTGCAGATGTAATTGGTTAAGATGGAGGTCATACGGTATCAGAGTGGGCCCTAAATCCAACATGGCTGGTGTTCTTATAAGAAAAAGAGAGGACACACAAGCACACTAATACAGAGGGAAGATGGCCATGCAAGGATGGAGGCACACATTAGAGTAGCTACAGCTACAAGACGAGGAATGCCAGAGAATGCTAGCAGAGGCTAAGAGATAGGAATGGAGCAGAGCCTCCCTTTGAGCCTTTAGAGAGAGTATGACCCTGCCGACACCTTAATCTTAGACTTCTAGCCTCCAGAGCTGTGAGAGAATATATTTCTGCTGTTTTAAACTACCTAATTTGTGATAATTTTTTGGGTTTTTTTTTGTTTTTGTTTTTGTTTTGCGGTACGCGGGCCTCTCACTGTCGTGGCCTCTCCCGTTGCAGAGCACAGGCTCCAGACGCGCAGGCTCAGCGGCCATGGCTCACGGGCCCAGCCGCTCCGCGGCATGTGGGATCTTCCCAGACCGGGGCACGAACCCGTGTCCCCTGCATCGGCAGGCGGACTCTCAACCACTGCGCCACCAGGGAAGCCCTGTGATAATTTTTTACAGTATCCCTAGGAAACTACCATAAGCTTTCACCCTTGAAAGACTTGTGCTTTCTGTGAGGGGATAGCATACCTACAAAACCTAGTACTAGGCAAAGGCTGCCTTGGTAGTTTAGGTGTGGCTCTGCCAGTTTGGGGAAGGGAATCCAGTGAACGGTGTGGTCAGTGTAGTGACCAGGCGAAGGTATGACTTGGGATGGACTTTTAAAGCTAAACGTGTTGCAGGAAGGCAGACCTCTTCCAGGGCCTGAAAGTGAGATGCTGTCTAACACTCGGAAATCAACTGTCAGAGGAGACACACGTGCTGCTAAAGCAAGAACTTTACTGGGAAGGGGCACCCAGGTGGAGAGCGGCAGTGTAAGGGAGCCCAGGGGAACTGCTCTGCCTCGTGGCTCGCAGTCTTGGGTTTTATTGTGATGGGGTTATTTGCCGCTTGTCTCTGTCCAGTCACTGACTCAGGGTCCTTCCTGGTGGCGCTTGCATCACTCAGCCAAGATGGATTCCGGTAGGACATATGGACTGGTGTCCCCTCTCTTCTTTTTACCTTTCCCGAATTCTTCCCATTGGTGGTAGCTTGTTAGTTCCACGTTCCTTACCAGGACGTCCTGTAAAATAACTCATGCAGGTGCTACTATCTTGCCTGGCAAAGGCAGGCGGTTTCAGTCAGTGGTTCCCCTAACAAAGGGAACATAGAAAATTATAAAGAATGGAGGGGAGACACATTCTAGGGAGATGACTCATGTGCTTCATACTGAATTTGGGGGAGTAGGTGGAGACTGTGGAGAGCCCATAGACTAAGAATAGCTGCAGGTGTTTGGATTGTCATTTTGATGGCATGGGGGTATTAAAGGTTTCTAAATCCTGAGGGAATACATTCATCATCCTTTCATTGATTATTGATAAGGTCACTTTTCCTTCTACTTCTAATATATTACAGGCTGTAGGGAAGTCTATATCGCTTAGAGGAAAGAAAAAGAAGCCCCAACTTTGATTTTTTTTTCCCAACACTTTGTTTTGAATGAATCACTGCCAGTTCTTGTTAGCCTGCTTTAATTTGACTTGACCAATGAGAGACTAGTGTCCTGTGAAACTGTTTCTCTGAGCCTGGCATGCCATGGGATGGCTATTGAGAGACTGATTATTTTGGCCATTTTCACTGGAAGGACTGGTTGCCTGGGAGGCTGCTCCAGGAGGGCTTCCTGCAACAACAGGCCAGGCCTCCATGTGAGTTCTACTGCTGAGCCCTATCTTGGTGAGTCAGGATGTGTCCTGTGCACTTGAACTCTGTGTACTTATATCCCTTCTCCCAGAAAGGGAGCCAACTTAGACAAGCCTTTCTCTTATCCTTAAGGACACCATGGCAAGTGTTTTTCTCCAACCATGATATAACATTATTGCCTTGGCTAACAATAGAGCAAATTCCAATTCCAGTGAAATCTGAATGGGAGAGGCTTTACTTGTGTACTGTGACCACTCTGGTAGCATTCACTATACCTGAGTATAACACTGTAGATTTGGTCTGAAATAGAATGGAAAATGGGATTCCATGATAGTATCTGTTTTCATACTTTGATTTTGATCAAAGTGAGTTGACATATTTGCCATTGATAACGAGATATTTTAAATGTTCAGGGGCTTCTTTCTCTTATAAATATTTATTTTATTTTCAATAAGTACATCATGCTATTGAAAGGTCCAGAAGTGAGTAGTTTAAATCAGTTAAGTACTATTCACAATATCTGCCATGTAGTAAGGATTCAATAACTATATAATGAATGAATGAATAAATTAACAAAGTAACACATATCTAATTTTCACACATATTTCTGACCACAAATATTTTCTAAATGTATTTTAAAGTATGTGTTTTCATAAGGTGTTTTACTAGATGAGATAGGAGTGTGTTCATTTTTGACATGAGGTTAAATTGAGTTAAATGAAAATGAATAAGACCCAACTCCTTCTCTTAATTAGTTCAAAATATGGTGGGTAGGCCAGGTCAGATTAACTAAAAGTTACTGTATAAAGTGATTTGTAATAGACTATCCTATCTGAGAAACAGTCTGGGGACCAAGGGTAGAGATGAGCAAGGAGCATTTCTTCACATATAGAATTTACTAGAGAAGGATTTAAAAAAAGGTCAATGACAATAAGCTGCATTATACTCCATGATAAAAGAAGGATAGAAGGGCAAATAGGCCAGAGAAGGGAGCCCTTGACTCTGTCTGGATCACACACAAAGACTCTGATGGTAGTGGCTAGACAAGGATCCAGTTATCCAACTAGTGTTCAACATGGAACAAAGCAGCAGCCCAGTCACTAGCATGGGCCCCAAGATCAAAACTCAGTAGTAATGCTGGGTTCTAGAGTGTTGGTCTGGGGATCTTCATTTACTGGCAGAAGTGACATTAAGCCCATATGACTTCTCTGATAACAGCTGTGTGAAGAGAAGGCCAGTAGAGGCTCAGATGTGCATGACACTTGGATATGTTGAAGGCCTTGGGGTAATCTTGAATCTGCCTCCAACACTAGTTGTACTTTGCAAACCTTTTACTGCTTCCTAGATTGCACCTGTTACCACCCCCAGCCTAAGTTTCCAAGAAGAATCTCACATCCCCTTTGCTGGTGAAAATTAGTAAGCAAGATGGCAATGCTTCCATTTTGATTGATATGAATTGATTCTCTGGAAAGGTGAAACTCTATAGAGGAGAGACCTAAGAAAAGGGATGGTTTTGACTGTGAACATCTCAGAAAGAAAGTTGTCATAGTGTGATTGCTTAGGTGGTGTAGCCTTAAAGGTAGAAAGACAGTGGTTAGTTGACTGCAAGCTTGCCGTGCTGAAGAAGCATCTAAGCTAGGCAAACCCTCAAGGACTTCTGGGGTTCTGATTTTCACTGCCTAATTTAGGAAACTGACTTTCACTGCCTGATTTTCACTGCCTAATTTAGGAAACTTTTTTTTAATTCTTGGAAAATGATGTTTCTGGATCATTTAATCCCTATTTTCCATGCCAGACGCCCATTCCTGTATTTTAAACGAGGTGATGTTAGGTCCCCTTAAAGACAATATGCTGTGCACTTCATTGGGGAACCAGAAGGGACTATAATTCCCCACCGAGAGGCATGATGTTTGCTTAAAAACTAAAAAGCATTGTTAGATCAAAATAAATTATCAGTAAGTATGTGACAAGGAGTTAAGTTACAGCAACTTGCTCACCACATGATTTGGTAGAAAAAGACGAAGTTAAGAGTTTTGTAATGTGATGCTTTTGTCTGGAGTGGACAGTTGTTCTCTGTGTGTCTATGCACATAAAGGGGATGCAGTTGTGAGTTTGTATGGGCCCCCTAGAGGTTTGGGAATGAGAGCACTGTGCATTCAAAACAGCACAAAGCAAATAGACAAGCAATACCTAAGCGAATGCTGTGCTTCAGTCTCCCAAATTTCCACTCAAATCCTTTCCATTCATCACTGAGACATTTCCAAGGTAACTTCAATCTCAACCCCACAGGCCTTTGTAAATGCAGAGTCAGTTTCTGGAATTTCTAGGGAGAGCTGAATGGAGCCAGCATTCTGCTCTGGTGCTGTCTGCATAGAGCTGAGCCTGAAGCCAGGACTGCCCTGAGAGAGAGCACTGTAGGTTGTACTCTGTGGGCTGGGGATACAGGAGATCAACAAGGGCCTGGCAGGGAGGACAGATCCTCCCTCTGGCTTCACTCTGGGCAGCACTCCTTCATCATGGGGTTCCCCATCAGTCTATGGGACCATATAGAAATGAATTACTTCTAGACTCCCACAGAAAGCATCTCCCTAGACATCAGACAGAACACGACTCCTAAGATGACCCTGTCTGGCTTTTTTCCAGCCTGAATCATTGAGCTTCAGGCCTCTAATCGCACTTGTAAGTTGACATTCAGGATCAGTGTATCTAGTACGTGTCTAAGTCAGTTAGGGCTGCTATAACAAAATATCACAGGCTGGAGAGCTTATAAACAAAAGAAATTTATTTCTCCCAGTTCTGAAGATTGGGCGGTCAAAGATCCAGGTGCTGGCAGCTTGATCAAGTCCAAGATCAGGTCTGGCAAGGGCTTGCTTTCTGGTTCACAGATGGTGACTGTTCACTGTGGCCTCACGTGGTGGAAGGGGCTAGGGAGCTCTCTGACCTCTTCTGTAAGGGAGCTAATGACCTAATCACCTCCCAGAGATGCCACATCTTAATACCATCACCTTGGGGATTAGGATTTCAACATATGAATTTTAGGGGACACAAACATTCAGGCCATAGCAGTACTATCTGAATCACTTTATCTTTCCCCAAATGTATCCCATGAGCACAGTGGGTTTTCTTTTCCTTTCTCATTTCAAAACGCCCCCCTGCTTCAGTGTTATAGCTGTCTTGAGGTGTTGTATATTTTGAATGTTTCCTAATATCTATATTAATCTATCTATCTATCCATCATCTATCTCCTTTATATTGTACTTTTTGAAGTATTGCAACAGGTTACCCTCAAAAGGCTTCCAGTTTTTTAGACTTTCCCTTGGCAGTTTAAAGAGATGTTATTAAAAAAAGAGAAAGAAAGAAAGAAAGAAACTCTCTTTTCCATCATCTGAGAATACAACCAGCAGAGAAAGAGGAGAAGATTTTGTAAGCATCAGAAAGAAGTCAATGCAGAGAAATTTCTCTGTTGTTCTGTGCTTCAGAATAACCTGACATTACCTTACCCTGAGCATAGAAGAGAGGAATCTCTGGGAATTTTTGTTGCTCCAGGCTCCAGGACCACGGCTGTAATGTTTATGGAAGTCTTAATATGATTTCTGAGGCTTCTGAGACAACTTTCATAAACACTTCATGGTCCCCATCATTTGTAGAGCTGCAAAATATCAACAGGACTTTGCCTTGTCTTTGAATCTGTTTTTCTATCTCTTTATCACTGACCTAGGCTCTGAGCTCCACAAAAGAAATTGACCATATTTTCCTAGCCTACCCCTATCTTTATATTTTCAATTCCAACAGTGTTCAGGTTTATTTTTAAACAAGTATGTTTTGGGTGATTGTGCTGGAGATGAGTGCTAACTATAGAAAAGGCAAATATAGGGGGGACAGGATACTAAAACCAAATAGGGTTAGAGGAAGTGTCAAGTCTTAGAAAAACAGACATTGTGATCATGAATAGAAAATTCACTGTATTTTCTTCCTAGGAAATTTCCTAGATGTCACAATTATTTTAAACCCCTGTAATAGAAGGCATATCTCCTGGAGTAATATATATATATGTTGTGTGTTTGTGTGTGTACACACGTGCCAAACTTTGCTGAGTTGAAACTTCCTTCAAAGAACCTAAAGAAGGAAATTGCTACACTTTGGTCCTCTTTTTATATATTTTTGCTGTGGGGTATTTTTTTTTTTTTTACGTGGTGATTATGACATCTCTCTGTTTATCATCAAGCAAAGTAATTATCTTCCTGTTTAACATGTGATCTGATCATTAATAAGAGTGTTATTGAAACCCAGCTCATTATGGAGCTTTGGTGCTCAATCTGAAGTTGTTCATCATCCCTGAAGCTCAGCCTGGAGAGTCCAGGTACCTCTAGATGTAGTCAATTCACATCTACAGTGAGTCATCAAATCTCTTTTTCTTAATGGTAAAGCTAAGAATTTTATTTGGTAGGCTGTGAGTGTAAACATACTACCCATCATTAACTTCAGGATTTGGCCACACCTGAAGCCTTTTTCAATGTGATGTTTATTTTTTTAAATTTTAGCCATCATAGAGAAGGGGTAGATAAGCAAATATGATTACCTGAATTATCTCATTTTATTCCAATAGCAGCCACATGAGATAGAGATAGAGATTACATGAGATAGAGATTACTAGAGTCTGTCATACAGAGTGAAGTAAGACAGAAAGAGAAAAACAAGTACTGTATGCTAATGCATATATATGGAGTCTAAAGACAATGGTACCGATGAACCTAGTGGCAGGGCAGAAATATCTTTATTTTTTGCAGACATAGAGAATGGATTTGAGGACACGGTGGGCAGAGGGGGAAGCTGGGGGGAAGTGAGAGAAGCATCAACATATAACACATATAACACATATATTTGGTGAATATAAAATAGCTAGCTAGTGGGAAGCAACAGCATAGCACAGGGAGATCAGCTCAGTGCTTTGCGACAACCTAGAGGGGTGGGATAGGGAGGGTGCGAGGGAGAAGCAAGAGGGAGGGGATATGGGAACATATGTATGCATATGGCTGATTCACTTTGTTGTACAACAGAAACTAAGCATTGTGAAGCAATTATACTCCAATAAAGATGTATAAAAATAATAAAAAATGCAGAGATGAAAACTGAAGCGATTAAAACGACATGGCCAAGATCACAGTGTGGACCGATAACAGTGCTCTTTGTCTTTCATTTTCATGTTTTCTTTTCCTGTTTTCACTTCCTCTCTGTCTCTTTCTACCTCACCTCTCTTTGTTTTTACTCACTTCCTTTATCTTCCTCTGATTCACTCTGCCTCTCAACCCTCTTCATCTCTCTCTTCTCAGCCTCTCCTTCTGTGCTTTCTCACTCCATTTTCCTCCTTGTTCTTCTCGCTCTTTTTCCTCTGTTTCTTCCTTCATTTCCTTATTTTCTTATAATGGAATATCTGTGATGGGAACCAAAACCAGAAGGGACCTCTCTTCTCTCTGCCTCATTCAATGGTAAGAGAAAATGGTAAGTCCAAATGGACTTTGGACTTTTCCTAAAAACTTCTACTCTACCCTCGTAGAGGAGAAGAGACCTTGGGTTTAGGAACATTGTCATGTTTTAATGTGAATCATTTGCCGTGAATACTCATAACCATCACCTTCTTATTGGCATTATATTTCCCAAGCAGCTACCCTTCAGGCCATGGAGAGGTGGGGTTTGGTATGAACAGTGACCCAAGTGCAGAAATCTCAAGAGATTTGGATGTAATTTAGTGTCCAGTGTTTTCAGAGGCCAAACTGCTAGAGTCAGAAGACTTGACCTTGAGAACTGTTTCACTTGGTCTCCTCTCTGAGTGTATGTTCATCTTCTTTGATGTGGGCATCATGATATCCACGAATATGATATCCATGGATATCATGATATCCATGAATTAGGCAATGGTCTCTTAAATGGAGCATAAAAAGCACCAACCATAAGAGAAAAAATGATAATTGAATTATATTATGATTATTTCATAATATATCAACACAAGAAGCCATTAAGAGAGAGAAAAGGCAACCCTCAATTGGGAAGAGTTATTCATAGTACACTTATCCGATAAGGACTCCTATCCAGAATACATACAGCACTCCTACAAATCAATAAGAAAAAAGGCAGGCAGTGCTGTAGAGAAATATGCAAAAACTTAAACAGTAAATCCTCAAGTGAGGATATCCAAATGGCCAAAAAACAAACGCAAAGGTACTTAACTTCATTAATCATTAGGCAATTCACAAAATCAGATGTCCAAATGATGAATAAATGTATGAAAATGTGATGAGTCAGGGAAGTGTGAATTAATAAAAATGTGATACCACTATACTCCCATCAAAATTGCAGTAATAATAAAATAGAACCATAAACACCTGCATGTTGGTGAGTACGTAGAGCCACTGGGACACTCCTGCAGTGACGGGATGGTATAAATTTCTACAGCCACTTTAAAATAACATTTGGTAGAATCTACTGCATTTGAACATATCAGACTCTAGGACTCAGCCATTCCACTTCTGGAATTTCCCAATAGAAATTCATATATATATATTCACCAAAGACATGCACAAAAGAATTCACAGTGGAACTATTCATAATACCATAGAATAATTACCCAAATGTTCACCAACAGAGGAATAACAAATTGTGGTTTATTCACAAAATGGGATGTTGCACAGTAATGAGAATTAACAAACTACAACTACATGCAACAGGGTGGTTGCCTTTCATATGTAATGTTGACTGAAAGAAGGAAGACACAGAAGAATAAATATCACATGATTTCATTTATGTAAAATTCCAGAACAGGAAAATTAATTGGGGGTTACAGAAGATAAGATAATTTTCTATTACCTCCTGTGCTGGAAGGTAGTGACTATGATGGGCCATGGGGAGACTTCTGTTATATTACTAATATTCTTCTTGAGCTAAGGTGGCTGGTTACAAAGATGTATTTCAATTCTGAAAATTCAACTAGCTGAACCCTAATGATGCATGCACTATTTTGTACGTATATTACACCTCCATACAAAAGTTAAAAAATACTATCCCATAAGTTGGCTTGGGATTTAGAAATGATGGAAATTCCTTTTAGTGAGTAGAAATACTTTCTATTCACCAGACATTCTATGCATGGGAAAGAGAAATTATGACCTGTTCCAAGTCAAGGAACAAGTTCACGCTAAGAAAAATTGATGCATCAATAGATTTGAACTCAGTGAAAAAGAATCAGGAAACTAAAGAAAGTAGACTATTTATGGATATGTTCCTGGATTTAGATATAAACAAGGCTGATTAGAAGTTGGAGGAAAATGTAGCTGACATGCGGTTCTGGTGGAACTCCAATTTAAGGAGTCTGTACTGAATGTTGTAGGTGATATAGATATGGATGTGGATATTTATATGGATACGGATAAGACATAGATATAGATAGATATTCATATAGATATAGATAGATACACACACACACACATACAGAGAGACACTGAAGAAATTTGATCAGATCCTACGTTGGAGAAGAAAGGGTAAATGGCCAAAGGACTGAATGTGGGGTCTGAAGTCCAACATGGCATGAAGGGGAGAGAGAAGATGAGGTAATGACAGTTGGTGCAAAGAATATAGACCTTGGACATGAAGTTACTGAAGCCTGTAAATTCTTTTTTATTGAACCAAACTATCATATGTTATGACAGAAATTAAACTCAACATCTGTTCTGAGTTCTTGCAGAACTGGAACTTCATTACAAGTTTATATATTGGTCCACACACACCATCTATATGTACAGTGAGGAATCTCAACTATTCTCACATTAATATGTGGCAAAACTGTACTTTTCATTTTCTAAAGCACCGTTTAAAAACCTGGCGGTTTTCTCTTCCTTCCCAGCCAAAATGGAGTAGTAGATTGCACTCCATTTATGAACCAGCAGTACGTTAACTTGCAGCGTGGGCAGGATTACCATAAATTAAGGCAAAACTACAATGCTAAGCAAAAGAACAGAATGTGTTTGGCAATGGGCTATCCTTGACCTTGTAATCATTTGCTTTAGTTCTAATCTTCACACTCCAGTAATCTGCCAGCCAAAGAGGCTTGTGCATTAGCAAGGTTTAGCTGTTTATAAAGCACATGCATAAATATATGTGGGGATCGTGTTTGCATACAGGGCGTGCATTTATGTACGCAGATGTATCTGTGTGGGGATGGGCATAGCTGTGGAGGTCTTGGGGGGATGTGGCTGTGTGGGTCTATGCAGTGTGTGTTGAGTGGGTATGTGTATCAGTGTGTGAGGAGGAGTTGGGGGTTGTCATGTGCACAGTTATTCTGGCAAGCATTTGCTAACAAAGGATTGACACAGCCAGAGATTTGTGCAGTTGCTGCCTAGTCTACTTAATTACCATAAATGCAGTCATCCCAGGGATCTTAGGGATGTTTTGGAGAAGAGGTCATAGCAAGAAGAGGTGACCTACTCAGAGTCACATGGATAATGGAGACACAATACAAACTACTTCTGAAAATGTAGAATGAATACATTTTTAAGTCCACTGAGTGATGCTGGTTCTGAGAGTTGTGATTAGATTCAGAAGTCTAAAACTGGAAGGTAAACAATTCCCATCTGGGGTACTCTCAGCATCACTTTCTCTATCTGCTTTGATGTGGTACAATGGTGCCCATTGTCCTACTTGCCAGAGCCTCTGGAGACTAAAGATGGAAACACGGGGAGAACGGAATGAGGCATTTTCACATGCTTATTGAATAGATCCTGGTATCTATGGGGTATGCACACACCGTGTACCCATACGTGTGTATTCCTGGCTTTAGGTAGTGGACTATAGACTGTGAGGTCAATATGTGGCCCTCCCTTTCATGCTTACTGATGTGTTAAATTTTTCTAGTAGGAAGCAACTTTTCGTATGGCAGGGGTTAACAATTGAGCATCCTAGGAAGCTTGGAGTCTTCTGGAGGGATAAGAAACTGTTTTTAAAACTTTTCCCAAGAGCAGGGCTGAAGACTGGAGCACCAAGAGAGTGCGAAGGTACTAGGAATAAGGAAAACATAAGAAAGAGAAGTAGGGTTCATGAGCTGAGTTTCAGGAGTGCAGTTTGCTAAGCATTGTCTCTGTGTGTGTGTGTTGGACATATACACACATGAACATGTATTGAGTATATGAATTATCAGCACATTTTTTTGTGTTGTGAAGTATTTAGGTGCCAAGATATAGGTGGTTCTTGGAAGTACTTGCAAAACATATGCTGTGCTATTTCACCATCTGTAGCCTAGGACTTTGGACTAGATTCTGTTGCTTTGCTTTGGAGCAAGGAAGAAGGAAACGAGCAGATTCCGCTCTCATTTGTGACTCCTCTGCCCTTACCAGCTCAGTCCTGTGACTCTGACCTTCAATGGATCTATTTCATCCTTCTCCCTGGGGTACTTGACCTTTCACAGTTAAGAAATGGCTCTGATCTCCCCTGTAAGGAGAACATTTTACCCCTTCAGACAACACTATAGAAGCAAGTCTTCTCAATAATGTCTTTGTGGGCTTCCCTGGTGGCGCAGTGGCTGAGAGTCCGCCTGCCGATGCATGGGACACGGGTTCGTGCCCCAGTCTGGGAAGATCCCACATGCCACGGAGCGGCTGGGCCCGTGAGCCATGGCCGCTGAGCCTGAGCGTCCGGAGCCTGTGCTCCGCAACGGGAGAGGCCACAACAGTGAGAGGCCACAACAGTGAGAGGCCTGCGTACCACATAAAAAAACAATAATAGTAATAATAATGTCTTTGTCCAAATTCTTCAAAACCATCATATTTTTTCCTCTTTCTTCGGGACATCATGAATACCAGTCCTAGGTTTAATTGCCTTCCTCGCCTTGGTGGCATGGGTTAGCTAAGACTAATCTGATCACTGTCTACTGATACTTTTAAAACAAAATCTAAACTCTTTATTTAGCTCAATAAAGCTTAATAACCAGACTCTGCCTATCTTTGCTGTCAAATATTTCACTACTATTACATATGTTTCTGCCATTTAGATGTATGTGAGGATACACCAATTTGCCACTCTCTAGGATGCCAATACGTTATTTCCTCTGCCTGGAAGGATGAGGGGCAGTAGGCATCCCTCTCCCAACCCCCTGCTTCAGCAGGCCCTCCATCCCTGCTGCCATGAAAACAGGCTTCTTATAACACTGTATAACACTGTGAACCTTCAAGCTTTACTGGGTGAGTCATGGAAAGAGGAACCTTCCATTTGTCCTCTAAAGATAAGGAGGCTCTTTTTTTATGAGGATAATGAGGGGAAAAATAGAAAGCAAAAGAAAAAAAAGCAAGTGACAAAGCATAGAATTTATTAAATGATACAAAATGGGTTCCTTATTAAAATAACTTGCCCTCAGATGACTTAGCTATCCCAGTTTTTTCACTCCAATCCTGCCTTGGCTGAGCCAGGGAATAAATAAACTTCCAGAGACCTTGGCCAGTATTCTGCCACTGTCTCAGGAGGCCTCTTTCCTATGCTCCAGGGGACACTGCTGATTCATATTGCTTCGTTCTGGGAATTTGAAAAGGGCAATCAGATGTTACAGTGCATGATTTTTCATCACCATGCTCACACAGAGGGCTGCAATGTGGGCACTGAGGGACATGACCTCCAGGATTCTCCCTCCCTGGATCTCTCTCCCTAGTATCCTCCCTTGCATCCCAATCTGAAATTTTAAACCTTGCAACTGCAACTTGCTTTTTACTCATCCTCAGGGTGATTCTGGCATGACCAAACTTGGAGTCGAGGAGACACACTTGGTAATTAATTGCTGTCTGGGGCCTCTTAATGACGCAGTTTGTCAGATGGAAAGAGGGATGAGATGGGAGACTTGAAGCACCACTTGTGGGGTGATAAGATCCATTCGGCTCCTGGCTGTCTCTTGGTTGCCATGACAACATCCTTGCTATAGGGCTCTGTGACTATGTGAGGAATGAATTTGTGGCAGCCTTTGGGAGTCAGTCCTGAGGCTGAAGGACCTCTCTCCCAAGCCCCCAGGGACAGTGCTTTCTCTGCTCTCACTGGTAAAGGGGGAGAATATGACATTGCATTTTGAAGCCGTTGGTTTGTGTGGTTCAAAGGTGTACTTTAATGCTGGGTTATGAGGAGTTGGAAACTGGAAGAGCAGAACAGGGTTCACTATGGCTGAGGACTGGCATTAGTGACGGTGAGCCCTGAGCTTGGGCTCAGACAGTAAACATCTTGGGAAGCCTTGGTGTACTGAGGCATCTTCATTCTCTGGAATGCTGGGTGATGGTGCAGAGCTGGCTTTTTAACTCATCACTTGCCCTGTGCTGGGGGTTCTCAGAATGGGTCCTGTCTCTTCCTAGCTTTCATATCTCTATATGAACTCAGTTTTTTTTTCCAGTCCATAGGAATCCCCACTGCATTCCAGTTCAAGCAGGGTCAAGTTTTCTGAGCTGTTTTTTTTTTTTTCCTAGATTTATCAAGGTTTAATTGACAATAAAAATTGCATATGTTTAAGGTGTACGACTTGAAGTTTCGATGTGAGAGGAAGTCTGTGGCGAGGACGGTAAGGCATGTTGAGGGTGAGCACTTTGCCCAATTCTGGGATCTTCTTGGCATCTTGCTCCCAGTGGCTGTACCCCCTCTTCGGATGGAGGTTGTCTGCACTTTAAAATATTTAGATGGAGGACAGTTTAGTCACCTTGGTTACTCTTAGGGAGAGCATTGTGAGAATTTAGAGAAATATCTTAAGTATTTTGCAATGGGAGGTGATATTCAACAAGAGGACACAAGTAGTGAAGGACAGCCATGAAACAGTTTTCTAAGGAGAGTGGCAGCCGCCATTTGGACAGCATTAGTTTCACTCGGTACTGGGAGATAAGGAGGGACTGCTGGTCAGAATTTGGACAGAGATGAATTGTTCCACATACAGGAAAGAGGGGAGTTAGAAATCCAGGGAAATTCAGGAATGGAGGCAAGAAGATCTAGATAGCAGTGTAGATGCTAGAACAGGGATGCATGAGAGAGAAGGTTGTAATCTCACCTAATGCTCCCTTAAGATTAGTACTAGGTTCTCTTATGAATTAATCTTCATTGTGTTACTCAATGTACTTTCCGTAAACCAAGATAGCAGTAAAGGTAACACCTCCTAAATCTGTATAAATCAAAGTACTTCCCTAGCATTATCTTAATGATACTAAACAGGTCAAGATGATTTTGCCTGTTTTCTAGATGAGAACATGTTGGGCATGTTTCTTGAATAGAAACATCTAATTTTATCAATTATTATTCCTGATATAATAATCTGCTTTTATAGAAAGTCTCAGACATAAAATTAAATTCAATTTGTATATAATTTATTTATTCAGCAACATGTATTTCTTTTTCTTAAAGAATAAAAGTGACTAACCCTAAGATATCAGAGGGAAATTCAAGTTATAGGGTTGCCTTGTCTACAGAAGTCAAGGGTCACCTTCCACACAAAGCTTAACTTCAAGGCTAGTAGAGAATTAGGTGATTTGTCTCTGGTTCCCCTTTTCTGCACTCAGGCTCTGTGAATTCTACCCTCATGTTCACTGTCATCCCTCCCCTGAAGTTCTTATTCTGGTCTCCTCAATTCTCAATCAGTATTTTCCTGTCCTATATTATGAAAAAGTGATATGTAGGTTCATACTCTGGGAAATAAGATCCCTGATCTCATAGATTAATTTATTACTCTTTTCAGAATATATATTTTCTTTTTAGAAAGGAATTTTAGGGAAAATCACACTGGAGTCAGTTTGCTGCTGAGAGAATAGAAGTCAGATTTTAGAAGACGGCCCAGCTTTTGGTGACTGGGTGGTACAGCATCCAAGGAGCTTGCCCTAACCAGTCCGTGTGTTTTATTAATATTTTAGAACAGCTTTGCTTGTTGGAAGTTTTGTATTTCAGACAGTACTTTTACCTTTGGGTCCTCCAATTAGATTACAGATAAGGGATCTCAAAATGTCTCTCAAAGGCCACAAAAACTCAGATGACTTTAGGGTCCCTTCAAGTATCTTATGAAGAGGGCGAAGTATAGTGAGGACCCTGAGGACTGTGGCAAACGAGAGTGTGTATAATCCACATCTAAGTGTTGATGTTTATATACAAATACATATCTATTTTAAATAAAAAATGTACCTTCCAAACTAATCTATAGCCATAAGGAGTCCAAAAGTCTTCAGTTTAAAAACCTCTGAATATTACTTGGATTAGAAAATTAATTACAAAATTGAAGGAGAAAATATCAGAAAGGGCCACCAATGAGTAACTTAGCTTTGATTCTTTAGTCATCAATGAATCGTACAGATTGATGCTCAGTTCATTCTGTTGACGGCTCTTCAGGCCACTAAGGCCCTGATGGGAACCTTGAATCATATATTATTCAGAGCCAGAGGTCAGAAATAGACATCACAGGAAGACATATTTCTGTCTCTGAGCCTCTGGCCACCAGGAAGGAGAGGTGGCCTTGGACAATGATAGCAATGACTCAGAGTAGAATCAATTCCTTACCCAGTTATTCAGTACAGCAATAATTCAGACTAGAGATCAGATTCTTGAAAGAATGGCTTGGGGTGAAATATGTTTTGTGTCTGATGATTGTCTATTTTGTGTTAAAAGTACTGATGATACGTCATTTTGAACTACAGGACTTCCCTTTTTCACATTAGATTCATACCTTCAATATGGCACATTACAGCTTCAACCCAGCCACTGTCCGAATCCACGCTGGGAATTTGGTTGAGATAAGAAGTTATCAAGTAACCGATTAGAATCACGAGGGAGTAGAGAAGGTGTTTTTCTAGTGGTGTTGCTTCAGGGGATGTGTTTGTTAGCACTTGGCTTTGTTGAAATGTGCACGTTACATTTGGGAGATCTTGAGAGGTTTTTTAAAGTTTAATTGCTGCAAATCTCTTGTTATCATGCTTTCCTATGAGATTTACACAGCCCTAAATGCTCTCCAGTATGAAAATTATTCTTTCCTATATTGTTTTGCCTGAAAAAGTAAAGTGTGCTGAGATGTAGGAAAGGATAGCATTCCTTCTCTGGAGTCAATAAAAGTGTATTAGTCAACTAGGGCTGCCATAACAAAATAACAGAGACTGGGGGTCTTAAACCACAGATGTTTATTTTCTCACAGTTCTGGAGGCTAGAAGTCCAAGTTCAAGGTACTGTCAGCTCTGCTTTCTTCTGAGGTCTCTCTCCTTGGCTTTCAGATGTCCATCTTCTCCCTGTGTCTCACATGGTCTTTCCTCTGTGTGCGCATCCCTGGCATCTCTTTGTGTGTCCAAGTTGCTCTTTCTTATAATGGCACTAGACAGATTAGATTAAGGCCCAGCCTAGTTTCATTTTAACTTGATCACCTTGTATAAAGGTCTGATCTCCAAATAGTCACATTCTGAGGCCCTGTGATTTAGGAAGCCCTATGAATTTTGAGGGAATTCATGCAATTCAGCCCATAACAAAGTGTAAGTGTTTTCGGGGTTAGACTGAATGATGGGTGAGGCCCCTTTTAGATCTATAAGTGTAGTATTCTCTGATTCTAGGACTTGTTTCACCTATGACTTCTGAAAATCAGACTTTCTTAGGAAGCTTGTTTTCTCTCTCTCTTGCATGCACTGGGTAGGCCAGCAAGCACCATCTTCCCCTATGAAACTTGAGACATGACCTCCTGCGTTATGGCCCAACTGTCTCCTACTCTCATCATCATCCCTATTCACAACCTGCTCTAATTCTTCTCTTAATCAGAAAGAATATCAAATAGGGAAGATACAAATGTTTTCTTTAAGAGAAATGATGAGAAATGAGAAATGATGGCAGCAGAACAAAAGCAGAGTAGAAATGTAAGAGATATTTCTAAGGTAAAATTCTAATGACTTGACTTATGAAATATGGTACATGAAAAAGAGGCATCGTGAATGCCTCTGTGAGGTCTGGCTTGTTTGAGTCTATGGATGGTGAAGCCATTAACAAAGATTACTAGTAAAGGAGAGAAGTTATTTTAAAAGTTATTTAAAGGCATATATATACATCTAAGTATACACATATAAAATACACATGTATACTACATATATAGCATTATAGGCACACACACACAGTATATATTTTACATATATATCCACACTGATCAATTTTAAACTGTGCCAGTTAAGCAGAGTGTCTGCATTCTTTCAAAGAGACCCAGTCACAGAACTTGACTTCTTAAATGGTTAACAGATGTATAGCCCCAGGCTAAGGTGCCCAAGAGAGCATTAGTTTTAAATGGAAAATGGATAAATGCAATAATTGGACCATATTTAAACATACGGCATTTATGTCTTAGACAGAATTACCTGTATTGAGAAAAAGAGTCATGTCGCTAAGGTTCCAGATACATAGAATTAAACATTATATGCATTAAATTGAAAGATTGCCAATCATGCAATTCTTTAGTTCTTTTGTACAATTCCTTTTTATCAAAAGATAACACTCACAACTCCTCACTAATTAATAATAAATAATGATTGGAAAAAGTTGCGGAATAAAACATTTCTAATAAACATTTCATTATGTGATTAAGGGTCATCAGAGGCATTAACTGCCTTACTAATGAGTGCATTGTTAATTCCTTGTTAGCACTTTGCCCAGGCACCTTGCTTAGAACACTGCTGACTCTTGTGAGAACATACATTGCAGTAAAAAGTAGAGGGGCTTCCCTGGTGGCGCAGTGGTTGAGAGTCCGCCTGCCGATGCGGGGGACACGGGTTCATGCCCCGGTCCGGGCAGATCCCACATGCCGCGGAGCGGCGGGGCCCGTGAGCCATGGCCGCTGAGCCTGCGCGTCCGGAGCCTGTGCTCCGCAACGGGAGAGGCCGCAACAGTGAGAGGCCCGCGTACCGCAAAACAGAACAAAACAAAACAAAACAAAAAGTAGAAATATCAGGCTTCTTTTATAAAAACAGCAAGCCTATGAAGTCCCCCTAATCTAAGATGATGTCATCATCCCTTGCTGAATTATTATGCAAAAGCCATCAAGTTAAGTTGACTATTGATAACCGAAATGGGATAGAAGCAGGTCTCTTGATCTTTTGCCAAAAAGATGAATCGCTGCTTGTGAGTTAAGCTTCACTTTTCTCCCTGACTTTAACTGTATTCTTCCTTCTTAAAGAAGGAGTTCATAGATTGATGCTGCTAGGTTTCACTATCACCAAATCCACAGGTGGACCACTTAGAGGTAGTATAAACCTAAGTGTAGAATTACTCATCTCTTCCAACCCCTATACAACATTTCCGTTTGGTTCAAGAGTCTGGGAACTTTTTCATTGTTGAAACATAGTGAAGTTGATCATTACAGAAGATGTCTAACCAACCTTCACGTAACCAACTCATCAGAATAATTTAGCCACGCACTCCGTTTGTAAACACACTGAGCAGTGTCCAGGCATGCTTATCTCATGGCCTACAGGCTCCTCACCCCTGTTCCTGTGCCAGTCTGTTCCCACCACTGCTGGGGAGCTTATCACGAGTCAGTAAATATGTTTATGCCGGTTGCCTTTGCCATTGTAATTGCATAACTCTATTAAATATTATGCAAATCAATGAGCCATAAGTGCAAGAAAAAAATGTTTCAGATTGTTTTTTCTAGGAGGGTAAGTTGCTAAAAATTTTGTGGAATTAGGTATAGTTAGACAATTATAAAAGATGAGGGAAGCTGTAAACTTCTAGAATTCTTGGTTCAGATTGACTCTCCAGAGATTTTGCATTCTCACTCTCAAAGATATCAAAAAAGAGAATTGTAGAGCATGCAACATAAACATGGCTTTTGTAAGAAAATTTTGTGGAACTGTCATAGAGGACTTGAACACAAAGAAAAGACTTTGGCCCTACAACATAAGCATAGCTAATAAATGCACATTTGTATATCTTAGGTGAAAATAATATGTTTAAGCAATGTGTGTGTTTTTTAAGGATTATCTGCTTTACAGAACTTTTTGATTAATTGACAGTTACTAACTCTGAAGGCACTAGATGAAAGAGCTTTTATTATATATGAGGAGTGAAAAAAATCAGTGTACAAAATATTTACAGCCTAATCTATCTTTTAAAAAATACTCTGTACATGCAAGCATGTACGTGTATCTGTAGAAAAAATTAGATGAGACTATTAATATTTAATGTTGGGTGGTATGCCTATGCCAGGTTTTTATTTCTTTTATTAAATTTTTCTGTATTAAAATTTCCTATAATTCATTCTTATTACTTTTATAATGAGATGATAAACCACCAAATGTTATTTAATGCCCTGTGTTTTGGCTCCTCTGTCTGTGACTCTGTGCTCTTAAAAGAGTTATCTGCTCTGTGCTCTTACCTCCATTCCCTTGGGCAGACTGCTCACAAGCCCCCAAAGAGGGTGTTTACAGTAGGGCTGGTCTGGGCTTCTTCCTGGATGATGTCCATGGGCTTCATTGTTGAAGAACCCCTTTTAATGTGTCTTAATTCCCATGTTTCTTCTTGATCCCAGGGACAACCTAGAGGTAACCTCTGGATGTTTCAGAGGCAAAAGTACCCCCTTTCCTGTGATTTAGTGAGCTGTGGTCACCATGATTTGGCTGAGTAATTGAGGCTGTAGGAAAATCTAGGCACTTTGACTCTCAGCAACATTTACAAACATTTCAAATTAATAGTTTACACACTTAGGTTTTCCCCCTTGCAGCCACGTTCTGAAATGAACCTGTACTTTTGAAATCACATGTGTGGTTTATTTTTTTGGTCATGGTTGAATTAATAGGGGGAGAAGTGATTTATTTGTTTGCTTTGGGATGACTAAACTGACATGAGGTAAACAGTACAACTAATGCTGAAAACTCAGAGGGAAGAAGGCAAACTTTTGCTATAGCTCTAAGGGGGTCTTAAAAGGAGGTAACACAGACGCTTTGTTACCTTGGACCTGTGATTCGTGCACCATAAAGCACTCTGGGGAACCAGAGGCACAAAGACTGCGAGCAAGGTGTCCAAAACATTGCCAAATATGTTCTAAGTATTTTCCAGTCATTGGTAAATGACAGATGGATTTGTGGTTATTTTTAGAATGGCTCGGCTGATTATGTTTACATCTGAATTTATTGTTTTCAGTTAGATAAAATTGAGCTTAATATTAATTATTCTATGATGTGCTTGCATTTTTCTTTTGTAGGACAGTAGCAAGATTTTTTTTTTCTATGTTCCAATATCACCGTGTCTTTGTGTCCAATTGTCTTGCAATCATTGGACAGATCAGAGAAAGCAAGAAGAGCAAGATCGGTGGTCTGAGTCTGCCTCACAGTCCTTCAGACTGTGTTTGTTGGGTTTGCTCACACTGCCCACGGGGCTCTTGGCCATCTCAGTCTGGGCTGCTCTCTGCCCCATCAGTAGGTTGAGTATGAGGATAAAAGTAATACTTAAGTGTATTGAGGTATATAAGTAATTTACATATCTTCTCTTAGTTTAATCCTTTAATAACCCTAAGAACCAATATCCTTTTCATTTCACAATTGAGAGAATAGAGGCTCCTTGAGTTTAAAATCAATTGTCTTATGATCATACAGCTAAGCAGGTCATAGCCAGAGTTCGAATCTAGTCCAGTTTAGAACGTTCTGAGATGCTAGTTGCACATGTGAGGGGATATTGCACCAGCCTGGACTTGTCCCCTCCATACATAGCTGGTTTGCTCACACATGGTGTAGAGAGCACAGAAAGGTCAGCCACACATATAACCCTCCACTTGGTGGTTCACTATCCATCTCTTCTACTCTTACCCCCCTTTCTTGGTTCTTCGACTCTAAATATTTACTCTTACTGTTTACAGTGACCTATGAAATATCTGGTAGTATTTTTTTGGTTTGCTTTTCTGTTTAAAAAATAACTTATGAGATATCATTTACATACAATAAAATATACATATTTTAGGTGTAGTTAATCCCACACTCCTCATTCCAAACCATCACTCATCTTATGTCTGTCACCATAGAATGGTTTTGCCTAGTCTAGAACTTCACTTAAACTAGAATCCTAGAGTATATACTTTTTATATCTGGTTTACTGGATGCAATAAAATGTCTGTGAGATTCAAGCATGATATTTTATGTCTCATTTTTATTGCTGAGTAGTTTCCCACGGTACAAGCACAACTCAAATTGTTTACCCATTTTCCTATCAGTGGACATTTGAATTTTCTAGTTTGGGGCTATTATGAATGAAGCTGCTGTGAACATTCATATAGAAGACTTTTTGTGGAAATGTGATTTCATTTCTTGTGGGTAAATATCCAGGGATGAAATTGTTAAGTTCTATAGTATGTATATTATAAAATTGAGAAGAAATTGCTTGATGTTTTCTAAAATAATTGTAGCATTTTACATTCCCACAAGAAATTCATGACAATTCTAGTGCCATATTCTACATCCTTACCAACACGTAGTATTAGAAATCTTTTTCAAATTGAGACATTCTATTTGGATGTGAAGCAATATCTCATCACAGTGTTAATTAGCATTTGCCTGATGTCTTATGATGTTGAGATACTTTTCATATCTTTATTGGCCATTCATATATTTTGTTGTTGTTGTTAAAGTGTCTCTTCAAACCTTATCCTAATTTAAATGAAAAGTAAAAAGTTGCCTTATTATTGAGTTGTCAGAGCTCTTTATATATTTGTGATTCAAGTCCTTTGTTACACTGTCCCACTTATATTGTGAATATTTTCACCCAGTTTGTGTTGACTTCTTAAGTATCCTCTTTTCTCTGTAACTGCACTCTTTCCTCTCCCTCACCATGCTGCCCACCCACCGTGAACACTCTCAGGTCCCACGGCCTCCTTTCTCCCTGAGTAATGCACTGTAACACTCACGATACAATCACTGGTTCCAGGAAACATCCTGTAGCCACCAAGTCATGAGCCCTCCCCTGGCACCTCCCAGCACCACTCCCCACCAGGGATCTGACATGCTTTTATAATTAAATGTGGTTTTAACTATCTGAGGTCCTCCCTTCCTGCTGCCTTTACCTTAGGGTTTACTTCCAGATACCAGTGTTCAGATGGTTGCTGTTTTGTTTGTTTGTTTGTTTGTTTGTTTGTTTGTTTTTTGCCATGCTGCACGGCTTGTGGGATCTCAGTTCCCCTACCAGGGATTGAACCCAGGCCACAGCAGTGAAAGCCCAGAATCCTAACTGCTAGGCCACCAGGGAACTCCTAGATGGTTGCTATTTTGAAGATGTTATGATAATCTTTGATTTCCTAATAACTGCTTCTGCCAAGCTGGTGACTTATGCCATGACCAGAACACACAGCACATTTCACTTAGTTTATGCCTTATACCTGTAATAAGGGAGATGGAGCTATAGAATTAGGAAACAATAACTTCAAATATAGGAAGCAATAGGTCTGGTGACTAACTATCAGATTTGGCTGTCTTTTCAGAGGTTGTATGAATGGTGCTATAATTAGACATTGCATTTTTAGCAGGAGGTTGAGGATATTTTTTATTTTTTGATGCCTGAAGAAAGGGAAATTGTCAGTTTGAAGTAATATAAACAGCTTGACATTGAATGACCTATGTAGCTTTCACCAATAGCAAATATCTTCTGGAAGAGGACACACTGCAGTGTAAAATGTAGAATATATTGTCATTTTCATTACAATACAGAAGCAGTGGCAACACACTCTGGTATGCCCAAGCTCTTTCAATCTGTCCCAGTGATTGACAGATTTTTGCTCATCTCAGCTCGGTTAAATCCACAGCAGAGCAGGATCAATTCTCACATGGGCATCAGGACTTACAGGATAGTGTTAGTGATGGGGCAAGCGTTCAGAGCCCACAGAATCCCCATGTGGGCCCAGATCGTGGCCCCAGTTTGGGACGTCAAAATGAAAGGCTTGGATTAGTATCCTCTCAGGTTCTAGGCTATCCGTGTAGCCTCCGCTGGGGCTCAGTGGGTACGAAAGTATGGGGATTTCAGCAGCCGTCTCTATGGGGGATCAGGCTACACTGGAAAAAACAGAGAATTCCCCAAATTTCTTATAGGGAACTCTGAATTCACTGGACGTATCTGAGATGAGGATGGGTCTCTAATCCATAAAAATATTGCCCTAGTTTTAAACTTCTTGAGCCAAGAGTATCCCCACCCTCTCTATGCCTGACTTAGAGAATCTATAGTACACCATGAGACAAAGAAAATACAAGGATCCCTTACTAAAAGATGCAAAGTTTAACTCCTATTCTGCTTGTTTAAGATTGGACTATATCTCAAGCTAAGAAACTGAAAAGCATTCTGAAGCTGTGAACATCAAAGTAGTTAGTTCTAACAGTTATACTTCATATACAAGAAGTATATGAATCATGCAGCAAGCAGGGATGGATTAAGGCAACGTTAGAAGTGCGAAATTCCAGTTCTCACCTGAATCCAAGTGGTTCACTTGTTTACGTTCTGAATGGAATTGCATCTGCGTGAAGAATAGCCTCATTTCAGAGATCCTGACATCAACAGCTGCAGTTGGGCTGCATCTATTATATATCCCACATTTCTTTCTTGACTGATGCCTTCAATCCTTTTGTCACTGAGACCAAGGAATGCCACATTAATCTTCTGTTTCATTATGATAACTGTGGTTTTTTTCGGAATTCAGTGCAGTTACATAAAACCAGTAGTCTATGCACAGGTTTTTTGGGGGGTCATTAGTAGCTTTGGCTGCCATAATTATTGAATGGTCCATCACCTTGAAACCCTTATCCTCATGGTTCTTCCTTTATGTAAATACTCAGCTGCAAGATGTGTGTTGTTTTTTTTTTCTAAATTATAAAAAACAGTCTTGTGGCAGTAGGTGCCCTGTCACCTCTGTGGAGAATGGACATTCTAAATGTAGTGCTCTGTATCAGGAATGAGAGCCAAAGAGTGGCGTCTGGGCTTCTGTGCCCAAGAAAATATTTTTAAAAGTAGATAAACTACCACCACTCCCTCCCCCAAGGTACACAGGAAGCTTAGTAAATAGCCATGGGTCAGTGGCATTCTGTCCTTGATGGACAGAACCTTACTAATAACCTGATAACTTCACCCATCTCCCAGATACAAGTGTCGTGGAAAACCCATGGAGGATTTGTTTTCTGGGCTCTTGTAGCCAGAAGTATGTCAGCTTTAAAGAATCCATAGTTTCTCAAGGATAGGTCTAACAACCATTGGAACCAAAAATTCATGTATGGGAGGAGGAGGTTAAAATATTTTAACAGAAGGTAAAACGCATTGCCTGAATTGATGATGTGGAATCTCTGAATCTCAGAACTTCAGAAATTTAAAAATAAGCGTGCTTGAATTTTCGACTTAGCGTGCCTTCTCAGAGAAGTTAATTATGTCCTTGAGAATAAAGATTTATCTCATCAGAAACGCTGTAACACTCTTCACAACTTTTAGTTGTTTTGTCAGTTATAATGGGAAATAAATGTTATTGTAAGCTTCTAGTAAAATTAAAGCACATCTTTTAAATAATTAAGCTTTCTGGAATTTTATTATCATTATTTTTTATTTTAGCTAACCCAGAATGCCAAAAGTACTGAATCAGAAGTAGGGGTGCCAATCTGGAAAAGTTTCTTTATTAAAACCCGCTTGCCCAGATGGGGGGATGGGAAAGGCAAATCCACAGGGCGGGCCTGGAGAGGGAGCCTGGAGTTGGCGCTGCTCTGTACACAGAGAGAGACCTCTGTCTAAAAGGGGTGAAAGCTGGGGAAGGTGGGCAGGGAAAGCCCAGAGGAAGAAAACTGGCTCTGGAGCTGGTCTGGAACTAACCAGATCACACCAACTTCCCTGTGTCCTGAAGTACAGGCTAATCCTGGTTTCCAGCTTCCCTTCAGTTCAGCCAATGTGCGTCAGAATCTACACAAGGTGCTTGGGATACGAATATCAATTAAACATGATTGTTTTCCTCCTGCTTTTCCTCCTCTCCTCCTCAAATTCTCAGATCATTTGAGGAGTACAAACCTTATTAGCTTTTTTTCACTTTTATTTTTCCTGGGCTATTATTTCATTTGGAAATGTGTTATCCTTCCTTTGTGTCGGTAGTAGAAGCTTATTGGAGAAAATTTTGTAACAATCAGAAAAATTATTCTTTTCGTTCACATCTTGATTGCAAGGTTGCTGCACCTTTTATTGGCTGTACTTCTTGACTTGTTATGGTTGTTGTTGTCTTCTCCTTATTCTTCCTTTAATGAGGAAAGATCACTACAATCTTGCTGTTCTAGGTCTAGGGAGAAATAAGCCTCTGGAGTGAGATTTTCTCCTTCAGAGATTGAGATGGAGGCCAGCTCAAGTGCAAATTGTCAATACCTGCCCATGAATTACCTGGTAGACACAGCTGAATCAAACAACAGTTGTGAGTATTGAAAGAATATGTATTATGCAAGATGTGGTCAGAAGGATAGAATTCACTCTAGATATGTTAAGTGGGAAGGATTTAATATAGGAAATTAGCTACTTATAAAACTTGGGGAAAGCTGGGGAAGCCAAGAGTGAGGGTCAGTTAAAGCAGCTGACTTTGTGCAAATCAAGAAATGTAGGAATTCCAGGAATTTATGCACATGATTTCAAAGACCCACAGCTCTAGGGTGGGTGATTCATAGGAGCAGACCCAGAAAGTTGTGAATCCCACTTTTGCTTCTGCCCTTCTGTCTACCTGCCACTGGAGGATGAGAATAATGGCTTTCTTTCTCTTCTCTCTTCCTAATTTTGTGTAGGTGACTTTCATTGATGGAATCTAAGTCAGAACCCATGAATCTGAGAAAGGTGCTTTCCAGGCTTCCAGACTTTGTGAGGCTTAGATGTGTATGTGTGGGTGTGAATGTATGTATGTGTATAACTTTCTCTTTTTTTTTTTTTTTGCTGGGGGGAGGAGGCCTGAATACAGATAGACAATCTCCAGCACATAGTAATAATATAAATAATAAAACTAATATTACTGAACTTCACCTCGTTCTACTCACCATACTAGCAACATTACATATATTTCCATAGTGACTATATAAAGGAATCACTAACACTATCCCTGTTTATTACATACTTCAAAGTTGATAAAAGACTAGACCTTAAATATTCTTACTACAAAAGAGAAATGACAATTATGTGACATGATAGAGGTGTTAGTTAATGTGGTGGTAATCATATCACAGTATATAAATGTATCAAATCAACGTGTTGTCCATCTTAAACTTACACAATGTTATATGTCAATTACATATCAATAAAAAACCTGAATTTTAGAACTATTCAGTAAGGTTATCAAAGCCCTGCTGCTACTAGGTAGCAAGTTGACCTGCAAATCTAGGTCTATTTTATTCCCATTCCTGGGCTTTACTTAAAATTATATCTTCTTTCACTGTTTGATCAACTGATGGTACAGAGGAGTTCCTATTTCTGAACAATTAATGTAATCTACGATCATTCTGTTGCCATAATGCAGAAATTACAATTCAGAAAATTCATCAATTTCCCATGTCTCCACATCTGCCCTTGCTAGTCATCTTTTTATTCCGTCAAAGCTTCATCTGTGCTTTGGTTAGTAGAAATTCCTCCAGGGTTTTGGCAGAGCATTGAGAAATTTAGAATTTCTAGTACTGTTTCAACTTGGTAATGTTTGTGTGTGTGTTTTCATAAATGCTGTATCAGGGCCACAGCTGAAAGGTCTTCATGGATCTTTTCAATAAAATATAATATCCATTAATAGAGATATGCAATGGATGCTGTAGAGAGGGAAGGAATAGGCAATACATATATCTTCCTATTGTGCTGACATGTCTTTAAAAAAATCCCATATCCTGCTTTTTAATTAAATAATATGGTGACTATAAGCATAGGTAGTAGAAAGAAGGTGTTTGGACATGGGGGAGCCAGCTATTAGTACTGGATTTGATATTGCCTACCTAACTATACTTTCTGGGCTTGGTTCTTCAAAGTCAAGTCTGAAACCATCTTTTCATACTTGAAATTGTAGTTAAAGGATAAATAGGATAAAATAATCATAAGAGAAGAATTATATACATTTCTGAAAGCTTTAAGAATTACAAAATTTTTCACATACATCATCTCATTTCATCCTTATAACCCAACTAAAAAGTAAGTAGAGTACATATTATATCCTTCACAAATGAATCTCCGGTTCAAAAGGTTTAAGAGTGATAGATATATTGTGTTCATTTAACGCTTATCTAAATTTATCTCCCATGAAGTTCCCATTGCGTTAGGACTCAGCCTTTTGCAACCCCTGCTTTCAAGTTTTCAACTCGAGGACACATAACTGATACATGTAATCTGTAAAGTAACAATTAAATAAGGAATACGGTGCGGCCAGCTAGATATGCATAGTGTCTAAATGAATTCTGTAGACACTGACTGCTGAAAGAGCTTTGGGAAAGGAGAAAGGCACACGGGGAAGGGAAAGCTTTGTCAAGAAAGTTCCCTTGGGGCTTTGGACCATGGATAGGAAGGGAGTAAATGAGATATTGGCCAGAAAACTGTCACGGGTGGTCCCCAAAGCAGTGACAAAGCAGTCCCCAAAGCAAAAGCACTTTAGCTAAACCTCTCCTATACTCCAGGAATCACGCGAGTCATCAGACATGTTTTGTTTTTTGGTTTTTGTTTTTTCCATTTAATCCCCACCAGAGCCCTGTGAGTTAGGTAAAATGGTCCCTTAAAAACAAAAATAACAACAGCAACGAGGAAATCAAGGACATAAAACTGAAGTTACTATTCTGAAAACATACAATTTTTAGGTGGTGAGGGCAAGATTTGAATGAGATCTGTCTGACTTTAAAGTCCAAACTTGGGACTTTCCACTGCACCAAAACCAGCCAAGTCCTGACTCTGCTCCATCACTGAGGTCACCCATCCATGCATTGAGCAAATGTTTCTGAAGCACTTCTTATGTTCAAAAGGAGAATATTGCCTTTTAGAATCTTGAATGAATGAGAAGAAACTAAAACTTACGGTAGGGTGGCAGTTCAACGTTTTTCTCGTCACATCCAGGGTACATCAGCATATGCCGGAATTCCATTTGGGAATCTTCTAATTTAGCACAGTACTCATAGGGTTTACATGGGGAATTTTCACCAAGAACGTGACCCTTTATTTCTTAGAGGCCCATAACATGATACATCAAAATCACTAGTACCTTCTGTTCCCCTACAAAACTGAAGCACTTTTTTCACACTTTATAATGTGCTTTTCCCCCTCTCAGGTCTAGAGTCCCAAATCACAGGGCAGTGGCAGTTGAAACGATTTGGATATGAGTTTAAGGTACAAAGTACCATCTGTTTCAAGCAGTTAGGATAAAGATAATGGGAGAGACAGTTTCTAAGATAGATGGTTATCGAAAAACAACATTTGGTTGAGGAATTACTAAGACAGCCACTTGGGTCATTTCCAATCTACCCAGTGTTCTTTGACAGAAGGAGAAAAAAATAGAGTAAAAACTGGGAAATGGTGTCATTCCCTGCCCTGTGGCTGTAGCTCAGGAATGGAGGTCCGTTGCATCACATCTAGAGAAGATACTGCAAGGCATCCATAGGCATCATTTGTGAGCTGTCATTAAATAAGATTGAGAGATGGTCAGAAATGCCACAGGCTGCCTTCCAAGGACTTGAGTGCCTTCCCTCTATAGGCATCGGCATGAAATGAGCTTCCACAGGGCTGGTGCCAGACTTCAGTCATGGAACACCCACATTTTAGGAGACAGTTTCCCAGTTATCTTTGGCAGAAGATCAAATAACGGAGGAGACCCAGGGCCTTAATTGGTACTGGTAGGAGCCCTGTTAACCTTCGTATTTGCACATTCTCAGTTCAGCTATTTTTACAGTTGCCTTTTTCAGAATTGTAGAGATGTAAGAGGATCTTATTTTCTTATTTGTTTGTTCCTCTTGAGTTCATCCACTCTGGTATTAAATCATATGTATGATTCTCTCTCTCTCTGAATTCCCCAGCATTAGTAGAGGCCTGTTTAAAATACAGAGACCCAAAGTGAAAATGCCATTGCAGGTCCAAAATACCAGGCACGCAGAAGACTTTTTTTTTTTTTTTTCTTTTGCCTGTGTTCGATGAAGTCTTTTTTGTTCACAGCCCAAGTGATTCCTGCACGTCTGCTCCCATCTCCTCTTGGCAATGTCTTTATGATGAAGTGTCCACTTTCTCCAAGCCCTTGTGGTCCCTGCCGCTCTTCTTCCCATTAACTGTGTGTGTTTCCACTTGTTGGTCTCCAGATGTATTCGTTAGCATTTTTCCAGTTGAATCTCATCCTGCTATTTCTTGCTCATATTGCTAACTTCTCCAGGGGCCCATAAGCTTCCACAGCTCTTGTGCCAAAATCACAGAGCATCTTAATACAAACCTTCCTTCAACATCTTCACACCAGCCAAAACCACAGGCTCAGTGGACTGCCAGCCTTACGACCAGCTCTGCTCCAGTGTAATCTGAGGAGCACCAAGTTTGAAGCTGAATCATAACCATGCCATTTCCTAGCGCTGTGACCTTAAGCAAGGTGGCCCAACCCTTCCTCACCTCCATTCTAAGAATGGTAACCACCTTGCACAGTCAGAGTATGAGGTGATGGTTGTCAAGCCTCTTCCATGTTCCCCGGTATGTTGGAGGCACCCCTCTCCCTCCTGGGAGAGCAGAGAAGAGCTAAGGTTGCTGGTGAGCACCCAAGGGAAAAGAGACAGTGTCACAGCCAGACAAGGCTGGAAACTAGTGAAATGACTGTCTTAAAAAAATAATGAACTGTTAGAACAAGGGGTGCAAAATTGATGGCCACAGAAAACTGACGTTTGAGGCAATGTTCCCCTTCTAATTCATGAAATATTCTTTTCTAAAAAAATTTTTAAAGCTTTATTTTATTGAAGTATAGTTGATGTACAATGCTGTGTTAATTTCTGCTATACAGCAAAGTGATTCAGTTATATATATTAACTGAATTTATATTTTTTCATATTCTTTTCCATCGTTGTTTATTACAGGATATTGAATGTAGTTCTCTTTGCTCTACAGTAGGACCTTGTTGTTTATCCATTCTATATATATTAGTATGCATCTGCTAATCCCAAACGCCCACTCCATCCTTCCCTCACCTATTAAATTTTCTTACTGCTCCTTGACAGGCTTCTAGTTCCCTGAATACACTATGCATGTCACACCTGCATGCCTAAACAACACCCTCTTTCTGTAGAACACCAATCCTCTCCCACTTTTTTGCTCACCTAGCACACTTCTATGTGGCCTTTGAGAGTCAGGCCAAGCATCATCTCCTTCAGGAATCTGCTATAACCTCTCCTGGCTGAATTAAGTACTTATGCTTCTGTGTTTCCACACCAACCTCTGCAAATCTCTCAGAGCACACATCACATTGCTGTGATTTGGGCTTACCTGTCTATCCCTAGACTAGTGTGTACACCTCTGAAAGGGAAGTATTCTTTGTATTCCCAGTGCCCAGAATTGTGTGATGAAGGCATGTGTGAATGAATGAGTGAGTGAATGAATGAATGCAGTAGTGACAAAACATCCCATCATTTACATTCAACTTTGGCTAATAGCAAGTCCAGAATGATGATTTTCAGACATGTTCATAGGAGCGGAGAAAGAACAAGCTCCATTGAAATGTCCTGCATGATGGCTGTCCACCTTGAACTGTCATCAGAAATGCCCTCTTCTCACTACCAGACACAGAGGAAATCAGGCTGTTCTTCATCTGAAGCTATTTTTCTAAATGTTTTACAAGAATAGAGCAGAAATTGAGGAAGCCAAGCAGCAAGGCAAGACCTGTTTGCTACAGCCATGTGCAAAAGTAATCCAGGCAGTTCTTATGGGGAGAAGCTCAGAGAAGGCCCGGGGCTCTAGGAGGATACAGACTGTGTCTTTCCATGTCTGGACACAACATTACCCATTAATCTTTGGAAATCTTCCTAATTTCTGACCCCTGGCTTGGAATAATCTTTCTCAGATCATCTCAATGTTAAGAGAGGACATCTTTGATTATCCTTTATAAAGTAATTCCCCATTTCCCTACTCACTTTCTATCACAGCATCAAAATTCACTTTCTTTCTATCATTCAGAACTTTATAAACTTGTCTTGTTTACTTATTTGTTTAGCTGCCTATGTCTTTTCCCACTATTCTAACTCCCTTATCCCAAGACTCTAGATTCCATGAAGGCAGAGATCTTCTTGGACATACATACTTAAGAAGCACTTGAGGACTGAATGATGCATTTCTCACACTGTAACATTTCCCTTCTTCTTTGTTTTTAAATTAATTAATTAATTTATCTTTGGCTGCATTGGGTCTTTGTTGCTGTGCGTGGGTTTTTCTCTAGTTGCAGCGAGCGGGGGCTACCCTTCATTGTGGTGCGCAGGCTTCTCATTGCGGTGGCTTCTCTTGTTGCGGAGCACGGGCTCTAGGCGCGCAGGCTTCAGTAGTTGTGTCACGAGGGCTCTAGAGCTCAGGCTCAGTAGTTGTGGTACACGGGTTTAGCTGCTCCACTGCATGTGGGTTCTTCCTGGACCAGGACTTGAACCCATGTCCCCTGCATTGGCAGGCGGATTCTTAACCACTGTGCCACTGGGGAAGCCCCTTCCCTTCTTCTTTTGATTTATTAATTTAATAATTATTAATCACCGACTGTGTGCCAGGTACTGATATAGTAGTGGGGGGGGGGTGCGTAGTTAATTTGAGAGAAATTAACTTGGAGGAGTTACAAGGGGGAAGGGTCATACTTGAAAAACAGTTGTCTCTGAGATTGCAAGGTAGGGCAGTAGCTTAAAGTCAGGTATCAGAAGTATATATTTTCTAGAAGTCCTTAGTATCCTAGAGATGGAGTTACAAGAAGGTAAGGACAAAGTTGACCATGTGCAGATATTTCTACCCAGCACAATCCCTGGCTTGCAGATGAGAGGCTGCCTGCAGAATCCCAGTGTTCCCATTTGGCCAGGCTACTGTCTAATCCTTGGGCGCATATTTAATCTGAAGTGAAGCTGAGCTCACGGGGAAGATCAGAATCTCAAGCTATGGATTCACATCACTCTTAAACCTTTAGGTCTAGGATTATTGGGTAATGAGGAGAGAATAGTCATTTACCACAACCGACATTTTTTTTGATCTTTTAAATTGTATAAACCCAGCATGTAGCCATGGATAAAATGGGAACTCAGTCACTAATTATTATTCTCATGTATGCTTTCCAAAAAGGCTCTTTCCCCTCTGGAGTCTGGGAAATATATGAAGGATATTCTGAAGTCAGTGGCTTGAGTTAAGACATAGTACTCTGTCTTGGAATGGAATCTTAAGGCAGAAGCCATAAATATGAAGGAAGAGTATAAGAATCAGAATGAATGCACTTGAACATGGGTAACTTGCCATTGTCAGAAGCCACTAAAACATCTGAAAGGTGGAATGTAGAGGGCTGACAATGGGCACTATCCCAATCAGGTCAGAGCTGTGAGTCTGAGGGTCCTGTTGTGGAAGACACCATCGGTGATGAGCATCATGAATTACATACAGAATTTAGGACCTACATTTTAAGAATTTCATTTTATTTTTCCATATATCTATAATTGCAAACACACACGCACACACACACTTTAAAATTTTCTAAAGAGAAACCAATCATGCCTTAAAGAGACTCTTTTTAATAGACAATGCAGCCAAAATTATTGACAACCTTTATGGAGTTCTGAGACCAGGACCAAATAGAGGCCAGTCAACTTGGAGAGGAAATTTTAATGCCAACTGATTTTATCTGTCTTTGTCTCTCAAAGTCTTCCTTTCCTTTTCATTCCCCAAAGACAAGTATGTCAGCATGTGCAACCATGATGAGATGAGGGCTGGGAGAGACATATGCAGAAGCAGAGGAGTGCTGCCATCCAGAGAGTCTGCACTCATAGCTACCGGGCAGGACATGATCCCCAGATTTGAGCTACTGTGTGTCCACATGAGGGACCACGGAGACTCACCCCCTTATGGAGTGGAGAGTGATGGGCAATGGTAAGAGCTGATCCACAGCCAGGTTCTACCTATGTTCTCCTAGCTGATGGTTTCTTCCTCCTTACTGTACTTCATCCCCCATGTTCTCCAGCTCCCTCGGTCTTGCCTCCAATATTTAATTCCTAATCCAAAATGTTAAGGGGACAGAGAACGAGGGATGGAGAAAAGAATCCTTTGGAGAGCATAAGAGAAAAGACAAATGACTGCACTTTACTAGATACTTGATATAAACCCAGATTTCTTGCCCCAGCTCCAGGGATACTGAAACGGAACCTTCCAGGGTGGGGCCCAGAATTCCGTATTAAAAACAAAACCCCTTGCAGGTGATTCTGATGACCTAGTCCACAGAGCTTCTTTGGGAAACACTGCTATAACAGATGTATGCATGGTGGACAGGAGATACACCAAGGAGAGGTGCTTTCTCTGCTTCCTGCTTCCTCACAGGTCCACCTTTAAAACCTTTCCCTGACTTTATAGGCTTCGCACCCTGTATGCTTAGGGAAGTTGTTTTACTTTTATTTGTTATTTCCATCAGCTGTCACTAACAAAAGGATGGTTCCTTTTGTCTGTGTAACATTAGAAAAAAAATTACACTGTGTATGACACATCTGTAGAAAAGTCTCTCACTTTATTACTACGGATTTCAGCTCATGTTTTGAGCTTAATAGCAATGTGCTTTAACACCTGGTCTGTGATATATTTTGGAATGCATTCAGGAGGCTGCCACCTCCTATGCATAATTTAAAAATATAGGCACCGTGTGTCATTTAATGGAGGAGAAAGCACCAACTGCAAACTGACCTTGCTTGCTCTTTGATTCAAGTGCTCTGCTAAGTTAATTGTCACTAAGAACAAAATAACATTTTATGAGAGACCATTCTCAGGGATTAACCCCTAAATCCTGATCTCACCCCCTGCTAACTGACTCGGCCAAGACCTTTATGATGAATATATTGTGTAAAACGGGCAAGGATTTTTCTCTCTGAAGCCCTGTTTGACTCCAAGATTGAAAGTTTCAGCAGAAAGAAATCAATTGTGTTACTCTGTTGTTGTTGTTGGTTTTTTCCTACCAAGAAGCATTCTAAGTAGACGGAGACTTTGGAAGTCTGAATACTTAGCTTGCACTTCTTTGCACTTCATTTGGAGAGAATCTATAATTTACATGGGACCCTATTTTTCCATCTGTAAAGTAGGCACAGATACATTCATACACTTTGAAGAAATTTTGAGAGAATTCATGGGAAAAGGGAAAATGACATCAGTCTGCTGATTCCAACACCCTTATTACCATCACCACCAATATAATTGCCCCAAACTAATAGTTTAGGATGTGTGAGTCTGGCCATCAATCCATTCCTCCTAAGACACTATGCCTATAATTTAAGTTACTGTAAGTCTTTTGAAGGGGCAAAGTTTATGTCCTACTTCTTGTTTTTCCCCTGCATAGTACAGAGCCGCTATCTGCTTAGTAAGTATGTGTAGCATTCACTTCATACATATTGCTGCTGTGGTTTACTTGGCTATGGTTTTGTGGTTCAAAGACCTTAACTTTAAAAGCTGCCACTCCATAGTTTACAAACTCTACCCTTACACAGCACCTCACCACCCCAGGAGCTCTCCTATGGAAGGAGCTGTGCCAATAATAATAATAGTTTATACTGTCTATTGCCTGTTTACCAGGCCTTATACCCAAGGGGCAGGTACTAATAGCCTCTAATTTTACATATGAGGAGAGTGTTGTGACAGTAACAGTGACTCACTCAAGGTAAGATTACAAACTCAGGAAATCGAATTCCAGAGTCCCCACTCCCAGTCACTACCCTGTCTCTGAATTGTAGGTACTCTGTTGTCCACTCGCCTCTCTAATGCTCTACAAGCCCCAATTAAATAGTACACTTCTGAGTTCATTAGTTTTATATACTGAGTTTTCTCAGAATAGTTCAAATGAACAAAATGCTTAGTGAATAAACCACTGATGTGTACATAACAGAGACAAATAATCTCTAATGTGTTCAGAAAATGTCTTTTCTGGAGCCTTTCTTGGCTTCATGTAACAACATATCATCAAAACATTTTCATTCAAAATGATAAAATTTAGAGTAAAGTGCAAAGAATGCCAACACTTGAGCCTATAATAAGTTTTGTTCATCATTTAGTATAAATTAAGCAGTATCTGAGCCACTGGGCTTGGGCTGTGATCCCTTTGCTTAACGCTCTTTGTTGCTGAGTACATTGATGCTATAAGTTAACCAAGTGACATATGATGATACTATCATGTTTATTGAATATAAGATACCCTAGATAGCAGGTACACCATGGTTTTATGTACCATTAAGACAGAAAAAAATACTGCAGCTAACTACATGAAGATACTCAGCAAATGCAAGATCAATTTAATTTCAGACATGTTAAAATATGCATCTTAGCCTTAATTGAATATAATTATCTTCAATTCTCCTGTGAAATTACTAGTCTTAAACTTTTATCTTACTAAAAGGAGAAATAATTCAACCTCTGTAGGTACAGTCTTGGTTAAGAAAATGAACTCTAGATTTGGACTTAATAGGTTAGAATCCTGACTTCATCTCACACAAGCTGTATTATATTAGACAGCTTACTTTCTGTTATTTAGTTTCATCATTTATAAATAGCAGTGAATAATATTATCTGCCTCATGGCATTGTGAAGATGACAAAGGGTAATTCACACAAAATTGTTTAGCACATAATAAGAAGGTTGCTTGGTACAAAACAGATGTTAGGTATTTATATTTTATAATCAGACAGGGAAATATTAAGGAAGGTTATGAGTATTTTGTTCACACGTAGAAAATCACCACAAATTCTTTGAAGTTCCTCCCATCAAAAGGAATTCTTTATTTCTCCACCTCTTGAATATGAGCTTAGCCATAAGACTTTCTTGGGTCAATGGGAAACTAGCAGACGTAATACGAGCAGAAGCTTGAAAAGTATTCTTTTCCACCATCATGTGAATGAACTACTAGAGGATGAAAGACATGTAGGCATCACCCCAGCTGACATCAAGCCATCAGACACATGAGAGAAAAACTACCCCCATATTAACAGCTTGCCAAATGCCAGGAATGAGTGTGAGGCCATCCAAGACCAACTAGCCTTCAGCTGATCCACCATCTGACTGCGACTGGATAAATGAGCTCAGGAAAGTGTAGCAGGATTGCCCAGCTGAGCCCAGCCCAAGATGCTGATCCATGTAATTGTCAACTATTAAAAAAAATGTTGTTTTAAGCCACTAAGTATTAGGGTAGATCGTTATGCAGCAAATCTAACTGATGCAACCATGGAGATACAACATTTCCTTGTGGCTGTTTTTTACTGTTTCTTTTGATGTGTCTTTATTGGTCTTACTTTTATTTTTAAGTGAAGTTCAACATGTGTAAAATCCTACTTTAATTAAATCTATTAAACACTTCAGCAAGATTTGAGAACCTTTCAAGTTTTCTACCTATATTTTTGTGATAGAAACAAATTTAAATTCCTTCTGAGTTTTAATTTTAAATTTTGATGCATTTAAAATATCAATAGTAAAGAGATGTTTAATTAGAGGTATACAGTGGTTTCTCTACATCTCTGTTTTGGAGTTTTACAAAAATAAATAAATAAAATCATGGGGATGGTAGGGAAGTATCATGTTGACACCTCACAACTTAAACAGGTCTTTGAAAGCCTGCTTGATTGGATTTTTTAAAAAGTAATAACAGGCTTTTAAAGCCTGACCACAATTAAAAATAAACCCACAGGAGAACCTTGACATGCAGAAACAATGCAAAGTCCCCAAGTGTCAAAAAAGCAGCAGAATGAACGTGCTGTAAATACAGACCCTAGACATGTGTTTAAAATGCTAACAGTGAGCTCTCAGAAGATGCTGCCCTTCTGGCACCAAGTTAAACAGCTCAATCCTCCATTACCCTTGAGAAATCAAATCAGTCTTTTCTTGAAGGTCCCAGAAGTCTGTGGAGGGCTGAAGAACTGTACGCTCCACTTTTAGGCAGGTCAGCCTCAGTGAGGTTGCAAGATGATGCTCACTAAAAGCAATATTTCAAAAACCCTTAGACAAGGCTGAACAACCACAGATGCAGCAAAAATGTCTGATTTGCTGTGTGTTTGCATTGAAACAAAAAATCCCATGAGATTCATTTTAGAAAATATATGTCAGCATTTGTAGCATTTCATTAATGTAGAAATCCATTCCCTGAAATTAGGGACAGCTTCAAAAGTGTCTGCCTCGATATAAATTTTATTTCCTACAGAACATACTACAATGTTCATTTCATTTTGAAATGTGAAGCACATTTACATGGAATTATTCCCATTATTGTAGAACTGTCATCATCAAATTATTATTATTAATAGTATTAGTAGTAGTATCAGCAGCCTAGGGAACTAGTGTTTATACAGAGTTTTTTTCTCCACCGGAGACTTACTTCACGGAGGGTCAAAGCTGTGCCTAATACACTTTGGATCCACTCTCTGCACCCCTGGGGTCTTTCAGTACCATCCTTGGCCTTTCACAGGTACAGAATAAAGCACTTTCTGTCAAATAAGTTTGCTAATATGTTTGCATATGTTTCCTCTAGCATATGTATCTTGCTTCTTTTCTATCTTCATGACCAGCAGAGCACTGAACATAAAGAAGGTGCTTAATATAATGGACTAGCTTTGAGGCCAACACATTCTCTGAGGATGATAATGCCAGCTAAGAAATAATGATTTCTACTCTGTACATTCTAAATTTTCATATATGTACTGAATCAAAAAAAAACCTCCTTCTGGCACCAGACAACTTGATTGGAAATTATTAACACTCATTTAATGAAAAACCAATTTGGAGGACTCTGGAAAAACTGGAGAGACAAAAATTAGAAATTCTCTCACAATTCTTTTTCCTTCTCACATTGCCAAGTGGCAATTAGCAAGGAATTTTCAGACTCATGCTTCATGATTATTTAATGATTAAGGAAAGGACAGATCTGAAAATCTGTGGGATTCTGCCAGGACACCTCTCTGTTGGTCTATGGACCGTCTCACTACTTGTTTATTTGTTTTGTTTTTTGTTTTTCTTAATTTATTACCACTGCAAAGGAAGATGTATCTTAATGTTTTGCACCAAAAAGAGATTACTGATAAGACAGTTTTCATCACACTTATACATGTTTTTGTAATGTGTCATTCAATATTTATACACCCATCTCTTCTAGCCATAACTGAGTTATTCTCAGGTGTGGACTTCTACCTTTTGTTTTTAGTGACTGGCATAGCATCAGTTGTATAATGTTTCATTTATCTATTGCTGGATAACAATATACCCCAAACCTTAGTAACTTAATATTACAGCAGTTTCTTTTTATTTCCAGTCCTGTGAGTTTATGAGCAGTCCTCTGCATTCAGTTGGCAGCTGACCTGAGGCTGGAAAGTCCAAGATAGCCTCATTCACATGTTTGTCAGGCATGTTGGCTGTGGGCTGGGCAGCTCAGTTCTCTTCCACATGGTCTCTCTTCTTCTATTAGTCTAGACCAGCTTCCCTAGTGTATGGTGATTGGATTCCAAGAGAAGGAAGCTCAAGCTGCCGGGCTTCTTAAAGTCTGGGCCCAGGACTGGCACAGTGTCACATCTGCTGAGTTCCATTAGTCAGTGAAAGTCACAAAGCCAGCCCAGATTCAAGTGGAAGTGAAATAGCAAACTTAGTTACTTGGTTAGTTTTCAGTAAATATTCATTGAATAATGAGTAAATGAACAATGAGAAAACCCAGTCCAGATGACAGCCAGACCTGAGAAGAATCAAATACTGCCAAGAGAATATAGGCATTTCCTTTCCTTCCTCTTTCCCTTGTTCCCTTCCATCTCTCTTTTTTTCTTTCATTCAGAAATTTTGAATAATAAGTCAGCATTTTCCAAAAGAGAATGAAGTGACTGGCATTCCAGATAGAGGAAACACCCTATGCAAAGAACTAAAGCAATGACATTACATGATGGGTTTGAGGAATAGCAAGTAATTAAGTGTGGCTGATAGTATGGGATGTCTGTAGAGGCGTAATGAGGAATGAAGCTGAAAATGCGTAAGGAGGAGCTTGTATGTCATAAAAGGAGGTTAGCGTTTGTTCTTTAAGCAGTGTAGAGGTGAAGGATTTGAAGTAGGATAACATCACGAACATCATGATGAGCTTTCTCTGTGTAGATCTAAAACGGACGATATGGACTCTACAAAAGTCGTGGTGGTTTTCTTCTTCACTGGGTCCTGTAGGTGCCTAAGGTACCTACCATGTGCTCAATTAATTTAAGAAGGTTGAATACTTGATTGATGAGTGAGTGAATCCTAACAGCCTTTGGAATCGAGTTTGAGAGCAGACTTTGGATTTTTCAAAGGCATTGCATATGTATTTGGAGCCCGTTAATTCTATAGACTGCTGGGCATTAGAGAAAATGTAAATTTGGCTCAAATTTCTTTATAGATTGTCACTTACCTAAATCAACAGAATCATTATACTTAGGGACAAGGTAGTGAGGAAGATAAAATGATGATTTTTTTAAAAAATCTCTCTTCTCAAAAGAGAGTTCTTTGCAAAGGAGAAATGAGGAGATAAATTTCTGAGTTTTATCAAGGATGTGGGGAAAGCTCAAGTGGACCTTCCTATTACCATTCTTGCCTTAGTTCCTTCTCCTCCTCCGTGCCCTCCCTTAGTGTTTGCTTTAATATCTCACGTAGCCTTAGTTATCTTCTTTTATTTTGATCAAATGGATGTGCCCAGGATGCTTTTTAATTCAGTGTATTCAGACACAGATTCATTCTGGAGATACTGCTGGGTAGCACTGGAATCCATTAATCCTGGTGTTAACCTGCCTCCCCTCTACCTTTCTAGTATCCAGAATTTTGTTGCAAATAAATTCATGATCACATTTCTAAAGATGTTACTTGGTGGGCTGATCGTGTTACTTGTAGCTGTTAGAGTCCAAGCTGGGATATTCAATGTGATGGTTTTAATGTCATAGTACTGACCAACTAGCTGCAGATGATGTAGATTCATATGCCATCCTCCCCCCACACATACATACACTCCTTTACAAACTGGGAAGTACTCATCCTGAGTCCTCATTCACAGGTGATGCTATGCAATATCAGTATGGATTGCTTATTTCCACTCCTGTGGTTTCCCCCAGGAAAGATTTTTCCTATATATGCCTAGATTCTTGCTCTATTTCCTAACTCACTCCTTTCCAGGAAAAGAGGAGTACATTCTGATTAATACTTCTTGGAGCAGGAACTAAAGCCTAGAAACACAGACGCTCCCCTTTTCTCTTTGGGATATGCTTGCATGCCCAGAGCTTAAGCTGTGGTCTGCCTTTGGCCACGTGGTAAGCTGACTTTTCAGGTGAGGCCTGTGGTTTCCTAGCAGTGCTTGTAATGAGGTGGGTAATTAAAATTCAACGATGTAGTATTAACAAGTCTACCTAGTTAACAGGCTTAAATCCATATTCTCCAACCTAGCTTTTGAGAGCAATAGATGTGATACACTCATCTTTATCTTCCTGATTAATTTCTTTCAAAGAGATCAGAACTGGGATAGAGAGGCAACAACAATTGCTTCCTCTTCAACTCCAACAACTACGACTGAAGTTTTCCTCTATAATTTGTTGTTAGACTCCTCTGAATGCCCTCTTACGAGATGAGAATGATCTCACTATATCCTCTTTTGCTTCAGTTAATAAGCTCAGTATTAATTCCCTCCAAAGAACTAGAAAGCAAAGTATTTTGGCTAAGACATGCATGATGGTAAATAACATAACCATAACTGCTGACAAACATGAACAAGACCGTGGAAGTCCAGAGGCATGTGATTTATTTGGAATTTCCCTGCTAGAGAATACATTTTTTTTTTTTTTTTTGATGAAGGGGAGGTAGCAGAATAAAGGGTGATAGTTTTCAATTTTTTTCTTTTGTTAAGAGAATCCCTTTGTTTGAAAACTTATTTTAAGTCTAATACATAGAACAGATAAAAACGATAGTGCCATACATAAAATGGGATAAAAAGTCCACAGCTGGGTACTCTCTCTTTTCCACTATGACAGCTCTGTGATACCCTTAGAATATATGGCTCGGATTCATTTTCAAGACCACGGGAAAAAGATGACTGCACTGGAAACCAGACACATGGGAATTTATGTCCAGAAACACCTCAACGAACAAAGAACATCTTAACTGGTAAATGCATTTTCTCAGCTCCTGTTGGAGACAACTAGTCTTTTAAATGCCTTCTGGCTTTTGTAGAATCAAAAGTAACATCTAAAACGTAGAAGACGACCCTATTTCCAAATTCCAGTGGACATTACCTTTCAACATTCTACTCGTTAATTGTCTACAGTGTTTAGAATAGTACACCTGGCACAGAGCTGATAGTCAATGAATGTTTGATAACTGAATGAGTGAATGAATGAATGAATAGAAAAAGTTGATCGCCGTCCTTAAGAGCAGCGGAGTGCAAGAACGAGGCATGCAATATGTACGGAAGAATCTCATTCAGAAAGTTTCTCTATTGATTTTTCAAAGATCAGATATCTATAGACCTAAAATTACGTTCTCCATCTTCAAAGGTAAATTTTCACAAAGAGAAACCCCTGTCTGTTGAAATATGCCTCTCACCTGCTGAAAACACCTGTTTCTGATAAATTTGGCTTCTTTATCTTACTGAGGCATTGTACAGAGACTACCCACAGGCTTTCCAGAGTAAAAAGTACAAGGAAATAATGTTGTTTTATTTAGGTGGCAGGACTGCTCATTGATAAGAAAAGCTCTTTTTCAGGTGTATCTAAGTTTCTGATTTCAGCCACCTTTTAAATTTCTTTCTCTGGAAAGTAAATACTAGGACTTTTTAAAAAATAAATATTGTCTTCCCACCCCACCTCTATCACATTTCCACCTCCAAACCATTATTGTTGACTCTTGTAGGAAGACCATCTATGAACAAGGGATTTGTTTAGTATCACTCTTTTGTATCTGTGGCTCCCATAATGTGCGCTAAAGTGCTCCAGAGTGCTGCAGCAACCTCACATGGGCCTTGCACGATAGTTTCAATGTCTGAGTGAAACGACAGTGTTTGTTGGACATGGTCCAAACTACTACCCAAAGTAGTTTGCAGTTTCAATACTAGATTGAGCTACTTTCCTCCAGATGATGTCATATCCTTACATGACTGGGCTGCAGGAGGTTGCTATGATAACCAGAAAATATGGTGTGAATATCATCACAGAACAGGAAATAAGAGTGAGGATGTCCAATCTGATAACAAGGTTTGTGAAGTTATACAGAATCCTCAGTGTACACGACCCATTAGTGACCAACTGTAGTTATTGAAAAATGAAATGGACATTTTATTTCTTTCAATGTATGTATATTTTAAAATGACTACTAAGTTGTTAATAAATGACTATGATTATTTGGATCTAACTACTTAATTAATTTGGTTCAGAGGCACTGCTCTAATGATGGCAGATAGACAGGGTTCAATTTCTAAAGAAGACCCTCAGGACCCAGAATGATAGTGCTTACAAATCTATGATTTATTAGAGGAAAATGACACAATTTAGAAACAGCATTAAAGTAAGGATATGCCTTGCAGTCAAAGGCTGCCGCACAGCAAAGGTTCTGGGGAGACCCGGCATGAGTTTCAAAAGTCCTCCTTCCTCCAGGCCATACTGGATATACTTCCTCTCTTGAAAGCACCTCAGAACCAGGGAGCCCAAGACGGATCTTGGCAAGGGCTTCTGAAACCATTAGTCTCGGTTATCAATAAACAGTGCCATCAAGTTGATACAAATACCCAGTGGCCCACTGTTACAAAGTCATGCTATTAATCAGTACATTTCATACCTTGAGCAAGGGTAAGTGCCCTGAAGGACCATCTCTTACGTCAGCAAAACAACCTGGGCCAATGCCAAGCCTGCTGAAATTTAGCCCCCATGGCAGGGGCATTGTAAAACAAAAAAGTACCAGGCGCTAAGGTACCATGATCCAGTTGTTTGCCAGAAAGCCAGTCTTGTGGGCAATGTTTTCGGCTTCATTTCTGAACAGAACATTCATCTTCAGAACAAGTAAGAGCACAACACTTACCAGGCCTCTTGGTGAAAAGAAAAAAAAAAAAGGCAAAACAATGGAAAAATGAAATTTAAAAAAAATTAGAAAAAGTATCAAAAAAATTAAAGCCTTTAGGTCTAAGAATGAATCATATGAGTAAGAAAGCACAGGACAGATTATTTTAAGGATCATATACTAGTCTAGCAAATATGCGTTAGAGATTATTTTTTGTTCGAAGTGTTCCTCTTTGGTCCTCATCTCTTCTTACTCAAGCTTTGAATAGCTTTGCAATCTCACCCACTGGTCTGATTTACACTACCATCTACAGGCTGATGACTCAAATCTACATCTTCAGCTCAGCTGCCTCCTGGGATCAAGCTGAAGCCATGCAAATTCAGGTACTCCCTTTACAATGTAGCAGAGGCTTTAGAAAGGCAACATATCTGCAACAGGCTTATTATTCTCCCCACTCCCCAATCTTACCCTCAAACCTGCTTTTCTAGCTCAATATCCTGTTTCGGCTAGTGGAACCAACATGTTCGATGTTAGACAACCTCAAAATCTGGCAACTTTGTCCTGTAATTGCCTATATCCTCTTAGGATTTTTTACAGCTACTGCAGAGCCAGTGCTGCATTTTAGAATTTCCTCCATTATAAATGATCACAGTTGTCTCCCTCTCTTTAGTAGTTTTATCCTCCATTTCTTCCTCCACATTTCTGTAGATCACAGTAATCACTGTGTACAGTTAAAACTATGTTATTTCCTTCAGGTAAAATGGGCTAATAGCTCCCTAAGGCCAACCCAAGTAAGTTACTGTTTCCCATCAGAGTGCTCAAGGCTCTCTGTGATCTGGTCCTACTCTCTCTCCAGCCACACTGCTCTTCTCACTGGACTAAACTACACTGGCCCGACTCCCACTCTGTGCTGTGCCCAGGTGGTTCCCTCTGCCTGGGATGGCTTTTCCACATTTCCTGTCTAGTAACTTCAAATTCAGGCTTCATCTCTTCTAGGTGTTATAGCAGGGATTAAGCCTAAATGGCTCTTTTTCATGAACTGGTGAGCTAATATTCCCCATGTAACATCTAGTTACTGTCATTCACAATCAGGGGATAGGAGGGTTGCAGAGAAGACTCAATAGGGAAGAAATTTGACGTTCAGATGTCTAGAGATTAGAGAGTGTGTGTCACAGCCAGTGTCTACTATTGAATCCATTAGAGGGAGAGGCTGCAGGTAGAATATAAAGGGAAAAAAATGATGCAGGACATTGTGTGAACTGTGCACAAGCAATAGGGCTTCAGAAGCAGCTAAGAAAATGCAACATGGAGACTGGAAAAGGACACAGAACACAGTGTGTCTCCCACAGGGTGGGGCCTGAAAGGATCACACTGCTATTGGGCAAGTCAGTGGCGTCAGGTTTGGCATGCTGGGAGGAAGGCCGAAGGTTCCGTGGAGGGTACCTCTCTCCAGGTCAGTGAAGAGGAAATCCCTCAACTGGTTTGTAAACAGCGAACATCAACAGGAAAGCGAGATCAGAACAGATAAAAGAGAAACATATTAGGAGCACATAAGACACATCACCTGGGGTCTCCAGGAAACACCTGAGGAGACTTCATGGGGAACTATGACATCAACAGGTTAGGGTCATTAATATAGTAATATGACCACATTATATTTACAAACTTCCGGGTATGGAAGTTTATCTTTTTACACACTCCCATTCCCTACAGAACTTATTTCTTCCTCTATTGTGCCTCATCTTTCCCTCTCCTCTGTACAGGGTATAGAAGCAACCCTTCAATAACACTGCTTCACTTATGTGTCTGTATGTCTGTCTGCCTGATTATACAGTTGGTCCTCCCTATCTGTAGGTTTTGCATCTGGGAATTCAACCAACCACAGATTGAAAATATTCCCTCCAAATTTCAGAAAGTTTTTAAAAGCAAAACTTGAATTTGCCACATGCAGACAACCATTTACATGGAATTTACATTGTATTTACAACTATTTACACAGCATTTACATTGTATTACAGATTATAAGTAATCTAGAGATGATTTAAAGTATATGGCACATGTGCATTGGTTGTATGCAAGTACTACACCATTTTATATAAAGGACTGGAGCATCTGAGAATTTTAGTATCTGTCTGGGTCCTGGAGCCAATCCCCTGCAGATGCCGAGGAACAACTGTGCTGTAAGCTCTTTGAGGTCAGGCACCATGCTCGTTCCTGTTTTTATCCTCACTGGTTACGGTGCCAGGAAAAGAGTAAACATTCATTAATGCTAATTAACTAGAACTGAGTTGCCTCAGAGACCATAGAGAGGCCTGGATGACTCAAGTATCATTTTCTAATTTGCAAATAAGAGGCAATGAGCAAGCTTCCTCCTAGACAAAGAAGTGATAACTATCAAAGCACTATTAATCAAAATGTGTTCTATTTCCTACCAGGCTTTACTCATTAGGAAAATGAGGGAGGGGATTTATGTACAGGCATAAATCAAGGTTCTTAACGCTGAAGAGGGTTGTGTATAGCTAGAATGAGACAAATGACCCTCAGTTTAAAAGAAACATTTAAACCTCTCTGTGCATAGAATCCTTTCCAGGAATACTCAAGCTTTCTGTAACTATGGAAATGTTGAAACACGATTTAATATTGAAGAAGGGAGATTTACTTACGTATTGAAGCATCTAATTCTGGAATTATTTGGGGTTTCTTCTTCGCCATGTTATTGAAGTGTCCCTGCAGTTTATATACATCAATAATAGATCTAGGAATTGTGTTGGAAGTAAACAAAAATTGCTTTATTTCTATTGCTCATTATGAATAATAAATAATAAATATCCTTTTTGTTGACTAAAATGTCACCATATTGCAGAGAGAAGCTAGGGTGCCTAGCATGGGGAGTCAGGCAAAATCTGCCCATGTCTGAGGATGTTGGTGTGAGTTTCAGTTACCACTAGATACCATGAGTGTATTGTCTAGAACTGTGAACATAGTCCTGCCTTTGATTTGCGACTGTAGCTTAAAATGTTACTGCTTGGAACATCTCTTACTTGAGATAGAGATGAAAATAATCCATAGAACTGAAGGGAGAGGGCTTCCCTGGTGGTGCAATGGTTAAGAATCCTCCTGCCAATGCAGGGGACACAGGTTCGAGCCTCGGTCCAGGAAGATCCTACATGACATGGAACAACTAAGCCTGTACACCACAACTGCTGAGGCTGTGTGCCACAACTACTGAAGCCCACACACCTAGAGCTCATGCTCCACAAGAGACGCCACAACAATGAGAAGCCCACGCACCGCAATGAAGAGTAGCCCCCACTTGCTGCAACTAGAGAAAGCCCATGTGCAGCAGTGAAGACCCAACACAGCCAAAAAAAAAAAGAAAGAAAAAAGAAATGAAGGGAGAAACCCTGATATGGAATATATAATCTCCAACTGGGTCTTAATTTTTAGATTCTGCCCTGTGAAAGAGAAGTGAAAAGAGAGTTTTGCAGATGTTTTAGGTAGTATAGATTATTCTCAAAGACTTATTTATTGATAACCTCAAAATCCACTAAAATTTATTATCTTTTTATGAGTTCTTCAGGGTTCTCATGACTTCCATAGCAGTTCCGTTCATGTATGCTCATGAGTTCCAGTCTAGTAAGAGTATATTTTTACTATACCACTTACAGTTTGCTCTTTATATACTTAACTCAGTTAATTCTCACAAAAGTCCTATTAAATAAGTATTGTTATTATCACCATTTTCCCATAAGGAACCTGAGCCTTAAGGAGCTTAAAGAATTTCTCCACAGACATTCATGTGGATAAGTGGCATAGCTGGATCTTGAACTCCACATCCACTAATTAACCACTAATTATGCTGCAATAGCCTTCATAGAAATAGAATATGGCTTGCAAAATCTCCACTAATTTAAATCATCAATGAGGGATGATAAAGTCCTTTCCAGATGGATTTGCAAGTTTCTATACTAATTTCTATAATTCAGATTTTCTACATAAATTTCTGTCTCTGGGTTAAAAAAGATGTATTCTCTTCTTTCAAGAATCTCCAGACTCACAGAATTAGAGAATGAACTTATGGTTACCAGGGAGAAGGATGGGGAGAGGGGAGTTTGGGATTGACATGTAAAGGCTGCTATATTTAAAATAGATAATCAACAAGGACCTACTGTAGAGCACAGGGAACTCTGCTCAATATTCTGTAATATCGTAAATGGGAAAAGAACTTGAAAAATAATAGATACATGTATATGTATAACTGAGTCACTTTACTGCATACCTGAAACTAACACAACATTGTTAATCAACTATAATATAAAAGAAAAATTAAAAAAAAAAAAAGAATCTCTAGGTCTAGGGGGAAGAAACATTTGTTAAGTTGTCAACTATGTAAAGCCATGAAAAGTGCTATAATAGAAATACGTATACCATGACACGGGAGGCCCAAAAATGAGATATTAGCTCTGACTGAGAATATCTGCTAATTTTACTTGACCTTGACACAGAGCTTAGATGGAAGAAACAGATTTTGACAGGTAGAGATGGAAATGCTGAATCGTACAGGCAAAAGGGTAGCATAAACCAACGTGTAAAAGCTGCAAGTGAAGACCATGTTTCAACATAGGACATGTTAGGTAAAGACTTGGGAATAGGGAAAACAGAAAAGGAGATGAATGACAAGGCTAGGATCTTAATAGATACAAAACAATTTGTTTGCTACAATTTCTGCATTCCATTCAACATATCCTGAATTTATTAACATAAGATTTAACTGCCCTTATTGAGACCGACATTGATCAGAAGAAAGTACATCTATATTTAAAAAGAATAACTTTTTTAATATGTATAAAAGAGACTAAGTGTCTAGCATATTAAAGACAATAAATAAATATTTTTTAAATGACAGAATAATCAAATAATTAATGGATATCTCAAATTTGTGATAAATTTTCCAAATTGCTGTTTTTTTAATTGTATAGACAATATGAATTAAATTTTAGTGGGCTTGAATTTAAAGTGTTCCAAAGTGTGAGTGTTTTTTCCATAGTAAAGTATGTTCTAATTATTACCGTAGTAGTTTGTATTTGGTAATGGCTAGCATTGCTGTTGTGTAGTCCATTAAATCATGAAGTGATTGATTTTCTTTTCTTTTTCTACTTTCAAGGGGATTATTTCTACCAAATATAATTGCCCTTTCGTGAACAGTGTTAGTTTGATGTACTGTGAACTTCCTTGGGGATGATCAGCCTCTGTGAATAGTAACATTAATCTAGTTCAGAAACATTAGTGGCTTGTAAGGATTAATTCTATTTTAAGAACCTTTTAGGAACTTTGAGTGTACACATGCTCCATAATAACTTTTTTCCAATTTCTCAACTGTCACATCTTTAATTTGGTTATTCACATTGTTTCTTCACAGTTGTTGACTCAAAAATCTACCATACATTCTTTACATAATATTTTTAACCATCCCTGTCTGAGAATGAAAAATGGATGACAGATATGCCATCGGTGTTTAAAGCACATGCATCAGAGTTAGACCTGGTTTTTAGAGCTTGCTTCCTGCTGCAGTAAATAAAGAGCACATGTTTTCTCTGATTAAGTTCTGTTTCTTCAATGTTGTCACAGAAATTTAGTTTTAAATTCAGGTTTTTAAAACAATGATCACCTCACCTGGACATTCCAACAAGCTGATCAGTGGTTGAACTGAGATCATCATCAACTCATCAAGCAATTGCACAGAGAGTACCTGCTAATTCAGCTCAAGTCAATTAATCCCTAGTGGAAAGAAGCCACAGCAGATGGAGGTGGAGGGCGTCACTCCTTTCCAACTCAGTGGTCCTAACTCATCAAGAAACGAGTGAGCTTTCTTCCTGGAACTTACAGTTGACCACACTAAGGCCATATTATTTTCCTATTTAGCACGATGGATTATAAGATTCTCAGGGAAAAATTTGCATTGTGTAGTGATCACAGGCAGGAAATATTTTTCTTTATACAGGGCTGTTCATCAGCAAACTCGGTATGCCTGTCTGTTTCTGGCAGGAGAATTACAAATAAATAAATAAAAGGGAAGCACAGTCTAATATTCTGCTTTGGATTAATTCTAATTGATCCTGGAGAATTTAGAATCTAACCCTGGAAAGGTTAACATATGAAGTAAAGCTCCTTAAAAATAAATGACTTTTATATTGATGCTTTGATGGCTATGACATCTCTGGGCTTCATAGCCTTTTCATCCGGAAAGATCCCCGAATTGAATGTGAGGATAGAGCAGAGCTTTAGCTCATTATCGTGTCACATCTCAGGTCTTGGGGGGCGATAGTCTTGTTTACTGGCACACCAGACGACTCTAAGCACTTAATAGAACATAGATGTCATTTGGACCTAGGAAAGCTTACTTTATAACCACCTACTGGTAAGGTTTTTGGCTGAAGACCAACATAGGCTAATATTAACTTGGTAAGTTAATGAACCATTTGCTCTTCTTTTATAATTATTTGTATACTCAAGTAAATCTTGTATCTGGAAGCCTACAGCTTTCGAGGTAGGAGGCATCCACAATTTTGAGGAGTTAAGGAGAATTGGCATGCCAATGTATCATGTGGCTGAATTCATCATTCACTATTTCACATATACAACTACTCAATATTTTTGATTAAACATATTTCATGTGGACAATGCTGTGAGACACAGAATTTTCAATGATAGAATTCCTTTATGCAAGAAAGTTTAACTGTGAAGATTAATGTTAGAGGGGGTTAAAAAAAAGAGAGAGAGAGAGAAATCAAGAGTTTAAGCTCCATCAAAATAAGTATGATGTTATCGCTCACCCAGCTCCCTGGCTAGCATAGGGCCAGGAAGATGTCAGATGCTCACCCAAGAGTTCAAGGCTAATGGCGATGCCAAAGTTGTGGGTCTGGGCTTTGCTGTTCAGTGGGCCTATACTTCTCATAGTGATGTAGGAGGACTGTAGATTGCTTGAGGATAATTATGCCCTTGTTTCAGTTGATAAATGCTATTTGGTTGAACACTCAGTAGTTAAAGTGAGGTGTAAATCTTTGGAGCAAGCCAGAAGAATGGTGTAAGTCTTTGTACATTGCTAATTTCTAAGTCTTACTTTTCACTGCTCTTGAAGGACATTTTGAAAGTTAACAGATATCATGCAGAATCCTCTAAGTGATTCAATTTTTTAAAAAGGCAAATCTGTTTAAAAAAAACCACCCATCTAATTAATATTCTGCTTTGTAACTTACATAATCCATATTCAATCGCTTAATGAGCTTTTGATTGTCACAATGTTCCTTGTATGTACTTGAAGGTGAATTGAAAACAAAAGTAGTAGAAAACTACAATGAATAACCAAATGCTATAGAAAGGTCATTCAATAAATAATCAATATTCTCTATATTATATATATATATATATACTATATTTGCTAGATATATATTTCTGTATATTAGTTATTGAAAGAATATCTAGCTTGAAGTCAGATCCAAGGAAAAGTACATAACGTGGGCATTAACAATTGTATATTTATATAAATCCCAGAACCAGACTGAGAAGAAATAGTGCATTGATTATACATGTACAAAATGTACATATAAAGTAATATAGCAGAGATTTACCTCCGAATCCCTAATACATTAACACGTTCTCAAATAATATAACTCAGTTTTTAGATAATTGCAAGCATAATCATCTGTCATGACAAAATCAAGACTCCTCCAATGGATAATTCATAGCTTCACTGTATGTACCATTATCTAAGCATTTAGCACAGTGTCTTATGATTACATATTTTCATGTTTTTCTCCCTTATTAGACCTTTGGGTCTTATCCATTCTACTTTTGTAGATCCAACTCCTTACATAGGGGCTATAAAGAGCAACACATTTATTTGATAGATTAATTTATTGGATATTACTAGCATACTTTGCAGTACTTACCTTAAACTTCTGGATATTACTATAAAAAAATCAAACAGAATATTTCATTATTTTTAATAATGGTTAAACCAAAATGACAAAATTTATTTTTGTCTACCATTCCCCAGCATGAAAATGAGCAAACCATGAATTCCACCAAATATCTACTAGGTATTTATTTTACAGTGTCTCATTATGGGGGGAAAAAAAAAAAAAAGATACAGTCAAAATTCATATGTTCTACAAAAGCCACTCTGAGAAAGCAGTTAATTTGCTTTAAAAAAAAAAAGTCCAGATTTTGTTGTCCATCTCTATCCCATGAATAACTAAGAATTACATACTTGGAGAAGAACAACTTTGGGGAAAAAATTATCTTTTCATGGGTACAACATGGTGATAGGATGACTCCTTACTAGCAAGGAAAAGAAGTCTGACCCTTTTATTTGCATAAATGACTGTTAGCTTTGCCATCTGGTCCTCTTATTGGTCAAAGACACACAGATATCTGCAGTTCAGCATAGGATATTGAATTGACCTTGACCTGATATTTATTGACTTTCCAAATATTTTCTAGAATAATTATTTTTAGTTATTCTATTTTAAATGTGATTTTATTATAGATTACCTCAAATCATCTTGAAAATATCCATAGTATATATTATGTCCATACAGTCATCTCATCTATTTACGTGATAAGATGTATGCATTTATAATGATGTCTGGTCATACAGTTTTTTTTTAATGTATAGTCATAAAATTTTGAGACTTTGGGAGACTTTCTTGTAATAGAAGAGATACACAGTGGATCTTGAAACAGTAGGATTTAGATAAACACATATTTACTCATCATGTTCGGTGAGATTTAATACACTGGATCCTATCTTATGGCAGAGTAGAATGGTCTGGATGATTTTAGTGAAGACGTAATGGAGAAAGTAGAAATGTAATAGAGAAAATTTAAACATTTCTAGACTGGAATAAATAACCTTCAAAACTAGCTGTTCTATGACATCTTCTTGTGAGGCCTTTCTCAGCCTGGGATAATTAATATAGATGCTTAGGATACGGTCAAAAAGGGAACTCATCATTACAGGTAAAGTAAATACAACTTAGAATTTCATTCTTCTTTTATATTACATTTAAAAAAATATTTATTTATTTATTTTTACATCTTTATTGGAGTATAATTGCTTTACAATGGTGTGTTAGTTTCTGCTTTATAACAAAGTGAATCAGTTATACATATACATATGTTCCCATATGTCTGCCCTCTTGCATCTCCCTCCCTCCCACCCTCCCTATCCCAACCCTCCAGGCAGTCACAAAGCACGGAGCTGAGCTGATCTCCCTGCATAGCTGAGCTATGCAGCTGCTTCCCACTAGCTATCTACCTTACGTTTGGTAGTGTATATATGTCCATGCCTCTCTCTCGCTTTGTCACAGTTTACCCTTCCCCCTCCCCATATCCTCAAGTCCATTCTCTAGTAGGTCTGTGTCTTTATTCCTGTCTTACCCCTAGGTTCTTCATGACATTAATTTTTTCTTAAATTCCATATGTATGTGTTAGCATACGGTATTTGTCTTTCTCTTTCTGACTTCACTCTGTATGACAGACTCTAGCTCTATCCACCTCATTACAAATAGCTCAATTTCGTTTCTTTTTATGGCTGAGTAATATTCCATTGTATATATGTGCCACATCTTCTTTATCCATTCACCTGATGACAGGCACTTAGGTTGTTTCCATCTCCAGGCTATTGTAAATAGAGCTGCAATGAACATTTTGGTACATGACTCTTTTTGAATTATGGTTTTCTCAGGGTATATGCCCAGTAGTGGGATTGCTGGGTCATATGGTAGTTCTATTTTTAGTTTTTTAAGGAACCTCCATACTGTTCTCCATAGTGGCTGTACCAATTCACATTCCCACCAGCAGTGCAAGAGTGTTCCCTTTTCTCCACACCCTCTCCAGCATTTATTGTTTCTAGATTTTTTGTTGATGGCCATTCTGACTGGTGTGAGATGATATCTCATCGTAGTTTTGAGTTGCACTTCTCTAATGATTAATGATGTTGAGCATTCTATCATGTGTTTGTTGGCAGTCTGTATATCTTCTTTGGAGAAATGTCTATTTAGGTCTTCTGCCCATTTTTGGATTGGGTTGTTTGTTTTTTTGTTATTGAGCTGCATGAGCTGCTTAAAAAATTTGGAGATTAATCCTTTGTCAGTTGCTTCATTTGCAAATATTTTCTCCCATTCTGAGGGTTGTCTTTTGGTTTTGTTTATGGTTTCCTTTGCTGTGCAAAAGCTTTGAAGTTTCATTAGGTCCCATTTGTTTATTTTTGTTTTCATTTCCATTTCTCTAGGAGGTGGGTGAAAAAGGATCTTGCTGTGATTTATGTCATAGAGTGTTCTGCCTATGTTTTCCTCTAAGAGTTTGATAGTGTCTGGCCTTACATTTAGGTCTTCAATCCATTTTGAGCTTATTTTTGTGTATGGTGTTAGGGAGTGATCTAATCTCATACTTTTACATGTACCTGTCCAGTTTTCCCAGCACCACTTATTGAAGAGGCTGTCCTTTCTCCACTGTACATTCCTGCCTCCTTTATCAAAGATAAGGTGACCATATGTGCGTGGGTTTATCTCTGGGCTTTCTATCCTGTTCCATTGATCTATCTTTCTGTTTTTGTGCCAGTACCATACTGTCTTGATTACTGTAGCTTTGTAGTATAGTCTGAAGTCAGGGAGCCTGATTCCTCCAGCTCTGTTTTTCGTTCTCAAGATTGCTTTGGCTATTCGGGGTCTTTTGTGTTTCCATATAAATTGTGAAATTTTTTGTTCTAGTTCTGTGAAAAATGCCAGTGGTAGTTTGATAGGGATTGCATTGAATCTGTAGATTGCTTTGGGTAGTAGAGTCATTTTCACAATGTTGATTCTTTCAATCCATGAACATGGTATATCTCTCCATCTATTTGTATCATCTTTAATTTCTTTCATCAGTGTCTTATAATTTTCTGCATACAGGTCTTTTGCCTCCTTAGGTAGGTTTATTCCTAGATATTTTATTGTTTTCCTTTCAATGGTAAATGGGAGTGTTTTCTTGATTTCACTTTCAGATTTTTCATCATTAGTGTGTAGGAATGCCAGAGATTTCTGTGTATTAATTTTGTATTCTGCTCCTTTACCAAAATCATTGATTAGCTCTAGTAGTTTTCTGTTAGCATCTTTAGGATTCTTTATGTATGTCATCTGCAAACAGTGACAGCTTTACTTCTTCTTTTCCAATTTGGATTCCTTTTATTTCCTTTTCTTCTCTGATTTCTGTGGCTAAAATTTCAAAAACTATGTTGAATAGGAGTGGTGAAAGTGGGCAACCTTGTCTTGTTCCTGATCTTAGTGGAAACGCTTTCAGTTTTTCACCATTGAGGATGACGTTGGCTGTGGGTTTGTCATATATGGCCTTTATTATGTTGAGGAGTTCCCTCTATGCCTCCTTTCTGCAGGGTTTTTATCATAAATGGGTGTTGAATTTTGTCAAAAGCTTTCTCTGTATCTATTGAGATGATCATATGGTTTTTCTCCTTCAATTTGTTAATATGGTTTAGCACATTGATTGATTTGCGTATATTGAAGAATCCTTGCATTCCTGGAATAAACCCCACTTGATTGATCATGGTGTATGATCCTTTTAATGTGCTGTTGGATTCTGTTTGCTAGTATTTTGTTGAGGATTTTTGCATCTATGTTCATGGGTGATATTGGCCTGTGGATTTCTTTCTTTGTGACATCCTTGTCTGGTTTTGGTATCAAGGGGATGGTGGCCTCGTAGAATGAGTCTGGGAGTGTTCCTCCCTCTGCTATATTTTGGAAGAGTTTGAGAAGGATAGGTGTTAGCTCTTCTCTAAATGTTTGATAGAATTCGCCTGTGAAGCCATCTGGTCCTGGGCTTTTGTTTGTTGGAAGATGTTTAATCACAGTTTCAATGTAAGTGCTTGTGATTGGTCTGTTCATATTTTCTATTTCTTCCTGATTCACTCTCAGAAGGTTGTGCATTTCTAAGAATTTGTCCATTTCTTCCAGGTTGTCCATTTTGTTTGGCTGTAGTTGCTTGTACTAATCTCTCATGATCTTTTGTATTTCTGCAGTGTCAGTTGTTACTTCTCCTTTTTCATTTCTAATTCTATTGATTTGAGTCTTCTCCCTTTTTTTCTTGATGAGTCTGGCTAATGGTTTATCAATTTTGTTTAACTTCTCAACGAACCAGCTTTTGGTTTTATTGATCTTTGCTATTGTTTCCTTCATTTCCTTTTCATCTCTTTCTGATCTGATTTTTATGATTTCTTTCCTTCTGCTAACTTTGGGGATTTTTTGTTCTTCTTTCTCTAATTGCTTTAGGTGCAAGGTTAGGTTGTTTATTCGAGATGTTTCCTGTTTCTTAAGGTGGGCTTGTATTGCTATAAACTTCCCTCTTAGAACTGCTTTTGCTGCATCCCATAGGTTTTGGGTTGTCATGTCTCCATTGTCATTTGTTTCTAGGTATTTTTTGATTTCCTCTTTGATTTCTTCAGTGATTACTTCATTATTAATTAATGTATTGTTTAGCCTCCATGTGTTTGTATTTTTTACAGATCTTTTCCTGTAATTGATATCTAGTCTCATAGCGTTGTGGTCGGAAAGGTTACTTGATACACTTTCAATTTTCTTAAATTTACCAAGGGTTGATTTGTGACCCAAGATATGATCTATCCTAGAGAATGTTCCATGAGCACTTGAGAAAAATGTGTATTCTGTTGTTTTGGATGGAATGTCCTATAAATATCAGTTAAGTCCATCTTGTTTAATGTATCATTTAAAGCTTGTGTATCCTTATTTATTTTCATTTTGGATGATCTGTCCATTCGTGAAAGTGGGGTGTTAAAGTCCCCTACTATGAATGTGTTACTGTCGATTTCCCCTTCTATGGATGTTAGTATTTGCCTTATGTATTGAGGTGCTCCTATGTTGGGTGCATAAATATTTACAACTGTTATATCTTCTTCTTGGATTGATTTCCATTTGCATGGAATATCTTTTTCCATCCCCTTACTTTCAGTCTGTATGTGTCTCTAGGTCTGAAGTGGGTCTGTTGTAGACAGCATATATATGGGTCTTGTTTTTGTATCCATTCAGCCAATCTGTGTTTTGGTGGGAGCATTTAGTCCATTTACATTTAAGGTAATTATCGATATGTATGTTCCTATTCCCATTTTCTTAATTGTTTTGGGTTCCTTATTGTAGGTGTTTTCCTTCTCTTGTGTTTCTTGCCTAGAGAAGTTCCTTTAGCATTTGTTGTAAAGCTGGTTTGGTGGTGTTGAACTCTCTCAGCTTTTGCTTGTCTGTTAAGTTTTTAATTTCTCCATCAAATCTGAATGAGATCCTTGCTGGGTAGAGTAATCTTGGTTGCAGGTTTTTCTCCTTCATCACTTTAAATATGTCCTGCCACTCCCTTCTGGCTTGCAGAGTTTCTGCTGAAAGATCAGCTGTTAGTCTTATGGGGATTCCCTTGTGTGTTATTTGTTGTTTTTCCCTTGCTGCTTTTAATGTTTTCTTTGTATTTAATTTTTGACAGTTTGATTAATATATGTCTTGATGTGTTTCTCCTTGGATTTATCCTGTATGGGACTCTCTGTGCTTCCTGGACTTGATTAACTATTTCCTTTCCCATATTAGGGAAGTTTTCAACTATAATATCTTCAAAATTTTCTCAGTCCCTTTCTTTTTCTCTTCTTCTTCTGGATCCCCTATAATTCGAATGTTGGTGTGTTTAATGTTGTTCCAGAGGTCTCTGAGACTGTCCTCAGTTTTTTTCATTCTTTTTTCCTTATTCTGCTCTGCAGTAGTTATTTCCATTATTTCATCTTGCAGGTCACTTATCCGTTCTTCTGCCTCAGTTATTCTGCTATTGATCCCTTCTAGAGTATTTTTAATTTCATTTATTGTGTTGTTCATTGTTGTTTGTTTCATCTTTAGTTCTTCTAGGTCCTTGTTAAATGTTTCTTGCATTTTGTCTATTCTATTTCCAAGATTTTGGATCATCTTTACTATCATTATTCTGAATTCTTTTTCAGGTAGACTACCTATTTCCTATTCATTTGTTAGGTCTGATGGGTTTTTATCTTGCTCCTTCATCTGCTGTGTGTTTTTCTGTCTTCTCATTTTGCTTATCTTACTGTGTTTGGGGTCTCCTTTTTGCAGGCTGCAGGTTTGTAGTTCCCGTTGTTTTTGGTGTCTGTCCCCAGTGGCTAAGTGGGTTGGTTCAGTGGGTTGTGTAGGCTTCCTGGTGGAGGGGACTAGTGCCTGTGTTCTGGTGGATGAGGCTGGATCTTGTCTTTCTGGTGGGCCGGTCCACATGTGGTGGTGTGTTTTGGGGTGTCTGTGGCCTTATTATGATTTTAGGCAGCCTCTCTGCTAATGGGTGGGGTTGTGTTCCTGTCTTGCTAGTTGTTTGGCCTAGGGTGTCCAGCACTGTAGCTTGCTGGTCATTGAGTGAAGCTGGGTGCTGGTGTTGAGACTTAGATCTCTGGGAGATTTTCGCTGTTTGATATTATGTGGAGCTGGGAGGTCTCTTCTGGACCAGTGTTCTGAAGTTGGCTCTCCCACCACAGAGGCACAGCACTGACTCCTGGCTGCAGCACCAAGAGCCTTTCATCCATACGGCTCAGAATAAAAGGGAGAAAAAGTAGAAAGAAAGAATTAGTAGAAGAAGAAAGAAAGAAAGAGAAAGGAGGGAGGGAGGGAGAAAGGAAGGAAGGAAGGAGGGAAGGAAGGAATAAAAGAAAGAAAGAAGATAAAGTAAAATAAATATAAAATATAATAAAGTTATTAAAATAAAAATAATTATGAAAAAATTAAAAAAACAAAACAAAAACAACGGGCGGATAGAACCCTAGGACAAATGGTGGAAGCAAAGCTGTACAGACAAAATCTCACACAGAAGCATACACATACACACTCACAAAAAGAGGAAAAAGGGAAAACATCATAAATCTTGCTCTCAAAGTCCACCTCCTCAATTTGGGATGATTCTTTGTCTATTCAGGTATTCCACAGATGCAGGTACATCAAGTTGATTGTGGAGCTTTAATCCGGTGCTCCTGAGGCTCCTGGGAGAGATTTCCCTTTCTCTTCTTCGTTAGAACAGCTCCTGGGGCTCAGCTTTGGATTTGGCCCCGCCTCTGCATGTAGGTCGCCGGAGGGCGTTTGCTCTTCGCTCAGACAGGATGGGGTTAAAGGAGCCGCTGATTCGGCGGCTCTGGCTCACTCAGGCCCGGGTGGGGGTGGGGGAGGGAGGGGCACGGAGTGCGGGGTGGGCCTGCGGCGGCAGACGCCGGCGTGACGTTGCACCAGCCGGAGGCGCGCCGTGCTTGCGTTCTCCCGGGGAAATTGTCCCTGGATCCCGGGACTCTGGCAGTGGTGCGCTGCACAGGCTCCCCGGAAGGGGGGTGCTCGCACACAGGCTTCTTGGTGGCGGCAGCAGAGGCCTTAGTGTCTCATTCCCGTCTCTGGGGTCCGCGCTGTTAGCTGAGGCTCGCGCCCGTCTCTGGAGCTCCTTTGAGCAGCGCTCTTAATTCCCTCTCCTCGCGCACCAGGAAACAAAGAGGTAAGAAAAAGTCTCTTGCCTCTTCGGCAGGTCCAGACTTTTCCCTGGACTCCTTCCCGGCTAGCCGCGGTGCACTAACGCCCTGCAGGCTGTGTTCACGCCGCCAACCCCAGTCCTCTCCCGGCGCTCCGACCGAAGCCCGAGCCTCAGCTCCCAGCCCCGCCGGCCGCGGCGGGTGAGCAGACAAGCCTCTTGGGCTGTTGAGTGCTGGTCGGCACCGATCCTCTGTGCGGGAATTTCTCCGCTTTGCACCCTGCACCCCTGTTGCTGCGCTCTCCTCCGCGGCTCCGAAGCTTACCCCCTCCGCCACCCGCAGTCTCCGCCCGCAAAGGGGCTTCCTAGTGTGTGAAAACGTTTCCTCCTTAACAGCTCCCTCCCACTGGTGCATGTACAGCCCCTATCCTTTTGTCTCTGTTTTTTTCTTTTTTCTTTTGCCCAACCCAGGTACGTGGGGAGTTTCTTGCCTTTTGGGAGGTCTGAGGTCTTCTGCCAGCGTTCAGTAGGTGTCCTGTAGGAGTTGTTCCACGTGTAGATGTATTTCTGGTGCATCTGTGGGGAGGGAGGTGATCTCCGCGTCTTACTCTTCCGCCATCTTCCCCTCGTCCTAATTTTATTTTATGTTTGGCTGTGTTGGGTCTTTGTTGCTGCGCCCGGGCTTTCTCTGCTTGCGGCGAGTGGGGGCTACTCTTTGTTGTGGTGCGCGAGCTTCTCATTGCGGTGGCTTCTCTTGTTGCGGAGCACAGGATCTAGGCTCATGGGCTTCAGTAGTTGTGGCTCACGGGCTCTAGAGCGCAGGCTCAGTAGTTATGGCACACGGGCTTAGCCGCTCCGCAGCATGTGGGATCTCCCCAGACCACGGTTCGAACCCGTGTCCCCTGCATTGGCAGGTGGATTCTTAACCACTGAGCCACCAGGGAAGCCCTTTTATATTACTTTTAATAGTTCCTTTTATATTTGCTATCTAAGACTTTATCATATTAATAAAGGTCATTTGTGACCCTGATGGACAAATCAGTTGTCTACCATACATTTCTAATATAATTCATTGAAGATTATTTATTAAGATGATGTTTATAAATATGGTACACACTTAAGTTGGACTTGTAATAATCCATGTGGGGAAGTGCTTTTCCCAATATTGGAAGCTAGAATTTCTCCAGTTTTGCCAGTAAAGGATGAGTAAATCTGTTTAATATAAGAGCAGTGAGAATGCTCTTTTATTGGCAGATCTAATGCTATATTGTACAACTGTTTTTTGGGTATTTTTTTTACTGTAAATGCAGATAATATTTTCCTCTCCATTTTTCTGTCTTATATGCTGCACAACCAGTACCAGTCTCAGGGAGAAAAGAAAGCAACAATGCTTACAAACCCCTTAAAGCTTCAACCTTAGGCTATGAGATAAGAAAAATAAAATTAGACAGGTAGCCATCAATTTTAATCTGTACTATAATGCCTATCTCAAGTATGAACATAAACAAATTAGGGGGTACCTACTACATAATAAAAAATTCTCGTCCGTTTACAAGAGTCATAAAAATAATTGCACTGTAATTAATCCCTATGTTAAACGTCCATTGAGACAACTTACCTTTGATTGAAGATAAGTTTATTTAGGAATTTCCTTCTGATATGGATCAGAGATATTGCAGGAAGTTGTGGTATGTTGTATTATTCCCAACTGTTTGCTGCCAGTCTGTCACATTTTTCATTGCAGGGCCCCTTCCTGCGGAAAGAATGTATACTACCCCACATTGGTGTCTAGCTTGGCCCTGTAACTCTGGCCAGTGGAATGCCAGCAGAAGTGAAGTACCCCACATCTGAGTTTAAAGAGCCACACCATGATTCCACCATTGCTTCTCTTCCTGTGCTGTAAGAATGCATGTCCCAGTTGCAGGCAAACTGCTACATCAGCCTGGATCTCAGCCAACAAAGGTGAGAAATAAACCTTTATCCTCTTAAGCCTCTGAGATTAGAAGTTGTTGGTTAACACAACATAGCCTAGCACATGATGACTAATACAGGTCAACGGTAGTCATTCACATACCTATTTCCTCTCTTTCACCATCCGTGTCTATGTCCTCTATCATAATTTGTAAAAAAAAAAAAATTACCCCCTGTCTTTTCTCCTCCCTGTTTTATTCCCCCTCTAAATTTCTGATTTTGTGCTCATTTGTGTTCTCAACTCACTTATATAAAAGACTCTGCCAGAAATCTGTTCTTATTCAGAGTTTAAAAAAAAAAAAAAAGTCCATTTTCCCAAATTGACTCACCCAGGGTGGGGCTTCTTTGCAAACTATTTTATTTTCGAAAATGTCCATGAGAAACTTTTGACATTGAGCAATTTGAAAACTCTTGCTTACAAACATTCTTTGGTCTCTGAGCATTGTCGTATCACAAAAGAGAAGGAGGATGTGTATAAGATTTATATAGCTGAGAGAGATTTTTATGTACTGTGTGCACTACATTTATATTTTCAGCTTAAATCATTGAGTGATTATTTTCTGAAAGAATTTTGTCTTTCTTGGGGGAGGTTGAAAATCATGTCTACTCGATGATTTATTAAGTGAATAAGTAAGTGAAAATGAACAGACTGGTACTGATTTTTACCATAGGCAGCAAATTATGAATAATGATTCTTCCATGCTTGAACTCCTTTGCAGTGATTCTGCAAATAATTCTAGTTTTCTCAGGTTGTTTTGGCCAAATGGGTTTGCATAGGCAAGAAAGGCTAAAAGACAGCCCATTAGGCTTGAAGCACTATGTGTGTGTGTGGGGGGGGGGGGCGCGTTAGAATTTTATTAGAAATACGGGCTTGCGTGCCATAAGGTGCTTTGCATTCATCACTGTCATGTGCTTGCAGCCCTATGAGTGAAGGGAAGACTAGAAAACACTTAGGATGTGTAGCAAATTAAAAAATACAGGGATTCAAAGGACTTTTAAAACATAGAAGGGCTTATAATTAAACTGAAGACGTTTAAGAAATCTGTGGACATTACCTTTATAAATACTGTTAACTGGCATTCCTTGAGAGCAGGACAGTAGGTGCCTTTTTCCGAGGCAGCATTTTTAATATATTAGACTTAACCACATGCCATTTCCTTTTGATTAGGTCAAAAGCAGGTGAAATTTGGCAGTTTCATATTGGTCAAGCAGTAACATTAAATCTGCCATCCAACTACAGTCCGTGACAAAATGCCCATTTCTGAATGTGCACCTCTAAGTCTACAAGCAGAATGTGCATATATAGATTTATAGTTGTAACTATCAGTTTTTGTTATAGCATACATATTTTTGCTCCTAAATATCAGAACAAATAATGTTTTATCTGTTGGTATGATGTCATTTATTAAAGTAGCTTAATACTGAACACATAACTTGCTTTCTTAATTTTGTTTTGTGGTGTTGATAGTGGTGGTGAGCTGAATTTTGTTTTTGCTTTAATACGTTACAGTATATGCCTCTCCCCTGACATATACTGGGCATCCATATTTCATATGTTGCATAGTTTCCTTTTACAAATATCTCTATTGTTTCTTTATATTATGTCATTTTGCTTTCCCAGTGTATTATTTTTAAATGGTATTGCAGTTAGTTTATCAATTATCTTTAATTGTGCTTGAATTAGATAATGATATTATCTTTACCTTCATATGTCAGTGCATGTACAACATTATTTGATTTGCTATCATTTGAATTTACTGCATTACTAGAGAGATCAGACACTTTGGGGTAAATTATCTGTTAATATTTTGGGGTCATTTATTCTCTTGCAGTCTTTCATTTTCTTCTGTGTCTTGATAATTTTGTCATGGATACATGCAGACATGTTTCATAAATGTGAGAAGGGGGTGGTGGCAAAGGGAAGTCAGTGTACAGGGAAAGCAAATGTGACCTGGAGAGGACACACCCGGGAAGGAGGAGGGACCCTGTAGTCCAGATGCAATGTGAGGCCTCAAAGATGCAGAGAGTGCAGATAAAGCATGGAGATGTGTCTGGTCTCTTCTTGTCTATAAAACTCACATCCTCTGGCCCCACCACTCCCTAATTTTGTATTTTGAAAGAAGAAGGCTATGATAGAAAAGAAAACGAGAGTTTCATTCTGCTCTGTGACTCTCCTCTAGAAAATCCCAAAATGAGAAGAGGTGTACAGTTACCTAGCAGAAAAGGGTTATAAGTAGATATCTGAGACTGGCAAAAAGCCCAAGATGGCAGCAATCAGAGGGCAGCTGCCCCACCACAAGGTTCTACAGGAGGTGAAAGCGATGGGGTCTCCATGGGTGCACTTCTAGCTTAGTACAGTGGTCCTCAAATTGAAAGAGGCAAGAGGCTGCAGTGTGGTCAGGAATGTGTGACGGCAAGAAGATGTGTGGTCTGGAGGCATTTAGCAGGGGTACAAAAAGGGACCTGCCATGAACTGCGCAAAGGCAAAAATAGTGAAGGAGAAAGAGGCAGCAGCTTCCTCTGGCAAGGCTTCTGGTTTTATCTGAGTTTTTCAGAATCCCATTCGGGGAGACCTGTGGAGACACAAAGAGGAAAACATTGAGGGTCTTGTCTCCTAGAATATTCTTGATATTTTAAGCTTCATACACACACACACACACACACACACACACACACACACACACACACACACACACACACACATTTAATTTGTAGGTATTCAGATTACAAAGAACAATTATTTTCTAGCATTTAGACCTGTATAGAAATCTCAAAATATTCTTCTTTTATGTTTTAGCTTCTCATCTGGGAATTTAGGGGTTCCTTCATTTTTAAAACAGCTAAAAAATAAAACCTTAGTATTTTTCTCTTTTCTTAATAATCTAAACTTTTCATGATGAAATATATTACACATATAGAAAGTTTATAAAATACATATGTAACATTTTAAGAATAATAAGATGATTACCCAGGTAGTCAAATCTCCATTTAATTAGAAGAACATCACCATACTTAGACATGGTTAGAGCGGCCCTGTGACTGCATCCGACTCTCTCTCCCTGAGGTAACTGCTCTTCTGGATTCTGCATTCATCAGCCTCAAACTTTTATTAAATATAGTCTATTATCTACTCATGTTCACTTCAACAGCATGTTGTAGGGCTGATTTTTTGATTTGCCTCTTTGCAGCAAAATTATGCTTCAATTATTCACCCATGTAGTTACAAGTCACTGTGTAGTTGTAGTTCACATTTTTACTGCTGGAAGAATGTACAAGAATATATTTGTACATGTTATGATTGATAGACATTTGGGTTTTTCCATTTCTTGCCTTTATTAAAAATACTACTGTGAATATTCTTGTACAAGTTTCACGTTGCACACAGCCAAGAGTTTCTCTGGAGCGTATATCTAGAAGTGGAATGGTTGGGTATGCAAGCTGTCAATGCCACTCAGTAATGTTAAATCATTTTCCAAACAGTTGGGCCAATGTATGATTGCACAACAATAAGTGGATGAATTTGTTTTGCTTCAGAATTTCACCAACATCTGGTACTGTTGGACTTTTTAATGTTTGCCAGTCATATGGGTATGGAATGGTACTCGTTTATTTATCTTTTTACCATGTACCATGTTTTTAATTTAAATATTTCTCATTGTTCATGAGGTAGACTTTTTTCACATGCTTATGGATCATTCCTATTTTTTCTCCCCTTCATGCCTTTTACCTGTGTTTCTGCTTTTTTTTTTTTTGCATTGCTTTGAGGGAGTCTATTTAATATGAGATTAATACTTTATATATTATATGAAGTGCAAATATCTTTCCCAATATAAGGCTTGCCATTTACTCACTGTATGATAGCAGATTTGATTTTCATAAATTTCTAATACTTTCTTTTAATATTCACACATTTTTATGTTGCTTAAGAGATTCTTTCCCATTATGAGATCATGGTGACATTTGTTTCTGTCATTTCCTGAAAGTTTTCTTTTTTTAAGCACTTAAAAAAAATTTTATTGATTGATTTTTGGCTGTGTTGGGTCTTTAGTCTTTGTTGCTGCGCGCGGGCTTTTTCCAGTTGTGGTGGGCGGGGGCTACTCTTCGTTGTGATGTGTGGGCTTCTCATTGTGGTGGCTTCTCTTGTTGTGGAGCACGGGCTCTAGGCGTGTGGGCTTCAGTAGTTGTGGCACGTGGGCTCAGTAGTTGTGGCTTGCGGGCTCTAGAGCGCAGGCTTAGTAGTTGTGGCTCATGGACTCTAGAGTACAGGCTTAGTAGTTGTGGTGCATGGGCTTAGTTGCTCCACAGCATGTGGGATCTTCCTGGACCAGGGACTGAACCCATGTCCCCTGCATTGGCAGGCTGATTCTTAACCACTGCAGCACCTTTCCATCCTGAAAGTGTTATAATGTTGGTTTTTACATTTAAGTTTTTAATCTACTTAAAATTATTTTGTGTAGGGTGTGAGGGAGGGATAAAAATTAATTATTTTGCGTGGATAACCAATTACTTAAGCACAATTAGGTAATCTATCCTTTCTCCACTGATCTGGAGTGTCAGCTCAATTGTAAATCATGTTTGCATATGTGCATGAATCTTAATAACTATGGTTTATAAAAGGTCTTGCTATCTGTTAGGGAAAGTTACCTCATCTTGTTCTCTTTTAGGAGTGCCTTGCTCTTTTTTTATCTTTTGTGTTTCCATATATATTTTACAATCACTTCATCCTTGCCATGAAGAATTCTGTAGGGATTTGGTTTGGAATTCCGTTGAAATTAAACTTAAATTGGATGGACCTAGAGACTGTCATACAGAGTGAAGTAAGTCAGAAAGAGAAAAACATATATCGTATAATATCACTTATATGTGGAATCTAGAAAAATGATACAGATGAACTTATTTGCAAAGCAGAAATAGAGACACAGACATAGAGAACAGACATATGGATACCGGGGGGGGAAGAGGGGATGGGATGAATTGGGAGATTGGGATTGACATATATACACTACTATGTATAAAATAGATAACTAATGAGAACCTACTGTATAGCACAGGGAACTCTACTCAAAGCTCTGTGGTGATCTAAATGGGAAGGAAATCCAAAAAAAAGGGGGTATATGTATATGTGTAGCTGATTCAGTTTGCTGTACAGCAGAAACTAACACAACATTGTAAAGCAACTATACTCCAATAAAAATTAATGTAAAAAAAGTAAATATGGGGAAATTTTACATCTTCATAACATTCAGTCTTCTTATCTATAACAAAGTTTATCTCTTACTTTATTTAGTCTTTAATATCTTCAAAAGAGTTTGTAATTTTTCCTAAAAGAATTGATATACCTTCTCTTAGTATTATTTCTAAGTATGTTGTATTTTTCTTGCCATTGTGAGTAGTGTTCTTCTCCCTTTTAGCCCTCAAATTCTTCCTCTAGAAGTTTTACCTCCATCATCCTTTCCATCCAAAAGTACCCGTTAGCTTTACTTCCAATGACATATATTATCTTTGACTGTTTTGAACTTTATAATTTTATTCATGATGTACAATATTTTTGTGTCTGGCTTCTTTTGGGCAATAGTGTATTGCTGATGGTGAGATTAATACTAAGTGATGTATAAAGTTTATATAATATCCCATTCCAGTAATATAGTCATCTATATTGATGGGCATTTGACTAGTTTCCAGTTTCTGTCTATTAGGGAAAATGCTCCTATAAATATACCTATACGTAATTTCTGGTGCACCCATGTATGCATTCCTGTTGGGTGTATACTTATAAATGAAAGTGTGGTGTCACAAACTACGCTTATGTTCAGCTTTTGTAGATATTGTTAGTTTTTCAAAGTGGTTAAATGATTTACTCTGCCATGGTAATGTCTGAGAGTTGAAGTTGTTCCTCATTCTTACTAGCCCTTTGTACAATAGGCTTTTTGCATTTAATTTTTTGTTTTTCTGTTGGGTGTATAGTTGTATTTTACCATAGTTCTACTTTGTATTTCTCTGATATCTAATGAGGTTGAACACATTTTCATATGACTATTGGCTATTTAATTTCTTCTTTTGTGAAATACCTTGTTATGCCTTTGACCTTTTTTTAAAACAATAACTAGATTGCCAGTCATTTATTGACAAGCATGAGACTTTTTTGCATGTACTTGATATAAATCCTCTACCATATACAATCTAAGTATTATCACCCACTTGTTGGTTTGCTTTTGACATTGTTAATGGATTCTACTGATGAAAAAAGTTCCTTTACATGTTTCTCCTTCACCACTAGCTTCTTCTGGAACATATATTGAACATTTCTTACACTCTCTTATTCTATGCTTAATTTCCATGTTTTAAATTCACCAGGCTGTGTGGACATACTTTCATCAAATGTGCATTCCATTTTACTAATTCTCTCTTCAGCTATATAAACCCATTGTTTTATGACTTCTCAGAAAAGATTTCCTCTCTACATTTAGCCTCAAAGCCTAGACATAAAATAAGCTTTAATTATTTAGACATAAATTTAGATTTTGTTTACACTTATACTGAGGGTATACATTATGAACCCAGGTTTATGTGAGGTTTTTCTGATACACACTCTATCTTGAATGGCCCTAAGACTTTTCTTCTATCCCAGAAATTTGTGTAGGTGTAAATTTGGAAGCTCAAGATCTCCACAGATTGTCAGAAATCCTCAGGATAAAAACTAGTTTGGGATACCACCTACCTACCTAAGTTACCATCTACCTAGCGAAGTTGTGGCTTTTACTTTTTTTTTTTTAATTGGGCTTCTACAGATGTATTCAGTTTGTACTGGGTCAGCAACGTGTTCTTATTTATTTATTAGTTAATAATAATGTGTCAATATTGGTTCATTAATTAAAATTAATGTGACATACTTAGGTAAGATTTAGCTGTGGTTGTGGAACATATAGGAACTATCTTTGTATTTAAAAAAAAAAAAATTAAAACTGTCCTAAAGGACCTTCAAGATGGCAGAGGAGTAAGATGTGGAGATCACCTTCCTCCCCACAAATGCATCAAAAATACATCTACATGTGGAACAACTCCTACAGAACATCTACTGAACACTGGCAGAAGACCTCAGACTTCCCAAAAGTCAAGAAACTCCCCACGTACCTGGGTATGGCAAAAGAAAAAAGAGAAAACAGAGACAAAAGAATAGGGACAGGACCTGCACCTCTGGGAGGGAGCTGTGAAGGAGGAAAAGCATCCACACACTAGGAAGCCCCTTCACTGGCAGAGACAGGGGCTGGGCGGGGAGTGGGGGAGGGAAGCTTCAGAGCCACAGAGGAGAGCGAAGCAACAGGGGTACAGAGGGCAAAGTGGAGAGATTCCCGCACAGAGGATCTGTGCTGGCCAACACTCACCAGCCTGAGAGGCTGGTCTGCTCACCCGCTGGGGTGGGTGGGGGCTGGGAGCTGAGGCTCCGGCCTCAGAGGTCAGACCCCAGGGAGAGGACTGGGGTTGGCTGTATGAACACAGCCTGAAGGGGGCTAGTGCACCAGAGCTGGCCGGGAGGGAGATGGGAAAAAGTTTGGACCTGCTGAAAGGCAAGAGACCATTGTTTTGGGGCACGTGAAGAGAGGGGATTCCTTCCCCATCTGCCCACAGAAGGCACTGCACCACCTAAGTGAGCTCCAGAGATTGGTGTGAGCTTCAGCTATCAGTGTGGACACCAGAAATGGGCATGAAACGCTAACGCTGCTGCTGCGGCCACCAAGAAGCCTGTGTGCAAGCACAGGTCACTATCCGGGACCTCCTGACCCCATGTAATATCAATTGGCGAGAGCTCTCCCAGAGATCTCTGTCTCAATGCTAAGACCCAGCTCCACTCAAAACCAAGAAGCTCCAGTGCTGGACAGCCCATAACAATTAGCAAGAAAGGAACACAACCCCACCTATTAGCAGAGGGGCTACCTAAATTCATAATAAGTTTATGGACACCCCAAAACACACCACCGGACATGGTCCTGCCCACCAGAAAGACAAGATCCAGCCTCATCCACTGGAACACAGGCCCCAGTCCCCTCCACGAGGAGCCTACACAACCCACTGAACCAACCTTACCCACTGGGGGCAGACACCAAAAACAAAGGGAACTAGGAACTTGCACAGGAGACCCCAAACACAGTAATTTAAGCAAAATGAGAAGACAGAGAAATACACAGCAAATGAAGGAGCAAATACACATCAGATGAAGGAACAAGGTAAAAACCCAACAGAACAAACAAATTAAGAGGAAATAGGCAGTCTACCTGAAAAAGAACTCAGAGTAATGAAAGTAAAGATGATCCAAAATCTTGGAAATAGAATGGAGAAAATACAAGAAACATTTAACAAGGATCTAGAAGAACTGAAGAGCAAACAAAAAATGAACAACACAATAAATGCAATTAAAAATTCTCTAGAAAGAATCAATAGCAGAATAACTGAGGCAGAAGGACGGATAAGTGACCTGAAAGATAAAAGAGTGGAAATAACTACTGCAGAGCAGAATAAAGAAAAAAGAATGAAAAGAACTGAGGACAGTCTCGGAAACCTCTGGGACGTTAAATGCACCAACATTAGAATTATAGGGGTCCCAGAAGAAGAAGAGAAAAAGAAAGGAATGAGAAAATATTTGAAGATATTATATTTGAAAACTTCCCTAACATGGGAAAGGAAATAGTCAATAAAGTCCAGGAAGTGCAGAGAGTCCCATACAGGATAAATCCAAGGAGAAACACGCCAAGACACATATTAATCAAACTATCAAAAATTATATACAGAGAAAAAATATTAAAAGCAGCAAGGGAAAAGCAACAAACAAAATACAAAGGAAGAAACTCAGCAGAAACTCTGCAAGCCAGAAAGGAGTGGCAAGACATATTTAAAGTGATGAAAGGGAAAAACCTACAACCAAGATTACTCTACCCAGCAAGGATCTCATTCAGATTCAATAGGGAAATTAAAAGCTTCACAGACAAGCAAAAGTTAAGAGAATTCTGCACCACCAAACCAACTTTACAACAAATGCTAAAGGACTTTCTCTAGGCAGGAAACACAAGAGAAGGAAAAGACCTACAATAACAAACCCAAAACAATTAAGAAAATGGTAATAGAAACATAAATATTGATAATTACCTTAAATGTAAATGGATTAAATGTATCAACCAAAAGACATAGACTGGCCGAATGGATACAAAAACAAGACCAATATATATGCTGTCTACAAGAGACCCACTCCAGACCTAGGGACATACAGACTGAAAGTGAGGGGATGGAAAAAGATATTCCATGCAAATGGAAATCAAAAGAAAGATGGAGTAGCAATTCTCGTATCAGACAAAATAGACTTTAAAATAAAGACTACTATAAGAGACAAAGAAGGACACTACATAATGATCAGAGGATCAAACCAAGAAAAACATATAACAATTGTAAATATTTATGCACCCAACACAGGAGCACCTCAATACATAAGGCAAATGCTAACAGCCATAAAAGGGGAAATCGACAGTAGCACAATCATAGTAGGGGACTTTAACACCCCACTTTCACCAATGGACAGATCATCCAAAATGAAAATAAATAACGAAACACAAGCTTTAAATGATACATTAAACAAGAGGGACTCAATTGATATTTACAGGACATTCCATCCAAAAACAACAGAATACACATTCTTCTCAAGTGCTCATGGAACATTCTCCAGGATAGATCATATCTTGGGTCACAAATCAAGCCTTGGTGAATTTAATAAAATTGAAATTGTATCAGGTATCTTCCAACGACAGTGCTCTGAGACTAGGTATCAATTACAGGGAAAAAAAAAAAACTGCAAAAAACACAAACACATGGAGGCTAATCACTACAATACTAAATAACCAAGAGATCACTGAAGAAATCAAAGAGGAAATCAAAAAATAACCTAGAAACAAATGACAATGAAAACATGACAACCCAAAGCCTATGAGATGCAGCAAAAGCAGTTCTAAAAGGGAAGTTAATAGCAATGAAACCCTACTTAAGAAAAAAGAAACATCTCAAATAAACAACCTAACTTTACACCTAAAGCAGTTAGAGAAGGAAGAACAACAACAACAAAAAACACCCCAAATTTAGCAGAAGGAAAGAAATCATAAACATCACATCAGAAATAAATGAAAAAGAAAGGAAGGAAACGATAGCAAAGATCAATAAAACTAAAAGCTGGTTCTTTGAGGAAATAAAAAAAAATTGATAAACCATTATTCAGACTCATCCAGAAAAAAAGGGAGAAGACTGATATCAACAGAATTGGAAATGGAAAAGGAGAAGTAACAATTGACACTGCAGAAATACAAAGGATCATGAGTGATTACTACAAGCAACTACATGCTGATAAAATGGACAAGCGGGAAGAAATGGACAAATACTTAGAAAGCAGAAACTTCCGAGAATGAACCAGGAAGAAATAGAAAATATAAAAAGACCAATCACAAGCACTGAAATTGAAACGTTGATTAAAAATCTTCCAACAAACAAAAGCCCAGGACCAGATGGATTCACAGGTGAATTCTATCAAACAGAGAAGAGCTAACACCTATCCTTCTCAAACTCTTCCTAAATATAGCAGAGAGAGGAACACTCCCAAACTCATTCTACGAGGCCACCATCACCCTGATACCAAAACCAGACAAAGATGTCACAAAAAAAGAAACCTACAGGGCAATATCACTGTTGAACATAGATGCAAAAATCCTCAACAAAATACTAGCAAACAGAATCCAACAGCACATTAAAAGATTCATCCACCATGATCAAGTGGGGTTTATCCCAGGAATGCAAGGATTCTTCAATATATGCAAATCAGTCAATGTGATACACCATATTAACCAACCAAAAGATAAAAACCATTTGATAATCTCAATAGATGCAGGAAAAGCTTTCAACAAAATTCAATACCCATTTATGATAAAAACTCTCCAGGAAGTAGGCATAGAGCGAACTTACCTCAACATAATAAAGGTCATACATGACAAACCCACAGCCAACATCATTCTCAATGTGAAAAACAAAAACCATTTCCACAAAGATCAGGAACGAGACAAGATTGCCCACTCTCACCACTATCATTCAACATAGTTTTGGAAGTTTTAGCCACAGCAGTCAGAGATGGAAAAGAAATAAAAGGAATCCAAATCGGAAAAGAAGTAAAATTGTCACTGATTGCAGATGACATGATACTATACATAGAGAATCCTAAAGATGCTACCAGAAAACTACTAGAGCTAATCAGTGAATTTGGTAAAGTAGCAGGATACCAAATTAATGCATTGAAATCTCTTGCATTCCTATACACTAATGATGAAATATCTGAAAGAGAAATTAAGGAAAGACTCCCATTTACCATTGCAACAAAAAGAATAAAATACCTAGGAATAAACCTCCCTAAGGAGACAAAACACCTGTATGCAGAAAACTATAAGACACTGAAGAAAGAAATTACAGGTGATACAAAAAAATGGAGAGGTATAACCATGTTCTTGGATTGGAAGAATCAATATTGTGAAGATGACTCTACTACCCAAAGCAATGTACAGATTCAATGCAATCTCTACCAAACTACCACTGGCATTTTTCACAGAACAAGAACAAAAACTTTCACAATTTGTATGGAGACACAAAAGACCCCAAATAGCCAAAGCAATCTTGAGAATGAGAAATGGTACCTGAGGCATCAGGCTCCCAGACTTCAGACTATGCTACAAAGCTACAGTAATCAAGACAGTATGGTACTGGCACAAAAAACAGAAATATAGATCAATGGAACAGGATTGAAAGCCCAGAGATAAATCCAGCCACATAGGTCACCTTGTCTTTGATAAAGGAGGCAAGAACATATAATGGAGAAAAGACAGCCTCTTCAAAGAGTGGTGCTGGGAAAACTGGATAGCTACATGTAAAAGAATGAAATTAGAACACTTCTTAACAGCATACACAAAAATAAACTCAAAATGGATTAAAAACCTAAATGTAAGGCCAGACTCTACAAAACTCTTAGAGGTAAACATAAGCAGAACACTCTATGACATATCACAGCAAGATCCTTTTTGCCCCACCTCCTAGAGAAATGGAAGTAAAAACAAAAATAAACAAATGGGACCTAATGAAACTTAAAAGCTCTTTCACAGCAAAGGAAGCCATAAACAAGACGAAAAGAAACCCTCAGAATGGGAGCATTTATTTGCAAATGAAGCAACTGAAAAAGGAATAATCTCCAACATTTACAAGCAGCTCATGCAGCACAATATCAAAAAAGAAACAGGGCTTCCCTGGTGGCGTAGTGGTTGAGCATCTGCCTGCCGATGCAGGGGACACGGGTTCGTGCCCCGGTCCGGGAAGATCCCACATGCCGCGGAGCGGCTGGACCCGTGAGCCATAGCCACTGAGCCTGTGCATCCAGAGCCTGTGCTTCGCAACGGGAGAGGCCACAACAGGGAGAGGCCACAAAAGTGAGAGGCCCGTGTGCCGCAAAACAGAAACAAAAAAAAACTCCCAAAAAACAAACAGCCCAATCCAAAAATTGGCAAAAGACCTAAATAGACATTTCTCCAATGAAGATGTACAGATCACCAACAAATACTTGAAAGGATGCTCAACATCACTAATCATTAGAGAAATGCAAATCAAAACTACAATGAAGAATCACGTCACACCGGTCAGAATGGCCATCATCAAAAAATCTGCAAACAATAAATGCTGGAATGGGTGTGGAGAAAAGGGAACCCTCTTGCACTGTTGGTGGGAATGTAAATTGATGCAGCCACTATGGATAACAGTATGGAGGTTCCTTAAAAAACTAAAAATAGAACTACCATACAACCTAGCAATCCCACTACTGGGCATATACCTTGAGAAACCATAATTCAAAAAGAGTCATGTACAACAGTGTTCATTGCAACTCTATTTACACTAGCCAAGACGTGGAAGCACCCTAAGTGTCCATCGACAGATGAATGGATAAAGAAGATATGGCACATATATACAATGGCATATTACTCAGCCATAAAAAGAAACAAAAGTGGGTTATTTGTAGTGAAGTGGACGGACCTAGAGTCTGTCATACATAGTGAATAAGTCAGAAAGAGTAAAACAAATACCATATGCTGACACGTATGTACATATATGCTAACACATATGCACATATATATGTAAATATATATGGAATCTTAAAAAAAAAAAAGTTTCTGAAGAACCTAGGGGCAGGACAGTAATAAATACACAGACATAGAGAATGGACCTGAGGACACAGGAAAGGGAAAGGGTAAGCTGGGATGAAGTGAGAGAGTGGCATTGACATATGTACACTACCAAATGTAAAATAGATAGCTAGTGGTAAGCAGCCGCAGAGCACAGGGAGATCAGCTCAGCTTGGTGCTTTGTGACCACCTAGTGGGGCGGGCTAGGGAGGGTAGGAGGGAGATGCTAGAGGGTGGGGATATGGGCATATATGTATACGTATAGCTGATTCATTGTTATACAGCAGCAACTAACGCAACAATGTAAAACAATTATACTCCAATAAAGATGTTAAAAAAAGTGTCCTAAATATAGTCTATTAATAAAAATAACTAAATAGGCAAGTAAACTGTGTAGAGTTGATGTGTTTTCAGGAAGGTTGATGTTAATTTAATTCTGAATATCTCTTGCCTGGGATACATTCCCATTCAATGTATTTTACATCCTAAATACAGTAATACTCTTAAATTATCAATTATTGCCTACAAGTTACCCTGGAACCATTACATCAAAATGGGTGAGCATTGTCCAATTTGTAGTACAAGTGAACATCTTTTTTAAAAAAAGATCTAGGTAATTGAAATAATAATTACCTCTCATCATTTATTATAGCCTGTGATGGGAGCTAGTGCTCCAACTTTGCAGAAACATGAACGTTTATAAATATTGAATGATAATTAATCAAAAAGAAATACTTTGCTCCAAGACATAAACTTTAGTTCTTTAGAAAATTAATTGAATTTAAAGTAGTATTTTTGTAGTTTGGGGTAGCTATTCATTAATACCAGGGGACATTTACAATTGTATAACTTTTAGAACATTTAATAGAAATGCAGACTCATATAGCTGGAATAGAGATTGTCTGCTTCAATTCTCTCATTTACTCTATTAAAGAGAAAGAGAGAGAGAGCAAATGACCTAGCCAAAATTGTTATATTGTTTGTCACAGAGCACTTAGAATTCATTTTAGTTTTTCACTGCAGTTTAGAACCTGAAGCCAAGAGATTTGGATTGGGGTCCTGAATGTGCCCCTCACAGTCTGTGTGGAAACAATCTGGTTCTTCCACTTTTATTTTTCTAAGTATTACTTTCCTTCTCTATAAAATGAGGGTAAGGATGATGATATAATAATAATTCTCTAAGTATTTCATAATGATGTTTAAGTTTTCAATGGCATTACATACTAGAAAGAAAATTTTAAACTCTAAAGCAAGTGTTAATATTGTTGTTGTTTTTTTTAACATCTTTATTGGAGTATGGTTGCTTTACAATGTTGTGTTAGTTTCTGCTGTATAGCGAAGTGAATCAGCTATATGTATACATATATCCCCATATCTCCTCCCTCTTTCGTCTCCCTCCCACCCTCCCTATCCCACCCTCCCTATCCCACCCCTCTAGATGGTCACAAAGCACCAAGCTGATCTCCTGTGCTATGCGGCTGCTTCCCACTAGCTGTCTATTTTACATTTCGTAGTGTATATATGTCCATGCCACTCTCTCACTTCGTCCCAGCTTACCCTTCCCCCTTCCTGTGTTGTCAAATCCATTCACTACATCTGTGTCTTTATTCATGTCTTACCCCTAGGTTCTTCAGAACCGTGGTTTTTTTTTTTTGATTCCATGTATATGTGTTAGCATACAATATTTGTTTTTCTCTTTCTTTCTTCACTCTGTATGACAAACTCTAGGTCCATCCACCTCACTACAAATAACTCAATTTTGTTACTTTTTAGGACTGAGTAGTATTCCATTGTATATATGTGCCACATCTTCTTTATCCATTCATCTGTGGATGGACACTTAGGTTGCTTTCATGTCCTGGCTATTGTAAATAGAGCTGCAGTGAGCATTGTGGTACGTGACTCTTTTTGAATTATGGTTTTCTCAGGGTATATGCCCAGTAGTGGGATTGCTGGGTCGTATGGTAGTTCTATTTTTAGTTTTTTAAGGAACCTCCATACTATTCTCCATAGTGGCTGTATCAATTCACATTCCCACCAATAGTGCAGGAGGGTTCCCTTTTCTCTACACCCTCTCCAGCATTTATTGTCTGCAGATTTTTTGATGATGGCCATTCTGACTTTTGTGAGGTCATACCTCATTGTAGTTTTGATTTGCTGACCTAAGGAAACTTAAAAGCTTTTGCACAGCAAAGGAAGCCATAAAGAAGACAAAAAGACAGCCCTCAGAATGGGAGAAAATATTTGCAAATGAAGCAACTGACAAAGGATTAATCTCCAAAATTTACAAGCAGCTCATGCAGCTCAATATCAAGAAAACAAACAACCCAATCCAAAAATGGGCAGAAGACCTAAATAGACATTTCTCCAAAGAAGATATACAGATTGCCAATATTATTCTTAATTTTACTGAACCCTATCTACTATCACTCACCTCTGATTTTCTCTTTCTAGGTGAATAAATTAGAAACTAAGCCATGAAGTTCAGTATTACAGAATCGTTAAAAAATTTTTTTACATATAATCAAGTTTGGATAATTGCACGCTTTTCATCAGTTTCTGTGCCAGTTTGTTCATTCACTCGTTCATTTATTCTTTTGGCCTACTGCTTTTTGGGTCCTTTCATTTGGTTTAGTAGGCTTTATAGTACTGAGAGTAGGAGAAAATGTTTCTCTGCAGCCTTAGACTGTCTTGACCTTTTTTCCTTATTATAGTTACTTTTTCTTTCAATGGCTCCTGCACTAATACTTCTTCCTTGTTTTCTTTCTACTTCTTTGAACAGTCCTTTGCAGTCTTTCCTTCCTTCTGTGACTTAAAAAAATAATGTCACTCTGAGTTCTATGTTTAGCACCCTTTTCTTTCCATCACACATATTCTTCCTGGATAACTTCATTTAATTTCCATGGTGCCAAGTTTATAGTATACATTAATGAAACTCAAATTTGTATCTCTAGCTCAGGCCATCCTCTTGAGTTTCAGATTTATAAAGCTAACTATCTACAGGTATTTCTCCCAGAATATCTAATAGTCACATTGAGTTCAAAATATCCAAAGATAAAGGCATGGCCCCATACTTCCTCTAATTAATTTCCATAACCTTCTCTCAACTTTCAACTTACATCAATCTGTCGTGCCTGTTAGAAATCTGGAAGTTACCTGAAACATCTTCCTCTCTGAACATTCTTATTTGTAATTGTGAAACACATCTCGATGAGTTTTTTTTCCTAAATAACTATTCAGTTCATCCCCTTCTCTGCATCTCCACCTTCTCTGTTTTCATTAAGCTTTCCATTATCTCTCTCCCTAATTACAGTAGTCTCCTAGCTCAGGTGCTTGTGATTCAGTTAATGCCTCCATAAAATTCACACATCCCTTGTGTTTCTAAATTATGAGTACATGTATGCTGTGTGACTTCTCTTCTTAAACCTGTTCAGTGACTCCCTGTTTATAACATACAAATTAAAGACCAGATTTCCTAGAAAGCAATCATGGATCTTCATGATCTGGCCTCTGAGAATCTTTTCAACCTCATCTTTCTCCAGTTCCCCATTAAATTTACAACTGAAAATGCCTTTTAATAAATGTTCTTTCTATCTAGAATGCCTTATGTGTAATTACTCTGATGTGTTCAAGAGCAAGCTCAAATGTTACTCACTGTAACTGCTTCAGTCCACACCTCTAATAGTTTGTCATAGTTATGAAATTAGTTTATATATATATATATATATATATATATATAAATATATACTTCTATCACTAGGCTATAATATATCATATTATTCTGAAAGGTAGAATAATCATCCACTCTTGGGAATTCACTTGATAATATTAAGGTAAAAGTGTAAAGTGGTAGAAGATTCTCTTTGGTATATATGGCATGAGTGCATCTAAGCTAATTAATAAATATCTAAATTTGTGTAAATTGGTATTTTTATTAGTGTTAGAGTATAATCAACTGTCATTGTTTATCAAAACAGAATTAAGTGAAAATCAGTCAGTATTTGGTAGGAATCCTTGACCCAAACTCCCTTCCAATAAAAAGGAATTTTAAAAATTTGATAGTAAATCAAAACATTCTTTTTCGAAAACATTTGTTTGAGTGTTGCTTACACATTTTTCCTGTGATGTCTTCTCAGGAAAACTTCTGGTCAGTAGTGTTACCACAAGAAAGTTGTTGTTAAGGTTGGGTTTGCTAATGAACTCTGTAAACACATTCAGCATCTGGCAGACATTCCAAGGTGAAAGCCAAGCAGATGGCTAATTTAATATAATCTAATTGACTTTGGATCAGATAAAGCAATTGAATTAACAGCACTTTAACTCCACATACATCAGTTCCCAGCCATTCCTACCATTTCATTCCAGTAGGCACTTCTTCAGGATGAAAATCAGTGCTAATTGAAAGCTCATATGGTGATGTTTATGCCTGTAAAATGTGTGGTTAAATATCATATTACAAACATGTGGGCATGAATATCAGGAATGGGAAATGGATTTACTATAGAATAAATCACGATGCCCTTAGAGTTGTTTTATGGATCTTAAATCACACATTGTATTTTATCCATTTTGCCTACTATATTAATCTCAATTTCATTCAGACTCTTGCCATTAGATCCACTGGGATTTATGGTTGATGCATAGTGACTTTCAACTTGCCATCCTGGGGGGTAGGACTGTATATATGGGGGGTGTGTGTGTGTGTGTGTGTGTGTGTGTGTGTGTGTGTGTGTGAGAGAGAGAGAGAGAGAGAGAGAGAGAGAGAGAGAGAGAGAGAGAGAAGGAGAGAAAGATGGAGGGAGGGAAGGAAGGAGACTGATTTCATTTTGTTATTGTATAGTTTTTATATTGTTAATATACTACTTGGTAAAGTGTATTTTAACCCTATTTTATGAAGAGAGATTCATGTGCAACAAGAAGCTGCAAATCATTAGTCTCAAGTCACTTAGCCAGTAGTTAGCAAAGTAATCGCAGAATCAGTGACTTTTAGCTGTACTAGAAGAACGTGAATATTATAGTTAGAAAGACCGGGGTTCAAGGGTTAGCTTTATAGCTAGAAAACTGTGTAACATTACATAATTATTTTAATTTTTCTCAGTCTCAGGTTTAGCACTAGTCAAGTGAGGTGGGCAAAAACCAACATTATGACGATTGAGAGGACTATATGATGTGATCCTTATAATTCATGAAATGAATTTTGTATGAATTGAATATGGCAGGTACTCAGTGACTAACACCATTGTTACCAATACCTTCTCACCATCATCACCTTTAACAGGATAACACTCGTTTTTTAACTGGTACATTCAATGTATTTACTCTTTGCAAGGAGCTCTGCTAAGCACTAGCAAGAGAACGATAATAGAAAGGAGGAAGGTAATAGAGTGACATTAGAGTGGGCAAGCACATGGACTTAGGAGCCAAATTGCCTGGGATCAAATCCCAGCACCACCATTTAAATCATTCTCTGCTCTTGAGGACTCCCTTGGCTTTAGTCCTTCCATATTAAGATAGAAGTAGTACCAATATTACCTCAGAAGGTCGTTACTTTTAGTGTAAACATATATCTAGAGCTGTGAACCGTGTTTGGAATACACCAATCATTATAGAGGTTTTGGGGAAAAAAAGTAATGAGGAAAGAGAGTTTTTCCATCTTCAGAAAGTTACAAACATTTGTTTAATAAATGAAGAGTAAATTCATTTCCATCAAGGAACACACAATCTAGTAAAGAAATTTATGGTCATACAGATCACAATCAAAGTATCTTTCTTGTGTATGCTAAATAGGGTTAGGCTTGTACATGGCCCCTGCCCTCTTAGAGGGATTCGTGAGAAGCAGGCAAACATTAATGAAATATGTGTGGTAACTTCATAATTAATTATTTTGTCGGAGGCAGAGACTTTTGTCTTTGGATAGCTCAATGAGAAAAGAGACAGGTCTGCCTCATAGCCGCTAAGGAAACCCGATGGACGCCATGGTCCCTCCTAGCAACATGGCCATAGGTGATGCCATTTTGCTCTCACAGTTCAAATGGGTTAAAAAAAGATTTCAAAAGCACACCTCCCTTTACATTGCACAGTCCCTTCCAGTTCAGCACATCTGCACCCATCACTGATGTCTCACATCAAAATAAGCAAAAGGACATATTGTAAGGAAGTATAGGAAAGGGCCTGCAAATATGACCTCAATTCTCAATTCACAGGTTATTGTGTTACTTTCTTATAGGACCTCGACATCTTGTAATATGTAGTACTCAACTTCTTAGCATTAGACATTTTCCAAGAGGAGGAGCTGTTAACCGTTAAACTACTCTTGACATTATTTTGACTATGTGTACACACACGCACACACACAAGAACAGTATTATCTAAGCACCCTTTAGCACAGGGAAAGATGGCCACCATAGAACTTGACTGTCTCATATATCCCACAAACATGTAAGTTATAAGAAGGACCGCATTCCAGTTTTCACAGAATATTCTGGATCAATAGCTTCTACTTTCAGATGGCAGAGCTTATATTTTCTTTTACTTGTGCCTCTATTGGACTCTCCAAGGGAATACAAGAAACGCCATTTCTTCACATAATCCTGGCTGTGGTCTCTGCTTTGGCAGTCTCTGTCTGCTCCTGCTCTTGTGTTCTGCCAGCTGTAAACCTCCCTCACCATAGGTATCTGTCTGTAGAGGTTCACTGTACTCTCCCGTTCCTTCAAGTCCCCATGTGATTGTCCCTGTCCTAAATTCTAAAGTCCTTGATTTACCTGCTTTATTTTCCATCTTTCTGTCTAATGGGGGAATTATCCTTTTTGAAGTATGGATCTCAAGCAGGGTGTGTTGGGCTTCTAGATGATACAGTATTTTGTTCCTTTTCATCCCAGCCTCTCTTTCCCACATTTTGGTACTCATTCTTTTAGACACTTGTTGCCATGTTTAAATTTCAGTTATGCCAATTGCTTTAGTATCTTTCTATATCTTTTTAAACTCTAGTTGAAAACAAGTTTCACATTTTTTCCACCACAGTAACTCCAGGACCATGAAAATCAGAGAATGTGACAGGACACCTGTGTAAATGTTGCAGGCTATTTTACCATGGTTATTGACTGGGAGATATAAATCATTCCAAGGGCCCACCTGCTAGCTAATTCCATTGGACAGCGTACAGAGATGTTGCTGCAAACACAAATAAAAGGTAATGCAGCACATCACTGAATGCTAAATGGACCAATAGGAAAGCACAGTTAAAAAAAGTTAGGAAGGGCTTCCCTGGTGGCACAGTGGTTGCGAGTCCGCCTGCCGATGCGGGGGACGTGGGTTCGTGCCCCAGTCCGAGAAGATCCCGCATGCCGCGGAGCGGCTGGGCCGCTGAGCCTGCGCGTCCAGAGCCTGTGCTCCGCAACGGGAGAGGCCACAACAGTGAGAGGACTGCGTACCGCAAAAAAAAAAAAAAAAGTTAGGAAGAGGAATGCAAGGCAAGGGGTTTCAACCATCCACATCCGGAACTCGCTTTGAAGTTGAACGTCCAAAATAGCTTATCCCAATGCCAGTTGAAAATTACCTTTTATAAGCATCCCTAACATAAAAGAGGTATTAATGAGTAGGCAAATAGTGTGAGAAAGCAATATCATGGATGAATTATGCGACTGAATCTGTAGTTTTAGATCTTATTTAAATCAATAACTACAATTGCTTATCGCTTAACACGTCCTAAAAGCCTCAGCCTTGTCTGGTCCCTCCCTACCCCTCCAAACTAATCTTCCACAGCACTCATACCACCTCTCTCAGGTTCAGACACACTGGCCTTCATTATGTTTCTCAAACATGGGATGTTCTTTCACACCCCACAGCCTTAATGCATGCTCTTCCCTTTCAAATCTCAGCTCAGTCATTGTTTCCTTGGGGAAATGTTCCCAGACCCTCTGGCTACACCACATCCCCTAAACAAACGCTTTCATAGCGTGGCACATCTCAACTGTTGTATTTGCCATTTTTGCCACTTTTTATTATCTTGAGGTAACGTGACTAATATCTCTGTCTACCTGTAGACTGTAAGATTCCTCAGAGCAGGGATTCTACCTGTTTTGCTTACTATTTGTACCTTCAGCCCTGACCCAAGTATCTAGCACATAGTAGGCATTTAGTAGATATTTGTTGAATAAATTACTCGAAGATTTTTTTTTTTCTCCTATTTTTCTTTCTTAATATTTTTGAGCTTTGACTCTGTGGCCGAGCACTCTCATGTTCTACCACATATTTTTCTCATGTAATTATTTTGTTACCTTTAGACTTATTTTCTGGTTTGTCAGAGCACTGATAGTCTGAGAAGCTATAATTTTGGAAATTCCTTATTTGGAAAATAGAGGGGATCTTGATTAATAAAGAAAAGGATCATGGTTTCTGCAAGAAAGTTTAGAGTAGATCTGTGATCACCAGTAATAAGAAATGGCCATATGGTGAGCAAAGGGAGGTCAGAGAAGGAAGGTTTCTATACCACCCAGGGGGCTGCGGCCACTGCTGTGTGTCCCAGGAGGAGCGGATATGAATATTTGGAACTGGATAAGCTTGTTCTTGGCCCCAAACTGAAAAGTACCTGTCACCGCAGCTGGCCATGATGAATTAAGTGGAAGATGTTCTAAACAGGCCACCCTGCACATTAAACTTCTCAAATACACTAACAAAGCACTTTTGGAAGAATTCTAACTAGGTCAGCAATACATTTGCCATATATCACACAAATAATTCTAATGTAATTCATAAGTATCTAGGCTTATGAAAATTGATGTTTTCTGTAAATATTGGAGTGTGAACAACTCTCACTACCAAAGCAGAATTAAATTTGAGGCTAGGACATATCAAGGGAAATAATAGAGATTCACAGATTATAGGGTGAGAGGGGTCAAGTGCTACGTATTATCTGGCATAAACAGAAACTTCCAGACCTATAGCTTTTTTCTCATGGCGTTATAGACAATCTGCTGTTCCTTTGAACTGTGTTCCTAAAGGCACCTCAGTGAGATTTTCTAGAGTAAATAATTCTTCGCCTGCTTGAGCTTATTTGAAAAGTTTCATCCTAATGTATCTTCTCAGCTTCTCTTTCAAATCACAGTTCATTGCCTTTCCCTAGACCTCTTGACTGCCTTGATTAGGTTTTCCAGGACTTTATCATTATGATCTCTTCAGGGCCCTCAAATAACTTCATAGGGAATCACCCAAAAATTTTCACTGAAATGTTAACAGTGGTTACCTCGGGGCAGTAACATTACACACACACGTACACATATATATTTTCCAAAATGTTTACAATTACCATGTATTGATTTTTTAATGTGTCACTCAATTATTTATTCAGCCAATATTGATTGAGTGCTTACTGTATACCCTCCAGTCTTCTAGCTGATAGAGAAACAGAGGAAATGATTGAAATAAATCGCCAGAATGTCATGTGGGAAGATGTCTCTGAGCGCCATGCCGACTCCTGCCATTTTCCATGCGGTATCTTTCAGAACTAAAAGAGCAGTGTGGCAGGACACTAGTCTGAAACTTGGGAAGGGAAAGATAAAACTGAGAGGAGAGGAAGCTCTCCTTTTCGTCAATATAAAGTCCTGAGGTTTTTTTTTTTTTTTGAGTCAAGTTAAAATTACTTCCTGGAGGTGAACTAATTTTCTCTTCTACATTTTTGAAATTTCCCGTTGGGTGAAACAAGTAGTGACCTAATTCTCTGCAAGATTTTGTAATCTGTAGGGATGAAAATTAAGAGATGTGTGCTCAGGAAAAAAAAAAAAAAAAGGAAGAAGGAAAAAGAAGATATCGAATTGCCCCAGACTTGCTTAAGAGAAACAAAAAAATATCTGTTAATGCCTCACTCTATTGATTTTGTGTCCAAATGGTTTTGGGGGAGTTGCTAATGTAAAAGTTGTTTGTTAAAAATATTTAAATTTACTATTCAAAATTTCCTAAATATCTAATAGGGCAAGAATGATGACTTTGAAATATTTTATTTAATTAAATAATTTTTCGGCGTCAACTGTGTACTCACCAATAGACAAAATGCTTACGCATAGAAACTATTCATTTGTTTTTAAAAAATATTTTAAATATGACAGGTAGCTAAGGCATAACATATAGCTGTCAGACGCTATTCCTATGGCTTGCTTTAGGAAACTGTCACTTCAAGAAGCATTGAGAGGAGACCTGGATTCTTAGCCCAGGGCTTCAGAAGGAACATATGGCTCCAGGAAGGCTGTCAGAGATGATTCTCTTGCTGACCCCACCCTTGATGGAAAGCTCTGTGCTTTGAGCTGCCTGAATCAAAAGAAGTTTAGCTGTGGTTTGTGCCATAGGACCCCTTCTATGACTTATCTTGGGTTACCTTTGTCCCTTGCAGGACCACACACACACACACACACACACACACACACACACACACACCACACACACACATACACACACACACACACACACACACACCACACACACGTAGTTCTGGAATTCCCAGGAAATGTTCTCTTGGCTCTGCCAGGAAGTGGGGCACATTTTGGAGACCTGTGTTGGCTTTATGTCAACCGTAGTCAGTCACTGTGGCTCATATTCAGGCTCTGACCTAACATGGATGGACAACAGAGAGAAACTGAGCAACAGTAGGAAGATTCTCATTAGATGTGCATGTCTACTTTTTTCTAATCCCACATTTTTCTTGATGCACCCAACATGTTGGAATTCACTGTCATGGAAGTCAGGCAAGCATGCAAGTACGGGCTCTACCTTGAGTTCTTTTTTTCCTCTGGATCGTGTTTCTAGCAGGGCAGCTTTCTTGGCTCTGGTCCAAACCCATATTAAACAAATTTTACTCACTATGTTAAAAACAAAAAAAATAAGCCATCTGCTAAGGGGTCTTCTGATTCTTCTGATCTACTCACCGTACTCAGGGAGAGGGATCTTTTTCAAATTCAATGAGATTATGTATTTCACCATTTTTCTCCTTAACTTTTTCACATTTAAGATTTTTAAGTGATTTCCCACAGTCCCTGGGATAAAATCATTATTAAGACCTGGGCATCCTCTAACTTTCTAGCTTCATCTTGTGCTGTCTGCCTCTTGCATTCTTGGCTTTGTCCGCATGAGTTTTCTCTCAGAGTCTCTAAAACTGTCACTTCGTTTATAGCTTCTCTGTGCTTTTGCACATGCTATTCGGTCTACCTGGAGAACACCCTCTCTCCACAATCCATCTAACACCCTCTAACTCACTTTCATCTGGTAGCTTATGCACCATTTCCTGTGAGAAATTTTTTCCTGTCTCTAAGGCCATGCTAGGTCTTCATGGTCTACAGGCCCATATATCCTGGCACAGCACCCACAAAGCACTAATTATACTAATCAACCTTGCCCAATCTTCATCTTTTTTGCTGGTTTATGTATTCGGTGAAGGTAAGTACTCTTTCCTTATACTTACATGTTTGACAAGAAATAATTATGGACTGAATGACTCAAAGGCATAGATTTTCTTTCTTGCTCTTGAGTCTTTATCTTTCTGAGAAAGAAAGCAAACACAAATATCTTTAGCATATGTCTTACCTGACAGGAAGAAATTCTGATTGTGGACCTAAATCCTGTATTCATATTACAAACTGAACTGTGTGACTTATAATACCATCTTTGTGGTAATTTTTTCCCTAAATGGGTTCATCTCCAGCTGTATCACGGAAGGCAGAAGGGAGATGTCGTTCAGGAAATGGAATTCAGTTTCATATATTCTTCTCCAGAAAAACCACTGCTCTCTAAAGAATATGGAGTCTCAGGAATTCCCTGGCGGTCCAGGAGTTAGGACCCTGCGCTTCCACCGCAGGCGGCTCAGGTTTGATTCCTGATCAGGGGTGTGCTGTGCGGCCCCCCAAAATAATAATTAAAAAAATAAAGAACATGGAATCTTTGGCTTTCTAGGGTACAGTTTTTGAGGGGAAGAATAAAACAAAAGTGAGCCCAGAAACAATCAATTCATGGAGGACAGATGCCCATCAGCCTGAGGTAGTCCAGTATTGCCCCTGGTTTAAGTAATATCTGGAGTGAAGGGAGGGTCTTTGGGACTCAGAAGCTCTCTTCCTTAATTCAAACAGGCCCATGAAGTTTTGACAAAGGCCACTAGCCATTAATACTGAAGACTAAAAAGATAACTAAAATTCATAGATTCTTGAATGGGATGCAATATCCTGCCCTTTTAATACACAAGGGCAATGAGAAAGCACTTCATCAGCAATTTACAGTTAAGTGTCTTGCTACTTTTCCAAATTTCCTCCATATGAGCAATCAGGAGTATACTTGAACCCAGTGAGGTACTGAAAGTTTTTTCAAGTAATATGGAACAAGGTTAACTATTAAATTATCCCTTACAAAACTAGAATATCATACCTCTTGCTTCCTAATGCTCAAAACCTTGCCTTGTAAAGATTCTTTTGACTTTTTTGAGCTTTTTATTAGCTTACTACCCCATCATTATTTTTTGTCATTCCACCCATTTTTCAGATGGGAAGACTAAAGTAAATAACATTTTCTCCTTTGCATTGTAGCACCAACATAATTTATCACGATGTGAAAAATAACAGTCCAATAACATCATTTTTATATACACCACAGAATAACTGTGATGAATATTTTAACTGTACATATCAAAGTGACATCAGACTGCTGCAAGAGACGTAAACTCATATGAAGCAGATATAGTTAGTGACTTAAAAACATAGCACGCTGGAGTTATTTATTATAGGAAAAAATATGTTCTTTATGACTCACTAGTTTCTGGGTCATTAGTGAGTGACAGTCCAGGATAGTATTGTGCATTTAGCATAATGACCCAGAGTCATCTAATCAATTTAAGTTATTTTTATATCCTCAGGTTCAGGAGTCAGAAAATTGTGCCATGTACTTTTTAAAGATTTCAAGCTTAGAAATGAGGTATAGAAGTTTATTATGGATACTTTATGCAGTCAATAAGCAACGTGATTTCAGTGGTAAAATTCAGTCTGGTTTGACCCAGTCTGGCCCTGACTTGAGGAGCTGCTCCTCTGGGGGCCCACAGCATCCTGCAAAGACTTGTCATATTCTACTGTAATTGTTTGTACATCTGTCTTCTCAGTTAGGATCTCAGCCCCAAAGAGGAAGAATTTAATTTTCTTCTGTATAACACGCAGCACCTGGCACATAGCAGGCTCTCCGTGTTTCCTGGAGGAAGGATACCCACTTGGAATAGTCCATGTCAATCTGCATTGACTGAATAGACAAAGGCTAAGAATCCCTAAACTTCCAGATTCTTCAAATCTAGTCAGGGATGAAATCTTCACTCTTTTTGTCTCAAATGTGGGCATGTTTACAGTTATGTCATTGTTTAGGTAAAGAATTGATAATTATTTCAGAAGTTCAAGTTGTTAAGAAAAATGAACCAAAGTATGGAAAGGATTACTGAAAGTCTTTTAAATGTCCTGTTGGACATTAAACAAGGGGTTACCCAATTCTCTTGTCTCGTGTATTCCCTGTGTGACTTGCTATTTATTATTATTTGGGACATTTTGCAACTTTGCCGGGATACATGTTAGCCTGCAGAAAATTGATAGCAATGTAGATGATTCTAATCCCATTGCAATGGGAATTAAGTTTGCGTGCAAATTGCAAATGGTTTTTGACCAAAGGTTACAGTTTTAATTGTCCTTCATGGACATTAAGTATTTGTACCTGAACTAGCAATTTTATTCAAATGCTTTTTTCTTTAAGCCACTATAAATAATTTCATATCTCCAATACTGTTTGAAAGAGCTTTAGTATCCTGGTGGTTTCATGACAATAAGCTAAACAATATTTGACATGTGCTCACTTTAAATTTGCATACGGTGTATGGTTTTCGACTTTTAAAAATTAGACTAAGTAAAACTCATATATGTTTAGTTTATTAGTTTATATAATTGCATTTAAAAAGTATTGAAAAACACAGAAATAACAATCCAGATCCCCCCCCAAATATATTTTTGTATTATACCTGATTTTAAAAAAAAATTAATGTGAGAAACCAAATGTGTGTGGGGGGAGATTAATCCAAAGAGTACAGGTTGAATTGTGAGATTAGGTTTGACATAAATACACTACCATGTGTAAAATAGATAGCTAATGGGAACCTGCACTATAGCACAAGGAACTCAGCTCAGTGCTCTGTGATGACCTAGATGTGTGGGATGGAGGGAGGGAGGCAGGAGGGAGATCCAAGAGGGAGGGGATATAGGTATACATATAGCTGATTCACTTCATTGTGAAGAACTAACACAACAAGAACTAGCGAGAACTAGCAAGAACTAACACAACATTGTAGAGAAATTTTACTCCAAAAAAAAGGAAATTTAATTTAAAAAAAGAGGAAGCAGGAAAAAAAGAAGCAGCAGCCAGCTGGGATTCTGACAGGGATCACATTGAGTCTGCAGATCAATTTGGGGAGTGTTGACATTTTAATAATATTCAATCTTTTGATCCATGAAAAAAAAAAAAAAACACCAAAAACAAAGAGTACAGGTTGGATTTTGCATGCAATTAATTTTTCAGGAAAAACAATTTGGGGCACATGAAGGAAATAGATTTTGACGATGAAGATGCCAGTGGGAGAGTGATGCATTTGTCAATATGGAGGATATGAAACAAATATACCAGTAGGCTAGGAAATATGCCAGTAAGGGAGGAGGGGGCATACCTGGGGTATCGGGTGAGATGCTGACATTGTTGAGTCATTCTACTTCCAGTATCACTGAAGAATAAAGAAGATAATAATAATAACAGCATAATTCTATAGGTGATTTTCCTTAAAATATTTGGTTCAAACTTCACCTTAAAATATGTTATTTGGGGAGAAATTCAGGGACTGCATCAAAAATAGCAAAGCCAGTTAAAAAACGCAATCTTTTGATTCAAGGCAGAAAAAAAAATTGGGGTTTCTATTATATACAACACTTTTATGAAACACATAGCAGACATTAAAAACGTAAGTAAGACAGGGACCTTTTCCTCAACAATGTGAAATTTATTGGGAATGCAAGTCATAGCACTATAAAACCCAAAAAGAAAATGAGAGGAGAAATTAGGTAATGATGTCAATAGTTTTGGGGAAAGCTTAGTATGGGAAATAGTTGTTGCTTGAATAACAAAGATAATTATTTATGGCCATCCCTAAAATCTTCTTGACATTTGTCTTCAATCTTTGGCTTAGGAAAAGTTTTATAAACAAGAAAGACAACTGAATGAGTAGATTAATTTTATTTTATTAGGAAATGGGACCCTTTCAAGTGAACAGAGGTCTTGATCTGGACTGCAGTAGCCCCAACTTGTCTGTGGTTTTGCCATCCACCTTTTCAGTTACCCGCCGTCAAATGTGGTCTGAAAATATTAAATGGAAAATTCCAGAAATAAACAATTCAGAAGTTTTAAATCATGTGCCATTCTGAGTAGCATATGAAATCTCCCACCTTCCTTCCACGGGGTGTGAATTATCCTTTTGCCCAGCATATTCATGCGCTATAAGCTGCCTCCCCGTTAGTACAGGAAAAATCATGGCACATACTGTGTTCAGTATTATTCTGGCAGCCTGTGGGGACCTTGGAACGTATCCTCTGTGGATAAGGGGGGACTACTCTATTGTATCAGGCCCTCAATCGCATGTACACACCACCTCGCTCCAATCTACCTGTAGACAGCTTTTACATCTGGATGTCTCAGGTAGGAAGATGAGGAAAAGCCCATTGGCAACTAGGCTCTTGCCTTCTCCCCTCAGCCTTCTGAGGGAATAAGGAGGTAGATCATGCAAGACTGGCTTTCTTGGCTTTCTTTATATTTCTGAATTTGCTGCATTTGCTTTTATTTTTATTTATTGCACAAATAAACTTTAGAACAAAATCTGGATGGGGGGTTATGAAGAAAAGTAGAATCTCCTCCAGTCTCATTACAGGGAACATTTAAACTGCTCTTTAATTGTTTTTTCCTGTGTATCCTCCCAGTATTTATCCATATGCAAGCACGCTTTTAGACAATTTTATCTGTAGTATAGGTATAATTTTTTATTCTTTGTGTTCATTTAATGTAATTTCATAAATATTCTCCGGTAATTATTTGTTCATAATTATTTGATATTGCTGCATAAGATTTAGACTCAGTATACCTCACTTAGATGTTTACCTAGTTTTAGGCATTTATTTAAACGTCAGTTTTCTATTTTTAATAACTCTGCCTTAAATATATTTGTGAATGGCTCTATGATTTTATCATGAGTATAAACCCTAAATCCTAAAATAAATATTTTTAACATCTTAACTACTCTAAAATCAGGGTATGTTTTAAAATCTGTGTGTATATTTAATATGGTCATTAAACATTTTTAATGAGTTGTATTAATTTCATGGCATGTCCTATAATTATCATTAGTTTGGAGTCCAGAAAATTAAGTATTTCCCTAGTATAAATTCCTGAAATTGGAGAGAATAATAATATGGGTGGATATAAATGTAATAAAAATTGTTGCAATACCACCCTCTAAAAAATGAAATACCAAAGAAAAACAAAAGAGAAAAGTTTTCTTATCAAATGCTCAGTAGTGTACACACATTTAGCAAAAATAAAAATATCAGTGAATTACAAAATGTATAAGTATTAGATTTATACAAGTTAAGTGGCAGGCACTTATAATCGAAATGCAAAAATAGATATTAACAATCAAAATAGAAACAAATAAGAGTAGGAAAAAACTATTATAAGTAAATTTTCAACATACATTTTAAAACATTTTACATTTAGCTAGACAAATAAAGAAGAAAAATAAGGAAGTTACAAATAGTATTCAGAAGTACTTAGTGAGGAAAAGACAAATACTAACAGATATAGAAAATTTTATATATATTTACACGTTACACAAATAATTTTGAAGATATAGATCAAATATGGATTTCTAGGAAAAAACACGTTAATAAAGAATACATAGAAAACAGAAAAACACAGAGGAAAGCTAAACAGTCTGATAAGCATATGAAATTTTAAAAAGGTGGTCAAAGAGCCATTTCTGCTCAAAATTGAAGGGCTCAGATATTTTTGCAGGTAAATTAAATATTTAAATGACAAATAGTTTTTATACTCTCTAAACAATTTATTACATTCAGAATGTATATATATGTATATATACACCTATATAGTCATTTTTTAAATGTCATTTAAAAAAATGAAGCTGGAATAACTCTGAAAGCAGATAAGCATGTACTAAAAAACTATAGGGCAATCCATTTATAAATATCAGTGCAAATTCCAAATAAATATTAGTAATTAAACCTTTGAGTAAATTTAAATACGTTGCTTCATGATTCAGTAAATATCGTTTGAGCATCTACTTTGTGTGAGTCACTGTTGTAACTCCTAAAAACTATGGCTATGAGCTACCTAGATAATAGACAAAGTCTTTGGAGAGCTAAAACTCACTAGGGAGAAACAGACAGTAGCCAAATAAATAAATTTACCAGTCATTTAGAAATGTTTAACATATGCTCCGTGGTAGCTATAAAAAAGATATGATAGAAGTATTTGGTGGTGTCATTTCAGATAGTAGCAATGGATGCCTCTGTAAGTAGATGACATTTGTCCTGAAGAGAGTTTCATTTTAGAGTAAAATTCTTTGCTAAAATTCAACATTTATTCCTCGTAAAAAGTATTAGGAAAAGACAAATCAATGGATACTTCCTCGACCCTCTGTCTCCCCCTTTTCCTGGCCCCCTTCTCTTTCTCTATTTTTATCACCCCATAAAAACAACTTTTTCACTCTATTTAATGAAAACCCAATGTAAGTAATCCCATTAAGCCAAGAAGAAGACAAATGACTCATCGTTAGCAGTATTATATACATTTGTTCTGGTAATACTAAAAAATGTCATTAGATAAAACAACAATGTATGATAGATAAATGCTTCTAAAGAGGCAAAATTGTCATATTTGTATATTACATATTATATGGTTATTTACAAAGAAACCCCAAGAAAATTAGCTAGAAAAGCCTAGATACAATAAGGTAATACAGCAAAACAAGTGAAAACAAAAAGTTAAAAGAATCAATAGTTTACCAGTGTACACTATATGATAAAACCTAATTACACAGTGTAACAAAGGGGAAAATATATCCCTTCAAAGTAAAAATAAAATAGGATAAATCTTCTAGGGATAAATATGTTCTTATATAAAATTAATTTAAAAAACTTCTGAGGGTATGAAAGAATTAAAATAGCTAAAAATATTGAAGATTAAGAATAAAAATATTGATTAAAAATATAATAAATTCAATGTGAGCCATTCAGAGTACCGGCAGTTTATTTCTAATATAATGACATGATATAGAAAGTTCATCTGGAATGATAAATGTATATAACAAAAACTGTTTAAATGTATTTTAAAAATTACCATGACCTTGTAACGTTGCCAAAACTCGACCTCTGTCCACCGGTGCCAAATAGAAATGCGGAGACAGAGTTTTGGGTGAAGTAGAAAACAGTAGCTTTTATTGCTTTGCCAGGCAAAGGGGGCCACAGTGGGCTCATCCCCTCAAGACTGTGTGACCCAGCCTGGAGAGGATAGTGAGGGGTCTTATAGTGTTCAAGGAGCAAGGCGTGATCAGCTTGTGGATATTCTTCTCATTGGTTGGTGGTGAGGTAATCGGTATCAACATCATCAGCCTTCTGGTTCCAGCTGGTCTGGGGTCTACGTGCTTGTGGGCAGCAGACAGTTACCTTCTTCCACGGGGGGTGGGGGTGGGGTCAGTGTCTGCAAAACAGCTCAAAGGACATGGCTCAGAATATTATCTATGATCCTTGAGGAGGAAGTAAAGGTCATTGACTTTGCTTAATGGCTAAAGTATTATTATTTTGTCTTGCTTGACTGTTTTCCTTTCTTTCTGCGTTTTCTCATTTCTCTGATTAAATTTATTCTTTGACTAAAGTTTTTCTAGAGACAAAAAGCAGGCAGAAGACATGGGTGAGGGTCTATTCTGGGAAGACCCCATAGGGTCCTGCTCACTTATAGTGACACATTTTAAGGCCTGGCAACATTAGTCTCCTCAGCCTTCCCTTCCCATTTCACAACTTTTCCGGATTTGTCCTGGCTAGCCTCATGTACTTCTTCTAGATGAACTTCAATATCATGTTGTTGATGCTAGACCAGGGATACCCAAATCACTGGGACAGAAGTGAGTGCCCATACACAGTCTACAGTTATTTAATTTGTATTTCAGGTAAGTGAATAACAATGTTACCTAATTCATGCTAGAGTGATAACTGGATAAATATTTTTAAAAGCCTAAAAAGAAAATAAACACAGATCATCTTAAAATAAATTGAAGATATACAAAATACTTGAATGTAAAGAAAGAAAACTATGAAACTACTAGAAGGAAACATAAGTGCATTACTTAACATAACGTACAACCCAGAAATTACACAAGAAGGATTAAAATGTTTCATTATATGAAAATATATAGAGTCATCAGAAATTCATAACTGAGGTTAAAAGACCAATAGTAAATTGATCAAAAAACCTTTGTCATTTATGACAGTAAAGGGCTAATTGTCTGTATACAAATTAGCCTAATGCATGCCTTGACAAAGCTCTTCAAAGTACCAGTGACCAACAAGTAGATAAAAACACATACAACTTCAGTTATGATTAAAGAAAAAAAATGAAAATTAAATATTAACTTTACCTATCAGCCTGCCCCTCCCTCTCCCTACTTCTCAAAGAAGTATGACAAGAGTCTTTGTCTGCCAAGGTATAGGGAAACAGGAGACATCATATACCACTGCTGTGTTTCTGCACAGAAAGGGTTAACACAGCAGACCTGAAACTGATATTCTCAGAAAGGCCTGCTTGCACAGGAGGCGGCTAGGAACTTGGATTTTGCAGGGTTTCTGCTTTTTCCTGACTGATGAGAGTGATTCACTGTGCCTAGATTTCTTATGCAACAATGTGGTTTATGCTGAACATTCGCTTTCCTTCTGGAATTTTGGTACATGCCAGATAGAAGGTGCCTATGTGAACAGCTTACAGGAAAAACCTTGGGCACCGTATCTCTAATGGGCCTTACCTGGGGAGAGAGATCACACATATGTTATTGTCTTCATTGCTGGAGAAAGAGTGTCTTCTGTGTGGCCCCTCATGAGGTGGACAGAGCATACGGCAGCTTGCACTTGGGGGCCTCCAGATACTCACTGCCTGTTTTACCCTTGTGCTCTAAACGTGTGCCCTTCCTGTGTGGCTGGAATAAATCTCAGCCGTGAGTATAACTATATGCTGAGTCCTGAGAGTCCTTCTAGTGGATCTCTGAACGTGGTCTTCAGTTTCCCATGCAGTCAATCTTAATGGAAACCGTATGGCAAGTCTTGCCAAATATGCCTAATCTTTGTCTCAGCCTTTCCATTCCGATATATACTTTTACAGGTGAAAACCTTGAGAGGATAGGGTACAGGAAATGAAAAACTTACTGTTTAGCAGTGAGAGTGAGTTGCATTAAATATGATAATCCTGCCACCGTAACTTGTGTAACCATAAATCATGAAAAGGAACAAAACAGACCCGTTTTTCTGATGTGAAAGCATGTCATCAGCATGAAATCATTGTGTGTATGTATGTGTGTGTGTAGTTCTGATAAGATAATACATAAGAACCTATCCGAAACAATTATCTCTGGAGAGCATGATTTGATAACATAGAAACAAAGGGGAAAGGGTATGGGGAATGGAGGGAGTCTTTTTATCTTGTTACGTTTTCTACTGATAGATCTTATATATGTATATTGATCTTTGAATGTATCTTTATAGTTGTATTGGTATTAATATGTATTAAACTATTTGACAGCATTTTCAGTTTCAAAGAAATACTGTCAGGAGATATAGATGGGAATAAAGAGTTATGTTGAAAAATTTGAATGGTTATATATAATTACCAAAATTTGGATATAACAACATAATTGAATGCTACTGGGAGGGTTAAATATTATAATACTAATGTATGATGGAACATGTTGACAGTAAAAGTCATATTTTTTGAAGATCACATAAGAACATGGGTTAATGCTGATAATATAATGCATTATAAATAAAGGCCTAATAAGAGAAAGAAAAGAGAAAAGGCAGGGAGCAAGACAGAGTGAGAAAGTGTGAATAAGAGAAATGGAGAGATGGAAGCAAAAACTTCATATTATTAACAGATTAACAGTGATGACTACCCCTCAGTGGTGTGATTACAGATGATTTTCATTATTTTCTTCAGTTTAATCTTTATTCTCAGTATTTTATGATCCCTACATTTTATTTTCATATGGGAAAACAAAGTATTTTAAAACCCTTGTAGTGTAATTGCTAGGTGAAGGTATATCCATGTAGCCATGCATTACCATGTTCACTTTTCACAACCTGCCCCTCATTGCTTTCCAGCATATGTGTTGCTGCTTTAATAAAAATGTAAAATTCTTTATTGAAACGTATGTTTCTTTTCTGAGTTGAATATTTTTCTACGTGTTAACATTTTGTCTTTTCTGAGTTACCTAGTTCTGTCTTATGTCTATATTTTTTTATCAGTATGTCACCTGCCGTTGGGCTTCCCTGGTGGCACAGTGGTTGAGAGTCCACCTTCAGATGCAGGGGACGCGGGTTTGTGCCCCGGTCTGGGAAGATCCCACATGCCGCGGAGCGGCTGGGCCTGTGAGCCATGGCCGCTGAGCCTGCGCGTCCGGAGCCTGTGCTCCGCGGCAGGAGAGGCCACAGCAGTGAGAGGCTCGCCTACCACAAAAAAAAAAAAAAAAAAAAAGTCACCTGCCGTTTATGTATTTTTATGAGTCTTTTTCAATTTGATTTTAGCTACATAAGTGCTTCTAAAAGTATTACATTTATTTTAAATTTTAAAAATAAATATTTCAATGCTATATCAATATTTTCCTTAATGATTTCAATTATCATTGAAAAATTAAAAATTAACAATTTGAATTGCATAAACATTATGACACTTATGTATTTATATATAAAACTCTCATAAGTTTAGAGATTATTTCTGTAGTTTGCTGTTCACCTTTAAAATATCTAAATATATTCTAATTTGGTATACTAAATAAAATAGATAACTAATGAGAACCTACAGTATAGCACAGGGAACTCTACTCAGTGCTCTGTGGTGACCTAAATGGGAAGGAAATCTAAAAAAGAGGGAATATATATATATACATATATATATATGTATATATATATATGTATATATATATACACACACATATATATAACTGATTCACTTTGCTATACAGCAGAAACTAACACAATATTGTAAAGCAACTATACTCCAATAAAATTTTTTTTTAATATTATTTTCCTATCCATTTGTGTTTTGATGCCTTTCTTGTCACAAATTTAAATATCATATATAGTCTATAATCTCTGGAAATCTTTCACTATATATATATATGTGTACATATATGTGTGTATATATATATAGATTTAGAGAGATAAATATATAATATACTTAATACATTATACACAACTACATAATATATTATGTATAATATATACATTTTTGCTGTATTCTTAATTACTTTGCTTAATGATTTATTAATTTAAATTTTATTTATCTAAAGCAATCTGTATATATTACGGGCTAATAAGAAAATAAAGACAAGAAAAAGGCATTAAATATCATCCTTAATCTAACAATTGACACTTAATCATTAGTCACACTTTTGTGTATATCTTCTGGAATGTTTCCTATGCTAATATGTACTCATACTACATATACTGATTTTTATCCTGTTGTGCATTGGTTTGTTCTGCTTGATAATCTACCATGACCTAATTTCCATGTTATTATTTTTCTATTACCTAACTTTTGATTGCTAAATAGATTTCCATAAAAAAGATTTGGCATGATTATTTAACCAGTTCCATATTTTAGGAAATATATGTTATTTTCAATTTTTTGTTATCAACTATGATCAGATGACTACTCTTGTAAATTAATATTTACAAGATACATGTAAGGGCAAGATACATATTTTTCTACATATTTGCCAATATTAGATATTGAGATTCTATTCTGTCTTTTAGAGGAAAGCATCTTCTCATTAATTAACATAGCTATTATGTGTAAACTTTTCATAGATTTATTGACTATTTGTGTTTTTTGCTTTTCGAGTTTTGTAGTCAGTTATGACAATTGGTCCAAGGATGTTCTTTTTTATTTTTTAATTTATAATAGCTCTGAAACTAGTTTAATTTTCTTTTAGATGCCAGTACATGAATTAGTGAGGAATAAAACAGATACCTACCTGGCTGGTCAAATAATAGAATTAAACATCTATTTCTTTATTGCCTGTGTATAATAGAAATGTGACAAAATTAGGTTTCTCTTTAACTTTGCACTGTTGAAACTGAGGGATTCTTGATTTTAATTCAGCCTCCATTATGCGTGGTTTTTTTTTGAGTTGTGTTCTCTGTGTAATTGATCCTGATATTGTTTACTAGATATGCTATTGGCTCAATCAAAAGAAAAAGTTCTTTTTCTTTTTTAATTTGGGTTCAGACTTTTAAAATAATCCATTCATTTATTTGTTGCTGATTTTGCTTATTTGATCTTCACTCTAGTTTTCTGATCTCTCAAGGAGCCAATTAAAACATCTTTCTTCAAAGAACTTTTTATCAGTCAGCTTAAGCTTAGTTATCATGCAGTGAGAAGTCTCAGTGGCTTTCACATAATAAAGGTTTATTCCTCACGCATGATGATATATACTGTGGATTGGCTGCAGCCCTATTCTGTGTTGCCTTTACTAAGGGTTCAGGCTGTCAGAACAACCTCTAACACATCACCAGTCTCCTTCCAGATGGAAAAAAGTGCATGGCAAGTCATGCATTGGATTTTAAAGCTTCATCCTGGAGGTGAAACACATTATTCAATTCACAGTTCATTGGGCAAAGAAGTTATATGGCCAGGCCTGAGGTTAAAGGAGCCAGAAAATATAATTCTCCTCCCAGGAAGATACAGAAAGTATTTTGAACAAAAATGTCATCACCTTATCTGTTCAAGTAGTTTGCTAATATTTGGCACTAGAATTATAAAGCCATGCCAGTGGTTAAGCCCTTTTTGTGTTAATTAGCTTAGGAAATTTGACCCCAGTGCAACCCTAAGTGATTTAAAGCAAACTTTTCTGTAAAGAGCCAGATAGTAAATATTTTATTTGTGTGGGCCATATAGTCTCTGTTGCAACATTTGCAACTTCTCAAGTTTGCTGACATAGCCAGGAAGTAGCGACAGTTATTACAGAAACAAATAGATGTATCTGGGTTTCAATAAAACTTTAATTTAAAAAAAAAAAAACAGGCCATGAGCTGGATTTGTCTCATTGGTCATTGCCAGTCCCTGATATAGATTAGTTCTTATCTGGTTAGAGTAGGAATCTAGAACATCCTGTTGCAATCAGGAGTTTTATCTCTTCTTATTGAAAGAAACTTTACTATTGGTAGAAACTGTGAAATTTTATTTATGGTAGGTCCTGCTCTAGTATAATGCAGGCCATATTTGTTTTAATAGCTGTCAATTCTGTAAAGAAATATTCTGAGACACAGAGACATAATTTGAAACATTATTTTCAATATACTTGCTTTCTTAAAATAAGGTGTAGAAAAGAAAGCTCTATGAAATTTGCTTGGCTGATGGGAATATGTAAAGAACTGAGAAAGCGTGGTAAGGGGTGTAGATTAGTAAAAGGTTGAGAAATTCTGATTTAACTCTGATAAGAAAAAGAGAAAGAAATGGTACTCATTCCACCATCCTCTTAGAAAAGGCACATTACTATTTAACATCTAAATAGATATAATACAGATATAATCACAATCTAGAATATATTTTTTCCCATAAAACTTTAACCACAAAAATAATGGAAGCTTAAATCTAGATAAAAGATGACATTGTCTATGTGTCTTAAACCTTCAGAGGAGTTATTATAGGTAGCCATAAAAATAGAAATGTCTAATATAGTTGACAAATTAAAACATTATCATTCAGCTGGATTGAGACTTGCTGAAAATATTTAACAAATCATATTGCTCAGTTTTGTTTTAAGAATAGAATTGGTACAAAGAATTTCAAATTTCTTTCCCCCAAAATGCAGGCTTAAATACAAAGAAATGTTAATTGATTCATTGAACTTTTGAAGCAACTATTTAACATTTTCAATAAAATGAAGCCTACCTCTAATCCCAGGTGGCAGCTTTACTAAAGGCATACATTATAATTATGCTTCTGTTTTCATTTCCTCCTGATAATGGAGCCTGGGAAAGCCTGCTTTCTACATCTGGATTTCAAGGCATCATTCAGACAAAGCTTCATTAAACCACACCAAACACTAAAGGTCACCATGGTTTTATATGTTTTTGTTGTAGGAACCAAATGTTGCAAAAACTCCAGCAGTAGCCAGCAAAATTTAGAAATATCAGTAAATGGCAAGAGGAAGATGGGGTCATAGGTGATAAGTTCATTTGTTCAACAAATAGAAACACAGATGAATAGAATATAGTTCTTTCCTTCAAGGAAATCATTCTGCATAGAAGACTAAAACTAAATTTGACAATTAGAATATTTCATGTAAATGCAAAGTTGATTTCCATTAAATAGCTGGACTGAGTCATCCAGGAAATCTTCCTTCCCATTTCAAATATATAAAAGTGCCATTTAAAATATAACAACTGCAAATATAATTATATAGCTGAGCTCAAGATATAAACAAGGGAAAAAAAATCTCCAAATAAAAAGAGAGCTCAGTGTAGGGGCAGTGAATGGAAAATAAAGCCTGGGGGCTCATGGGCCTTATTGGCTGGAGCCTGGGACTCTACTACCCACTGTAAGAGGAAGAGATTATGGGGATTCAAAATTGAGATACTGCATAAAGCCTGATTTGTTCATAAAATGGAAACTATGCAAACTCTTAACAATCCAGGAAAACAGGACAAAATCTTGCAGCCTGATCGAGGGCATGGACAGAAGAGATGACCTGAAATGAATCATAATCTCAGGCCATTTTCCTTCTCTGAAGTCTGAATTCATACTCCACAATCCTACACCTCCAGCCAGTCCAGGCAAAATGTCCATTAGAAGCAAATATTTCTGAAAAGATATTCTTACAGTCCAGGAAAAATAGAACTCTTATTGAAAATAGCCCCTGATTAGGATGAACTTATATTTATATGAACCACATATGAATTAAAAGATTGGAAGTCAGCAAGCACACTAAATAGAAGAGAACTGGAGACAATAAACTAATTTAAAAGAGAATTTAAAATAAGTAGATTTTATAGTGGTCAGATAGACAAAGGAAATATTAAATGCTGTAAGAACTGTACAGTATGATATAGGAAAAGACACTGTTGGAAAGCAAACAAACATATAGTCTAAAAAACAAAACACAAATTTATTAAAATAATAATTGGATCAGTTGATAAGTTGACTGGATATAGTTGAAGAGTGAATATATTAATTGGAAGACAGAGGGTAGAAAATCATGTAGTATATGTATATTATCACATTATCATACAAAGTGACAAAGACATAGAAAAGAGGTTTTAAGAGATATGGAGGACAAAATAAAGTCTAGATGTTCTAAATGAAAGGAGATAAAAAATAAGGGAGGGGTAATGTAGTACTGAGAAATTTCCCATATTGATGAAAGCCTGAATTTTCACATTGGCTGAATTCACTTAGTCTTAAACAGGGTAAATATAAACATCCACACTTGGTTGAATTATAATGAAACCATATAACATTAAAGACAAAAATAATTATGTTTTCTGAAAGGAGAGTTAGATTATTTTTTACAAAGCAATACCAAATGGACCTGTAACAAATATTACACCAACAATGTCAAACCCAAAACAGAAGAAATATATCCACGTAGTACCTCGGGAAAATAACTGATCAGTTAGAGTTTCAAAGCATGGTAAACTTTATGTAAGAATGAAGGTGAAATAAGGGAATTTTCTAGCAAATACTGAGGAAATTTACTTCTGGCAGATTTTTACTGTAAGAACTAATAAAGATATACTTCAGCAAGAAAGATACTGAAACCAAAAAGAAAGATGAGAGAAAAAGAAATGTGGATCAATCTAAATAAGCATTGACTGTGAATAACAGGACTTAAGAAATTTGGAAAGTATAGAAACTAGTAGAACTGAAATGCTAAACAATAGGGAAGCCAATAGTTGAGGAAGATTGTTTTTAAACAATTCTAATGTTCTGTTAAATGAAGGAGGCTAGGGAGGTGGATAAACTTTTCACTATTTTGAGTGTTTATGTTACATGTTTAAGTGTAGCTACTAAAACAAAAGAAATAGTATGTACATCTTTCCAACAAACAGAGGGAACACAAAACTAAACAACACACTTAGCCAATCCAATAAAGGGCAGAAAGTAAGAAAAACAATATAAACCATTAAAAGCTGACATAAAATAAGATGATATAAATAGCCCTAGTGTACCAGTAATCACAAAAGAATATAGTTATTAAACTCATCCATTTTATTAGGATCTAAGAGATTGGAAAAATAAAATAAATCCAGACGTGCTATTCAAAGGAGATATACATATGGTAAAACTAACTTTGAACAATTATTATAATGAAAATAAGAACATACACACTTTTAGACAATTTGAAATGTGTTCAGTACATTACTGTTTTTATTTCTAAACAAAAAATATTTAGAAACACAAAAATGTATTTCAATGAGGGAATTGATAAATATAGATATTTTAATTTTTTAAATTTATATTTTCCCATTATGTTTTTCTAAGCAATTATTTCTGGTACATAGGAATATAATTATTTTTGAATATTTATCTTGCAATCATTTATTTTCCTATATATCTTGCTAATCATCTAATAATATTTGTACATTAATTTTGTACATTAGTTTCTTCTTTCCAGCTGATGGAAGAAAGTTAATTTTATTATATAGTGATGACTAGACATCCAGAGAAATGCTAAATCACATGGTGAGAACTACCATATGAGTTTGCTCCTAAGCTCAATGGAATTCTGTTAATATTTCACTATTAGATATGGCATGGTTTGTTAGTATGATGTAAGTAGTTTTTATCATGTTAAGGTAGGTTCTTCAGTTCTTAGTTTGTATAGTTTTTCGTCAGAAAGATATAGAATCTTATTAAAATCTGTCATATCTAGTGACATGATCAGATATTATTTTCTTCTTTGTCTTACTGAAAAGAATATCATTAAGAGTTTCTTGTCATCAACGATTCTCACATTTTTAGGTGAAGCCCTAATTGGTTATACTGTGTATTGTTTTGTTGTAGTGATTATTTTGGTTGGTATTGTATTTAAAATTATTGGATCTCTGTTTTTAGTGAGATTATTTTACAGTTTTCTTGAAAATTGTAATATATATTGAAATCATCCTCTATCATCTTTAAGTTCAATGAAGAGAAGCCATTCTGTTTTGTTTCTCGTTGGCTTAACATTTAACATGTAAGCTTGGCTCGGTGTGGACGCACAGCAGAAAATCAATAAATATTCTTTGAATGGATGTGGCAATCTGACTTTTACCAGCAGCATTTTGCCTAAACTAACTTTTTTGCTTGTGTGTTTGTTTGTTTTTAATTCTTTATTCTCAGCCTTTCCTTTTCTAGTTCCTTCAGTGGACAGGTGATTGGCAAAAATCTCTTATCCTAAGGAAAATCACACTAAATTCTTTATGACTTGTGGTTAGAAAACCTCTCTAAAGGAAGATTCCCCTTTTATTGATTAAAAAAAAAATAGTTGAGGAGAAGTTAATCTGTTAAATTACTCCTGATTGTGCTTATTTGCTTTTAGAGATGGAAGGAATGAAATCGCTCATCTTTTAGGGAGTAAAATTTAATTTTGAGATATTCCCTTTTTTCTAGGAAGCACTTACAGTTAGTAACTGTCTTAATTCTCTGAAAATGGCAGTAACCTCTGAGTCAGTATTATATTGGATCATAGGGAATAAAAAGAAGTAAATTGTTCACCATTTACAGGTAATTTAATTCCATGGCTCCCTGACCTGTTTGACTGGAGTGATGCAGGGGCCGGGAGGGTACTCTGAGGTAGTCTGGTGAACATGCACTTTCAGGTCATACTCTGTGAGAAAATGTTGGTCTGAACTACCTGTGTGGAGCTCCTGGAAAATGCTTATCAAGACCTTAGCTGGTGATGACTCTTGGATAACAAGAGCAGGGCCTGGATCAGCTCTCCCCTCACATTCTGTGTAGCATTGTCCCTTTTCTCTCCCTACCCCTCCTCATCAGAGTACCACCACTTTCTCTGACAATTGCAGGTGTTTTTGCCATTAAGTAAAATTTTTTGAATCAGCAAATAGAAGTTACTGAAACTCTCTGGATCTTAGCTTCTCCAGGTCTAAAGTGAAGATACCTAATTCAGAAGGTTGATGCAGGAATCTTCAATCTCCTGAAGAATTCCCTTCTTAGCATAGAGCAGGGTCTACAAGGTAAACACTTACTAGTTTGCTCCAATGTCTCAGGGTTGTATTAGGCTTTAAACATTATCTTCCTTTTATTCTTAGTTATTTTGTAATAAGCAATACAAAAAATATGTATTTTCTGTTGGAAAAGGCAGGCTTATATGCAGTCTTTCAGCCCCCAGTTGGCTGCATAAGAACAAGCCTGGGGCCTGAATCACACTCTTACTAAGAGATTAGGAGCCCTCACAGCCTGTGCTAGGCTAATCACCTCGTGTAGCAATATCTTTCCCTGTTTCAGACTCAATGTCCACTCCTTTGTTCAGCTTAAGTGTGTGTGTCATATAGCACCTGGCCAACCCCACTACTATATCTGTCTCTTGAGAGAAGGGAATGGGATCCTTCAATCCGGGGCACAAGAGGTTGCACAGAGGCTAATGGCCCTGTGTCAGCTGCCAGGAGGGCCCTGCTGGCCATAGGGGACTATCACCCACAACTGAAGCTGATCTTGGTCTGTCCTTTGTCGGCGTGAGTTAAGTGTTATTCCATTCAGTGCTTGACTGAATTGTGTTTTCCTTGATGACTCCAAAACCAAGATGCAGTGGACATCTGGTGGAAGCACATTCCAGGCAGAGGAATAGCAAGGAGGCAAGGGAAATTGGAACAGCATGACGAAGAGGCAGAGTGGTAGAGGTTAAAAGTAGTCTAGACAAGTAATCAGGATACTATAATATTTAGGGGCTCATAGAATATAAACATGACTTCACATTTTATTCTATGTGTGATGAGAGGCCATTAGAGGGTTATGAGCAGGAAATCTGAATGGTCAGATTTGCATTTTAAAAGGATGCTGTGCTACAGTGTGGGGAATAGAGTAGAGAGGTATAGGAGTAGAAGCATAAAGATGAGGTTTCATTTTCCTCAAATGATGACCAGTTCTTTCAAAAACATGTTCAATTATTTATCTTTTTCTCACAAAGTTAAGGAAGTAAAATTTCATTAGCTCTGAACTCGATTCTATTGATATGCATCTCCATTTCATTTTGCATATAGGGCTATTCTAGTTACCATCCGGTTTGAATTGGGTCAGGTTTTACCTCATTAGTCTTTGCTTTAAACTTCTTTGCTATTGTGCATTTTTTCTTTATCAACAGTAGAATCAGCATGAAAAGATATTTTTAAAACGTATTGGTATTTACATATTAATTAATATGGAAGAAATTGATATCTGCAAATTTGGGTCTTTCTAACAAGGAATATTTATTTAGGTCTTTATAAATGTCTAAATAAGTAAAAATATTTATTTAGGTCTTTATAAAAGATATTTTAAAAACGTATTGGTATTTATTAATGAATATGGAAGAAATTGACATCCGCAATTTGGGGTCTTTCTAACAAGGAATACTTATTTATAAATAAATATAAATATAAATGTCTTTATAAATGTCTATATCACTTTGACAGAGCTCTAGTACACTTCTTGTTAATGTGTTCCTGGGAAGTAAGTGGCTTTTTGCAGCATTTGTAGATGGGTTTTTTATATTACACTTTAAAAATGATTACCAGTTTAACTGTGCTAATGTTAATTGTGTATTCAGATAATTAACTCAATTGTTATATTAGTTTTAAGTTTATTGGTTGATTCTTTAGAATTTTTATGTAACATTTATATTGTTTTTAATTAGTGACCATTTTGGATATTCTTTTTTAACATCTTACCTCCCATTTATTTCCTTATTTTTAATATATTCAGTATTTGCTAGGACCCTCAATAAAAGGTTTGAAAGAAAATTGACATTGAACATCTCGCTTTCATCACTATAACATCACTATAATTTAGGGAATACTTACTAATTTTCTCATTTAATCTTTATAAAAAACTAATGACACTGTACCCTTAGTATGCCCACTTTTTATATGAGGAACTAAGGTCCAAAGGAGATAAGTAACTTGCCTATAGTGCATAATTAATAGATAGTGGAATCCAGAATTTAGGGAGTGTATGTAACTGGTGGAAACTCTTTTCAGTTAAGAAAGTTTTCTTTTCTTAGTATAGTGAGGGTTTTATCAAGTATGAATGTTGAGGTTTTTTTAAGCACTCTACCGAGACAATCTCATAGTTGTTCACCCTTAATCTTTTAATATACTGAATTACATTAATAGTAATTTCCTGATGTTAATCCATTCGTGCATTGCATTCCTTAGATACACCCTAGCTGATAAGGACACACTGATTTATTTGATTTGGTAATATTTTATCTATAATATTTCATCTATTGGTAGATGTACAAGTGAAATTGACATTTATATTTTATTTTACTAGCCAAAACGAATATTAGGATTAGGGTTATAAGCTTTTAAAATGGAGTAGAAATATTTCCATGTTTTCTAATAAAATAATAATATAAATCATCAAAAACATAGCTAAAATTTTGAGAAATGATAAAGCTTTGCATGTAAACCTCACTGAATTCTTACAATAAGCCCTATGGAACAATAATATAATTAGCCACTTACTAAGAGATAACAACAGATAGGATGTTAAGTACCTTGGGAAGGGTCATAAAATTAGAAAATGGCACAGTTATGGTTAGAACAACTGAGTTTTTATGTCTGCAGTGTCTTTATTTCCACTTCATACTTTCAAATGGTGGTTTAGCTGATTAAAGAATTTAGATTTGACAGTTTTTCCCTTAGCATTTTGATGATATTACCCCTTTAGGTACTAGAATCTACTGTGCTGTTAAGTCAGACCTGTGTCAATCTGACTGGTGGCCTTTGAAGATCTCTTTTCCCTCTCTTGAAACTACTAAATGTTCCTGCTGACCAGTGACAATTTTTACAGTTTATACAATAGGCCCTTGTGTGTGGACTGGGGTGGGGTGGCCACTTGGGTGTTTTAATCAGAGGATTTTGTATTTAATCCTCTCATTGTTTATTGAGTACTTTCTATGTTCCAGATACTGTTCCAGCTGTGGGATATAAATTAGTAGAATAAATAAGAGAGAAAACCTTGCCCTCATGGAGCTTATAGTATAATATGGGGAGTTGGACAAAGGATAAAATAAATAAGTAAATTATACAGCATGTTATACAGTGGTAGCTCTATGGGAACGAATAAAGCAGGAAGGGTGATGTGGAAATTCAGCTTTTGGGGTGGGAATTTTAATACAAGTGGTCAAGGAGTCTTCACTGGAGGGGTATTATTTGAGAGAGTGAGCCATGTGCATAATATATAAGGGAGAGGGCTCCATGCACAGAGTACAGCAAATCCAAAAGCAGTGTTGTGAATCCAAAAGCCGCAAGTGAATTTGCAAATGAAACAGATGTGGGTTAAAATCAAGGAAAATTTTGGTCTCAGCCACTGGAATGATTGAGATGCCATAAAAGGTCTAGAAAAGAGCTTAGGAGAAACAGGTTTGAGAGAAAATAACAAGAGCTCAGTTTTTGATACATTAGGTTTGCAATGGTTATTAGATCACCACATAGAGTAGGCAGTTGGAAATCTGAGTCTGCAGTTCAAGAGATAAGTCTGAGCTGTAGACACGATTCTGAGACCAGTCTGGTTACATGGTATTTAAAGCCAAGCAATTGATGAGATTTCCAACAGAGAGACCGGGTATAAACAGGAAAGAGAGGAGAGGAAAAGATAAACAGCAACAACAAAAACAAGAACAAGGATTGAGCCCTGTGGCACTCTAACACAAAGAGTTAAAAGATTATCAATCTCCTTCAGCAAAGGAGACTGAGAAGGGTGAGTCAATAATTTAGGAGGAAAATCAGATGAGTTTGGTATCTGATAAATTAATTGAAAACATTGCAGAAGAAGAATTCAAATGCTACTAATATGTCAAAACTTACAGGAGAGTTATGGGGAAGAAGGTCTAGTTGGAACTGGTTTAAGAGAGAATTAAAGGACAGAATTGAGAGACAGTAAAACAGACATATAGACAACTGTTCCAAGGACTTTTGTTGTAAAGGGGAGAAGAAATAAGAGCTGGTAGCCAGAGCACACATTAAAAACAGTAGTGGGTAAATATTTTTTTAGATAGGAGAAATGAAAAGAGCAGTTTCATATATTGATGAGAATGATCCAGTAGAGAGGGGGGAGCTGGCGAAACAGAAGATAGGAGAAAATTGCTAGTGTGATGTCTCTGATTACCATTCAAGGGGTTGAAAGCTAGTACACGAGAGGAAGGCTGCATCTTAGCTAGAAGCATGGAGAGTTCATCTGCAGAGGCAGGAAAGAAGGCAACATACATGGGTGCAGATATTGGTAAGTGCAAATGTGGCAACTTGTGAAAGTTCTCTTCTAATTAATTCAGGTTTTCAGTTAGGTGAGAAATAAGGACATTGAGTAAAATTAAGAATAGTGGAGGAGGTATTGCAGACTTGACAAAAAGGAAAATGACTAAAATAGCCACTTAGGAGATTGGGAGAGTTAGTGGACTAGAGAAATGCATTATGATGACTATTCATATATAAAGAGCTCTTACAGATGAACAAGAAGTAGATGAACATGCCAATAAAAATGCGAGAAAGAATCAGTATCCACAATCCACACACACACGTACATGCAAACATATATGGCCAATAATTAGATGAAGTAATTGTTTACCTTAATCCTAATGTTAAAATGGAAAACTAACACATTGGTTTATCTATAATATTTCTGAGCATTGGAGAAAAAATAATGCTGAGAAAAGGAAACTAGATAAGTAAATTGCTCTGAAAGGCAATTAAATATTATAGTCATCCAGTACGTCATTAATTGTAGATGAATATTTGATTAAAAAGTTTATGAGACACATAAGTTAATTCATGATGCTAATTATGATAGTTTTTTCTTTTTAAAATATAATGCATATATTTATATCATGACAAATGAGATTTACTGTATATGATTTTAGCACTGGTTTGGGTCCATTCATTAGTTTTAACACTGATGAAGTTTTCCTTGATCCTTTGTTTGCTTTTGTTCATCTCTGTTTTGGGCAGGGTGTAGTGATAATTTGTAAATTGGTCATCCCAGTGCCATCTTTCTGGGAAGTTCACCTCACTGATTGTTTCTGCTTCATCTGTAGCCTGGTCCGATTCTCAGTTTAGAAAGGTTACTTGAGTACCACAAGTGGTGTGGTTGGGACAGAGAAAAATTGGACACATGGAGACCAACTAGAGCCCTCTTCAGGAACCATTGAGGAGATAATGAGGATCAGAGATGTGAGCAGTGGAATAGAGAACAGGCAACAGAGTAGAGGTTCCAGATGTGGTGTAAGAAGGGAAGGCCCCTGATATTCACATAGAAAACCACATACCAAGAAGAACATTCAGAGAAACCTACAAAGGCAGGCATAAGCATGAAGTAGAACCAATTCCTTCCCTACGGAAAAAAAAAAAAAAAAAAGCCAATCTCTGCTTGTACAGCAGGTTTACTATTACAGCTTTACTATTACAGTTTAAAATTATAGGATTATTTTTGTCCTCAGTTACTCTGTCTGTGTTCAATTATACACCACTGTCATGATAGGAAAATAGCAGCTATTTTGAGGACACGATACCTTTTCAGGCTCCGTATCCCCTCTCCGTGTGATACTGAAGTTAAAAAGAGGAATGCAAACCAGAAGAGGTGCAGGTGGTTGTGTTTATGGGCTTCAGGGAGATATGATTACCTCACTCAACTGATTGCTACCTGAAGGAAGTCAGATTACAATTAAGACTGTCAGGTAAAGCACACAATTAAAGTTCATTGCAAATGCTGTCGACAAACTGGTATTAGCTGGGAAATGCACTCTGGCAAACAGGTGTACCCTGGAAAATAGCAAGGAATGTTTCCTTCTAGAACAAACCTACTTTATCAAATCTGACAACTTTCACTTGAGCTCTGGGTCCTGGGCTAGAAAGAGCTTCTCATTTGATTTGAGCAATTGGCACATAACATGCAGGTTGGAAATGAGTTGACTCATTAACTTATTTTGCTTAGTAGAAAAAGCATGCTTACCTCACCACATTTTGCTCTTTGCTTTCCCGATTTGTTTAAGAATTAGAAATATTGCATTATACTATGTTTATTAAGGGGTGAGGCTGTGGTTCTAGAATGGGAATATTTTATTACAAAATGTCAGAAAAAGCCACACCTCTCTATTTTTAAAATTGGCTTTTAGTCAATCAGATGGTGTGGCTATACCCGCTCCATGTGTTATCAATCTCTTTAAGTATCTCCTTGCATTTATATGACACTAATAAGAAAGAGTTCCCATAGACAAATAGCAATTCTGCTGTTTGATTTTACTCCAGAAGTAACTGTGTATATCATTTCCTCTTAATAAAGTGGGGAATTCCCTCAGCTCACACATATCACAGACATTACTGCTAATGGGAGTTATGCATGGAGATTGTGTAGAAACTACAGTTCCTACTCCCAGGGCTTCATTCTGTGTTCTCCTGACTCCTGATATGTTTCACGTGGTCAGTAATGGAAGCAGTTGATCTGGGGAATGGCTGTCACATAAAAATTCCAGCCTAGGGGAAAGGGTTTACTTTTCTCCATAACACTGGGAACAAATAGGGTAGATTAGACCTCTTTCTGTAAGAGAATCTGCTTCTGACTGCCACCAGAATCTCAGGAAAAGATTCAGATTAAAAAAGAAAATAGAAAGTAAAGAAACACATCGTATTCTGCTTTGGGATGAAGAAGAGCTTTATGCCACAGCCAGTGTCTTCTCTGATTCCTCATGGTACGTCACTCCCCTGGGAAAATTAGCCCCTCCAAATACATCTCAGTGACTTCATCTATTAAATAGAGTGAGGATTAAATGAGGTAGTGCATATAAAGCATGCGGTAAGCCCTCAAAGAAGAGTAGTTTTCTCTTTCCTTCACTTAGAATCTTTAGTGTCCAAAGTGCACACATAGGCCCCATGTTGTGTAGGTGACACAAGCTCACTCCTTCTCGAGTCCTCTTCACTACCCTGTAGTGTCCAGGGGATAGCCAATATACAGCCTAAGATGTGTCCGGCTCTTCTACTGACCATCAGTGGCACTAACAGTGTGTCCTGTGGAATTCAGAAAGTACATTGATTTTCTACTACATTCCTTCTAACACGTTTGTAGTTGAAGTAGCAATTACATGCAATAAAGTATGAAAATTGTATAAAGTTTTAGTGAACAGCTTGAAATATTTCTACATAACTGTACATTCCTGTAACTACCCTCACCTCATTTTAACAAACATTATTTCTACTTCTTCTAGAAAAATCTCCAAGAACACCTCTATTTTCACTTACACTTCCTTCAGTATATAAAAGCATGACATTCCAACCTGCTCTCTTTTGAGGTGCTTTGGAGTTATTTTTGTCCTTCGTAACCAAGATGTTCCAGGCTTCTAGACTTCTGTCACTTGACAGGGAAGCATAGCAATGGAAATGCAACAAACTCTCCCTAATCACCAAGCATCTGTATGGCAGTAGTAAAGATACTCCAAAACATGAGAGATGGCACCTGGTTGTAATTTACGCACAGTAGCAAAGGAGAGGGACAGTAAAATGAAACTAACATTTAATTAGTTCATACTCTGGGCCCAGGGATTGTGCCTGGTGATTTGTGGAGGTGTAGCCATTAATCTTCCAAGCATTTTCTATGTATCCATCCTGAGTAGCCATCATTTCTCTTACCACTTTTAAACACCTTTGCAGTGATTGTCTCCCCAGAGAGCTATTCTTTTTTTTCAAGGTATCGCCTGGTTCCTAGCCCCTGATTCTTTGTCTCTCTGTGTCTCTGTCTCTGTCTCTCTCAGCCTTACATTTCTTCCTTTGACACTCTTGAGCATCCTTTCCTGTGCTCTCTTCTTCTTTTCATCTCACTCCTCTCTGCTGTACTCCAGTATCTCAGATTACTGAAAGTTGATCATCTGTGATTGGTTCCTGAGAACACCCAGTCTTGGGTGCTTGGCCGTATCATAAATTGTCTTCTTCAGACATCTCACACTGGCACAGAGAGACGCCAGAATTCCAAAAGCAACGGCTCTCTCGTGGAAGGGAGCATAAGCTGCTTTACAAATTTGGCCACTGGTATTAGCTGAGTCATTTCCCGCCCTTTTAGATGCCTGCTTTCTCCACTTGTTTCAGATGTCTCTTTTTTTAACAGTTGTAGGCATCCTTCATGGTTCTGAGCCAATATCCACATTAATCTTTCCTATTACGCTAGCGACTGTAATTCTTCAACATCGTGTTCGAAGCAACTGAAAACAATAAAATAACATCTTATTTGAATAAAATTGTTACTGTTTCTCAGGAGCTTTTCAATTTGCTTCTCACCCTACACTGTGATCTAGGCCAGGTGGACACTATTATTTTCATGTTTCTGAATGTCGAGGAAAGGGACACGATAGGAGTAAGTAACTTGTCATGGGTAACTTATCCCAACCTGCAATTATCTCTATATTTTATATTTTCTCTCTCCTCTACTATAGTGTACACTTCAGGAGAAACAGGACCACTTAAGTGTAGTTCACTCTTTTATTCTCTGCCCTCATCCCATACCAAGCCCTGATAAATCAGTAGTGGGCTGTCCATTTGAACCTGGAGCTCCAGTCCAGAACTGTGTCAGACTGGGCATCTGGTGCCCTGACACTGCTCATCTTTGAGACCTCAGTGTCCATTTCCCTTAGTCTGAGTTTATCCCTGGTGACCTGCAAAGCCCTCTTTTAGTATGTGTTTCTTCCCATGTTATAGCTGTCTTTTTTTCTGTAACACTCCTAATTAGAGCTATCTATACTTCACCTGTCTCAATACTGGGGCCTTTGGACATCCCCTCTCTTAATCAGAATATCTTCAACAAATCTGTGAGCCTGGGGAAACCCGTATTCTGTGATCTGGATATGACCCACAAGGCAGAGTCCTCTTCTGCGTTATGCTCAGTAGTTATGGCTCCTGGGGTGGGGAGACTTCTGAGCCAGCCCCCACATCTTCACACCTCCCTAGTAAGTCTTTTTCTCCTTTTATTCCTGGTTCTCTGGCTGCATCTCTGCAGCCATTCTCTGAAACAGCGTGATTCTTAATTCTCTAAGGCTGTCAATCCCTTCCTCACATTTAATCCACAGAAAAACAATAATGGAAACAATGGTCCCACAAAATAACAATTCTTATTTCGTTTATTGCTTTTTCAGATTATAATGTGACTATGCAAATAAATCATCCTGAATCAGTCTTTTCTAAAAAGTGCTTTTAAAATGGATCGTTTTGCTCTTTTTCTTTCTTCCTTCAGCCTCTCACTTGTGTTTAATCAAACTAATTGTTGCCATATTAAATTTGTCCATAATGTCAGTAGAGTTTTATTTTATCCCAGAATTTCCAATGCCTGCAATTATCAGGCACCTAACAAACAAATCAGTGCTTTGAAGTCACTTATTTTTCCATGATGTTCAGCTAATAGTCCTGTTAACAAACAGGGCTTTAGACTAAAAATCTTGCTTCCCACCAGAGTGGACGTTGTAGAGCTTTCCTTTCAATTATAGTAAAACTCCGATTTGCAATATGATGGTAAATTAAGATTTAATTAGACTGAAATTTTGGAGAACAATCTTTTTTTTTTTTTTTTTTTTTTTCCGGTACGCGGGCCTCTCACCGTTGTGGCCTCTCCCGCTGCGGAGCACAGGCTCTGGACGCGCAGGCTCAGAGGCCACAGCTCACAGGCCCAGCCGCTCCGCGGCATGCAGGATCCTCCCAGACCGGGGCACGAACCCGCGTCCCCTGCATCGGCAGGCGGACTCTCAACTACTGCGCCACCAGGGAAGCCCTGGAGAACAATCTTTTTGAAAGTGCAAAGCACCTGTGTTGACTTTTCAGAGCTGGAAGTTCTCCTTCCCCTCCCCCTAGACATACATGTTCTGGACTCCTGGAATTGGTTGTCGGTGATGGTTTTATTAGGACTCTTGTGTCACAGACTTGCGGACACAAACCAGGTAAAGACTTGGTGCTGAGAAAACTAGGAATTCAAAGATTTTAAGTGTATGTGCTTTACTGAAAAAAAAAAAAAGGTGGAGAAGGATAAAATGATGGAATCCAAGTTTAGTTCAATTTGAGGTGAGCCCTAGGGCCTTTGATTAGTCCATTCACATGCTGAATATCTGACCTCTGGTTGTACCAGTGCTTTGTATTCAAGCAGAGGGCAGTGTGAATCTTGGTTCTTCTGATTGCTGTCTGTGTAAACTTGCTTGTGCTTCTTATTCTTTCTAAGCCTTTGTTTTCCTGTCCGTGAAATAGAGATAGAAATGCCTCTCCTGTAGTCCTGCACTGAGGATTAATTGGAACAATGTTTGAGTGGCACTTATACAGTGCTTGCACAGAGTAAAACAAAGTAAAGGCATTAGTCTTTTTTTTTTCTTGTTGATACTACTATTACCCATTTATTCCTTGCTTTATTCATTCAACAAATATTTATTGTCTCAGGTACCTTGCAAGATGTTATGAATATAAATACAAATAATACTTGGTCTGTCTTGTACTGAGCTCCTGCTCTGGCAGGAAACACATATGAGAAAATCCTGAAATTATAGTTCAGAAAGTTAAGTGCCACAGTAGAAGGGAAAATAGAAACTTTGACTTTCACATCCCTGTCATGTCATGCTTGCTTCAGGGTGGTAGCTTTCCCCTCCACTTAGCACATGCCAGGAGTGCAGAGCAGGGCACCTGGTCAGCTCAAGGTGCCCTTGAACCTTGGCGGAGGGAGTGGCAATAAAGCATCCGCACACTTCTCTTGGATGCGGGGTCAGGTTCTCATCTCTGAGTCTAGATTTTTCTCTCTGTGCCCTGCTTCCTAATCAGTTGTAAAAAAAAAAAAAAAAAACCCAGTCCCATGGGGGAACTTTTATCAACACTCTGTGTCTGTCCTGGGGTCAAGGAGAAACTGAAAACCCAAAGAGTCTTACAGGAATGTGTGTGCAGTTCTTTTATCCCTATAGTCATATCTGAGCCTAACCAAAACCCCCTTAAGAAAATGAGGCTCCAAGAGAAGAATTATTTACCTTAGATGAGATGGATAGTCTGGGGCAAGCAAGACCAGGACCTTGATCTCCTCCTGGTTCTCTGCTATGTCTACTGGCTAAACCTGTCAGAGGTGTGACAGAGCAGCAGTGTAGGCAAGGAATCATGAAAACCAGTACCGTGACAACGCTTAGTAACAGCAACATCTAACTATTACTAAGTGCCTATTTTGTACCAGGTACTGTTCAAAGATTTTGCATAGTATTATTTATTGTAGTAACACTAGGACCTAAATCCTTTTATTCCTATTTTATAGAGTAATAGAGATATTAAGTTGTTGTCCAAGATCACACACTAGTAGCTGGCAGGGGAAGCCTTCAAGCAGCCTGTCCAACTCTCTGAATACCTCTCCATACTGTCCTGACTGGATATCATTTTCTGAATGACCACTCTGTGCCCAAACTTGTGCCAGGCACTCCAGGGCCAGGAACAGCAGTGTGACCCCTGATCACAGGGTCTAATCATCACCTTGAGAATGAGGGGGGATAACAGAGTACAGACTCATAAAACCATGGATTATAAGAGCTGGTCTTCTAAGACATCAGAACTTCAGTTAAAAATAAGGACATAGGCTAGGAGCCTTGCTTGGTGATCTGCCTAGGCCTTGATTGTTTTCATTTGTTTCATGCATTGACTCTATTTATACTTGAGTGTGTCTTATGAAGTGAGTACTCCCTCATGTCCTGGGAGAGAGATGAGAAGAATCAGACATGCCAGGGACTGTGAACAAAGGAAGATCCTCAGGGAAGTATTGGTCTTGCCTTTCCCCAGTACAGGCCATCCTTGTATCTGCACCTTGTCTCCACTTATTTTTTCCTTCATGGGATGCCTACCATCCTCTTCTGACAAACTCTGATTTATCCTCCAAGGCCAAACGGAAATGTTACCCTGTCACTGTAGCTTTCCCTACATTTATGTGAAAAAGTGTTCACCATTATCTCTGTGTTCGCATAGCACTTTCTGTATACAAATCTTATAGCATTTATTGCATTGTATTATAATTATGCATTTACAGTCCCTCCTTATATTCCTGGATGTATGGATGAAACAATATGTTGGGGCTTCCCTGGTGGCGCAGTGGTTGAGAGTCCGCCTGCTGATGCATGGGATGCGGGTTTGTGCCCCGGTACGGGAGGATCCCACATGCCGCTGAGCGGCTGGGCCCGTGAGCCGTGGCCGCTGAGCCTGCGCGTCCAGAGCCTGTGCTCCGCAACGGGAGGGGCCACAACAGTGAGAGGCCTGTGTACCGCAAAAAAAAAAAAAAAAAAAACAAAAAAACATATATATATATATGTTGTCTCATCATCTGTCCAGTACTCAGAGAGAACTTAAATCACAGTAGAGATTTTGTAAATGTTTGGATTCCGTGTATTTGTTCTAGCATCTCTTTTATTTCACATTACTCTCATTATTCCTTTAATGTCCCCTGGGTCCTGACCATAGATACCTTGATATCAAGGTCAGTGTTTACTCCTTTACATTTTTCCTTGCTAAAGTGCTATGAGCGATTCTGGGAACATGGCATGATGCTGTCTGTCCACTGGAGGTAATAGGCGGGGATGATGTGTATTCTTCCAAGAATAACGTCTCAGATTCTTGGTCTTTAGAAGGTGGTAGTACTAGCATGCCCCCAGGTTGTCTCACAGTTGTAACAGCAAAGATCCCAGTGGGGTCCCATACTACAGGGAGGATTCTGAGATCCATTCTTAGAGAACATGAGTCTGCACTCGTTTGCACAGTCCGCTGTGTAGCACTGTGTCTTTGGAGCACTGTGTCTTTGGAGGTCTTTGGAGGTCTCCTGACACTTGCCCTGGCTATGCTATCTGTAGGTGAGCCGTTTGATCCTGAAACACCCAGAGTTTGGTAGGCATACGATATTCATTCATTCTTTCCATTCAATTGCATAAAAACGATTTATTGAGTACCTACTAAGTGCCTGGCACTTATACTATTGTGCTTGCAATTCAACAGTGAACAAAAACAATAAACAATTTCCACCCACAGGGTTTACATTCCAGTGAGGGGACAAACAATAAATGATATATGGAATAAATAACTAGATTTAATAAAATATTAAAAGGGAGGAGAGTAATGAGAAATAAAGAGTATAAAGAGAGGTAGTAACAATTTCAAGTCTCATGATCAGGATAGGTCTCCTTGTGAAGGTAATGTTTGAGTGAAAACTTAAAGGGTCTGAGGAATATAGCCATGTACATTTCTGGGGAAAGAGTATCACAGGCAGAATAAATAGTCAGTGAAAATGCTTTACAATATGAGTATTTATATTTACATATATACAAATACATACACAAACATACATTGCCTTTTCTTTTTTTAACCTCTCTATTGGAGTATAACTGCTTTACAATGGTGTGTTAGTTTCTTTATAACAAAGTGAATCAGTTATACATATACATATGTTCCCATATCTTGTCCCTCTTGCCTTTCCCTCCCTCCCACCCTCCCTACCCACCCCTCTAAGAGAGCACAAAGCATAGAGCTGATCTCCCTGTGTTATGTGGCTGCTTCCCACTAGCTATCTATTTTACATTTGGTAGGGTATATATGTCCATGCCACTCTCTCACTTTGTCACAGCTTACCCTTCCCCCTCCCCATATCCTCAAGCCCATTCTCTAGTAGGTCTATGTCTTTATTCCCTTCTTACCCCTAGGTTCTCCATGACTTTTTTTTTTTCTTAGATTCCATGTATATGTGTTAGCATATGGTATTTGTCTTTCTCTTTCTGACTTACTTCACTCTGTATGACAGACTCTAGGTCCATCCACCTCACTACAAATAACTCAATTTTGTTTCTTTTTATGGCTGAGTAATATTCCATCGTATATATGTGCCATATCTTCTTTATCCATTCATCTGTCGATGGACACTTAGGTTGCTTCCATGTCCTGGCTATTGTAAATAGAGCTGCAATGAACATTCTGGTAAAGGACTCTTTTTGAATTATGGTTTTTTCAGGGTATATGCCCAGTAGTGGGATTGCTGGGTCATGTGGTAGTTTGATTTTTAGTTTTTTAAGGAACCACCATACTGTTCTCCATAGTGACTGTATCAATTTACATGCCCACCAAAGTGCAAGAAGCTTCCCTGTGCTCCACACCCTCTCCAGCATTTATTGTTTGTAGATTTTTTGATGATGGCCATTCTGACTGATGTGAGGTGATACCTCATTATAGTTTTGATTTGTATTTCTCTAATAATTATGATGTTGAACATCCTTTCATGTGTTTGTTGGTGATCTGTATATCTTCTTTAGAGAAATGTCTGTTTAGGTCTTCTGCCATTTTTGGTTCGGTTGTTTGTTTTTATGATATTGAGCTGCATGAGCTGCTTGTAAATTTTGGAGATTAACCCTCTGTCAGTTGCTTCACTTGTAAATATTTTCTCCCATTCTGAGGGTTGTGTTTTCATCTCGTTTATAGTTTCCTTTGCTGTGCAAAGGCTTTGAAGTTTCATTAGGTCCCATTTGTTTATTTTTTGTTTTTATTTCCATTTCTCTAGGAGGTGGGTCAAAAAGGATCTTGCTGTGATTGATGTCATAGAGTGTTCTGCCTATGTTTTCCTCTAAGAGTTTTATACTGTCTGGCTTTTTATTTAGGTCTTTAATCCATTTTGAGTTTCTTTTTGTGTATGGTGTTAGGGAGTGTTTAAATTCTTTTACATGTAGCTGTCCAGTTTTCCCACCTCACTTATTGAAGGGGCTGTCTTTTGTCCGTTGTATATTCTTGCCTCCTTTATCAAAGATAAGGTGACCATATGTGCATGGGTATATCTCTGGGCTTTCTATCCCGTTCCATTGATCTATATTTCTGTTTTTGTGCCAGTACCATACTGTCTTTATTACTGTAGCTTTGTAGTATAGACTGAAATCTGGGGGCCTGATTCCTCCAGCTCCATTTTTCTTTCTCAAGATTGCTTTGGCTATTTGGGGTCTTTTGTGTTTCCATACAAATTGTGAAATTTTTTATTCTAGTTCTGTGAAAAATACCTTGGTAGATTGATAGGGATTGCATTGAATCTGTAGATTGCTTTGGGTAGTATTGTTATTTTCACAATGTTGATTCTTCCAATCCAAGAACATGGTATATCTCTCCATCTGTTTGTATCATCTGTAATTTCTTTCATCAGTATCTTATAGTTTTCTGCATACAGGTCTTTTGTCTCCTTAGGTAGGTTTATTCCTAGGTATTTTATTCTTTTTGTTGCAATGGTAAATGGGAGTCTTTCCTTAATTTTTTTCTCTTTCAGATTTTTCATCATTAGTGTATAGGAATGCAAGAGATTTCAGTGTATTAATTTTGTATCCTGCTACTTTACCATATTCATTGATTAGCTCTAGTAGTTTTCTGGTAGCATCTTTAGTATTCACTATGTATAGTATCATGTCATCTGCAAACAGTGACAATTTTACTTCTTTTCCGATTTGGATTACTTTTATATCTTTTTCCGCTCTGATTGCTGTGACTAAAGCTTCCAAAACTATGTTGAATAATAGTGGTGGGAGTGCACAGACTTGTCTTGTTCCTAATCTTAGAGGAAACGGTTTCAGTTTTTCACCATTGAGAATGATGTTGGCTGTGAGTTTGTCATATATGGCCTCTATTATGTTGAGTTAAGTTCCCTTCTATGCCTACTTTCTGGAGAGTTTTTATCATAAATAGGTGTTGAATTTTGTTGAAGGCTTTTTCTGCATCTATCGAGACAATCATATGGTTTTTCTCCTTCAATTTATTAATATGGTTTATCACATTGATTGATTTGCATATACTGAAGAATCCTTGCATTCCTGGGATAAACCCCACTTGATCATGGTGTATGATCCTTTTACTGTGCTGTTGGATTATGTTTGCTAGTATTGTGCTGAGGATTTTTGCATCTGTGTTCATCAGTAACAGTGATATGGGCCTGTAGTTTTCTTTCTTTGTGACATCTTTGTCTGGTTTTGGTATCAGGGTGATTGTGGCCTCATAGAATGAGTTTGGGAGTGTTCCTCCCTCGGATATATTTTGGAAGACTTTGAGAAGGATAGGTGTCAGCTCTTCTGTAAATGTTTGATGTAATTCGCCTGTGTAGCCATCTGGTCCTGGGCTTTTATTTGTTGGAAGATTTTTAATCACAACCTCAAGTTCAGTGCTTGTGATTGGTCTGTTTATATTTCCTGTTTCTTCCTGGTTCAGTCTCGGAAGGTTGTGCTTTTCTAAGAATGTGTCCATTTCTTCCAGGTTGTCCATTTTATCGACGTATAGTTGCTTGTACTAATCTCTCATGATCCTTTGTATTTCTGTGGTGTCAGTTGTTACTTCTCCTTCTTCATTTCTGATTCTATTGATTTAAGTCTTCTCCCTTTTTTTCTTGATGAGTCTGGCTAATGGTTTATCAATTTTGTTTATCTTCTCAGCGAACCAGCTTTTAGTTTTATTGATCTTTGCTATCATTTCCTTCATTTCTTTTTCATTTATTTCTGATCGAATCTTCACGATTTCTTTCCTTCTGCTAACTTTGGGGTTTTTTTGTTCTTCTTTCGCTAATTGCTTTAGGTGTAAGGTTAGGTTGTTAATTTGAAATATTTCTTGTTTCTTGAGGTAGGATTGTATTGTTTTTAACTTCCCTCTTAGAACTGCTTTTGCTGCATCCCACAGGTTTTGTTCCATCGTGTTTTCATTGTCATTTGTTTCCAGGTATTTTTGATTTCCTCTTTGATTTCTTCAGTTATCTCTTGGTTATTTTATAGTGTATTGTTTAGCCTCCATGTGTTTGTATTTTTTACAGATATTTTCCTGTAATTGATATCTAGTCTCATAGCATTGTGGTTGGAAAAGATAGCTCATATGATTTCAATTTTCTTAAATTTACCAAGGCTTCATTTGTGACCCAAGATATGATCTACCCTGGAGAATGTTCCATGAGCACTTGAGAAGAATGTGTATTCTGTTGTTTTTGCATGGACTGTCTTATAAATATCAATTAAGTCCATCTTGTTTAATGTATCATTTAAAGCTTGTGTTTCCTTATTTATTTTCATTTTGGATGATCTGTCCATTGGTGAAAGTGAGGTGTTAAAGTCCCCTACTATGATTGTGTTACTGTAAATTTCCCCTTTTATGGCTGTTAGCATTTACCTTATGTATTGAGGTACTCCTATGTTGGGTGCATAAATATTTACAGTTGTTATATCTTCTTCTTGGATTGATCCCTTGATCATTATGTAGTGTCCTTCTTTGTCTCTTGTAATAGTCTTTATTTTAAAGTCTATTTTGTCTGATATGGGAATTGCTACTCCGTTTTTTGATTTCCATTTGTATGGAATATCTTTTTCCATCCCCTGACTTTCAGTCTGTATGTGTCCCTAGGTCTGAAGTTGGTCTCTTGTAGACAGCGTATATATGGGTCTTGTTTTTGTATCTGTTCAGCCAGTCTATGTCTTTTGGTTGTAGCATTTAATCCATTTACATTTAAAGTTGTTATTGATAGGTGTGTTCCTATTACCATTTTTTAAATTGTTTTGGGTTTGCTATTGTAGGTCTCTTCCTTCTCTTATGCTTCCTGCCTAAAGACGTTCCTTTAGCATTTGTTGTAAGCCTGGTTTCGTAGTGCTGAATTCTCTTGGCTTTTGCTTGTCTGTAGAGGTTTTAATTTCTCCATCGAATCTGAATGAGATCCTTGCCAGGTAGAGTAATATTAGTTGTAGGTTTTTCCCTTTCATCACTTTAAGTATGTCCTGCCACTCCCTTCTGGCTTGCAGAGTTACTGCTGAAAGATTAGCTGTTAACATTATGGGGATTCCCTTGTATTATGTTAGTTGTTGCTTTTCCCTTGCTGTTTTAAATATATTTTCTTTGTATTTAATCTTTGATAGTTTGATTAATATGTGTCTTGGCATGTTTCTGCTTGGATTTATCCTGTATTGGACTCTCTGTACTTCGTGGACTTGATTGACTATTTCCTTTCCCATATTAGGGATGTTTTCAACTATAATCTATTCAAATATTTTCTAAGTCCGTTTCCTTTTCTCTTCTTCTTCTGGGACTCCTATAATTCGAATGTTGGTGCATTTAATGTTGTCCCAGAGGTCTGTGAGACTGTCCTCTATTCTTTTCATTCTTTTTTCTTTATTCAGCTATGTGGTAGTTATTTCCACTATTTTATCTTCTTGGTCACTTATCCGTTCTTCTGCCTCAGTTATTCTGCTACTGATTCCTTCTAGAGAATTTTAAATTTCATTTATTGTGTTGTTCGTCATCATTTGTTTGCTCTTTAGTTCTTCTAGGTCGTTGTTAAACATTTCTTGTATTTTCTCCATTCTATTTCCAAGATTTTGGATCATCTTTACTATTATTACTCTGAATTCTTTTTCAGGTAGACTGTCTATTTCCTCTTCATTTATTAGGTCTGGTGGGTTTTTGCGTTGCTCCTTCATCTGCTGTGTTTCTCTGTCTTCTCATTTTGCTTCACTTACTGTGTTTGGGGTCTCCTTTTCGCAGGCTGCAGGTTCGTAGTTCCCATTGTTTTTGGTGTCTTCCCCCAGTGGCTAAGGTTGCTTCAGTGGTTTGTGTAGGCTTCCTGGTGGAGGGGACTGGTGCCTGTGTTCTGGTGGATGAGGCTGGATCTTGTCTTTCTGGTGGGCAGGACTGCATCTGGTGGTGTGTTTTGGGGTGTCTGTGACCTTATTATGATTTTAGGCAGCCTCTCTGCTAATGGGTGGGATTGTGTTCCTGTATTGTTAGTTGTTTGGCATATGGTGTCCAGCACTGTAGCTTGTTGAATAGTGCTGGGTCTTAGTGTTGAGTTGGAGAGCTGTGGGAGATATTTGTCTATTTGATATTACATGGAGCTGGGAGGTGTCTGGTGGACCAATGTCCTGACAAGGCTCTCCCTTCTCAGCAGCAAAGGTCTGACACCCGGCCGGAGCACCAAGACCCTGTCAGCCACATGGCTCAGAAGCAAAGGGAGAACAAAAGAAAGAAAGAAAGAAAAGCTTTGTTCGAACAGCTCCTGGGGCTCAGCTTTGGATTTGGCCCTGCCTCTGCTTGTAGGTTGCCTGAGAGCCTGTGTTCCTGCCCAGATAGGATAGGGTAGGGTTAAAGTAGCAGCTAATTAGGGGACTCTGGGTCACTCAGGCCGGGGGGGTGGGGGGGGAGGCGTACAGAATGCAGGGCAAGCCTGGGGCGGCAGAGGCCGGTGTGATGTTGTGAGATTATAATAGCCTGAGGACTGACGTGTGTTGTCCCGGGGAAGTTGTCCCTGGATCACAGGACCCTGGCCGTGGCGGGCTGCACAGGCTCCCGAGGGGGGAGGTGTGGATAATGACCTGTGCTTGCACATGGGCTTCTTGGTGGCTACAGCAGCAGCCTTAGCGTTTCATGCCCATCTCTGGTGTCCACACTGATAGCAGCGGTGCACGCCTGTCTCTGGAGCTCATTTAGGTGGTGCTCTGAATCCCCTCTCCTCTCGCACCCCGAAACAATGGTCTCTGCCTCTTAGGCAGGTCCAGACTTTTTCCCCCGACTCTTTCCTGGCTAGCTGTGGCGCACTAGCCCCCTTCAGGCTATGTTCACGCAGCCAACCCCAGTCCTCTCCCTGTGATCTGACCTCCGAAGCCAGAGCCTCAGCTTCCAGCCCTCACCTGCCCCGGCGGGTGAGCAGACAAGCCTCTCGGGCTCGTGAGTGCTGGTTGGCACCGCTCCTCTGTGCGGGAATCTCTCCACTTTGCCCTCCGCGCCCCTGTTGCTGTGCTCTCCTCCCTGGCTCCGAAGCTTCCCCGTGGCCACACCCGGTCTCCGCCAGTGAAGGGGCTTCCTAGTGTGTGGAAACTTTTCCTCCTTCACAGCTCCCTCCCAGAGGTGAAGGTCCCGTCCCTATCCTTTTGTCTCTGTTTTTCTTTTGCCCTACCCAGATACGTGGAGACTTTCTTGCCTTTTGGGAAGTCTGAGGTCTTCTGCCAGCATTCAGTAGGTGTTCTGTAAGAGTTTTTCCACATGTAGATATATTTCTGATGTATTTGTGGGGAAGGAAGGTGATCTCCACGTCTTACTCCTCCGCCATCTTGAAGGTCTCCTCTACACTGCCTTTTAATGGTGTAACAGATTTTTAATAATTGTATGCCTGCCCTGTCTCTCCCTCTGAGATTTCTCCAACATTTTGAAATATGAGTTAAATTAACAGGCTTGAAATGATACAGCGTGTCATGATTGATATTAAAACCCAAGGATGGACATTACAGCCTGCGGCAGGAATGAGGCTTAGTCCACATGATGGTTGCAGACTGGAACATGTTAGAAATTGTCACAGTCATTAACACATTCCAGCCTCAGGGAAAGAAGTTTCTGTGCAAAATCTGTTCAGGCCTCCCTCCCTGCATCTGCCCTGGGCAAAACCCTGTGGTCCTCAGGTATGTAAGGGATCAGGGCAGTCCAAGAGCAGGTGCCTCTGCTTGTGGGTTCCTGAGCCTGATTTCTTCCTTTTCACGGCCCACAGAGGAGCCTAATCTCAGTTAGGGAAAATGAGTTTCACAGTGAGAAACAATACTGCCAGGCCTTCCCAAGAGGATTCAGTCTCCTTGTGTCAGGGTTTACTTTGCTTGCCAAGTCCTTGCCTGTGATGCAAGGGTAGATGGGGGCAGGAGGGTTGGGGATAAAGCAACGAACAGGTATAGTCTCTTTCCTCAGTGAGTTCAAAAGATACTAGGGAAACAAAATGAGTCATATAAAAATAGTCCACAACTGAGTTTCCAAGTGAGTGTTTCTGTAAGTCAAGGGCATGAGTGCTTAGAGAAGTGAGAACTCCCTATGGACCCAAGGCACCAAGGAATGCTTCCTGGAGGAGGTGAGGACCTGAAAAACATGTGGAGTGTATGTGGCTGGTTAGGGAAAATCCCTTTAGGTTAGCTCAAGTGGCTGGCAGGAGAAGAACCTGGGTGAGAGTTAGGGGATGGCAAGGGAAGAAGCTGTGAGATAATTTAGAGCCTCCAAAAAGCCTATTAAGTCTCTGGATCCCGTTCCATTTTGTCAGGCTGTTGATTGTTGTAATCATAATCATTATCAATAAAACAGGTACAGTCTGGTGGACAGGGATTAGAATTTGTATTCAGAGGGACTGGTTAAGTCCTAACACCATCAATTCAACACTGATTAATGCTCAGTAACGAACGGGATTCAGTTTCCTTGCCTTTATGAGTAGAATTACTCCAGAAAATTGAGAATCAGTTGAAATACTTGTCATGAATTCTTTGTGAAGGATGAAATAAGGTATGTATGCTCTCTTCTCATCATTGGCATCATCTTGATTATGTTACATGAGTCGTTGCCTTCCAGAAGCTTCTCATTTAAACTTGAGACAGCTGATAACCCAATGAAGCAAATAAAAAATATATATATGGAGGGTCAAATATCAGCTAGCATAAAGCCAGATTGAATTGATAACAGCTCATTTTTCGCAGAGCATGGGAAGGCTTTTTGCCTGTGGTATAGTTTCTAAGCAGTTTTTGTGTTCTCTACAACCATACCTTCATCTGCCCTTATGGCTTTTCTTGGAACTCTGCTCATAGGAAAATGGGGGTCTGTGGCCCACCTCTGCATGTCCTATGGAAAGCAGGCTATAGTTAAGGTGTCCATACCATCTAAACAGGGACTTTTTGAGAGTGAATGGGAGTACTAATAACCAGGATTGTTCCAGGAAAACTGGCATATTTGGTCACCCTACTATATTCCCATTGCTTTGATGGGTACAGTAACCTCAGAGGCTTTGAGATGCACCCCCAAATTACAGAAGATTGTGGCCACTGAATATTTGCCATAGGTCATATCTACCAGTGTTCTGGCTTCGCTGAGCCCATCTGTGGGCAGAGGGAAAGCACATGGAATGTTCCAGGATAAGGGATATAATTGTGTCTCTCTCTATGTGTCCTTCATAACCAGGTAAAGAGCCAGGGACCTCTAAGATAATGCTCTGGGTGGTTTGTATTTTCAGCCTCTATGACATTTGGGTGCTGATTCCTGTATGAACTTTGTGCTGTATAAAGACACACATCTTTTGCATCTAAACTGCCTTTCAATCTTGTAAATTATCATATTCATTTTTACCTCTCCACTCTCTTCATGAAATCTTTGGGTGAGGTAAGAAACGAAGGTGAATTTTTTTTCCCATTTAAAAGTGGAGGCTCAGGTTTCAAGTTCACACATTTGGGGTTCAAACTCTTTTTAGCAGTTGGGCCTCTCAAATGACATCCCCCCCCTTGAAGACTTCCTAGTCTGTAGCAGTAGCCCCTTTTTTTTTGTAAATTCATTACACATTGGGTATATCTTCCTTTTGTCACTTAAAATTTTGTTTGTTATGAATTCTCCTGGACAATTAATCTCTAAAAGGCAGAGACCTTCTGTAAATTAGATCATACTAACTCACTCTGCCTACCTACTCCAGTATACTGTATTTGTTTGATGAGTATGTGTTGATGGGCATTGTGACCATGATTGCTTTAGTCTCACTGCTATGATACTGCTCCAAGCTTTGAAGATGTAGATTTAGATAGAAAGGGTTTCCAAATGTTGATCCTGTCATTGAATCAACAACTAGCTAAAACTCACAAGAGTGGATGGATGTGTAGATCCTTCTATTATAATGCTGAGAAAGCCCTGGCATTCAGGACATACTTAATCAAGGTCTGTTGAATGACTGAATGGATAAATTCTGTGGCAAGAGAAGAGAAATGAAGTGCAGTGCAGTTTAAAGCCATCTCCACTGCCCCTCCTTAGTGGGGGTGAGTTTTTAAGACTAGGAAGGGTGATGACTTATCAGGGATGATGGGAAAAGGTAAAACCAGGTGACAAATGAGGCTTCCTCCAGACATGAAAATATATGGTTTAAGTACTGTTTTAATTTACTTTTTTAAATTTATGCCTTTTAAAACTGTCTTGTGAATACAGTTAAAGTAACCTGACTCAGAGACATTTATCCAAAAATTTTACATTTACAGTAACTTTCAGTATTGTCTAATTACTTACATTTATCCTGCCAAACCATTTATCACCTAACAATGATAAAGGAGGACTGATAGAAGAAAGGAACATTTTTAATGGAAGCAAGATAGATTTTTTTTTTTTCTGAGAAGACTTTGTTTTTCCCTGTCTTTGTTTTTTTCTATCTTTTTGGTGCAGGGCAGGGAGGCGGTTGGTGGGAGAGGTATAATCTTTTGATACTGCAAATAAGCTATTCCAGATAATTTGTGTATCAATGACAAATATAGGAAAACTATCCTATGTTATCAAAATTTGACATGCTAGATAGGAGAAAAGATATATTATTTACTTCTTTCTGTTTTGCTCTTGTTAAAAATTATTGTGACTGGGCTTCCCTGGTGGCGCAGTGGTTGAGAGTCCGCCTGCCGATGTAGGGGACACGGGTTCGTGCCCCGGTCCGGGAAGATCCCACATGCCGCTCCGCGGCTGGGCCCGTGAGCCATGGCCGCTGAGCCTGCGCGTCCGGAGCCTGTGCTCCGCAATGGGAGAGGCCGCAACAGTGAGAGGCCCGCGTACCGCAAAAAAAAAAAAAAAAAAAAAAAAATTATTGTGACTAATCTCAAAATCTGAGGACTTGTTTTCTTAAAATGGAAAAATTAACACAATTATTGGAATGAGAGAGAAAAGAGAATCATGATGTAATGTCTGACTATTCAAAAACATTCTGCTTCAAGAAGCCTAGAACTGAGATTGGGGGAAATAAATATCTAGCAGCTTCTTTCCAGGTTCACTAAATTTTATACTTAATATTGTGCCTTTATGTTATTGCTCTTATCCTCATGTTTATTGCATGCCAACATAATCCAATGTTTTTCTTGGATAATCCAGTGGAGAGTCATTAGACTTGAGGTTTCTGCCTTATTCTTTAGGACTGAAGGTCATGTCAAAATGGGCAAAATCACAAGTACATGAGGACTAATATCTGAAGGCAATATCTCTTATAAACAATTATTTCCATAGACCTAAGTTAATCAGGTCTGTAAAAGACTAGAACTTTGGATGTATCACGTTGTGAACATGTCAGTGATTCAGAGTGGAGGCTGTAGTGGAGATCCTGGGAACATCCTAAGAGCACCAGAAATTTGGACAGGAGCTCGGAGAAGGGAAGAAGAGGTGGAAGGTAGGACAGAGGGTGTTTCTTTTTATCTGGGCCAAGTCTGTGTCATTCTTCTCCACAAAGTATCACCATCAATTGTAAAAAAGTTCTATCCCCATCAGGGTAGGGTAGAGATTTCTGGAGTCAGGAGGCACTTAGATTATAACTTCTTACATTTGGCTAAGTCAATATTCACTTATTCAACCTCTTCCCATCATTGAAAAAAGTGCAGAAATATTTGCTTATGTTTGCATTCTCTTTTACTTGCTTTGTCTTCCTGAGGTACATATTATTACTATACTTATTGTAACTTTAATGGGCTTAAGGAGAAAGAGGAGATACACACAGTGTGTTACTTAGGACTTCTAATTTTGAATATATTCTACCTAGTGTTGATGTAAGGATTAACAAGTAAAAACATTTATCATTGTGTTGGCATGCAGTAAATTCTCAAAATGTATTATCATCATCATCATTATTTTTATTCCTGGTTTAGACCTTCTGTTATATATTCATTTTGTCTCTGATTTCTGCTCTATGACCTTATATATCTGTGCCCTGACTCTGCAGGTGGTGCTTCTACTAGATTATGATGATTAGCTGTAAATCCTGGCTTACCCTTGAAACTTGTCTTTTGGTTTCCTTCTTTTAAAACACTTGACACCAGGCAAGTCTTGTCCCTCACTGACAATTATCCCAGGGTCCTCCAGTCCATACCTGGAACCAGTGTAGTTTCTTCTTGTTTGAGAGTAGATATCTATTCCAAAGAAGAAAACAATCCAATACAAAGAAAGATAAAAAGCAAATAAATAGCAATAAAGCCCACAGTGCACACTCTACAAAAAGCATGTACAAATTCCAGTGAACATCCAGAGAAGGTTGTGAGTAGCCATATGGAAAATTTATCCCAGAGGAGATAACGTCTTGAAATGCAGGAGTATGTTTTCCCTGAATATTCTTTTCCTTTAGCCCCATCATCTAATCTTTTTCTAAATCTTCTCACTTCTTTTTCTGACATACTACCCCTTACTATTCCCTTCTCTCTATTACCTTTGTCCTTCTCCCAGGGCTGACCTTCTTCACATGCCAAAAGCATGATACCATTCTCCAAATGGGATTGCTCGTAATTATTATTCCCTAGCCTAATCCATCCTACACACCACCGATAGATTAAGCAACCTTCAATTCTGTTTTGATCATGACACCCTATAATCAGAGAGGTAGAATTCCTTCCAGTACTATTAAACATGAAAGTTAAAGACTTCTGGTATATTTTTTAACATCCTACCAACTTGAATCCTCTCATTTGCTGCTAAATGTCCATTTCTGTATTCATTTATTAATACCTTTATTAACTTAGTCAGCTAGTCAATATATGTTTAACAGTTGGCTTCTACTCACAGAACAAGCATTGTAAAAAGACCTTTGGCACTTGAGTTCATGTAACTCCCTTGTTATCCCGTTATCCCTCTCTCTCTCTCTCTTTGTCTGTATCTCTCTGTATGTGTGTGTGTGTCTGTATCCTTCTCTCGCTCTGTCTGTTGTCTGTGCTTCCCATCCATCACACACACTGTCCAGACATCCGGAATCTGTACCTAGGTATTTCCCTAGTCCCTGCTGGCACAAAGGTTGTAAGCAGGTGGGTGTGTGAAATAAGTTGAGCCCAAAGATTCATTCCTTATTTTCTCCTAACTGCTTCATGCTTCATAAAATCCAGTCCTATAGGTTATTGATTTTCACAAAACGAAGAAAAACGAGTGGGAGTGGAGAATTACGATGTTATGTCCTAAATGAATTTTTCACAGAAAAAGAAGAAAAAAACAACAACAGCTATTCTTCATCTTGGGAAGTTGGTCAGAAATGAGGTTTGGGGTCTGGAATAGGAAAGGCAGGGGTGCATCTGTACCCAGGGGAGAGCAAGCATTGATCTCTTGGGTGATTGCCCTGACTACCTCTGAAGCTGAGAATTAGGTTCAATATGTTAGTGTTAACATTTAAGTCCTTTCAAATCTCCAGAGGCAGAATCTGCTTTCTCTTTCTCTACCTCATTTATGTTTAGGTGAAAACAGACTTAACTCTAGCTTCCAGCTTTGCTCTTTATTGATACAGAAGCCTCAGCCTCAGGAAATCCGGAAAAGCTTTGATGAGATGTTTTAACTATTATTTCACAAGTAATGTGTTGGAAATAAAGATAAACAAAGCCAAGTCTCTTACCTCTATCACAATTTAATTTTTAGGAAAGACAGCAATAACAGACCTATTGCTTTTGCTCATCCTCTATGAAGAAAACTCATCTCAGTAGCATGGTGTTGCTAAGACTAGTCAAGCATCAGAATCACTTAGGGAGCTTTTATAAATGTACATTTGCAGATGCAACTTCAGACCTGCAATCAGAATCTCCAAGGGCGGACCCTGAGAATCTGTATTTTTTAAAAAGCAGACTTTTTTTTTTTAAGTATTATAGCTAGTTTGCATTAGCTGCTAGATATAATATAAAAGGCCAAAGGCAAAGCAGGTAGGGGCGGGGCACCAAATTCCACAGAGCAAACTGCTCCAGATCAAAAATTTAAAGCCGCTCTGGCAAATTCCATGACTATGGGCCCAAGGAGAGAGCATAACAAGAGAAAAGGCACAACTGCAGACTTCTAGCAACTGAACGATCTCCTCAAAAAGCATATCTAACAATCTATTGATTAGCATTATGAGATCTAGGGTCAGGGAAGGGGTAAGGAAGAGGTGGAAAATAAGCCTGTGGAAAAACTTCTCAGTAGCTCTCAGTAGTAGAGGAGGGGATTTTAAGGAGAAAGCATACCTACCGCTATTTCTATCTAAAAAAATATAACCTGTTCACTTAGAAGAAAATCTGGTGAGGAAGTGAATTGAAACTAGAGGTTCTATAAGCTAAAGGACGTTGATTTGAGCCACACCAAGCTAGTGAATATACAAAGCTAGGATAATACACGCTCATGAAGCAAACAATAAATTAGATTTGGCCTGAGGATGTTTGAAACAACAAGGTTATATAGAGACTGATAAATACACCAATTGCGCCCCTCCAGCCTTCTGCACAGGATGTTCCAGCAATAGCCAGAATCTTTCAGGAAAGAATGATTTCAAGAGAAATAATTAGAAATAAGAAAAGAGGAAACATATGTATAAAAACGGTAAACCGTATTTTGGCCAAGTTAAAGAATTCCATGGAAAAAGAAAGAATCACAAGGCACTTATGTGACAATGGATAGGGTAGGAATATCAGGCTATAGTGAACAAAGGGGTCAAGAGAACAAATTCTCCACCTCCATATCCATGAGAGTAGAAGGGGAATTTATTTATTAATTCATGAATTTATTTAACTACTATTGTTACCAAACTCAGGTTCGGCTGCTTGCCGCTCAAGTGACAATAATCAAGAAGCAGGTGTCAGTAGAAAGGAAAGATGTTTTCATCGGAAAACCTGGCAATCTGGGGAGAAGGTGGACTCATGTCCTGAGACCAACTCTGAAGGTTCTGTTCACCTATGACAATTTTTAAAGGGAAAAGTGGGGGAAAGACAGCTGACCTTTCAGATGTTACCTTGCCCATGTGATCTGCCTGCAGGATTGCTAAGGGGGCTGTTGAGGGTAGAGAGCTAGTCATTCTTTAACTACTTAATTCTTCATTCTTACTTCTTTTAATCTAGGAATCAACAGGTTAGGCAAGGCACGGTGAGCATTCTGTTGAGCATAAGTCAGAAGTTAGTTTAAGCTGCCTAGTGATCTCCTTCCTATGATTACGTTCTTTCAAGGTTAGAGGGGAATAAAAATGGGCAAACAGGAAAGGGACAAAAGAGCTGCTTTCCCTGTTAATTGAATATATACTATGCACAAGTCACTGAGGATTTGGGGATATAATGTGTCACAACAGAGACAAGATGCCAGCTCTCATAGAACCTACATTCTAATGGAGGAAAGAAGCAACACAAAAAATAAATGAACAAGAAAAAGTGCTCCAGAGTCAATAACCTGGATTCAAATATCAGCTGTTCCATTTACCGTCTGTATTGTACTTAACCTTGTTGTGACTGTTTCTTTCTCTGCAAAATTCAGATAGAAATGCCAACCTTGAGAGGTTGTGATGAGAGTAAGAGGAAATTTGTGCTGCTGAATAGTATGGAATATAATACGTATTTTGTAATACGTGTTGTATGAAATATTGGCAACATGAAAGAGCCAGTTAAAAGGGAGGAAATGGAGTTCAAAGCGCAGTAGAAGAATGTACTGTTAAAGCAGAAAAATTACATATATATACATATATATGTGCATGTGCATGTGTATATACACACACACACACATACACGTACAGTTGATCCTGGAACAATATGGGTTTGAGCTGCAGGGGTCCACTTATACATGGATTTTTTTCAATAGTAAATACTATAGTGTTACATGATCCATGTTTGGTTGAATCTGCAGATGCAGAACCGCAGATAGGAGGAACCACGGATAAGAGGGCTGACTGTAAGATATAGGCAGATTTTGGACTGTGCAGAGAGTCTGCAGCCCCTAATCCCTCCGTGTTGTTCAAGAGTCAACTCTCATCTCTGTCTCTATCTCTCTCAATCTCTGTCTCTCTATATACATATATTATCTGTATATCTATATCTAATCTCTACATATAATGAGAAAGATAGAGATGCAGAGAAGCAGGAAAAGACAATAACATGGTTGAAGATGTAGGTGAGTTGATTTGATGGGTTTGGAATAGAGAATGGAGAAGATGAGGGAGTCTCATCTTGTGGTTTTTATTTTGTCTGTAACATAGAAAGTGAGTAAGGAAGAGTTTAAATATTTGAGGAGGAGGGTAATGGTGTTGAAGAGGATGGTGGTTATGTAAAAGAATTCAAAATAAAATGGTATAGTGAGTTGGACAGAGCAGCCCTTACTTTTGCAGGCTCAGAAGTTTAATGTTATCATTATGTGAGAACAGTTCTATCCTTCAGAGATATCACAGTAACGAGTTGTTGAAGACATATCTAAACAAGGAAACTATTAATATGTATTGAGAAATAAGATGGTCACAAGCAGAGAAGTTAGAACCCATGTGGGCATGACCAGCTCCTTGTGGTAGCAAGGCCTACATGGGAAGCCAGATCTCAGTCATGGAACCATAACAGTATGTTAAAGAATCTCAGAACATATTCTATTTATTTATGTATTTATTTATTTATGTATGTATGTATTTATTTATTTATTTATCTGTGTTGGGTCTTCATTGCTGTGCACGGGATTTCTCTAGTTGTGGCGAGTGGGGGCTACTCTTCGTTGTGGTACACAGACTTCTCTTGTTGCAGAGTGCGGGCTCTAGGCATGTGGGCTTCAGTAGTTGTGGCACGTGGGCTCACTAGCTGTGGCTCGTGGGCTCTAGAGCGCAGGCTCAGTAGTTGTGGCGCACGGGATTAGTTGCTCCGCAGCATGAGGGATCTTCCCAGACCAGGGCTCGAACCTGTGTCCCCTGCATTGGCAGGCGGATTCTTAACCACTGTGCCACCAGGGAAGTCCTCAGAACATATTCTTTGGCTAAGGTAGGTTGAAGAACACTCTTTGCACTTCCAGGGAAGGTCGTGCCAGTGGGACCTGAACATTCTCCCCCAACTCCTGCCCAGGGGGACACGAGCAGCATTGGTCTTTCCTGTTATCTTTCCACTGAGCTTTCATGGGACCAATGCTCCTTCTAGGCTTTCCTAGATATGTTAATATATTCAGTTACTATCTTGATAGAATTAAATTGGCCTGGAAACCTTTCTTTTGCTTTTTGGTAGGTTTTCATATCTCTAGTTTATTAATCATCTATTGATTTATTATTTAACTTATGAACAAGTACTAGAAGAAGAGTTTCACTGTTTTCCCAAATTACTGGAATAACGGAGCCCTGCTATTCTTGAGCTTAGGAAGAACATACATTTTAAGAAGCTCCTCCAAGAAGATATTCTAGGATGCATGATTAGTAATTATAAAACAGGAAAATATGGGTATATATCATCCAGAAATTTTGTCATGTCCTACTGTGTTTGGAAATCCTAAGGTTGTGAAGTAAGCAAGGGTAAAGCCAATAGTGAGAGAAGACTATTCATTCAGAAAGACTGTGGCATGGATATATATACACTACCAAGCTTAAAATAGATAGCTAGTGGGAAGCAGCCACATAGCACAGGGATATCAGCTCAGCTTGGTGCTTTGTGACCACCTAGAGGGGTGGGATAGGGAGGGTGGAGGGAGGGAGATGCAAGAGGGAAGAGATATGGGGACATATGTATATGTATAACTGATTCACTTTGTTATAAAGCAGAAACTAACACACCATTGTAAAGCAATTATACTCTGATAAAGATGTTAAAAAAAAAAAAAAGACTGTCACTCTTCTGCTTACTGCTTTTGTGATTAGGATTTAATCTATTGCCTAAAAAGCCCCTTCATCCAAATACTGTAATGTGGTATCCTTTATAATTTGCTCTCTAGTAATAGCTCTAAGATTTTCCTAATAGCATGATTAAGGGCTTTTTCCATCCAGGGTTTGAGTGTAGGGTTATTGGTTCCCCAGTTGTACCTAGTTCTGAGTCAGTGTTATTTCCCTTATTTATAAACCTTCATTCTTCCTTTAATTTTCAGGTCATAATGTAATGAATAATCCACGTGGTTATCAACAGTGATACACAGGGATACAATTGGGAATAATAGTGCTAGACATGTTAATGGAGAGATGAACTCACTCTACAGAATTCTAGGTATCAGTAATTGTTCAGTCACTTCAACCACCATAGGAGAGAACAGAATCTAGAGTCATCTCTCCATTGCAACTTCAGGAAGTCTTTTATGGATCCTGGCTTTCTTAGAGAGCTATGCTACAATTTAAGAAAGAATTACCTTAAAGTTCTGGGGAAGACATTTTTCTGTTTGAAAATGTGTGTCCCAGAGGTGGCTAATAATTGGGTGTGTAATTAAAAGAGAAACTCTCACTTACAACTAGATTCTTCCCAGACCTTAGCTCTTAATAACACATGCTCTTTGGATGATGATGGCTCACATTATAGGATTTCTCTATGAAATGGAACCCCCAAATCTATCTTTCTTTCTTTCTTTCTCTCTCTCTCCCTTTCTTTCTTTCTCTCTCTCTCCCTTTCTTTCTTTCTTTCTCTCTCCCTTTCTTTCTTGCTTTCTTTCTATCCTTTTTCTTCCTTCCTTCCTTCTTTCCTTCCTTCCTTCATTCCCTTCCCTTCCCTTCCTTTCCCTTCCCTTCCCTTCCCTTCCCCTCCCTTCCCTGCCCTGCCCTGCCCTTCCCTTCCTTCCTTCCTCCCTCCCTCTCTCTTTCTTTCCTCCTTCCTTTCTTTCTTTCCTTCTTTTTCTTTCTTCCTTTCTTTTCCCTTCCCTTCCTTCCCCTCCTTCCTTCCGTCCTCTCTCTTTCTTTCCTTCTTTCTTTCTTTCCTCCTTCCTTCCTTCCTTCCTTCCTTCCTTCCTTTCTTTCTTTCTTTCTTTCTCTCTCTTTCTTTTCTTTCTTTCTTTCTTTCTTTCCTTCCTTCCTTCCTTTCTTTCTCTCTCTCTCTTTCTTTCTTTCTTTCTTTCCTTCCTTCCTTCCTTCCTTCCTTCCTTTCCCTTCCCTTCTCTTCCTTCCCCTCCTTCCTTCCTTCCTTCCTCTCTCTCTTTCTTTCTTTCCTCCTTCCTTCCGTCCTTCCTTCCTCCTTCCTTCCTTCCTTCCTTCCTTCCTTCCTTCCTTCCTTCCTTCCTTCCTTCCTTTCCCTTCCCTTCCCTTCCATTCCCTTCCCTTCCCTTCCCTTCCCTTCCCTTCCTTCCTTCCTTCCTCTCTCTTTCTTTCCTTCTTTCTTTCTTTCCTCCTTCCTTCCTTCCTTCCTTTCTTTCTTCTCTTTCTTTCTTTCTTTCTTTCTTTCTTTCTTTCTTTCTTTCTTTCTTTCTTTCTTTCTTTCTTTCTTTCTTTCTTTCTTTCTTCCTTTCTTTCTTTCTTTTTTTCCTTCCTTCCTTCTTCACACACAGCCCTTCCTTCCCACTCTTCTTCCACTATGAAGTGCATCCCTCTGCAGCCATCATGGTTCAATGGATAAAGTGAGTATAATGAAGCCCTGTTCATGCTTTAGGATGTTGAACTCCCCCAAATTATCACTAGAAAGCTGCTAATCGAACAACACTAAACCTTTGTTAGGATTTCCTGCATTAAGGGAAAGCACCATCTTGATGTAATCAAGCAATGCCTGAACTGGGGAAACCAGAAATCAAATATTTATAGGGCTTTGGCTTCTGAATTCAAGTGGTTTAAGGTAGATCTTTAAAGGTGGGATTGATTGGTATTGGGTACAATTTGTAATATACTTGTGAGATTGGCAGTACAGCAGAGTGAATGTCTTGATAAGTAATCTGTGGTTAATAAGTAAGCTGTTTCCTAGGTGTCACATAAATTGTGGGAAGTTCCTGAAGCAAAGTGAAATTATTTATTAGGTTACAGCTTCTCTTTTCTGGGCAAAGCTTTCTTGGAACAAACAAATAAGTTATTTTGAGATCAGTGGCCTACAGACTTAGCTAAGTCATATTAACACAGATGGTCTCAATTTTAAATTCTCATAAACTGGTTGAAAAGACAAGGTAGCAGAGGAAATACTTAAAGGAGTTGAGGGTTGGATATACCTCATCAGTTCAGAAGGAAACAAGGTCTTTCAGAAAAGAGTGGTGATAAATACTGATGCAATTTTAGCTACTACTTAGAGAATGGATAAGGTGTGTCTAGTGGAGATGGTGGAGTATTTCAGCTGGGGTTAATAACATCAGGAAAAGTATGGATGTGAAAATCATGCTCATGCATTCATGGGACTCTGAGGTGACTTATCTATATGGAGCTATGTTTACTAAGGTCAAGTCCCAATAAATCTCATTATAAAGGGCCAGAATTCTAGATAGGCTGGTTTGAATTAGTAAGATTAGCATGAATGGATTGGAAATCTGAGCAACCTTTTGGCCATTTGAGGTCCTGGTGGTAACTTTAAAGAGAAGCAGCCCAATCTGCTGACAGTTATGGGAGATTTCAGTAACCTCATGGGACCAAAGAATCCAGTGATACATAGACACTATAATACCCCAAACTTCTCTCAAGCATATACATATTTTAGAATTTAGATAAAATTCACATACTACAAAATCATCATTTTAGTCATTTTAAGATGTACAATTCAGTGGCATTTATTCCATCTACAATGTTGTAAACCTACCCACACTATCTAGTTCTAAAATATTTCATCGCCTCAAAAGGAAACTCCATGCCCCAATCTCTTCTCCCCTCAGCTTCTGGCAACCACTAATTGCTTTCTGTCTCTGTGGATTTGCCTATTCTGAATATCTCATAAAAATAGTATCATACAATATCTGACCTTTTGTGTTTGGCCCTTTCCACTTAGCATAATATTTTCAAGTTTCATCTACGTTGTTGTGTGTATCAGTATTGCATTCTCTTCTAGAGCTGAATAATACTCTGCTGTATGGACATACCACATTTGTTTATCCATTCTCCAGGTGATGGGCATTTGGATTGTTCCCACCTTTTGCTGTGGGAATATTGCTGTTATGATATTTGTGAACTTGTACACTTTTTCCCAAGAGTTCTTTAGTTCATGAAAACCGCACCCCCTCATAATTTTAAGGTATTCCTCACCTAACATTATCACCATCTATATCAGTTAACAAAGACACAGCATGGATGAACTTAATATCAGGATATGCAAAAAAATTTAGGATGTACATGCCAACTTATTTTTGGTCCTACTAGGTCTCCTCCTGTTTTCCCCTTGAGCGTTCTCATAATCTTTATTATTCACATCTACATTTAAAAAATATTTTATTGGCTTATAGTTGATTTACAGTGTTGTGTTAGTTTCAGGTGTACACAGAGTGACTCAGTTATACATATATATATATTCATTCTTTTTCAGATTCTTTTCTCATTTAGGTTATCACAGAACATTGAGTAGAGTTCCCTGTGCTATACATTAGGTCCTTGTTGGTTATCTGTCTTATATATAGTAGTGTGTGTATGTTAATCCCAAGCTCCTGATTTATCCCTCCTACCCACATTTCCCCTTTGGTAACTATAGTTTGTTTTCAATATCTGTAAGTCTGTTTCTGTTTTGTAAATAAGTTCATTTGTATCATTTTTTAAAATTAGATTCCACATACAAGTGATATCATCTGGTATTTGTCTTTCTTTGTCTGATTTATTTCACTTAGTATGATAATCTCTAGGTCCATCTATGTTGCTGCAAATGGCATTATTTCATTCTTTTTTATGGCTGAGTAATATTCCACTGTGTGTATATACCAGATCTTCTTTATCCATTCATCTGTTGATGGACATTTAGGTTGTTTCCATGTCTTGGCTATTGTAAATAGTGTGGCAATGAATATTGGGGTGCATGTATCTTTTCTGATTATGGTTTTCTCCATATATATGCCTAGTAGTGGGATTGCTGGATCATATGATAGTACTATTTTTAGTTTTTTCACATCTACTCTTAAACACTGAATAATCCAGACACATTAATGATCGGTACTCTCTCTCATGCATAGAGAATTATAAAAATTATAAAGGCCTTGCCTGCATACTAGGGAAAAGATGAAAACATATTCTAGACTATAGATGATCAAAGGTGACTCTGTTTACTAGATAATTTATGGTAGGTTACAGTTTACATTTAATACAGAATGGCACAAATTTGCCTTATCTGGGAAGTTCTGACTCTGGAACAATGATGGTCAATGGGAGAGTTCAGGAGAAAAAAATCTGAACCAATTCTAAGGAAACTATTGGAGCTGCTAAAATGTTTGGAGCATGAAAGTAATATGATAAAAATAATACTTTGCAAGGTGACTAGTGTGGCAGCCAGATGGATAAATGAGCCAATATTTATGAAGAGTTTAAAAGAGCGTAAGACAGATAGCATGAATGATAGTAATAACAATCATGCTATATATAACAATCATGCTATAATAATGATATTAATAATTTTGGAGAGGAGGGCAGATAGGAGGTAGAGAGAACAGTTAGTATATGCAATAATGCATAATAATGCATGACAATAATGCAGATGTAAGGCATTGATGCTTGCCCTAGTGTGTAGGTAACAAGGAAAAGTAAACCAAGTGCCAAAGCAAGATAAATTAGCAAGTCAGATAAAATGCATGCACTCTTGGTGCTTCCCTGGTGGCACAGTGGTTAAGAATCTGCCTGCCAATGCAGGGGACACGGGTTTGAGCCCTGGTCTGGGAAGATCCCACATGCCGTGGAACAACTAAGCCCGTGAGCCACAACTACTGAGCGTGCATGTCTGGAGCCTGTGCTCCACAACGGGAGAGGCCACGACAGTGAGAGGCCTGTGCACTGCGATGAAGAGTGGCCCCCACTCACTGCAACTGTAGAAAGCCCGCGCACAGAAACGAAGACCGAACACAGCCAAAAATAAATAAGTTAATTAATTAATTTTTAAAAAATGCATGCACTCTTTACTTTGCTCACCACAGCATTTATTTGTTAGCCTTAGGCCTGGCTATTCAATGTGTGACAGAGCAACAGCAGTGATTTCATCTGGGAACTTGTTAGAAATGCAGAGTCTCAGGCTCTACCCCAGATGTACCAAATCTGAACCTGCATTTTAATAATTTCTCTAGGTGATTTTGTGTCCTGATTAATGAAGTACCTACTTTCAAAATTAAATGTATCCTGGCAGGGGGGCAGGGGGTTGGTATTTTCTTTTACAGACAAGTTCATTGACTTCATTTATTTGAGATATTGGATGCGTATGGCCCCAACACTTGACATTTCTTAAGCAACTTCAGAAAAGATAACCTTTTCTTTCCTTCTTCTCTCTCCTATTAATAACAGCATTTAAAAGACTAATTACAACTCTACTTAATAGCCTTCAAAATCTAAACTTCCTGTACTTACTTACTCATTGGTTCTATTATTTTTAATCACTCAGAATAGTTTTCCTACAGACCAGTTGTTCAGTAACATTTTTCACTCTCTAGACTTTTTGAGAATTTGGTAAAACCTATGAAATTCCCTCACAGAAAAATGCGCAGAAACACATGCAAGAATTTTTTCCCCTATGCAACTTATTTTTGCATTGGAAATGTATTTCCTTTACATATATTGACTATAAAAATCTTCACAAATATTATTCCTCTCATTTTTCATGCAAAAATAAATGGCTTCTTCCTGGAAAAGGGCAAATAAGCCCAAAATGTATAAAATAAACAGAACATAAACCATTTTATTGCTCAGAAGTAAATTTCAATGAGATACCAGCTTTGACATCCAGCTGATTCTGATGTTTTTGTTTTGATTCCAACAAGTGTTGAATGCCCTAACTTAACAAAAGTAAGGGTAAGCAGAGTATCACAGTTGCCAGGGCTTGCATTGGAGATGAAAGTAGGCTTTCTTCAAGGAATAAGAGAATTCTTTAAAACCCTTCAGGTTGAATTCATGTCCCAGTATTTTCTTTCTTTGTCCTCAAGTCATTTAGGCAATCTTTGGCAAAGTCTGTATCATCGATATTACCTACATCAGCATGAGAGAGTTTATGAATTTATAACCTCTGTGCATCTAACTAAACTTTGAAATTATTGAACGAACTAACCTCCAAAAAAAATTCTGTGGGGTTTTTGATGTGGTGGTGGTGGTGGTGGTTGTTTCTGTATGTTTGTTTTCAAGGTATAACTGACTTCTGGTTGCTGAAAAGAAAATAAATTTTTTTTTTAAATTCTCTACTCTTTGCTATAGCCAACAGAAGTGCTTCTTTAAATATTTCATTTTTTAAAGGCACAGTCTTTGCCCCCAGAGTGGAAACTTAACTTATCCAAGAAAGGTCATAGTTTCGTTTTCTAATTTACTTTCTGCCTCACTTTACCAGCCGTGGTCATAACAATGATGTCCAGTTATATATTGAACATCTTTGTCAATAAGGTCAAATACAGGCAGCGAGTGAGTTAATGAATGAAGACAAACTTCCTAGTGAAATTGCCTTAAGAGATGGATTTTTTACCCTCTCTCTCAAAACAAAGGTTAAATAAAAATAGTATTTGAATTTCATTCAAGAGTTTTAAGAATTCCCCTGGTAAGCCAGATAATTTCTGTACAGGAGTGATGTTCACTTTCTACTCTAATTTCTTGAAAATTGTCTTAAATGGTGATGATTCAAGATCTGGGGCTGGTAAAGATAACAGTTTGCATAACAATAAGACAAGATTTCTTTAAATCAAACTATAAAGTGTCATATATTCATGGTTCTCGAAAGCAGTGAATAACAGTGACTTGTTTCATCAAAACACCAAATCATATATGTTCTACACATAAAGTGTTGCTTTTCCTGAAAATATGGGGCTATCTGGTGTATCTTGGCTTGCTTTAGAAGAGCCCACATGGTATACAACAGGCTGCAAAAGGAAGTCGGGAAAAGCCCTTTATTGCTTGAGAGATGAAGACCTCCTTAAGTGTTTCTGAGCTCCCACACCCAACAACACCCTCCTTCTCCTCCCACTTCACTCAAGTTCCAAACTCCACCCTCATCACATACATGAAGAATGTTATTTTGTTTGGTTCCTTTATTTCCTACTTTAAAAATCCAAAATCGTTATTAAAATTTGAAGAAATAAATTACTAATGTTTACATATGGGCAGGTCTTGTCAAGTAATGCAAGAGGCACAATAAAGCAAACTGGTACAACCACAGAAAGAAAAAGGAAGGTCACGTGGAACCGTCTGTCATTTATCACCTTGAGAAATCCAGGGAGACAAAGTGGAAGATATAAGAATACTCTGTTGAGTTCCTGGGTATCCTTATAATAATAGCAGTTGCTCCAATTACCTCTCGTGGCGTAATAAGACTTTATGTTCACCGCGTTTTCCTTATCAAAGAAACATTTTACTCACCGTCAGTCACTGTGAATCTCTAAAACAGCTCACTAAATAGAAAGTCATCTATGACTTATTGAGTCTCTTTAATTAATTTTATTTTATTGCATGATTGTGGAACGATTATCCTATACTGTGCTAAGCATGGAACAAGCCTCATCTCATTTAGTACTTAAAACAATTGTCGATATAGGTTCTCTTATCTCCATTTCATAGATGAAGAAAATGGAGTTCAGGAAAATGAAGGAATGTTCAGGCAGAACTAGGATTGTATTCTAGCTGTATTTTATTTTACAGTCATCATTTCTAACTGCTCCATTTCACTGCCGCCATGAAAACTTCCATATTCATCTATAGGACAAAAACCAGGAGCTACCTCACTGCACCAAAGAAACCTCCAGTTCCATTCAATATACTTTTGAAAAAAAATCTCTATAGTTTCTCCAAAATATATGCTCTCCCTAAGATATCTTTGGACTATTTAAGTATTGTTTAGAACCCAAACAAGCTTGCAGACACTTATTCTAGAGTTGCTGATAAGAAAACAAGCTAAGTCACACATCACTGCCTGCGATTTTAAATGTCTGTGCTCGAGACTTTCAGTTTTGAGTTTACACTGTTTGTTTTTCTCCTACCTAGTATTTTATTATGTAGGATTCCTCCCTCCTGGTTGACAGTCACAGAAGCCTCTCATTGAGTCTTACTTTTAGTTGCTCTGGAGGTAAGTGATATTTTTGAGATTCTCCAGAGCACTTGCCCCAGAAGTGAATGTCGTGAGTGGTACATAGTCTGTATTGTAAACCAGATCACCCCAGCCACATGCTACATACGTGGTGCCAAGTTTTCCAGCCTTTTGGATTGAAACTGCATTAGACTAAAAATAAAAATTTCGTATACTTAATTACTAAGCACTTCCTATTTAAAAGCAGCAGTTGTTCAGAAAAAAATCCCACTATCCTGCACTCTTCACAAAATAGTCCAGGCTCCGTGTGCACTTCTGCTCTGTAAGACTGGTTATCCAAATAATGCCCTCTTACTGTTCAACAAGCAGAAATCAGATAGTCTGAAAGTAATTTTGACGAATAATTCTGCTTATACAGAGGGAAATTTATCTCGCCTCCTATCACATAAATATTTCATTAAGGATCATGTCTTCCACCAAATTGAGATAATCCAGAAAAAAATGCATCAACCAGAAGAAGCTGCCTTCTGTATTTAGTTATAAAGCTGCCCAAAGAGGAGACTCAGGTAGTACAATTTTCTTGGAGTACACATTTGACATGTTTCTTTTCTAACCTAAATCACAGAAACTTGCCTTGATGAAGGAAGAACATTTTTCTTCCAAAAGGTTTTCCTATCAAACTGTTTTACCACTTTATAATTTTTCATTGCCTCAATAAGTTCTCATGCCCACCAGGGAAATCCAGCCAAATTTATTTGCTGATGTCACAGACTTCCATACAGAGGTTCCCTTTTGTCCGTAAGAGAAATCATGTACGTGGGGCACAAGAGCTCCATCCAGGCATTAAGACTGTTTTCCAAAGACAGTCATTATTCTATAATTCTCTCAGCTAATTTTGTGTGGGAACAATGCCTTTGGCTCCCTGATGCTAATGAGCTTAGGGCATTTCTCTTGTTTCAGGTCCAAGGCAGGGATTTTTCTTATTTTCCTTTCCTGTCAACTTCAGGTAGCTAATCAGCTCTGAGCAGCCATTGCTTCTGGAGCTGGTGAGTTTCGAGCCTCTCTCTTCAGTGCTTCCATCTTTAGCCAGGTCCCTTTTCTTCCCAAGTAATTTTTGGCTCATATATCCTTTGTATTTGGCCTCCTGTCTGGCTTCCTGATAGCTTTACTCCTGGAAACCACTCTCTGGGGATTTCTTTTTGTCTTCTGAACATGACTTTTAATTACACTTGGATTATTTGGCCATCAGCTGCTATGTAAAGTCTGAGCTACTGCCATCTAACCACATTAGAGAGGGGCTACTGGCCAGAAAGGTGGCCTTTGCTCCTGACTTTGCAGTGGGTCATCTGTAGAGAAACAGGGGCTATGGAGATCATCCCTTACAAACCTGATCCAAGTTTTGCATACTGCATATGATTCCCACCTGCTGGTCTTGGCAAGGGAAGGCTTTAAAAATTTTAAATTATTTTATTATGGTTCCACCCTTTTCTATACTATCTCTGGATTTTAAACCTGTCAGTGGCAAATATGGATATGTGATTATAAGTGATATTTTCTATTCTGGAGACATCTTTGATTTATTTGTAGTTCCCATTATAATAAATTGTATAAGAGGAGGAATATCGGCAAATGTGGCCAGATTTTTAAAAATTCCGTAGCATGCATTTTATAAATTTAACATAAATTCTTATCCAATGAACTGTATAAGGTGACAATCTGTTTCTCTGGAATTTCAAAAGATACGTCAGGGTCCCTGAGGGAATCCATACTCACCAAACAAAAGCAGTCCAGTGTCACAATCCTGGAACAGATAGCACATAGGACAAGGAGAGGTAAAGGCAAACACATTTCTTTGATTTCCCTGTGGACACTTCTGGTCATGGTATTTAAAATGAGCAACCCAATGGAAAATGTTTTTCTTACAAAACTCAAATATCTAATACTAACACTTACCTGGACCTGAATTCACCTTTGCAAGCCATAACTGACTGATCTTATAAACTTGAAACACACCCAGCAAGTTCAAGGTGACATCTGCCTGCACATTCCTTTCCTCTCTGTCTCTTTAGGTAGTCTGTGTCAGGATCTTTTGTTACGTGGAAACTAACATTCCAGAGAAGCCAAGAGAATTGTTCACTTTAGCACTAATATTTTGGTTAGAACAAAAAAGAGAGAGCCTTTAGATTAAGTAAATGTTAGTTTGATCACTAGCAGTAATACAATTAAAACTGGGTTAAACTCTTGTCATTATAACTATTTTGTGTTCAATGGGCTCAGCTGGCCTTCTTTGCTAGTTCATTCTGCAAACTGGTATTGAGTGCCCACCACATATAGAAGCTGGTGACAGAGAACCAGATAAGATATATTTTCTTCTCTTGAGGTGTTTACTGTCTGCTGAGGGGGACAAACATGGATATTTTTGAAAAATCATGGAAATGAATAGATAGCTCTATGTTTAAATGACATGGGAGTGGAGAGAGTAGAGGAACTGCAGTGAAACCAGCTGTCAATATCAGAACTGATTTTTGAATCATTTCCTAGAGAAAACCACACTCATTTTAATTTCAAAGGATAAGAGGGAATAAGTCACATGCAGTTGTTTATATGCAGTGCGGTCGGGAATGGTCAAAGAGGCAGAGAGAAGATTACGAGAAGAGACACAAAACCTAAAAACCACATGCTGTATTTAGCAACAAACAAACTGGTGTTGCTGGAGCATAAACTGTAAAATAGTAAATACTGAGAGATGTTGCCAGATGGATAGAGCCAGCAACCGAGAGCTTTGTAAACAACTAGAAATGTTACCCTGAAGGTGATGGAGAGTAAGTAAAGACCTTCAAGGAGGGGAGTGAATAATCAGTTGTGTTTTTGGAATAATTCTTTATTGGTTATAAGGAGAGTGGTTGGGCCGGTGGGACAAGATCAGAGTAGGTGAGACCACTTAGGAGGGGCCAAAATCCAGGCATCTAAAAATGGTGAGCCTAAAATGGAGAAAAGGTAGAGATGAAGAGAGGAAATGAAGAGCTAGTTAGAAAGTATAGCCAATAGAAAATTGTGCCTTGATAAAGGGATACAAGAGAAGACAGAGTGAGGTTTTGAGCTCCTGTTTGTAGCTTGAGGACTGAATAGGTTTCGGTCATCACAGAGCTAGGTACCAAAAAAACAGTATACAGTAGACGAAATACCTCATTAAAAGGTGGTAGTTAGGCTAAGCCTTCCAAGATGAATAGTTTGTTAACCAGTATTTTGTTAACCAGACTAAGAATTATTTAGACTCCTGTAGTTAAATCAAGTAAACTAGAGATTAGAATGTAGAGCTGGTTTGGTGGGGCTGAATTCTCTTAGCTTTTGCTTGTCTGTAAAGCTTTTGATTTCTCTGTCGAATCTGAATGAGATCCTTGCCAGGTAGAGTAATCTTGGTTGTAGGTTCTTTCCTTTCATCACTTTAAATATATCATGGCACTCCCTTCTGGCTTGTAGAGTTTCTGCTGAGAAATCAGCTGTTAACCTTATGGGAGTTCCCTTGTATGTTATTTGTCGTTTTTCCCTTGTTGCTTTCAATAATTTTTCTTTGTCTTCAGTTTTTGTCAGTTTGATTACTATGTGTCTCAGCGTGTTTCTCCTTAGGTTTATCCTGCCTAGGACTCTCTGAACTTCCTGGACTTGGGTGGCTATTTCCTTTCTCATGTTAGGGAAGTTTTCAACTGTAATCTCTTCAAATATTTTCTCATGTCCTTTCTCTCTCTCTTCTCCTCTGGGATCCATATAATGCGAATGTTGGTGCATTTAATGTTGTCCCAGAGGTCTGTTAGGCTGTCTTCATTTCTTTTCATTCTTTTTTCTTTATTCTGTTCCGCGGCAGTGAATTCCACCATTCTGTCTTCCAGGTCACTTGTCCATTCTTCTGCCTCAGTTATTCTGCTACTGATTCCTTCTAGTGTATTTTTCATTTCAATTATTGTATTGTTCATCTCTGTTTGTTTGTTCTTTAATTCTTCTAAGTCTTTGTTAAACATTTCTTGCATCTTCTCGATCTTTGCCTCCATTCTTTTTCCGAGGTCCAGGATCATCTTTGCTATCATTAATCTGAATTCTTTTTCTGGAGGATTGCCTATCTCCACTTCATTTAGTTGTTTCTTTGCAATTATGGGATTTGATTTTATTGTGATTGTGCCCCTCCTACCAAAGTCTTCTCCTTTGTCTTTGGATGTGGGGTATCTTTTTGGTGAGTTCCAGTGTCTTCCTGTCGATGATTGTTCAGCAGTTAGTTGTGAATCCAGTGCTCTCGCAAGAGGGAGTGAGCCCACGTCCTTCTACTCCACCATCTTGAACCAGTCTCAACAATGTCTCATATTTTAATCTGAGCTCTCTGCCTCCATTCTCCCTATCCCTCTAGTCTCAGTGCACAAGATAGTTTCCCTAAGCTATTTCTCTTACAATGTCTTGCCCCTCTTGATTACGGAAAAAACAATGAAAACCTAAAGAAACAACCACTTTCTTACCTATAGATTAACAGTCAGTTGCCTTTCTATGGGTCTTTATTCAAGACCAGCACTCCTGTGCTCTCTCACTGTGAACAACTGCTGCTTTTAAATACATAGTGAGTTGAGTGTATTCCACATATTGCCATTTCTATCATCTGCATACCATCTAATCATTTATCTCTATTCTAATGTTCATAGCCATTCTCTCATTGATAAATATATATTTCAGTTTTATACTAAAATGCCTGCATCATAAGCCATGTGGTAGTAAATATCTTTACATGCATATAGTCCTTTCTTCTTTTTAGGATATCTGTCTGATAGAAATAAAATGCAAGGCACAAATGTGAGCCACATACATAACTTTAAATTTCCTAATAGGAATATTAAAATAGTAAGAAGAGGCAGGTGAAGTTAATTCTAATAATATATTTTATTTGATCCAGTATATTAAAAATACTTCATTTCTACATGTGATTAAATTAAAATATTAAAGGGATAACCTACATTTTTTATATTGTCTTCAAAATCCAGTATGTATTATACTTTTTTTCTTTCTCATACTCTTTTCCATGATGGTTTGTTACAGGATATTGAATATAGTTCCCTGTGCTATACAATAGGACCTTATTGTTTATCCATTCTATATATAAGAGTTTGCATTTGCCAGTCTCAAACTCTCAATTCAACCCTCCGCTGTAAAGTTTAGTAGGTATTATACTTATATCACATCTCAGTCTAGCCAAATTTCAAGTGCTCAACATAGCTTATGGCTACTGTGTTGAACAGCACAGTTGTATTTATTCCCTAAAGAGAAATTCATAGTCATGGATTACTGGTTCAAAAGGCTGAGCAATTTTAAGACTTTTGCTTCTTATATTCACTTTCCCAAATAAGTCTATCAACTTAAGCTGTATTTTTTCTTTTAATCACTAATTAATCTAATACTTCCTATATATTGATCCTGAGCTACGTGTTACAGAAAAAGTCCTTCAAGACAAAATTTTGCCATTCAACTCCAATGTGAAATAAGACTGAAAGGAAGGTTGAGGTGCAATTGCCTTAGTCAGGATCAAATACCACCAAGGTTTAGATAGTAAAAATAAAAAAAATTATTAACTTTTAAAAGTGGGTCACATTAACAAACAAATGAGCTTGAGAAATACATCCAGAATTGTTGAAAGCATTTTTAAATAAACTCTTTTTGATAATTAATTTAGAGTTAATATTCCATGATTGTAACCAAAAAAAGAAGAGAAAACTGGGTCTATACAAACATAATCAGTGAAGAACTGTTCACTGTGGCCAATCAAGGTAATTCCAGCCCATCCCGAACAAAATATGTGTCTTCCTCCTGCACCTACAAATGGCTGACATCAGTAATTCCCTCACCAGCAGATATCACTTTGCCCAGGTAGTTATATTCCAGCAGCACATATCTGGGTGTGCTGTGCTCCGCAGGGGTGAATTACCAATCCTGTCATAGCAGCTTCGCTTGAATTTTCGGCTGTAATTGTTCACATTCTTGCAGTACTTATGCTACGAGGGCAACAGCATCAACAAACAGAAGCATTTGCGGTTTTTTTCCATCTACTGGGAAGCCGCCTTCCTAATCAATTCTCCTCAGCAAATGCTCCAGGACAGTGGGAGATTCCTTGGGCGAGAGATAATACCACCCAAGGGAAAATGCATTTATAATTGATGTGGTAAAAAGCTGTTAGACAGACATGGGTTTTCTCAACCTTTTTTGTAAACACTGTTAGCAGCACTTCCTACAACAGCAGAAGCCTACGATCTCTGTACCTCTGGGTAGAAAATTGTATGCAGCAAAGAAAAGCTCATGGACCAGATCTTGTGGTTGTATCTACTGCAGTCCCCCAAACTGAATAATTATTATAGAAACTCATGGCTTACGTCTACCAAACCGCACACTTTTTTTTTTTAAGTTAGCTTTTAAATAAGGTACTTGATTTACTGTTGAGCACATTGCCGAGGATGGGGAGGTAAGGGGAAAAGAATAATAGGAGAGAAACTCCATCCAAAATCGAGGTTTCTCTTTCTTAAATGATCATCAGAAGTCATCAGAAAAGGACATGATTCCCAATATTTTTGGATTGTAAAAGATTTTACGTGCATTGCATAAAAACAAGTATATTCTGCAATTGGCAGAGTTTGATAGAGCTAACAAGTTTAAATTATTTCAGCTATCAGGTGTGAAAATTCCAGCTGTATACATGGGATTATAATCTATTCTTATTTCACTTGTGGCTGCTTTCAGGGAACTATAAAAAGAAAACAAGTGCATTTTATTTTATCTGTATAATCTCAAAAGTCAGCCAAAATAACATATGCACTACAGAATGGGGAAAAGCTTAAATAGAATTCAAGGTGTTTTTCACCTTTCCCAGGGCACTGAATTTTGAATTATTGTGTAATTCTACACCTGTGAGTATTATAGTGCTTTTTTTAAAAAAAACATACATAATGTTAAGAATCATATTTGAGTTTGAATCCTGATTCTCCACTCATGTTTTGATGCTGAGAAAATAATTTAATCAGTCTGATCCTCCACTCTACACCAGATAAGTGGGACTAATATTATCTGCCTTTTAAGGATGTGGAGAAATTTAACAGCGATATGAAGGTGGAGTCCCTCACATATAATAGGCATCTAATGCACAGTGGCATTAAAACAATGCTGTCTTCATGGTAAATTGTAGGACAAACCACTGGCTGCTTTATGGTAGGATTTGAGTGGAGTATCTCATCAGCCACCTTGAGTAACTTCATGAGAGTTCCTTTCCAAAGTTATCTTTTGGTTTAAATTCAACCTCGTTATTGGCTTTAGTTTGAGCAAAGGTCTGACTTGAGTCTTTGACGTTTTCACAGTGGGATTTTGATTTTATACTATAGCTCTTTGTTGCCCACTTATCCTTGTTTTCAATTGTGTACTATTTTTAGTTTTTCTTAAATCCATGCCTATCTTTACTGTTTAAATGCAAAACAGACAACAGTAAAGCCTAGAAGAACATCATAGGAAAACCATGGCCAAATGTAATACTTTCCTTTTTCATGGTTAACTCTGCCCACATCCCTTCTGAAATTGATCTGATGATCTTTCTCTCCTGGCAAAGAAAGAAGCCTTTGCTCTTGGCTTCAGCTGACAAGAATATATTGGAGGCTTATACTGGTGTTAAAAACCAGTTGTCTGGCTAAATTTGGAGACCCAGGGAGAGCATAGAGCAATATGTGATAGGAGCACAGATTGTGGAGCCAGACAGCCAAGATCTGAATCCCAGCTATGCTGCTCACTAGTTGTATGATCTTGAGCAAGTTACTTAATATCATTGTCTCAGTTTCCTTACTTATAAAGGTTCATGCCCAGGCAGTAAGATGCTATACTCAAAAGGGACAATTTAAAAGAGTTTAATAAAAGGAATATTTACAAAGATGTGAGCAGGCTTAAGAAAAACTAGCAAGGGATAATAAAACACTTTGACAATTAAAAAACCTCACCGTTCCTAGGTAAAAGGGCAAGGGGAGAGAGAGCAATAACTCTTAGGAGAGTTGTTGCTTTACGAGTGGGCTAGCTATGGCAGTTGTGAACTTTGGTAGAGAAAAGCATGTATTGTCAATCCACGGCCTGGTGAAAAGGAAGCTGATAAAGTAAAAATATTGACCTTGGGTTTCCCTGGTGGCGCAGTGGTTAAGAGTCCGCCTGCTGATGCAGGGGACACGGGTTCGTGCCCCGGTCTGGGAAGATCCCACATGCTGCGGAGCGGCTGGGCCCGTGAGCCATGGCCGCTGAGCCTGCACGTCCAGAGCCTGTGCTCTGCAGCGGGAGAGGCCACAACAGTGAGAGGCCCGCGTACTGCAAAAAAAAAAAAAAAAAATATTGACCTTTCTCTCCTCCCACTCTCTAATATATTGCTGGTATCTCCCAGTGGCTGGATTCAGTGATAAGCCTGGGGACAAGGAGCCTGATGCAGAGTAAAGAATGGAGGGCGCTGGATGTGGAGTGGATAAGAGGCAATGTTCAGCAGAGTAATAGTACCTATCCTGTAGAATTTTTATAAAAATTAAATGAGTAAATATCTGTAAAGCACTAAGAAGTATGCATTATATAATGTTTTTGTTTTGGTCAAAAACATTTACTATTACCTTTATTAATACCGATAACTTCATATGTTATCAGGCCCAAAGACAGCTCAAGATTCTGTAGGAACATGATTGTCTCATCTTTAGACTAATTTGAAATCTCTATGATGAGATTTAGGAACAAGAAGCTGGAATCTGTGAATACCAAGATGTGCCAGTAGACCTTAGGAAGGAATAGGGTGTCCGTTAGCTCACGTATTTTAGCCAGGACTACACTGGCTATTTTACCTTGATTTTTCTTTAATGGCAGGTACTCACCTCAAAGATGAAACTGTGGTCAGGATGGGTGGAAGAAAAAGATGAAAATGTAGAAATTGTCTGACTTAGTGCCTCAAGTTAAAAGGAGAGCAGGGTCCTAGTGGAAATTAGTCAACTTTGATGGACATGACGTTATCAGGAGGTATGAGCGCAAGCACATGTCTGTACTAACAAATCAGTTTTAATTAAGCATCTACTCGTATGCAGGCAATGTGCTGTATGGGTGGCACAGATGGGGATACTCCACAGTCCCAGATCTTCAGGTGTCATCATTTTGTTGGGTTGCAAACACAGATCGCAAACTAACCCTACTAGGAAGACATGATAAGGTAAACATGATAAGGCTATAAATTAGTGCTAAGGAGAATAAGTGCTAGAAGATTTTGGCAGTTTGAGCCTCAGAGCAATGGCGTTAAAGACTTCATAGAAGAGATAGATTTGGGCAGGACCTTGGTTAGAGGGTGGTTTTTATAGGCAGAAAAGAGATGGGAGGGACATTAATGTTTATGATGGAGTTGAGAGGTGGAAATATGTACAAAAGGACATATATTCAGGACAAGGCAAACGAGACTAGTCCAACAGAAACAACTGGAGAGAAAACAAGACGAAGTTTGAAGAGGTAACACAGACCCAGAAAACTTCAGATTTTGAACACAAGGCCAAGAATTTTGTCATTTCCTATTTTCTATTCAGCTAAAGACATAGGCTGAGGAGTTCGATTTCCATTTTGGCTTCAGATACAAACATGAGCACATTATTTCTGGACTACCTATATTTGAATCAATGACTAGCACAGAGAAATCCGTGCATGCTAACTGGTTCATGCACACTATGTATTTTCTGATTTGTTGTTTGGCGTTTATTGATCCCTCTCAACTTTCTATCTACTCTCTGATACAAAGTGAAGTCAATGTAACTATATTAGAATTGATCTTGTATTCAAAAAGCTGACCTCAAGCCAATACTAATGGATTGGGGATACAGAACCGAGGCCGGACATGAGTGCCTGTCAGTCCTGCACTGGGAATGACATTGTTTGGAGTGATGAAGTACAGGATAAGAGAAGGCTGCCATCTTGTAGTCAATCTGCTCAGTTAATACACGTGGCACTAAGAGCTTGTGAAGTCAATAAGCATGGGTGAGTGCTTCTGCCTTGCTTCTCTTTTTCTCAGACTTGGAACTATCCCAATTAATACTAGGAAACAGCAAAGCAAGACCTTCCAGTGCCATTCAGTTCAGTGGAAGGTTGTGTCAAACCTGTTACCTCACTGTGCTTAGAAGTTGTAGGGGACAGTAGTTCATCGTGAGGTAGATACTGCCATTGTGAAGATTTCTCAAAAGGCAAACAGCCCAGGAGTAAAAAAGTAGGAAAAAAACCCCAGATGTCACAAAATAGGAAACCTGAATGGAATGTTAACACATGAAAAGCTGCTTAACATTATTAACAGTAAGGGAAATACAAATTAAATTATGTTAAATTGCTGTTTCACAATCACAAAATGAATACAAGTTAGTCTGAGAATTCCAAGTGTTGACAAGATTTTGAAGTGATAAGAACTATCATACCCTGCTGGAGGGGGTGTAAATTGGGACAACTGTTCTGAAAAACAGTGTGTCATTACCAAATACAAGTAAGATGGATGAGTCCTATGGCCCACAAATTTGATTCCTAGATATATACCCAAGAGAAAGAAGTACATGTGTTATAGGAACTATGTACAAAAAGTACATTGCAGCATTTTCTGAAGAGCAAAGTACTAGAAGCAATTGAAAGTTGTCCACTGGCAATAAGATAGATAAATAAATGTTAGCATATTCATATACCACAATGAATACTATATAGCAGTGAAACTGAATGGGATGTAGCTGCATGGATCAAAATAGATGAATCTCAAAAATACAATGTCTGTTGAAAAAATAAGTCATCAAACTATAGACAGTGTGTTTCCACTTAAAATATAATGAATAAAACTAAACAATAATATTGTTTTGTATAGACTAATATGTGTTGAAACCATTTTAAAAAGCAATGGAGGGGCTTCCCTGGTGGCGCAGTGGTTGAGAGTCCGCCTGCCAATGCAGGGGACACGGGTTCGTGCCCAGGTCTGGGAAGATCCCACATGCCGCGGAGTGGCTGGGCCCATGAGCCATGGCCGCTGAGCCTGCGCGTCCAGAGCCTGTGCTCCGCAGTGGGAGAGGCCACAACAGTGAGGGACCCGCGTACCGCAAAAAAAAAAAAAAAAAAAAGGCAATAGAATGATTAATACAAAATCCAGAGTAGGAGAAAGGGAGAAAGGTGCAGTCAAGGAGTGACACAGGTACTGCTAATGTTCCATACCGAAAGCTGGGTGGTAGATACATGGTATTCCTTTTCATATTAAAATGTGAATGCATTTTCTCTCTCTCTCTCTTTTTCACTACACATACACATATTATAGAAATATATGTATATGCATGTATAAATACATGTACATATACTCATTTTTCTGTGTAAGATATATTTAATAATAAAATAAAGTTAAAAGAAACTCTCTGATACCCATTACCTGCATCTGGACAGTAAGCAATTGGGTTGAGTTTTTACCCATTCAAGGAGATGCACTTGCTCTCATTCCATTGGTATAAGTTGTCCAGTTTTCACACAGAATAAACTAGAAAACAAGTTTTGCCTCTGGTTGTCTTCCCACTGTCTTCTCCCCATTACATATAAACCTCCTTGAACTATTTTTTTTCTTTTTTTTGGCCGTGCTGCGCAACATGCGGGATCTTAGTTCCCGACCACAGATAGGACCCGTGCCTCCTGCAGTAGAAGCATGCCGTCTTAACCACTGGACCGCCAGGGACGTCCCTTCTTGAGCTTTCTATTCTTGCTGTTTCTTCAATCAGATTTTTGTCCCCATTTCTCCACTGAAACTGTTTTTCCCTTCTAATACCAATGACTTCCGTTAACAAACTGGGTCATTATTTCTTAGCCCTTGTCTTATTTGACTTATTAGTTTTTGTTGTGTAATTGATCACCTCATCGTCACTTGGCCCCGGGACACCTTTGCAGTCCTCCCTATTTTCTAGTCTATATTTTCAGTCTCCTTGGCTGGTTCCTCTTCAGTTTGCAACTTCTTAATTGGAATGCCCCCTTTTATGCCCCCTTTTAGTCTCATAATCTCTTCTCTGTCTGTACTCACTTCAAACAAGTCCTCAACAAGTTCCATCGTTTTAAATAAGCACCTAGATGCTGAAGGCTCTTGAAATTTTCTTTCCAGCCAAGACCTTTCAGAAACTCCAGACTTATATTCAAGTACCTTCTCAGCGTATCCACTTAGGTGTTCATAGGTATCTCAAACATAACATTTCTGTAACAAACTTTTCAATTTCATTCCCAGCCTCAATGTGCTTCTCCTTCAGCATCTCCATCAGGACATGGTGCCACCATTCACTCAGCTGTTCAAGCCCGAAACTTTAGATATGATGCTTGACTGCTTTTTTCTCACTCTCCCAGCATTCAATCCATCCTGTTGGTCTAAAGTTTAAAATCTGTTCCCCAAACTGACCACTTCTCATCATATCCGTAATTACCACCGTAGTTCCAGTTTCTACAAGCTCTTACCTAAATTATTGCAGTAGGCGTTGTTCCCCTGCTTTCACACTTTGCTCCTTCCATCTATTTCTCACAAAGCAGCTAGAATGAACCCTTTGAAAGACAAATCAAATGAGATGAGTCTTCCACAAAAAACCTTCCAAAGATTTCCCATCTTATTTTGATTCAAATTCAAGGTCCTTAACGTTAAATCAATGCTTTATATTTGGGCCTCTTGCTAACTCTTCAATCTTACCAACCAAGCTCTCTATCTCACTCACTCTGATCTAGCTTCACTGGCTTATTTCTCTTCCTCCTTTGTAGTAAACATGATCCTGTATTAAAACCTTTGCACTTGCTAATCCTTTTGTCTTTAGTAATCTTCCCCCAGATGTATTCAGTACTATCTCCCTCTCTTGGTTCTGGTTTCTTCCTAAACGTTGTACAAGCCTTCCTTGATCACCTGACTTAACAAAACACCACTAAAACTCTCTATTCTCCCATTATGCTTCATTTTTCTTCCAGGAACTTACCATTCCTTGACATAACACTAGATACCTTTTTTGTTTGTTTGTTTGTTTCTCATTATCTGTCTCCTTCTAGAATAAAAACTTCATGGAGGCATTTGTGTCATATTTTTGATTCCACATATAAGAGATATATAGTATTTGTCTTTCTTTTTCTGACTTACTTCACTTAGTATGACAATTTCTAGGTCCATCCATGTTGCTGCAAAGGGCATTATTTCATTCTTTTTTATGGATGAGTATTCCATTGTGTGTGTGTGTGTGTATATATATATATACACACCACATATATATATATATATACACACCACATCTTCTTTATCCATTCATCTGTCAATGGACATTTAGATTGTTTCCATGTCTTGGCTACTATAAATAGTGCCACTATGATCAACTATACTTCAATAAAATAAATTTAAAAAAAACATATATAAAAACAGACAAAAAAAATTCATGGAGGCAGAGACTATTTTTGTTCATTACTATATACCTAATACCCAAAATGGTGAATACTATATCATAGACGCTCAATAAATATTTACTAAATGAATTAATCTATGGACCAAGTGAGCATATAGTTTAAAAGTTGATTCCCAACATTTTTTTTAAACGTATAGTATTATTTATTTATTTGGTGGCACTGGGTCTTAGTTGTGGCACATGGGCTCCTTAGTTGTGTCACGTGGCCTCCTTCGTTGTGGCATGCAAACTCTTAGCTGTGGCATGAATGTGGGATCTGGTTCCCTGACCAGGGATCGAACCTGGGCTGCCTGCATTGGGAGTGTGGAGTCTTAACCACTGCACCACCAGGTGCAGATATATATAATATCATTTTTTCCCTCTCACCTCTTATCAGAGGGGGCTTATCAGCTGCTCATAATCTCTAAGTAAATTTATGTATATTCTTGATAAATACTAGTGAGCAACTCTCCAGATAAATAATTTGAATACATTAACATTTAAGTACTATCTTCCATTGTTAAAATCAGACTTGTTTTCTCTTTCTTTAAGTATCTTGTATTCTTACATGTGAACAAAGTTAATGATTAGGATTGACGAGTACAGACTGAGTGGTTGTGATTCTCCACTTGCTACGTGATTAGTTATTCAGCCTTCTCTCATGGTCACTATGAAAATGTGATATACACAGTAATATGCAGAGTAAGCTTGGACTCTGCTACGATCCATATATGGCCCAAGATTAGGCATCATGCCAGCCTTTTTGACACAGAGTATTTTGATGCCTAATCATTTAATTGAGGGTAGAGGTAAACTATTTTTTCAATTAGCTTTTTGATAGTTTCATTTGAAATGAATTAAAATCTTGTCAAAGTTATGACATATCAACCCATTGCTGACTTGTCCAGATAGTAATATGATTTAACGAAGTTAAATTGTCACAAGATAGAGCTGGTTTTCAACAAGCTTATTTGAGAAGAACTATTGAAACACTGAATATTATAACAAATTTAAAACATGTAAAAATCACATTTAATTGATGGGCAGCCTCTGGAAAAAAACAACATTTCTGTTATCCCCTGAGTCTAATGTTCTTTTCATTCAGTTTCAGCCAAAGTTGGAACTGTTTGATGCTGGGCATGATGACTAAATCTCTCCTTAACCCTAGTGGTCTTTCCTTTTATTCTGGTAATGAAGGACCTCTGCAATCTCACTAAATGACTCTTCAAGATTTATCTGCTTTTCTCTCCTCCACGGATCCTCTGCTTCCACTTAAGTGATCCCACTATCTTCTTTACAAGGATTGCTCAGTTTCACTTTGAAGCCTTGACTAATAATATTTCCAACTGCTCAGTCTATAGCTTGCCTCCCCTTTTCATATATACAAATATATAAGCCTGTAGCTCAAAGTGTACCTGATTGAGGCCTCCTCCATGGAACCTTACCTGCTCCCCAGCAGGAAGGGATTTCTTCATGCTCTGAAATCGCAGAGCATGTTTATGTGTGAGCGCTGTACATCTGACAGTTGATCAAATACATTATTACTTTGTAATGTTAATTCTCTCTAAACACAAATGGCTGTGTGTCCTTGTGTGTATAAACTCCTAGAAGACATCTATAGTTCCTTGTTAGCAGGGACTATCTTGTAACGCCACAAAGTAGTCATACAATTCACCTTAATAGGTTTTTTCTTTCTTTCTTTTTTTTTTTTTTGTGGTACGCGGGCCTCTCACTGTTGTGGCCCCTCCCGTTGCAGAGCACAGGCTCCGGACACGCAGGCTCAGCGGCCATGGCTCACGGGCCCAGCTGCTCTGCGGCATGTGGGATCTTCCTGGACCTGGGCACGAACCCATGTCCCCTGCATCGGCAGGCGGACTCTTAACCACTGCGCCATCAGGGAAGCCCCACCTTCACAGGTTTTTGAATATTTTTTTAGCTTTGCAACATAGCTTTGCAATTCTAGTATCTGTTGCCTGCATTTAACTTACAAGGTGAGTTATTCCAAACGTATTGTTCCTCTTTACTTATGTGGTCTTTGGGGGGCTGAGAAAGAGGCTGTGTTTCATGCTACATTTGGCTCTTTCTGACTTTTATCCCTCCAGGGTGGGGCTCCCTTCATTCAGGAAGTTTCCATTTGCCTTTTTGGCAATGAAGATGGCCTACACTACTCTTGTCATTTCCCACATGACATTTCTTATCATTCCTTGTGAAATATTTAACTGGGATGAAACCAGGCAGCCTAAGGTTGGTTAGCTATCTAGAGGGGTTAAAAGGAAAAATAAAAGACAGAGAGAGAGAGAGACATGTGGTGACCATTCCTGCAGGGGATTGCTCCAGAGAGAATGGAGATCGAGGATTATCCAACAAGCTGGAGAATCCTCTAACCTTCCAGCTCTGATGAATGACACGGCCCCCAGTATTTGCCTGCTTCCCTCACATCTGTCAGCACTCTGCATTTTCAAAGCATTTTTCCATGATCTCAGATTCCCTCACTGCAGCCTTAGGAGTAAGAAAAAAGCAGAAATTGTCCCAATTTTTATATTATCTCTACCAAACAATGTTTTGTGTTTCAAAAATCTCTTTTTGCATGACAGACGGGGCTTTTTTCCCCTTTGAAGGCTTCCCTTGTGAAGCTCTGTAAGGCAGAAGTATGCCCATTGTGACTCTGAAAGCCTTTGACTGATTGGCTTGCCTCTCAGACCCTCTCCTGCTGTGTGCTCCTCTACAGCAACAGATAAGTGTCAGACAATTAGAGATGGGACTGGAGATGTGTAAATTGTACTGTTGCCTCAACAAATTAGTAATTTCGTGATAATACACTGTCCTTGTAATGTAGTTAGGGTTACCACAGTTACCTACCTCTTTTTGTGCTCAAAGGCCACGGGTAAGATTGATGAAGATTCCGTGTGGTGATTCATTTTCCTTCTTGACACTCTCCCCTCACCCCTCCTCTCCCAAGAAATGAGACATTAACCAGCCTCTGGGAGTTAAACAGAGTCTCCACCTGCCTTCCAGGTATTCAAGGTGCCCTCCTTACGGGACATTGCCTGGAAGGTATCGCCCTGCCTGTGTTGAATGGCTGAAGGAAAGCAAAAGTGTGATGCAGTGAAGAGAATCCACTTCCCACACCTCTTCATCCAGCCTTCTTTTATTCCGTGATCAGGCCCTTAATGGTGTTGGTATTAGGTTCAAAAATCTCAGAGTTACCACTTTCACTCGAAAAGTTTACAAATATTAATAGACGATATCATGGGCTTTGTCCCACAATAAAATACTTTATAGCTTTTGAAAGTAAACATATTCTTTCTTTCTTCACTTCCGTCCCCAAACACTCTCTTTCTTTCTCTCCTTTTTTTTCTCTCTCTTTATAATCTGTATATATAGGTACCCATGTATGTAGGAATCTATCTATCCATCCATGTGGTGAAATTTAGAAAGCATAATGTTAAAGAGAGAAAATTGTAAAACAATATTTAAAATAAGTACTATCTATATTTAAAACACATTTCAAAAGCCCTTGATATGCACTTAATAGTGTGTGTGTTTATGTGTATAAGGTAAAATGAACAAACAAAGAAAAAAATAAGTAAAACAAGCAGAATACGGACAGGAAAGATACACATGTAATTCATGATAGTGTGAACCTCTAGGGAGTCAGGGCAAATAATGGGGCGAGGAATGTGAGACAAGGGACGATATTTTATAGTCAATGTGACAGAAAGTTAACACTCTCTTCTGAGTACTGGGTATATGGCATATATAGTATGTATTTTTCTCTGTTTCAATAAAGAGAAAAATAATGTCTTTGTGACCTACCGGCCAACATTCTGAGCATGGTCCTCGCATTGGCAGAGTTGCGTTTTCACTTAACCATCCACTGTAGAGAACACACACACACACACAGGTGCCAGCCAGATTTAGGAAAGGGTTCAGGGTCCATAGAATTCAGAGAAAATGCTGTTTCTATTATAATTTCCTTGGTCACTTCCACCTCAGAAAGAATGAAGACAGAACTGGTGGGAAGAAAGTGAAGTGGCAGTCATAAACACATCCTCTGTACTTTTTCTTTAAATCCCTAATTAATAAACCTTCGATAAAGTCTACCCCAGCTCAGCTTTGTTTATAAGAATAAGGAAAAAGGATTTGGTATCGTTCACACTGAAGAGGACCGGAAAAGCTTTAGGTTAGGACTGATGAAAGCAGCGGGTATGGGTGTGGTTGTGAGAGAGTGTGTGTGTGTGTGGTTGTGAGTGTGTGAGAGTGGAATGGTGATGGTGATGAACTGATGAGTAAATGATAGTGCTTAGGGAAGGTAGATGGAAAGACTTGGTGGGAAAGCAGCAACCATCCTGTGGATTTTTCCTCTAACTTGCTCATCTGTTCAAACCATGAACCTTTTCCTAGCTTTAAACAAAGCCAGGAACCATTAGCCTAATGACTCTCAGGTGTTCACTGGGGTTCATGGAAGGGATACAACAGAAGGAAGTTTGCTGAAAGAATTCTTGGTAAATGGAGGGCAACATATCCCGGGGAGAGGTCTTTGTTGCTGGGATAGTTGGGAGAGAGAAGCAGGAAAGCACATGTATCCTCCTGGCTATATGTGAGGCAAAATGCCCAGTTATCTAGGAACCAATTTCACTGACTTTTGCAACTTTAGCAAAACCATTCATTTTCCTCTTAAATAAGAACCACGGCCATTTTCTGTGTTGTAGGATAATTAACTAACAGGGGTAAAGAGCTGTTGAAACATTGAGTGTCATTACCCTGGTGACTCAGTTTTTAGTAGTGGCTCTGGAGCATGATTGGCAAAGTTTGTGAGTCACAGTGGGGAAAGTTTCCAGAGTAGTAAAGCCCTAGGTCTCTAACCACGCTGAACTCAGGGTACAGGACACAAATAAAACTGGAGGATGACAAACCTTGAAGCTTCTGTCACTTTCTCTGAAGACATGAAGCTGCCTGTGGAGGAGTGCTGGATCCACAAGGTGCTTCCTTAAATCTGCTATTCCTTAATGAAACAGCCTCAGATGTATCCATTCAGTACATGACTTCTATCCCTTAAGCTGTTTTTCATTAGGCATGATATGAATTGTTTGGCCATAAAAAAGGAAATTTAGACATTGATACTCTACTATTAAGTATTAAATATGGAAGGTAGCACTTTTTTATTGTGTTATTTAGTGTTAATTACGGAAGATGAAAGTCAGTGGTCTGGGCCTTCAAAAAATTAATTTTACTTGTGCAAAAGAAACTATTTCACCTAAAAGAACAATAGAGACACAGTTCAATCAAGTGATTAATTCTGATTTTAAAAAACGATGCCCAGGCTTTGATACAGACTCAAGATGTCAGGAAGGCTTGGTAGAGACTAGAAAATGCCTAAGATATGGGTAAGTAGTTAAAAAGGAATAGCAGATTTCAACCAGAGAAGCCTGTAATATAATGTAATAGTAACATAATAGCGAAAGCATTCTTTCTCTTCATTTTCTTTATTTTCTCTACTCATGTTATTTTAGGAACTGCAAGGCATATGTAGTCAGATCACAAATGCTGTTCAAAGATCATGTGGTCAATGTTACCATTTTTTAAATGTAGAAATGGCCTCAGACTGGTTCTAACTGAGCAGTCGCTGTAAAACATACTAAACCACAGAGAACTTAGGCAGAGAAGGATTTTTCAGTTTATTCGTATGATCTCTTTGGAGTGGCAGTGGAGGCATTAACCACTCAGAATGGCTTTTTCTTTTTGGAAAATCAACATAAATATGGGCAGTTGGATTAGAGGATTAATAGCACTATCATTGCCCGATTCTTTTTTTTTTTTAATACTCTTTTCAGACAGCATATTGTCCATAATGGTTTCTGATTATCTTCCCTGTTATGCTTAGGGAGAACTTTGAAGAACTGTGAAGTTGGACTCAGTAGGTGTTAAAAAAATGTATTAAATGCTGATAGAAATCTGTCTAATTCTGGAGATTTTCCAGATCTAAGGAAATTACCTTATTTGCAGCATTTCCATTCCATTGTTAACTGATTGTGTTTGTATCTTTTAAGTATATGTCACTTAACAGGAAAAAAATCAGAAAGACAAGTTATGGCAAAGAAATGTTACTGCCTTTCTCTGTCGCTGTCTTATTCCTTTGTGCACGTGCTATTTACCAGAGGACTGTGCTCCTTTATAGGTCTCCGGATTAGTCATTAACACCTTCATGTGGAGGCAAGATCCATGGGCATCCTGTGGGGAGGATAACGAGTTTGGGATTTTATTGCAGGGATTGCATTCCAGTTTCCAGTTTTTTCTATAGGTCACTCATATTGCAAGTAATTCTTGAGCAAACCATTCCCCATCTGTTCAGATCTTGTTATAACAAAATCAGCCATGACAGATTATGGTATATAAAACAGAATAAACTTTGCCCAGCTGGTTGTACAGAGTAAGGAGAGAAAGGATATACAGGGCTCTCTGGCTACAGAAAGCTGCAGTCAGGAAGAACGGAAGGTGTAAAAAGGTTATGGGGGAGAGAAAAGTAGGGCTGCCTATTTGGGAAACCACTTCTGGTTACTGATTAATGTAAATGGGAAATCAGACCTTTTTTTAATCTGATTTTATCGTGGTAAGAATACTTAACAGGAAATCTACCCTCTTAACAAATTTAAGTGTACAGTATATTATTGTTGACTATAGTTACAATGTTATACAACAGATCTCTAGCACTTATTCATCTGGTTTAACTAAAAATTTATACCTGTTGATTAGTAACTTCCCTTCCGTCCAGCCCCTGGCAAACCATCAGTCCATTCTTTGATTCTATGAATTTTACTATATTAAACACCTCATATAAGTGGAATCATGTTATATTTTTCTTTCTGTGACTGGCTTATTTCGCTTAGCATAATGTCCTTAAAGTTTATCTGTTGTACAAGGTGGGCTTTCCTTCTTTTTTAAGGCTGAATAGTATTCCACTGTATGTATATACCACATTTCTTTATTTCGTTCATCTGTTGATGGGCATTTAGGTTATTTTCAGCTATTTCCATATCTTGGCTATTGTGAATAATGCTGCAGTGAGCATAGGAATGCTAATGTCTTTGAGATCCTGATTTCAATTCTTCTGAGTAAATACACAGAAGTGGAAATACTGGATCATATGGTAGTTCTATTTTAACTTTTTGAGGAACCTCCATGCTATTGTCCAATATGGCTGCACTATTTTGCATTCCTACCAACAGTGTGCAAAGGTTCAAATTTCTCTACATCCTCATCAAGACTTCTTGTCTTTTGAGTTAGTTGTTGTTGTTAATAGCTTTATTTTAACACATCTCCAGGGATAGCCCTCTGCTGTCTCACCACAAAGATGTTTACACAGAGCCCAAGTCCTGCACCAGGTAAAGAGAGCCCATGCCAGGCTGTGTGGCTGCCATCACTAGGACTGGCATGAGGAAGAATCTCATCATCCTGAGTTGAATAGTCTCTCCAGCATATTCCAGTGAAAAGGCCATTTTGTTTATGATGGTTCTAAGATTCCAGAGACCGCCTCTTTGAAGAGCTGCTTTCAACTTTCAGACAACTGTGGGTTCATTTTTGCAGGGACAATTCTGGAGAACAGGGATTGTTTAAGATACTTTGCTCCAAATTTTTGCCCTTGCAATGCAAAGAACCTCATGAGTTATGGATGTCAAAAGGTGGCATTTCTGGGCTTCCCTGGTGGTGCAGTAGTTGAGAGTCCACCTGCCGATGCAGGGGACATGGGTTCGTGCCCCAGTCTGGGAAGATCCCACATGCCGTGGAGCGGCTGGGCCCGTGAGCCATGGCCCTTGAGCCTGCGCGTCTGGAGCCTGTGCTCTGCGGCGGGAGAGGCCACAGCAGTGAGAGGCCCGCATACCGAAAAAAAAAAAAAAAAGGTGGCATTTCTAATGCCCATGTTATTGAAGAAGTTGGCACGCAGGCCTGCCACAGGCCTCCCATGTCTCCTGAGTTACCTTTTCAGGAATAGATTGTAGTATCTGGTTGGGGGTATATGTGACAGAAACACTGCTCTTGCCCTGAAGTTGTGGGGCTATTGATCTCCTTTGTATTGGTTTGGCAAGAAAAGCAATACGTCCATTTTTCTTCCCTTGCTAAATGTGGCAGGCTGTTTTTGATGCATAGAACTTTTTTGGGGAAATCCATTGCCCAACTGTCTTCCCCCACCCCCAAATTTTCCCAGACCTGTCTACCAGGTTCACTCTTTAGCATTTTGCAAAAGCAGTCAAATCAGTAGCTAGTTAATTCAGAAAACAAAACAGCAAATAAAATGAAACTACAACAATCAGTGGGGTGCTGTGACCTCCCTTCTTCTGCTGAGATTTCTCACAGGTTCAAAAAGGGAAAGAGACCCCTTACTTATGCATTTTCACAGCTTTGGAGTTAGTGCTATGTGGTCATTATGCAATTCTTTAAAGTAATCTAGAATATTTCTTTTGAGAGGTACGTGATGCCTGGGTGATAAGACTAACCTTTGCAATTCCAGAATGAACTACATATCATTCTCTAATAATTTGATGTGTACATTAATTTTACATATCAGTATTATATGCATATATATCGTATGAACTGAAATGTGCATGTGATGTGTATATATGCATTTATACTTATTTCTTTGAATTTTCCTATTTACTTTTTATAGCTCCTGATCCTAGAACATTTACCAAATGGGATTACAAAGTCTTAAAATATCAATATTTATGCATTTCTTATGAAAATTAATTATTTTTAATATTTAATTAATTTTTCATTCTAATTTTTGAGAAATAAAGTTTTTAATGTTTATGATGTTAAATTTATTGATTCTTTACTTTGGGAATCCCTCTAATACTTTTAAACTTAGATTGTCCTGCCCCCTCTAAATATATTTTTGACCTTTGCTTATATTTTCTCAAATTTTTTATAGTTAAACAGCTAGTCCGAATACCAATATGGATTTTTTTTGTTGATACATTATGTGAGATTTTATATAAGGTTTGATGTTTCCCCAAATAAGTAAACAATTTTCTAACAGGATTTAATAAATTATCTTTCTCTTTCCCGAAGATTTTTGATTTCTCCTTTGTAGCTATAAAGTTCTTAGATAAACTAAAGCATGCTCAGAAATGCTGTATTCTGGCTCAATAACTCTTCAGTCAACATTTATTAATGGATAGATTAATGCATGGGCATTTCTGAACTCTTCTGCTCCAATTTATTGATATATCTTTCCTTGTAGTTCTAAAATGATCTTTTAATTATTACCAATTTGCACTATGTTTTAATATGTGAAAGGAGAATTTGCTCATGCTAATACCTTTGTTAATGGTTTATATCAGTGACCACTGGCTGTTCATTCAGTGGAATATTAGAATCACTTTACGATTAACATCAAATTTCTCCTGTGATCTTGCTTTAAATTAGGGTAAGCCTATTAATTAGCACTTTTTCAAAATGTTATTCTGTATAACACTATGTCATAGGTTAATTAGGTGCTACCAAAGATATATATTTAAATAAGTCTTGGTTAAACAAAACTATATTTACTGTAGATTCACTTATGGCAGAATTTCTGAGAACCAGCCAACAGTTGAATGTTTATATGATTGTCCAATAAAAAAAGTCAGTAGAATTTCCTGAACTCCTTTGTCATGAGCCGTGAGCATGTGTGTGTGTGTATTTGTGTGTGTGTCATCCGTAGTGACATACTGTAAATCAGTGTCCTGAGCATTAGCATTTGGATACACTTCCATAAATAATTTTGAAAATAAATGTAATCTTTATAACACCCAGCCTTCTTAACTAGGGATGTAACAGTTCTCCATTTGTTTCCTTCTACTTTTTTAAATGTCTCAGAAAAGCTTTCTTTTCTTTCCTTTTATACATAGTTCCCATAAGTTTTCTTAAAATTGTTTCAATATATTATTTGAATTTTTTATTATGAATAAGTTTTCCAAAGTATTTTCTAAACAAATGTTGCCAGTATGTAGAAAATAGTTTCTAATTAATTTTGTATTCAGCCACTTATCTAACTCTCTTGTTAACTTTAATGGATTTTCAGCTGATAGTCCAAAGCTTTCTCAGTAGAAAAGTATAGTATGTACAAATAATTGTGATTTTATTAATTTATTTTATATTTTTGATTTAAATAAGAATCCCAAGATTCTGTTAAGTAATAATACTGTTGAAGCCGTATAGACTAGTGTATGGAAAGGTGGAATAGAAGTTCAAAGTAAGCATTACTTTGAATATTAACTATTATTTTATTTATTCCTATTTTAGTAGATACATTTTATAGTATGATAGCTTTTATTTCTTTTTTTTATTTTTTTTTAATTTTTTTATTTCTTAATTTGATGCATATAACTGAGTTTGTTGCATGTATCATTCAGAATTTTGTCAGATATTTTTTCCTTATATTTTTCAGAGGAATTATTTTCCTCCAATGAGAATATTCTGTAGAATTTTTTAGATTAAATGACTTTTTAGTGGGCTATAGATAGAGCAATAAACAAAACGTTCAAAATCCATGTCCTAAAGGAATACATATTCTAATGGAAGAGAAACAAATAAAAATAAAATTAAAAATTCAAATTATGCTAGATAGACTGGTTAGAACAATAACTAACATCATGATATATCTCATCGGCGTTCCAGAGGCAACAAAGGAGCAGAGGTACTATTCAAAATGATAATGGCTGAGAAAAATTCCAGAAAGATTAAGAGATACAGAAAGGCTCAACAAACCCTAAGAAGATTAATCTGTTTAAAGAAGTCATTTCCACGTCCTTGTCTCCCGAAGCCAATAGTTAGATTACCTGCAAATCTCCTTCCATTATTTACCTTTTGTCTTGATTTTCAAATACATTTTCTTGCCTCTTCATGTTTCATGACATGTTATGGTACAAAGAACCACAGAGACTGGAAATGATGCTACTTTCCTGCAGAAAGTGTTCACAGTGCCCTCTGTTAGGGTGTGAGCAACTGATCATCACAACCAAGGATTAAAATGTCTGTCTTGGGCTTCAGTATTATTAGTAAGACCGTCCACCTTGGATTCATTTCTGTTTCTAAAATGTGGCATCCTTGGGATTTTGATTTAATTCTAGAAGATTGAGATTCACTTCTGCCCTCTAGAGTTTTAATCTTAACTCTTTAATTTCATGCCCAGAGTCTTCAGGAGAAACTAGTCATAGTTTGAGTCCTTCTGGTTGGACTTTATTTTCAAAAAACTGTGAGACCACAAGAGATTTCTTGCTGCCTTTTAGAAGTTTCTGGTCTATCTCTCCAAACTCTCATGCCACCCAAAATTCAGCAAATGCTCTATGAGGAAATCAATTGTGTTTGGAGGATCCCATCAGATTCCATTATGTTTCACCATCCTGTGCAAACCTCCAAAACCCCACTGTTTTCTCTTTCCTTCAGCAGACTCCTTCTGCCCTGATCAAGTCTGATCATTAGCCCATGTCTAGAATGGACAGATGCCTTCAGGAGAGAAAAAATGGCCAGTGAATGTTAACTCACTAAAAATCCCAATCTTTCCTTTCTGGAATTTTAATTCATCTAGTCTTCATTACTTTCACAGCTCTCTTATGTCTTTTAAAATAGAACATTTGTTATCTATATTTTTTAGGTGTTACAAATAAACTTTGTCAACCTAATGTGACCTACTGCATTCCACTCAGAAAGAATAACTGAAAAGAAATCACACTTAGACACATCATACTGAAATAGCAACAGACCAAGAATGCTAAATGGAGGCAGAAATGGAAGAAGGTTTTATGTATACTGGCTTTTCCTGCAACCAAGTGGGGTGCATCCAAATGATAAATGGATGGATACCCAACTTCCTGAAAAGCTATTTCAATTAGCACAGAATAAGTCTATGAGAGTTTAGGGATGAGTGCTTAAAAAAAAAGAAAGGGAGCCACAGAGGGATGAGGAGTTTTAGAAAACAACGTGCAGGAAAACATCAGAAAAATTTTTCAACACGTAATAGGCTCCAAAAACTGGGCTGGGTTTTAGGCATCTTCATACAATGAAATAACCTGAAATAAGAAAGCTGTGACCTCATGTCTGAAGGAGCTGAACTATTGGCAGGTGACTGAAGGAGGACCAGTTATTAGAACAGGTGTTAAAGGCACAAGCCATGATTCTAGTACTGTGCATAGACCAGAGTCTGATCAGGATATAACTAATTGATCTTACATTTTCTGAGCCCCTTGGCTCCATGTCCTGCAAAGCCAAATTCTCTTGTCTAAGGATATGATTATTCTCAGAGCTTGAGACAGACCTGAGAGGAAAACATGGACCTGGGTATCAGGCTCTGCTTTTCTCCCTGACCCTGCCTTGATGTGCTTTCCTACAACTTACCCTTGACCATTCGTCTTTTGACCCTTACCCGTCACTTGTCTTATTAGTGTTTTTTAAAGTGCTACAACTTAGAAAGAAGCCACCTCTGAGGAGCATTTCCCTTGGTCAGAAACTTTTGCTGGCAAAGAGAAAAGACTGTAAAGATCAAAATAAATTGAAATCAATATAATAAAGACATTGAAAGTCCAGCCCATTGGCCACTGTCACCTGCACAGGGCAGATGGTCGGGTAGCAAAGAAGAAGCAAGATGTGTTGGCAACAATAAAGTTTGCCAAATAAGGGGTCCTCTCTCCCGTTAAGTGGTCCTTGCCATGGCAGTTAGGCCCTTCCTCAATGCTGGGCATTATGTGAACTTCAGGGTATCTCACCAGAACTTGGGTTCATTTAGATGCCCCACCGCCCTCCCATGCCCCCGAAGAGAAAGATGGAGAAGGACAGAGAAGCTCCTGAGTTCTCTCATCAACACAGCCAATCAGAGCTCTTAGAACCAGCCAGAGAAAGACAGGCAGGACCCCAAGAAAATGACAGGTTTTTTTTTGTTTTTCGGTACGCGGGCCTCTCACTGTTGTGGCCTCTCCCGTTGCGGAGCACAGGCTCCGGACGCGCAGGCTCAGCGGCCATGGCTCACGGGCCCAGCCGCTCAGCGGCATGTGGGATGTGGGATCTTCCTGGACTGGGGCACGAACCCGTGTCCGCTGCATTGGCAGGCGAACTCTCAACCACTGCGCCACCAGGGAAGCCCTTAGCTTTTTTTAAAAAAAACAGAACTTATAAGTTCTGAAAATACTGAGAATATTGGGTTCACATTTTGCATGACAACAATTAGATGGAAGTTGCCCACTTTAGATGGAGCATGGGCTATACATTGTTTGTTATCTTCTTACATCGAACACATTTCTGTCCCATTCATTTATATTCCTGGCTGGGTCTACCTAAAAGTTTACAAACCAGGTACACATAAGTATCACAAAGTCTGTCTCATGAGTTCTATTTACCTGGAGGTAAATAGAATTCCCATAAGACCAAGCATCACCATCACTAATTAAGGAATTACTCTCGGTCCATGTTTTGTCTGTTTTGTTTTGCATTATTTTACTTTCTCTGTAGTTCGGTTTACTCAATAGTCAAAAGCAGTGGCTATGGATCAGTTTTCTTATCCATAAAATGAGGACATAAATCATAAGATTTTACATAATTAAATGAAGTAATGCACATGAAATTCTTGGAATAGTTACTGCAGTTTTATATGTCTCTAATAATGCTCTTTCTTGTATCTGTTAGCTTTATTCCATTAAAAAAAAACTGCCTCAAAACTCTGGATTAAAATAATCATTTATTTAGCTCACAATTATTTGGGGTTATTGCTTAGTTTTTCTGGTCTGGGATAGCTCAGTTGATCTTTCCTGGGCTTGTTCATGCATCTATAGTCAGTTGTCAGGTCACAAGGTCACATCAGGGATTGTCTGGTGGCTGGATGATCTGGGATGGCCTCACTTATATATGTGGCTATTAACAAGATGATAGGGCAATGGAATAACTGAGAATTATGCCTCTCATCACTCAGGAGGGCAGCCCAGACTGCTTCACATGCAGTTGGAGGTTTTCAAGAGCACCAAGGGAGAGCAAGCCTCTCTATGAAAGCCGTTTCCCAGTCTCTGAGTGCATACATTTGCTACTATCCCATTGACCAAAGGATGTCACATACCAAGCAAAGACTCAATGATTAGAGAAACTCACTCTGCCTCTTGATGGGAGAAACTTCAGAGTCACTTTGCAAAGGGATACACATGTAGGGATGGTGAGAATTCGTAGCTGCTTTTGCAATCTGTCATACTGGCTTTTGTAGTTACTTTACATTATTACTTAAATAAGAATATCTGAACATCTGGTCATTTAACTTCCCTGAGTCATATCTTTGATTGGCTCTCCATAAAAAAAGTCCTATAACTCTTACTAACATTCAGGATCCTTTGGGATTCGACTTTGTGTACCTCTCTGGTCTCATCCCCTTTTCACCACCTACTACATGGGTTCCACTCATTCTGAGCTATTTGCTATTCTGCAGATATGTTACACTTTCAAAATTGTGTACCTTTTATATATTACCTGTTACCCAGTGATCACCTAAGGAATTCCCATTCAGATCTCAAAATTCTGTTCACATTTTCATTCCTCCATAAAAACTTTCCTGACTCCTCTTCCTCTCCCACAGAATGTTTCTCCTTATTTAATAATACATCTCTTACACTTTACTGTAAATGCCTGCATAGCTGCAAATCCATGTACAGCTGTGGACAGGAACTGTGTCTTCTACATCTCTGTGATTGTATCACTTGGCAACGTGTGTAGAATCAAGTAGATTCTCAATAAATGTCTGGGGAATGAAGGAACAAATAACAGGATGACATACCAATTACACATTCTTCAATATCCTCTAGAGACGCAGTTGAAGGAACCATAATTACACATGCTGTGGTACGTGAGAGAGTCCTAAATATCTAGGGCATAGTTGTGTGGTCAAATTTCCTTGACCTCAGATTTAACCCACTTTTTATTGTTTCAAATGTATTTCATCACAGAGGAAACACTCTCTCCTTTCACTCCTAGTGAAAATAAATGCTTTGTCTAAAGTAGACCATTCCCTGCTCTGAATTGATAGGACAGGGTCAAGCATTTTCCAGATCCTGAAACTAAGTTTTGTGCAAAAGTGCATAACTGCTCTTAGTAATGGGTCTGGAGAATAGGATGTAGCCAGTGCGTGCCAGGGGACTGGCTGCTCTGTGAGAACGATTTATGATCTGTCAAGTGGGAACTTTTATGGTGCTGTGCTAAGAGACAAAGAAATTTTAGGAGCTGCTAAAAGCAACACAAAATATGCTTTCAAGCTTAATGAAGAGAGGCGATAGAATCAGGTTGGCATGTATGGCTGGCTCCATGTGTTAGAGAAAAGCTGAAATGTTCTTGGTGTTACATATTTTGATTTTGCTAAATTTGTTTTGGGCAGAATGGATATTTATGTCCCTGCACATCGAGCAGTAATTTCAATGTCTATCAATACAATGAGTTTTATTTGAAAATTGTGCCCCACAAACAGTTTTTATGTGAGTTTGTCATAATTTTTTTTCCACACAGAAGCATTTTTTAAGGAAAAGTAGATAATAAATCCATTCTTTATTGTCTTGGCTAAAGGAAGTAGCCATACACAGGCTGAATATCATTTTTATTTAACTGATTGGAAAATATCCCCATAGAAATGGGCTTAAATGAGATAAAGTGTTCAGATGGGCAATATCTCCAGACTTTTTTCTCTACAGTCTGTTGATCTAACCACTGACCAGTAATGAGTTTCTAGGATAGAATAAACTTCAGGCTGGAGAGTAAGAGCAGATTCAAGCAAATTGCAGTCATAAAACTTAGAATAGATGAGCACTGTTAGACCATATTATCTAAACCAACTACATTAAGGGTGAGAGCAAAGCATTTTAAGTGATAGACCAAGGTTCAAATAGCTCAAATATACATCAAACATAAGGAATGAACTCTTTCTACACTTTAGGAATATCCTTTGGTGTCTTAATTAAATGTTGGCAAAACCGTATTTCTATAGTTACTCCAATCAGGTTTCACATAATACTCTCAACTTCACTATAAATCAGTGAAAGAAATGATTGATTCAGTAGAATTCATTTCAATATCATTGCAATGCTGAAGGTTACCCAAATCAACCACACCTTATCATTTATACCATGATACCCTAGGTGTGCATAAAAAATTTTGTTGGTTGATTTAGAAAGCAATGAAAAAGAAAGTATCAATAGCATATAAAAAGTACGTTTCTTCTCTTTTTATGAAAAAAATGGAATAGGCATGATTAATATCTTCCAGATATTGGTACTATACGTGTTTTTTCAAATATAAATATGCAGAGTTACACCCATCTGTTCATATAGCCATCCAAAAAAGCACATACCTGTGTGTTTACATTGTCCTGCAGTAATGCCTGTCAGTGTTGGAAACGTGCTTAGAACTTTAGGGAAGTAGAGTCTGATAAACAGCCACCTTGATAAATGAAATCTAAAACTAAGAGTCCTGGTTATCCCCTTGGGTCAAAAATTCTTCTAACGCAAATGGCTTTGCTCCATCTGCTGGTGACCATTCAAATGGCCCTAGTGGAAAGGCCTCAACCCTTAGGTTAATGGGTTGCAGAGATTTTGATTCAGTACAGCTGAGATGCTGTGCTGGTAGTACAAAAACTTGCCTTTTTCACATTATCACAGGTGAAGCTGAAAGTTAGCCTGTGAGGACTTTGAGGCTTTAAATTGTTTTTGCTGACTTGAAAAGGCATACTGGATTGTGGGTCAGAGATTTTCCTGTGGCCTGATGAATTGTCATGCTTTTGGAAGAAGTAGGCCATAGTATCTGCGTAGGTGGATAGCTAGCTAGCTAGATAGGGGGCAGCGTTAGAAGCTAAACTGCCTGAGTTTGAGTCCTGACTCTGCAACAAATTAACTCTGTGACCCTGGGGAAATTAATTAATCCCTCAGGTTTCCTGGCACAGTAGAGCTAATAATAGTACCTACCTTGTAAGGTTGTTTTGCTGGTTAAATTAATTGACAGGGGGAGAGAAAGTGGGAGAGAGAGAGAGAATTCATTTTCCCCCCAAAGAAAGGAGTTCAACCGAACTCTTCCAGTACTTCTGCCTGCACTTGTACCTCAATTTAATTAATTTCTACATTACTCAAGGGGGAAAAGAGCAAGAAGCCTTCAAGGAAACATTTCCCATGACCTGAGAAGGAAACACAACGTGCAAGGGTGAGTCTTTGGACAAAATCATAAAGAATTCACCTTTCTTCAAGTTGAGTATCTTGAACCTTTTCTGTTTTCTCCTTTGGAGATCCATGGGTAGACACATGCTCTTTAGAGAACGTACTCAAGGGGAGCGCCCCTTGAATGTGTGGTAATTATTTTCCTATGCACGTGGTCTTATAGAGAGTTGAAGTAGTTGAGAGATGGAGCTATAGTGTTTGTATTTTTTATAAGCTGTGATCCTGAGTCTGACATCCAACTCTGGTTATATCACAGAGTAGAAGAAAGGGATTATGAGGCTAGACTCAACAAAAGCAGTAAAGATGTGTTTCTCCTAGGTGAGGAGAATTCTCTTTCTCAGATATGTACAGGGATATACTTCGAAAAATGCATCGGCAGATATAAAAGGATTTGCACTCAAAAGGAAGACAATATATTGTTCTTTAAATAATCTTTCACTGAAACAAAACTTATTATAAAACAATACTTTTTTAAAGTGCTATAGTAGGAGAAATAAAGGCATCCATTGTCCAACATGAGAGATTGCAATAAATAACATTTTGGAGTATATCAGGTCTTTTGAAAAAAAGTTCACTATATAGAACTCTATGAGAATTATATTGGATATTTGATTTGTATCTTATTTTGTTCGTAACATAGTGTACTGTGACCAAGTTCCTCTATCCTGAAAATTAATTGAAAACTTAATTTGTATTGATGGGGTTTAATGGATATCAGAGTCTTCTCCTTTTGAAAAAGTAGATCATTTCTAGTCCTTCTCCATTACAAATAATTATTTGTGTATTAAATTGTTTTCTGGAAAATCTGTTTCAATTCATATATCAAGTAATAGTATAAGAGAACATCCATTTTTCTGCGCCCTTGCTAACACTGAGTATGGATGATATATTTTTTTAATTTGTGAATTAGCCGGTTAGATTTTCAAAAGCTCATTACTGTTTTGTTTGGAATCTATTGTTTACCAGTGAAGTAAACTTAGCTTTAACCGCCTGCGGGTATTGAATTTGGGAGTGAAAATCTGATGCCAACTTTTATGATCCTCTGTAGATGCTTGACTTCTGTCCCTGATAGCTGGGCTTAAAAATGAGCCCGTCACCATCTGTCTGTGTCTGCCCCATTTCTGTTTCTTGGAGTCATGCATGGGCGCAATCACACAGACCCCCCCTTGATTCCACACATAATCAAGAGGAAAATTTAAAACCCCAGAAAAAAGCTTTCACAGAACAGGAATTGTACCCTTGATCTTTACATGCTAGAAGCAGTCTTCAGTTTTCTCCATGGAGGTCTGTTTTATGTGTTATTTCGGTTTGCTTCTAACCCTGTTTTCTCCAGGCAGTTTCTAAAAGGCAGTTTCTATTACTGGACTCTTGATTCGATGTGCAGTTAAATGCTCCATCACAGCTGAGTTCCGATATTTCACAGTGGATGGGAAAAGTATTAACAAAGTTTGTGTTTTCCTCCACACGTAATAACCACTAATTCCTGGGAGTTAGGGGTTTCAGTGATCTGACTCTGTACTTCCATAACAGCATATTTTCTACCTTTTTCATCGGAATTTCACCCAAATACAGTGTTTTTCGGAAAACCCTCTGGTTTGCCTATTTGACAGAACGTCAGTCTCTTAGTCATTTAACTCAAGTGCTTCAAACTTCTGACCCCCTTGGACAGAGGAAGGCCAAAAAAGACTCAAGGACAACAGAAATTTGTGATTCAGTCTGCTCTTAACAAAGCTATATATTTCCCCATCTTGCTGTCCAGTAGCTACCGTTATCTGTTCTCCAGGTTTAGATAATTCTTATTCACACACACAAAATCATCTAGATGAGCCAATAAAATCCAACTGATACCTGCAAGTTTGTCTCAAAGATGGCAATGAAAGGAATTTGATTTCTGAAATCTGTCAGGATTCCTTCCTAGCCAAGAAGGTTCATTTTATGGGTTCGAACTTTTGAGTATGAAGTGATCTTCAATATGAGTCTATATTCTGAGTGATGCAAATAAATGAACAATGCTGCCTATTAGTGGGAGGTCCAGGAGCTGAGGGTGAACCCCTAACATGTGAAATCAGGAGGCTCAGATGGAATGGGAGGGATGGAGGAGTGAGCATTATTCCTAAAGGGAGCATTTTTATTGTTATTTTGTTTGTTCTTAGTATTTTCTCATTGAGTTCTCAGTAGGTGTCTCTATTCCCCCAAACATGTTAAATTCCTCAAGGTCATCTTGGGACCTGACAGATTTGGATTGTAAATCCAGGTTCACCAATTACTAGCTGTGTGACATCAGCAAATTTATTTAACTATTTTCTTTTAATCCCAGTTTCCTCTTGAGTTAAAAAAAAAAAAAAAAGATAAACATATATCATAAGGTTGATGTGGGATTGAATATCATGATGTGTACAACTGGAACATAATAAACATTAGTATATGGGAGCTACTTTAAAATATTATTCTTTTGAACCTCTACAATATCAAAATTGCATTGTCCACAGGATCAACATTTTAAAATTCTTTTTGGTTTTGAATTAAACTGGAGTAGAGTATTTTAATATATTTTATTGACTTATTTATCCTTTCAAATACCCAAGTCTTCATATTTGAAAGATGTGTTTGAAATACATCATTAAAAATAGAGATGATAGGAGGAAAACGAGTAGTATCACTTTGAAAAGACAGTGCATGGCACACAGTAGGTACCAAATAAATATTTTCTGAGTGAAGGAACATGTTTGTGTACTCCAAGCCACTCAGCTCAGTGGAGGAAATCATGTGTTTCAATTTGGGTCTTCAGTATGTTATAGAGGCAGAATGCAATGATAGGGATTTCAAGTTACCAGGTATACGCTAGAAGTTTCATTCGGCTAAATGCAGAGCATCTAACAAATTATAAGTTTGTTTTATTGAAAAATTAATCTCCTGAAAGGGGAACCTTCAACAGAGATCTACCTCTAACAAGGAAAAAAGACTTTATATACGGAAAGCCAAAGTACCTTGGAAAAAGGAGACCATAACGCCCAAAGCTGATCATAGCTGGGGTGAAAGGAACCGGACTTTAGGAATCTAGATTGGTCAAAGACCAAGAGAAAAATCATACAGGAATTCATAATGTGAGTTTTTAAGTGGAGAGGTGACTCCAGTCTTCAGGGGATATCTCCAAAGTGCATTCCAAGTTCACAGTGGTAAATGCTCCTGAGGATCGATGCTGAGGGGGGTTCCTCAGGATCCCTAGGAAGGTGCCAAGGAGCTTACAGACTGAGTGGGATTTTGAAAGGTGCAGGAGAAAGGAAGTGAGAACAACACAGAGCAAAGATAAGTCTAATCTAGTAATGGAGACTCCTAAGAATGACAAGCACAATCACATCTTCCAAGGAGCTGAGAGTTGCAAACAACGTTAAGCCCCCTTCTCCTAAATAGATGGCTAGTGCTTTCTCAGGAAAGGAAGATGACCTAGAAAGGGAAAGTCATGCTACTTGGGAATGACAGCTGAATTCTCTTTTTAATCCTTAATAACCTAACTTCCTGTTGTCTGTACTTCCTAACATCTGACTTAACTCCTTAGTCCAGTGATCTGGCTACCACTCCTACTACCCAATTGGCACTGTCTCATTTACAAACCTCGACCCAAAGGACATTTTGCAGTTCTCACCTTGCTTCTTGCAGCAGCATCTCTCATTATCCTCTGGTTTCTCCTCAGCCTTCTATGACAACTCTTTCCTCTCTTGCAAGCCTTGACATAGGTTTGCAATTTTCAGTGCTCTGTCCTAGACTCTCTGTCTTCTTTTTCTATACTTTATCGTGGCAACAAACTTTTCACAAGTTCATCACGTCCATTTTTCTATATCCAGTTTGCAATACGACCTGCCTCTTAAATTCAGGTTTGCCACTCAGATCTCTCCTCGGAGCTGCTTACTTGGCAGCTCCATTCAAATTCGACTCAAATTCTATAGGTTTAAAATTGAACTCATGACCTCCCCATGATCTTTTTTATGGCTGAAGCTCATTTTCTTTTCTGTGTTCCGTTATGCAAACTAGACACATCTGAGCTACGCTTGAACATTCATAGTGATAATTACCAGATATTTTCCTTTTTAATATGTCTTAACTATGGCTGGGTCTCCTCAGGTCACTCCTAGGGCAAGTGTCTCCTTACTTCTATCTCCTCCTCATCTTGGTGCTCTCAGAAAAGACCTTTATACTGCAACCAAAGAATCTATATAAAATAAAATCTGGAGATGATCCCTTCTAGCCTAAAACCTGCAATGTCTTCCCATTGCAATTAGTCCGGCTTCTGAACTTCTTAACGGAAGCTGGAAGGTCTGAGCCTTTACCATACTGATATTCAATCAGCTCATTTCTTTTTTCCTTTTTTAGTTTTTTATTTTCATAAAAGTTATTCACATACACTGTTTTAGAAAGCTGTTGTTTTTCCTTCAAAATTCTAAGTGACATACTGTTAGTTTTTAATTATTTTAAGGATAATGTTCATTTAAATTTCTACTATTGAGAAAAAATACTTATCCGTCTTACATTGCTCTCCACACATGCATCTCATCTTTCCATCCCTAAAATATGAATATATCACAGGTTTGTTTCAGTTAATTTTAGGCTTTTTATTATTTGCCTATGAAACAGTATTTGTTGCTGAGCCATATAGTATAGTATAATTATATTTTTATTTATCATGTTTTTGATTTTCCTAGAGTTAATTTTTTATTTGCTTTTTTCTCACTATACTTACCATGAATTCATCCCCAAACTCTCAAGCAACAATCTGTATTTCCTCTTGATGTATTTAAGCACATCAGGAAATTACTTAATTTAGATTTGTTAAACTAAATGTATGTACATATGTGTGTGTGTATACACACACACACACACACACACACACACACACACACACACACACACATATACATGTATTTTTCTTAGAGAATTTCTGCATCTTCCTCCTTCAGTTTGACTGCTTGTTCCCTAAGGCCTTCTGCCAAGCCCTTGTCCTAAGATCTCCCTTGACCATCACCTTGGGACTTCTTGTACCTCTCTTGGGTTGAATTTTCTTTTCCACATATCCCTGTGTCTTGATTAACTACTCATTTTTTGTTTTTTCATTGGTTTGCAGTGAATATAGTCCAGTATTTTCCAGTTTAGGTAAAAATGTTTGAAACCATGTGTATGTTAAAAATTCTTGTTCTGTTTTTATAATTGAGTCATTTGAGGACATTGTTTCTGGGGTTGCTACTGGACAACTGATGCCATTCTGTCTCCTGATCTTTTTTATGCAATCTGTTTTTTTTTTTTTTTTCTGCCCCAGAAGTTTTGAAGGTCCTCTATTCATTATTGGTGTTTCAAATTTTTATAATGATATGTCTTTGGGTCAGATTTCTCTTCATTTTTCAGGGAATTCAATAGTTCCTTTTAATTCAAAGATAACTTTCAGTTATGGGACACTTTCTTGAATTATTTCATGGATAATTTCCTTTGTTCAATACCCTCTAACCAAAGGAAATCTGTCTGTAGTTGAGCAAAGTTGCTTTTATTGACTTGTTTCAATGATGGAGAATATACACCATAATGAACCATTGGAGATCTCAGAAATAGGGTGTAAGAAAGGACCAATTACAGCGTTTGGTCTTGTGGTGAGTCTGGGAAAGGTTAAAGAAAGTGGGTTCTACTCTAGATTAGATGCTGTTGGGAAGTGAAGTCATTCTTTGGAGTATCTTAGTCATTCTCATCTAGAAGGCAGGAGAAATGAAGGCTTGCTCAAACAGAAATGATAAAGAAGCAGAATTACTCATTAGTTAGAAAAGGAGGCTATTTGAGTATTTTTGTGGTTTAGACAATGTTCTCATTTCTGTCTGTGCTCTTCATGTTTATAGAGTAGTCTTATTTTTGTCCTGCTCTGTTATTGTCAGAGAGTGTCTTTGTCTGATGTTATTTTTTTGGTAAAATTACAGTCATCCCTTGGTATCTGCAGGGGATTGGTTCCAGGGCCTCTGTGGATATGGAAATTCAAGGATGCTGAAGTCCCTTATATATGGCATAGTGTTTGCATATAACCTAAACTCAAGCTCCACTATTCTTTAAATCATCTCTAGGTTACTTATAATACCTAGAGATATAATATCAATACCTTATATAATGCAATATAAATGCTATGTAAATAGTTGTAAAAACAATGTAAATAGTTGCTGGTGAGAGGCAAATTCAAGTTTTGCTTTTGGGAACTTTCTGGAAGGTTTTTTTTTTTTTTTATGTTTTTGACCTGAAGTTGGTTGAATCCATGGTTGCAGAAGCTGCTGATATGGATGGCCTACAGTATTTATGTTTGACAGGAGAACAACAATAGCCGGCTGCAGTGCTGGGTCACCTCCTAGCAGTACCAAGGCCCAGCTGAGAGTGCCAGGCCTGTTCTCCACTGCTTTTCTCTTTCTTACCTTTAATTTATTTTTTTTCTTTTTTGTGGAATTTATATTATTTGGTTGTTGAGCAAGGTGGGCTAGCCCTTTAATTATCTTTTACTTTTTGTTTTGTCTTTGCTATTTTCCATCCTTGTGTCTCTTTTCTTTCTGCAAGATTTCCTAGATTTAACTTGCATCTTTTCCAGTGAACTTAATCTTCAAGAGCTCATTGTGGCTCTCCAGACATTTCTTTTCATGGCGTTCTGTTCTTGTTCATGCACGGAATGCCTTATTTCGTTGCTGTAAAGATACACGCATTTAAAGATGCTTGTGGCTTTGCTTTGTTTTCGTTTAATTTTATTTATTTGTTTTTGTTTTATCTCTCAGCATTATTTCTCTCTCTTCATACATCGATTTCTCAGTAAGTTTCTTTTTTCCCCATCTGTTGATTTTTGTTTCTCCTTTTATATTTAGCAGTGAAACACTAAAAAGCTCTATGTACATTAGTATTTTTTCTTTTTTTCATATTAGTGGGCTTCACTACAGTGTGATGTGTTCGGGCTATATCACTGGAGTTCCCACAACTGTTGCTACCTATAACACTAGTTAGTTAGTTAGTTAAGTTAGCTACTTAATTTTGTCAGAGTCTAGACATCGGGTTTGCCTGGCAGTATAAATCTGGCTTGCAGGTATTAAGGGGAGGCAAGTCAGGTAAAGAAGCTTGAGGCTGCAAACTCAGTGTGTACATGTTTCTATTATTCTCCCTTTTCATTGTAGGGGCCCTGTACCTGGTGTTCCAAATCCAGAGTCATATGATAGAAAAGAATAGGGGCAGCTGCTCATGTTTTCATGATCAGTGACATGTGAGTTTCTTAGAGCATCTACATTCTTCTCATACAGACTTTCATCCAGTTCTCTTTAGTCTCACTTGGACCTTGCTTTTAGACATTATTGAACCTCTAGCATGTGTTTTTTCTAGGATTTTCCAGCATGTATTAATTTTCATTTGACTCTTGTTATTCTCACAGCTAGCTTATGTATGTATTCTCTACATCTGTTAAGTGAGTTACTATTTATTTATCTATTCTCCACATTCTAAATTTTTTTTTTATTGTTCCCTAGTTTTCCTTTGGCTTTGTCATGAGGATTTGGGGGTCACCAAAAGTAATCAAACTTCATGTTTAACTAGAAGTGTCAGTTCCTACTTTAGAAATAAGAAAAAAATTTAGATTCTGAAAGTTGAGACAAGCACAGCATGGATGCCAAGCTAGAATCTAGAATGGATATTAAAAAGAAAATATATAAGTGATTAAAAATGAAACAGGCACATGATTTTATTAAGAGTAAGTTATATTGGTCTATCCTAATTCGGTATCTTAATAAGTTAACTAACTTAGCCAATCAATGAAATGCATTAGGTGGAGTAAACTAGATGGTAGAAAGGGTATTTTAATATATGTTCCTTCACTTGATATAGGGAAATAGCATAGGTAATGGATAGGACAAAGGCCTTTGTATTAACATACAATATGGGATTAAATCATGTCTAAACTAGGTACGACCTTGGACAGGTTACATAACATTTTATGTGCCTTTTTCCTCATCTCTGAAAATGGGCTTAATAATGCTTGTCTATTAAGGTTGTTGAAAGTGTCCAATGGGATCATACATGTCCGGTGTTGTGTCAGATAGTCATCAACTCAGCCTCAGATCCACCCTCTTCTATACTGTCCTTCGCATCACAGTGTAGGAGCTGGGACTACATTCCCCCAGGTCTTTTTCCAGTAAACTTTTAAATGAAATTCTGCCAAAGAAAAGGAAGGGTCTGAGATTTCAGTGAGAAGCGAAGGGAAGCATTTTCCTCTGGTGGCAGCTGCTGGCAGAGTTGTAAGTGAATGGCAGATGTGAGATATGGGTTCCCTTCCTGAAGAGCTTCTTCAGACCACTCACTTCAGTCCTGCAGCCAATTGAGATCAACAACCACTGCCTCCCTGGACAAGCCCTTCCAAATCCCAGGCTTCCTACTGCAAGCAGCTGAGTGCAGGCTCCAGGGACTGACCTGTGATTTCCTGGGCTTCTAGATTTTGTGAACTCTTCCAGTAGCTTCTCTGATATTCACTCATCTCCTCCAACTTTCCTTTGACACCTAGCACACTGTATCAAAATTATTCCTACGCCTTCATACTGATACATATATGATTGGTGGTGGGGAGTAGTGTGAGAAACCAGCTTGACCTTGAGTCGATAATCCCACCATCAGAGGACTTAATGTTGTATATTCGACACAACACATCCCAAAACATAATGATATCCTAAAGCAATAGGACAAATCAAATGAAAATATGAAGTGTTTCGGAGTATAAAGGTGCCACAGAACTTGCATCAAAAAAGAAGGTAATGGAATCCATAGATCACAATTATCCTATCTTGGCTCAATCGTATCAAGTTTGAACTATGATTTTTAAAGTTTGTTAGTATTCTAATGAACCTGTCATCTTTCTTTGTGTTTGCCCTGGATCTCTGTCTTATTTAAGTGAGTGACCTTGTCTTACAGAGCTCCACATTTCCCACAGCACTTAGCACAGAGCCAGCCATGTAAAATATCCTCACAAAGACTTATTAAATTAATTTTCTTAAATCCCTTCTGGACTGCCCACTTGCCTTCATTAATTATGTTAGACCTAGAGGAGGTGACCTCTACTTGCTGTCATGACTGAATTACATCTTAGACTCGTAGATTCTTTGAACAATACAATTTTTGAGGGGAAGAGATAAACTATTAGAGTTAGAACATATTCATTTTTCAGACGAGGAGATGAACATTTTTATCTTGCATGAATTTTTCTACCTCCCTCCCCACCGGCACATATATACACTCACGTCCCCCTCATACACTTTCTCTTATAATCATTTCTAGCTGCGAAATGATGGAGTTGGAATGAGAATAGAGATATGTTTTCTCTTTGGCCTTTTCAGCTGGTAAACCACAAATAAATATCAGCCTTAACTATTATAATGCAAAATGCAAATATGCCACGTCAAACTGTTTTTTAAATGATAGATTTTCTTTTTTTAATTACACTAAGTATTTCTTCAGAGATTTAAGAGATTTTAAGCTTTATGAGCATTAATGCCTTTGTGATTGTGATTTGTTTGCCCCTAATTAAAAGAATCAGGAGCACGTTTGGAAGAGAATATCGATGCACCAGGAAAACCTATGAAGAATGCAGCTCCTTATTTTCTCCTTTTGTTTCAAAGATCAAAAATCTAGCACGTGGCAGAAATGAGGCAAATGTGTTATGATGGGATAATTGTGACTGTGTCCTCTGTTCCATCATTCATTAACAACAGGATAAGTATGAATCCTGGATTTTGCTAATCTGATGGTCTTGGCTCTGTTTTCAGTAAACAGTATAAATTATTTCCAGAAAGGCTGTGGAGAAAACATGTGAGATATTAGTACAGAATCCAACACTCTCATAAAACTTACAAAATTTTTGTCTGGCCCAGGAGACACTAACTACCCATGTGTCTTCAGGAGCCCAGGGGAAGACATCAGGCAGTCTCTCTCACACTCAGTATCTTCATCCCCAGTCCTGGTTGCACCTGGATGAAAGAGAGTCTGCCAGCATTCCTTTAGCAGGCTGCTGGCTGTCAAAACAAACTAGAGCCTGGTGGGGTTGCTCACACTTGCCTGCTGAGGAGAAAACACTGTGTTAAGTGTTTTACATACATTTAATCTATTATATCCTTATATCCTACTCAAAGCCTTTTGAGTAGAGTCTCCATTAAACAAATGATGAAAGTGGATCACAGAAAGGACTACATTGTTAACATATATCTTTTAAATGGAAAGACCTGGATTTGAGCCTCAGTTGCTTGGTGTCAAAACAGGTAGTACAATATACTGCTTCCCAGCACTGATCTCTTGGTAACATTAGCCCTAGGACCTCCTTTCGTTCCATTCCTTTGATGCCGGAGATTAACTGGTAGATAGTATAGGATGTTACAAGTCATGGAAAGAAAGAAGTTCTCCCTTACTGTGTGCTAAGAATGCTGTTGTTACATGATAATGTTGACATTTAATTAAAATTATTAATGCTAGAGTTCAAGCTCTAGTGAGGCAAGTCAGTATCTAGTGAGGACATTTGTCTATTTGGTTCAGTGTGGGACCTCGTGTTCTTAGAAGAGTGATAGACAAAAAAGGAGGAACTCAAGAAATAACTGTTGGATGAATGCATTTTCCATGTTGAGAACACTTCCCATGCCAACTTTGGGCTGCCCACCATTATTTCTGCTTTGTTGCAGAAAAGAAAGGTTGCACTTTGGAGGAATAAATTAACCATTTAGAATTCAGTGAGAAAAAAATAATAGAAGTTCCTACAAGCCACAGCTAAATAAAGTCTGCAGCTGCTCTTTCAGAGTGGTCCACCACTGGTTATAAACTATAGGCATTTCTGCTTCCGATCCACTAAAAGCATTCATTTTTCTTCAGAATAAGTTTTAGTCCATTAATCAAACCCCTACCAGCAATAGTTGGTGCATACATGGTAGGAGGAAAAGGATGCCTTGGTCTAAACAACCAGAATGCTAAGTCTGTCCAAAGAAACAACTTCTTTTCAGAGAGGCTGTTTGTTTGTTTGTTTGTTCCTAATTAACAGTCCTCTAGTAAGGATGAAATTAGGAGAGATACCTGACTGCCATAGGATTCCAGTGGCTGCTTTGCTTGTCTGCGTATGTTTAAAACCAAGAGAGAGGATAACAAATTTTAAAAAATGATAGAAAAGCATAAAATGAGAGGAAAGAGATTTATGCAAATAAAATAGAGATGACAAGATACAGAAGGTAGAAAGAATGTGAGACGACAAGAAAGGGAATTCCATTATATTTCAAAGGAAATGAGTCTGTAACTTGACTATTAGGATATGATTAAAAATATTACATACATTGAGGAAAAACAACACTGTGGAGTAATGAGTCAGGCCATACTTTCAAAGAGCCACACCTCAACTGCACAGCCATCTACCATCACCTGGTTACAGTTGGCCCCCCTGAAGTCAACTGAAGGCATGGTGTCTAGGAGGAAACAAACAAAAGCAAATATCAGTATCTTAAATGTCTTCACTCTTCCTGATTTGTATTTTTCACAGTGATCCCTATTTACTCATGTGAAAAAGGAAGAATACTTGCCAATGTGTGGTATTACTGCAGCAGAGGAAATATTGCAGATTTTCCTTCTAACTCTAGCATCCAGGCTTTGCAATAAAATAAGCAGTTTGATCATTTATATAATCATTATTTTTAAGAGAGCAATTCAATTCCCAAATTAAAGAGCTGATGTATATAAACAGATATGATGCTCCCTTAACACTCTCATTGAGAAGTTACTTTTTAATTGCTTTGCTTATAATTTCAACTTCAAAGCCAGTAATAGCTTCCGAATTAATAGCTCATAGCCCATTTGATACACTGATATTTAATTAATGAGTTCATAACTCCAGCTGCATGTTGCCTTTCTGACAGCTCCTCCAGGTTGTTGGTTTCCATATTGCTGACTGTTATCTGCTAACCATTCTCAGAGAGGTCATTTTGCCTATGTAATCTTTTTGGGCTGGATGGTGAAAAAGAATGGGCTCAATCAGAGAGAAAGTTGCTTCTTTTCTTTCCTGCTTGGTGAAGTAGCTAGCTTTGTTAGGCCTCCAAGGATAGCTGGAATTTCGTATTGTTTTTTCTTAGAACATTAGGACGTGTCCACACTGATGTTAAATAATTGTACCTCTATGGGCTTTGAAAATGGAGAAGTGAGTGGATGAGTCCACATCTTTGCCTTCCTTTTTTCCGGAGCCTTTCCAAACTATCCTATACTCCACCATGCTTTTCCTCTCCGTGACTCTTCTAGTCACTTTGCAGGAGTTGACAAACTATGGCATTTGAACAAAGAATTTGTTTTAGATTTTTAAAGGACTGTAACAAACAGAATAATGGAAACCATGTGAGCCCTTTACAGAAAAATCTTGGTGACCCCTGAAACATAATTAACACTTGTCATCAGCTTTTGTGACTGAAATCCTTCGCTTGGGCATGGCCTGGCCAATTTGCCTCTCCAGTTCACAGAACATGTTTTCTATAAGTGTTGGTAACAGTGATGAGGCTCTTCTAAGACAGGCCAGTCCTGCTCACAGGCTCTTCCTGTTCAGGAGGCAGCCAGCCATTCTGCGGCTACCTGGCATTCATTGTCCCTTCCAGGTGAGTTAACACCACTTAGCGTTGTGGCCTCTTCAGGGTTTCCCAGTAAAGTAAACGTCTCTGACATTGAATCTCCCTCTACAAAATCCGCCCCCCCCACACACACAAAAAAAGTCCTCAGTTATGACTCTTGGCATTTGGTCCATCATTTGAAATCACCTCTGCTGAATTTAAAATGTTGACCTTTCAGAGAACTCTATTGAAGAGCAATGATTCTGGGTCATTCATGTCCACAGGTTTGAACTACTGTCATGTTCGCCACCAGGAATTGGTTGATTGCCAGAAAAAGCCAGAGCTAGAGAGAGGATGACATAGAACAAGTACTGAATGAGGGACAAAGGATCACACCTTAGTGTGTATCTGCCAGCTCCCCTAGTGGAGAATTAATTTATCCACATCCTTTCCACTAATAGGTCTTCACAGGAGAAAGGAAAGAGGTATACCAAAAGAACAGAGGAAAGGAAGCAAACACAAATATGTCTGCTTCAGTGTGTAGCTGAGGGCTGGCCCTGCCAGGATATTATAGATTGCCGTGAAGTTAGAAGTAATTAATGATAATTGAAATAGCGGTGAGTTATTAGTATTTGGATTATTAAGATAAAGATAATAAAATTAGGTACTAAAAATAATGATTGCATTAATGATTTTAATTTTAATGATTGCCTTAAAAGTGTGCTAGAAATTTTCTATAAATGGACTAATAATAATAGTGATGATAATAATAGCCACCATTTATTAAGTGCTTACCTTGCATAGGAACTGGGCTGTGTTCTCCACAGACATTCTCTTAACTGCTTAAAAATGTTTTGATGGTGTGGATTAATGAGAAAAGGGACCCTCTGTGAGTTTTGAGGGAGTTTATGCCTAGGCAGTTTTCAGAGGAAAGGATTAGCTGAAGAAGGATTTCATTAGAATTCCACATATGAGGACATCCCATTATAAACACAACACTTCTGAACCTCATTCTCCTAAGGTCAGTAAGGGGAGAATATTTAAGATAGACTCTGAGTACTCTCCATGGAATCTTGTGCAGGGAGCTCATTTCCACATGCACAGGTAGGAGGATTGTGCAACACACACAACCTTGAAAGGAGCATCCCACGCAGACTACAGCAAAAGTCATCTTTGCTTTGTCCTGAGTCTGACATATTTAAGTCTGTTATCAGCTTCTGAAAATGCTGAGCTCTTGTGCAAAAGGAATACTGGTATGTGCAGTTATATATAAAATTTTGTGATAAATAAGCCTGCTAAAAAGAGAGAATCTAGTTTGTATATTGATTGTCCTTGAACCTGTCTCTAAAGATATTGCATCAAAAAAGAGATCAAAAAACACTAATAAAAGGTAGTATTTATTGAGTGTTTAGAATGTGCAAGATATTGACAAGCATTTGGTGTAGGCTATAGCATTTGAGTGAGTTGGTAATACGATCCCTGCTTTCCTGTAAGGTAACTGAGGTTTAAAGAACTTTCTTGATTTCTCCAGTGCCATGCAGACAACATGTAGTGTAACTGAGATGTAGGTATGCAAGTATTTATAGGATCTCTTAGCTATTAAGCTATCAATTGTTTAATTTGGTAGTTTGAGGTAATGTCCCTTCTTTGTGTGTGTGTGTGTGTGTGTGTGTGTGCGCGTGTGTGTGTGTGTGAGTGTGTGTGCGTGTGTGTGCCTTTGCATTACGAGTCATGGAGAAAAGGGGCAGCTAGTCTCACAGCAGCAAGCAGTGTTATGCTTTTAATTAGCACATGCTTTGATAATGTTGATAGCATGCAGCGTTTTCCGCTTTTCTGCTCTGAGCTATCCATCAACAGGGATCAGTATCCTTCCTTTTAGTACTATGGGGAAACTAGCCCTAAGGTACGTCAGGAAAGGAAAAACATTCATCTAACTGCAGTTTCTCTCTCTGCTTTTGTTTTCTCTTTTTGTCTGTGAACACAACCAGCTGTCTAGAATTTTGAAGATTCCAAAGCTCTCCTGTCTATTGAGTTAAAATCTTTCCCCTCCATTTAGTCTGTGAACCAGTCTTTTTCTAATAGAAAGCCTTATAAAAAGCTAATGGATAGAAGTGTTTATGTAACTGTAGAACTACCACTTATTTTTGATTCCACTCAGATTTTGTTCAGCACCCCATGGTTGGGAATTGGGTAAAACTATTAAAGTCATCATATACCTTAATAAAAGCCTAACTGTTAAAACAAAGAAAGTTTTTTTTTAAGCCCTCTGGAGGTAATTTTTGAAATGCCTTTTCCTCCTCAGAGACACCTCTTGCAAGCGTCCAAGTTCCTTCTTTGTCACAGAATCTGGTCAGATGGTCCATTGTGTGGACACATTAGTTTGAACATCTCACTGAAACCCAAGTGAGGTTCTAAGATCACTGAACATTACCATTACTCTTAATCATCTTTTGGAATGTATAGTACCTAGTACCTTCCTTTCTTTTTTTTTTTTTTTTTTTTTTTTTGGTTTATGGGATGGTAGCTTGCAGTTGGCAAAGCAAATCAGAGGAACACCCAAAGTTAAATGTGTGAATAAAATACAAGAAAAACATAGTAATGACTAATAAGGTGTAAATGCCAAGAAATTTTCTTGTCTTTTAAATTAGACATCTGTGCCCTATTTTTACATGCTCATTCCTGTAAGTGCTTTAGCATGTTTTCCCCAATCTGTCAGCACAGACATATTCTGAAGGCCCTGGAGCCTTAACACCTCCACTGCTACAGAAATGCCCTGGCAGGCACTCTCGTGGAACATCTGCTGAAAGCAAGAGATGTGCGATGCGGAACCCACCCTCGAGTGCTTTGTTAGAGGGGCTGGCACAGCACCACGTCTCTAATGAAAGAAAGAACTGTGTTTCTGGGTCGCGTCTGCAGGAAGGTGGGCTTGGGGGACACCGCATCTCCCCAGCAGGACTCCTTGTCATATGGATTCACCAGTTCAGAACCTGGCCGCGTGTCTACCTGGGAGGAGGAGGGCAGATGAAGGGCTGTCTCAAAACTGAGCTGCCTCGAGCCCACACATCTTTGCATAGCTTGCAAAGTAGCGAGAGTGTGGGCTGGTCGTATCTGCAGAGAAACAATTGGTCTGAAGTGCTCACATCTGACCAGGGGAGATGCTGACACTCCATGTGATGGCTTCCAGGGAATGATGACGGCCAGGGTTTTAGGAACGTACTCTGCCTGCTAGGGAGAGCCTTACTCGAAGGCAAAGGGTTTTTAGAGGATCCCCACTTTCTCAATGCTCCCCAAGCTACTAGTTCACCCGTCGGATGCCTCAGAACCTACCCCTCTCCACCCCACTCTGAAAAAAGTTTGTCTTTTAATAGTGAGAGATGGGCTTAAAAACAAAACCTTACAGTGTGGGGGAAGATCTGACAAACATACATTGAAGTAGAAACGTCTGATAAATTGTTGTAGGAAGAGTAGGATAAAAAAAGCAACTGGCTGAAAAGTTGTGAAAGGGGTGAGGGGGACGAGAGCAGAGGCAGAAACCTCAGGGAAAAAAAAGGCATAGTGAAGGACACCAAAGTCTACTTTTGTGACTATATTATCAAAGCCCAAGACCAAATACATATTCTGTTAAACAATGTATCTGTTCCATTGTTGAGCATTTTACATCATATCCACTGACTAATTTGGCCAATAATCCTGTGGCATTCTTTCTGTTTTATAGATGAAACTAAGGCTCAAGAAAAAGCTCAGTGACTGTCACCAAGTTAGCTAAGAGAAATGCACAAAATATTGGAAAGTAAATGGAATTTGGAGTCACACGGGCCTGAGATGTGAATCCCAGTTTCAGGAATGATTAGCTCTGTGACCTTGAGGAAGTTACTTCAGCTCTCTGTGCTTGTTTCCGCATCGGTAGTATAGGGATGAAAATAGCCTCTTTTCAGAGTTGTTATGAGACTAAAAGGTGAAATGACTTCCAGGTTTATGCAACTGGCAAAGAATCAGTGCACAAAGCATACAGTATAATTCTCAACACATGGCAAGTGTTAAATAAATGTTCGCCAGTATTAGAAGTGGCAGAGCCTGGATTTAAGCGCAGGTCTCTCAGGCCTATGTGTTTTGTGTCCTGTCACCTGTTATACTATCATCTCCACAAAGGACGATTACACAGGAACAAAGAACATGTTGCCATTTATGCTTTTTTAGGCACAACTGTGGCCAATGACAACATCAAGCTATATCCAGGGACAATTACACATATTGATCATCACCCTCTGTTCAAGAGATAAAAGCAATTGCTGGAAATGAATCTCAGCATAACTTAGGAGAATAAAGAAGTCATTTCCATACACACAAGGTTTAGTCTGGTGATCTGAGCTTCTCAGAGAACTTCATTCCATCACCTTCTCATGAAGCTTTCCCTCAGACCCCCAGCCCATTGATTTGAGCTTTTTCTGAGCTACTACTGCACTGAATATCTTTGATACAAATATTCGATCATTTATTCATTCAAAAATATTTATTGGGCTTCTGTTGTGTGTCAGGCACCATGTGGGGCACTGAAGATAGAGCAGAGAAAAAAGTAGACAACCCCTCTGCTTTCATGGGACACATTCTGTGTGCATGTGATGGGAGCAGACAAAATAAACACATAAGGACTAAATTGTATTAGGTTTCTGTGGCTTTTGTAACAAATTACCATACGCTGGATGGCTTAAAACAACAGAAATTTATTCTATCACAGTTCTGGAGGCCAGAAATTCAGACTTTGTATTACTGGACCAAAATTAAGGTGTTAGCAGGCCACACTCCCTCCAGATTCTCTAAGGGAGATTATGTTCTTAGCCTCTCCCAGCTTCTGGTGACTGCTGACATCCCTTGGCTTGTGGCCACATCAATCTCTTCCCTCTCCTCTGTGTGTGTGTGTGTGTGTGTGTGTGTGTGTGTGTGTGTGTGTGTGTGTGTGTGTCTAATCTTCCTCTGCCTCTGTCTTACAGGAATACTTGTGATTGCAATCAGGGCCCACCCGGACAATCCAGGATAATCTCCTCATTTCAAGATCTTTAATTTAATTATACCTGCAAATAAAGTAACATTTACAGATTCTGGTATTTAGGACCTGAGCTCTTTGAGGTGTATTATTCAGCCTACTGCAGATAATATGTCAGATGGCAATACATATTCTGCAAATAATATTAATCATGATATAAGAAATAAAGAAGGACAGTAGGGGTTAGGAAATGGGGTTAGGAAATGATATTTTCCATAATATCGATATGGAAGACATCACTACTATGGTGAACGTAGGCAGAGACTTGAAGGAGGTATAGCCATCTGGAGGAGGAGAGCTTCAAGTGATGGGGACAGTATGTGCAAAGGTCCTGAGTAACATCTGGGTGGCCTGTGTGCTACAGGGAAGTGAATAAGAGCTAGAGGGTAGGCAGTAAGGTCAAATGGAACCTTTATCCAGACTGAAGTGTGAGGCTATAGGAGGGACCTAGGCATCTGGTGTCCAATTAAGAGATTGTTGCAGGAATTTAGATAAAAGATTATAAAACTTGAACCAGACTGTGCCCTGGGATCAAACACTGGCAACTTGCTTCTATAGGTCCATAGGATAGCAACATCTCAACAAAGGTCAGACAGATGTCCAATCAGAGTGCAGGAGGTATGGTAGCTTAGCCACTTATGCCACCAGATCAGCTTGGGATTCACTCTCACAGTCCTGCCAGGGACTGAAAATGTCTCTCTGAAGCACAGCAGCCTGCAGGGGAATCATCCTTCATTCTCTGTGGGAGAACTAATAAAACTATTTTTTTAAATTCGTTTTAGTGAACTCTATCTGGTTATTTTAAGTGAGGACTAAGCACATTAACTCACATTTGAAATGATCTTTGAATAACAAGATTTTAAACACAGGTTACACGTTTTATTGCAAACCTTTGCAATTTACATATTCTTATGTATATACAAATGAATACTGTGAACAATTTTTTGAAAATAAATTCACAATATTTAGCACAGCAAAAAAAAAAAAAAAGCACAGAGTGCCAAATATTTACTCTGAAGGGTAATTGGTCAGATTGAAACTCACTGTATTAATAAACAGGAAGCATGTATTAGGATTTTATTAAAGACCAATAAGCCAAGTGAACTAGCTATACTTCTTCTTCATGAGTAGCATTACGGTAGGCCATTAAGTGGCTTTTCTTCATGTTATGTGTTTAATTTTATTTTAGGACAAATCATATTTTCTCTGCTGGAGGTGAGAGAATCTGCAGTGGGAAACTGCTCTTTTCATGGAGCAAAGCACAAGAGGGGAGAGTGAAACAAATCAGCAAAGCCCACCTTATAGAATGGTAGTTCCTTTTAATAGGTGATAAACGGATGGTGTTAATCATTAATAACTAGTCAGCTGAATGAAGATTTATCAGTTGCCATAAAGAAAAGTGATTGAGCTCTGTGGTCCTATGAATGGTAATAAAAGCCTATTAGTTGTTCAGGGCTTGACCAGGTGAGATAATTCCACTGCATCCTGTTTCACTCACTGATTACAATGAAGAACTCTGGGTAAAATACAAAAAGCAGCTCTCTGAGGACTCCACTTATGTGTATACTAGGCTGCTTGAAATTGTCTCACATCTCACTGATGCCCCGTTCATTTTTTCTCAGTTATTTTCCTCCCTGTGGGTTTCACTTCGGATTGTTTTTTTCCTATGTCTTCAAGTTAATGAATTATATTATTCTGTAGTAGCTAATCTGCTGTTCATCTCATCCAATGTAATTTCCACTTCAGACATTTTACTTCTCAACTCTTAGAAGCTTGATTTCAATCTTTTTATGCCTTTCATGTCTCTATTTAACATGTTCAAAATTTCTGTTACCTCCATAAGCATAAGAAAAACAGTTATAATTATTTTTTGTACTTATTTGCTGATTCTTTGTCTATGTCATTTCTGAGTCTGTTTTTACTGATTGGCTGAAATTTCCTGGTTATTTGCATGACTGTTCATTTTTGACCAAACGTCAAACATTATGAATTTTGATGTGTCAACTATTTTTGTATTCGTATAAGTATTCTTGAACTTTGTTCTGGGATGCATTTTAGTTACTTGGATATAGTTTAAACCTTTTGAGGCTTAAGCTCTGCGATGGCATGATCAAGACAGCCTTTAGTATAAGGCTGACATTGGGCCTTTATTTAGGCAATACCCCTTTGAGCACTTTACTTGATGCTGGGGGGAATTATGCAGTTTTTCCACTCCAGCTGGTGAGAACACAACCTGTTCCTGGTTCTGTGTGAGCTCTGCACATTTTCTTTAATTATTTTGGGTGTTGTGTGTTGTCTTTTTTCCCTCAGCTTCAGGTCATTTTTCACAGGCGTATGTTGATCAATACCTTGCTCAACATTCAAGGGTGAACCTCTGCAGTTTTCCAGGCACTCTTCTCTCTCTCTGTCTCTTTTCCTCGCTGTCTCTTTCTCTGGGTATTTGTGGGTGTGTGTGTGTTTGTGTAGGTCTCCACTACTCTGTCTTGCAGACTCTACCCTCTACCCTTCTGGCCTTCTTGAAGGTTCATCTTAGTCTTCTCAATTCAGGGAGACTGCCACCCTCTGACTGGGTTCTCTTTCTCGTCCTGCAGCCTGCAAACTATCTCTAATAGTAAGTTACAACAATCACAGAGTTCAGCTTTTATCTTCCCCCATCTTAGCAACTGATTCAAATCCACTAAAAAAGAAAAAAGGCCTCAATCCATCTCTCTCATGATATAAAAATAACTAAATATGGATTACATATCTAAATGTAACACCTAGAACTATAAAACTTCTAGAAGAAAACATGGGAGAAGGTCTTTGTGACCTTGAATTAGCATTTTAAGATATGACACCAAAGGTATGATTCACCAAAGAAGAAATTGGACTTCATCAAAATAAAACATTTTTCTCTGTGAAAGATAGTGTTAAGAGAGTGAAAAGTTAGCCATAGATTTTAAGAAAATATTTGCCAGTCACATATCTGACAAAGGACTTGTATCCAGGAAACATAAAGCCCTCTCAAAACTCCACAACAGGAAAACAAAAAACCCAACAAAAATTTTTGAACAGATGCTCAGCAAAGAAGATGAATGGGTGACAAATCACCACAAGAAATGAAGTTTGAAATTATTCATCTTTAGGAAAATACAAATTAAAATCGCAATGAGATACTTCTACATACTTATTAATATGGATAAAATTGAAACAAACAAAAACAACCAACAATACCAAGTACTGTTGAGGATACTGTTGAATGAGAGCAAGAATACCTCTCGTTTGTTACTATGGAAATGCAAGCTGATAAAACCTCTTTGGAATAGAGTTGACGTATACTTAGCATGAGACCCACCAATACCACTGCTACATATTTATTCAAGAGAAATGAAAACTTATGTTCAGATAAAACCTGTATATGAAAGTTTATTTGCAGCTTCATTTCTAATGTCCCATCCCAAATGTCCTTCAACTGGTGAATAGATAAACACTGTGGTATATCCATACAATTGGGTACTACAAAGCAATAAAGAGAAATGAACTATTTATATATGAAACAACATAGATGAACCTCACACAGATTACTCTAAGAGAAATTAGCCAGACCAAAAAGGCTACATACACTGTATGATTACATTTTTATGGTATTCTCAAAAAACCAACCGGACAGACAAAAAGATCAGTGGTTGTCAGGATATGGGAATGGGGATTAGTTGACTATAAAAGAAGTTCCCAGTGGATTTTTTGGGTGATGGAACTCTTCTGTATCTTGTAGTGCTGCTTCATTACTCTATCCATTTTCCAAAACTCATAGAACTGTACACAAGAAGTACTGGCATTTATTGAATGTAAGTTTTAAAATAAATACATTTAAAAAGCCTATTTATTTTTATTTCAAGCAAAGAAATATACTTCCAAAGTACTTGATGTCCAAAATAGTTTAATGGTTGACAACAACTAATTGATGAATTTTAAGTTCTCGTCACAAATATCCAAATTGTGGCTTTGCTATAAACTGTTGGACTCTTGACAGGATCCTTTTCCATGTTTGGCCTTGAATTTCTCCTTACTTCCTTTAAGACAGTGAGGTTTGAGTGCTTCTAATAATACCAAAAAAGAGGAGCTGCTTTTGTTGTGAGAGTCACCATGGGTGCCCTGAATGGATCTCTTTAGAAAAAGAGAAAGGCCAAAAGAACCTCCTAAGAAACTTATGCAAGAAAGTCTTTTCTCGTTACTCTCTAAATGGCAACTTCTGGCTTCTTTTCTGCAGAAAGTTCAAAATATGTCTCTGATCCTTTATCCTCTCTCATATCCTCACCCACCCTGAACTAATACCTATCTTTCTGACCTTTATCTCTCTATTTAGTTCTCTGTGACCAGAACTCCAAAGCCAATCCCATGAGAACAGACTTTTATGTCTTACTCTTGTCTTCTTACTGTCTGGAATATTGTAGAATATGCATGTCATTTCCCATCCTTTTCTTGAAACATTTTCTCTTCCAGGTTTTAGTAGTGCCATATCCTCCTGGTTTATTTCTTCCTACCTCCAGCCAGCGGCTTATAATTTCATGTGCTGACTCAGCTATGCCAGGCTTCTAAATGATGTGCTAGCCCTACCTGTGTTCTAAAAGTCTCCTTTCTCGTCAAACTATCCTGACTCTTCGGGTAACCATGTCTCGTTCCACAGGTGCAACTAAAACCATAATCTGGCATCACCTGTGGAAGTCTGCAAGTTGTCCCTCCCCAAATCTGTTTGCTCCATGCTCTTCAGTGATAGAATTTAAGTAGGACTGAATTTCCCAGCCTCCCTTACAGTTAGATGGGGGCATATAAGTAAGTTTTCATCCGTGAAATATGAGCAGATGAAATTAGTACAACATTCATGTCACTTTTTGTAAGGTAATTGCTTCCTCTCTATTTTCTCTCTTCTTCCCTCTCTACTGGTTTAGGAATGGCTACAACTAGAACAGCTTCCTGTAAAGACCCAGAGAGGGGAGCCACATGTTGAAGTCCTCAGAAACAATTGATCCCTTCCAAGATGTATTTAAAATTTTTTGAGTCTTCCTCAGTAGATGTACTTTTACTTTCAACTCTGAATCTGGAAATTTTCAGAGAACTGACTTTGATCTAGTGGAGTTGTTTTCACTGCAGATATCTGTAGAGAGAAAAATGTCTGGGGATTTATGTACAACCTATACCTCAGATGTTAATAGCCAATACTGACATCTAAGGCCCAGATTGAAACAAACATTGAAGCAAAATACCCACTCCTAAAGGAATGCTCTCCTACAGGATAATGTTGAAGATATAATCAAGATAGACTTTTCCTAAAATCATACCCTTTTTTGTCTTCTTCCTTTGTCTCTCTCTGCCTCACTTACTTGCAGGTTTCTCTTGTATTTCCTTAATAAAACATTTGCATATGAATTCAATCTGAGGGTCTGATTCTGCAGAACCTGACATAAACCATTGTTCTAACTCAATCTCTTAGCCTATTTCCTACTCAATTATGTAAAAAATAAGTCAAAGAAGAAGGTCTTCATATAAAAATAGATATACATGTAAGTGTGGAAAAAATAAAGTTACTACAGGGAACTTTGGACACTCAAGGTTTACACCCTCAGTGTAAAATATAGAATAAAGATGAACTTGAACCTTGGTGAAATCAAGAATAATATCCCATCATCAATTTTGATATTAGATAGAGGTAAAAAATAAAAAAAAATCAAGAGACAATAACTAAATCTCATATGTATATGGATTTGTAGCCAGAATTTGTACTAAGCAGGTAGACTTAAAACTTAAGAAAGAAAATTTATTTTAAAGGACTCCTGCATTGGTAGTTTCTAGATGCCTGAAAAAAGAAAACATAAATACCCTCCAGAGAAAAGCACTATAAAGCTGGGCCTCAAAGAATTCCACAGATAAACTTTTGAGGAATATGAATTCACCATCAGAATTAACAAACAAGCAAGGGAAAAAAAGGTAACATGAGGGAGAACCAGCAGAAATAACAGATAACAAAGAAACTCAAAAATTTTTGTAGAAATTTAAAAATCAGACATTGAATATAAAACAAGTGTTGATGTCTATCAAGAAATAAAAAAGTGAAATATAATATTATTGAAAAAGGTAATATAAAAGCTAACTGCTGTGTTTTAATGCTTGTATCCCCTCCCAAACTCAGATGTTGGCATTCTAACACCCAACTGTGATGGAGTTAGAAGTTGGGGCCTTTGGAAGGTGATTAGATTATGGAGGTGGAGCCCTCATTAATGGACTTCATATTCTTATAAAAGAGATACCATAGACCTCCTTGGTTCCTTCTGTCATGTAAGGGTACACCAAAAAGTCTGAAACTGAGAAGAGGGCCCTCACCTGATCATTCTGGCATCCTGATCTTGGACTTCCAGCCTTTAGAACTGAGAGAAGTAAGCTACCCAATCTGTAGTATTTTGCTATTGCATCTCTAAGTTGAAAAGAATCAAGCAGAAATTTAGAAATAAAATATAAAATATTTAGAAAGAACAGAAGAAAGAATTGTGGCCTGAAAGATAGATCTATAAAAATTATCCAGAATACAGCTCACAAAAACAAAGACATGGGAAATGTGAAAGAGATATTAAACGAAGTTGAAACTAGAATATGGAGATCTAACATTTGTCTTAATGGAGTTCTCAAAGAAAGGATAAATAATGGCTGAAATATTTTCCATTAATCAGAAATCCTCAGATTCATTAAGCAATATGAAACCTCCACAGGTTTTAAGGAAAGTCTTCACACTTTGACTTAAAAGTAATACAATTGAAGAACATTAAATGAAAAAAAAAATAATAATGGACACCAGAATATAGCAGAATATCATCAGCGAGTTGAGAGAAAATAACTGTTAATACTGAATTTTATACCCAGCAAGATTATTTTTAAGTAACTCTTAAATTTGACTGCTACACCAAGAAAAATTATATTTTCAAGAACAGGAAAATCTTAAAACATTTTTTAAAATTAAGAACAGAAAGTATTTTTCCCTACACACACACACAAGCACACTCTCTCTCTCAGCATTCACTAAAGGAAATTTTCATGAGGGAAAGATGGAAGGCCTAAGGTACAGGAGGAAATGTAAAACAACTACTTCCTACAAAAATAGTAATAGTGTCTCATGGGCTTAAAAAGGATAAAATAAAAGTAAACAGAAACGACATAAAATTTGAGAAGTGAGTTATTAATATTATTATGTACAAATATTTTTGTATGGTTTCAGAGAATAACAAAAGTAAAGGTTTTAAAAAAATTTAATAAGAATACATATTAAAATTCCTTGGATATCACTCAAAGAAAATAGAGTATGTAAATTCCAATTGACACATTGGAAAATGAAATGAAAAACACAATTAAAAAGGAGGCAAAAAAAAGAGGAAAATAAATAGAAATGTTTGAATAAATAAAGGTATTGAAATGGTCTTAAATAAATCCAAATATATTAGAAATTACAATAATGTAAACTGATTAAATACTCTATATAAAAGAAAATGATTGTTAGACTCCTGACAAAAACTAAACTACATGCCAGTTACAAGTGATGCATCTAAAGTATATTAAGGAAAATAATTAACATATATAAAAGAGTCACTACACACTAATAAAATATTTAATTCACCAGGAATATATAGTAATACCAAACTTATATGATCTAATAACTAGCTAAATTTATATAAACCATCATATCAGGAGAGTTAAATATACTTCCTTCAGTAATTCATAAATTACATGGGCAAAATAAATGAAAAAAATTATAGAAGAATTGAATAGCAAAATTAACTGCATTGACCCAATTAATATTCATGGAATGTTGCACCCAAGAAATGTTTGATATATATTATTATCAAGTACTCAGAGAACATTTATGAGCAAATTTCAAGACACATTAAAAATTTTTTCAGAACACATAAAAACATATTCTGTTGTCCTAATAAATGTAAGTTAGAACTCAGTTATAAAAATATTGCTAGACGGGCTTCCCTGGTGACACAGTGGTTGAGAGTCCGCCTGCCGATGCAGGGGACAGGGGTGTGTGCCCCGGTCCGGGAAGATCCCACATGCCGCGGAGCGGCTGGGCCCGTGAGCCGTGGCCGCTGAGCCTGCACGTCCGGAGCCTGTGCCCTGCAATGGGAGAGGCCACAACAGTGACAGGCCCGCGCACCACAAAAAAAAAAAAAATATATATTGCTAGAAACATTCTTGTTTCTCAGAAATTAACAATATCATTTCTCAACACATATTTAAAAAGAAATTGTCATGGAGTTAAGAATGTGCTTAGAACAAAACAATGCATATGTTATGTATCAAAATTGTGGACTGAGTTACAGTGGAACTTGGAAGGGAATTTTTAGCCTTAAGTATTAAAGAAAAAGTCTGAAAATGAATGGCCTAAGCATCTAAATTATGATATATATAGTTTTTTGTCTTGGGAGTGGTTCATGAAAGTGGGAGAAAGGGTCTAAAAGAGGCAAAACAAAAAAAAATGATAAAGATGATTAAATACAGAAAAGCATGATAATTTTCCAGCAGTATTTATCAAGAATAAAAGAAAATGCTCAAAAATCAATATTAAGAATGAATAAAAACACATAACTTTAGTTACCTCAAAGATAAAAAAAATAATAAAGGGACATGAGGAATAATTTTATAATAATAAGAATTTGAAAACTTTGGTGAAATGGACAAATGTATAAGAAAACATAACTTATCAAATATTTCTCAATAAGAAATAGAAAATTGAGAAATTCTACAGCCATTAAAAATCATCAGTGGTTAAAATTTTTCCTGCAGAGAAAGCATCAGACAGAATGCTTTATGACATATTCTATCAAACACTGAAAGACCAAGTAAATCAAATATTTACATCCAAGAGAGTATATATATTGATACATTTTCTGTGGGCACTTGAAAACAATTTGTATTCTGCTCTTGTTAAGTGAAATATTTCAGAAATGTCGATTAGATCCTTTTGACTGATGGTGTTTTTCAGTTCTTCTATATCCTTGCTGATCTTCTGTGTAATTGCTTGATCAATTATTGACAGAGAAGTGTTCAAGTCTCCAACCATAATTGTAGATTTGTCTATTTCCCTTGTTAGTACTATAAGTTTTTTGCTTCACTTATTTTACAGCTTCTTGTTTTGTACATTCACATTTAGGATCACTATATATTCTTGATAGACTGACTTTTATCATTATACAGCTTCCCCTTTTGTCTCTGGTAATTTACTTTGCTCTGAATTATACTTTATCTGATTTTTTTATACAACAGGTTCTCATTAGTTATCTATTTTATACATATTAGTGTATATATGTCAATCCCAATCTCCCAATTCATCCCACCCTCCCACCCCACACCCTGCTTTCCTCCCTTGGTGTCCAAAGATTTGTTACCTACATCTGTGTCTCTATTTCTACCTTGAAAGCCAGTTCATCTGTACCATTTTTCTAGATTCCACACATATGCATTAATATACAGTATTTGCTTTTCTCTTTCTGACTTTCTTAACTCTGTGTGACAGTCTCTAGGTACATCCACGTATCTATAAGTGACCCAGTTTCGTTCCTTCTTATGGTGAGTAATATTCCACTGTATACATGTACGACTTCTTCTTTATCCATTCATCTGTCAATGAGCATTTAGGTCGCTTCCATGACCTGTCTATTGTAAACAGTGCTGCAATGAACAATGGGGTGCATGTGTCTTTTTGAATTATGGTTTTCTCTGGGTATATGCCCAGTAATGGGATTGCTGGGTCATATGGTAATTCTATTTTTACTTTTTTAAGGAACCTCCGTACTGTCCTCCATAGTGGCTTTATCAATTTACATTCCCACCAACAGCACAAGAGGGTTCTCTTTTCTCCACACCCTCTCCAGCATTTGTTGTTTGTAGATTTTCTGATGGCGGACATTCTGACTGGTGTGAGGTGATATCTCATTGTAGTTTTGATTTGCATTTCTCTAATGATTAGTGATATAGAGCAGCTTTTCATATGCCTCTTGGCCATCTGTATGTCTTCTTTGGAGAAATGTCTATTTATGTCTTCTGCCCATTTTTGGATTGAGTTGTTTGTTTTTTTAATATTGAGCTGCATGAGCTGTTTATATATTTTGGAGATTAATCCTTTGCCCATTGATTCATTTCCAAATATTTTCTCCCATTCTGAGGATTGTCTTTTCGTCTTGTTCATAGTTTCCTTTGCTGTGCAAAAGCTTTTAAGTTTCATTAGGTCCTATTTGTTTATTTTTGGTTTTATTTCCATTGCTCAAGGAGGTGGGTCATAAAAGATCATGCTGTGATTTATGTTAAAGAGTGTTCTTCCTAGGTTTTCCTCAAAGAGTTTTATGGTGTCCAGTCTTACATTTAGGTCTTTAATCCATCTTGAGTTTATTTTTGTGTATGGTGTTAGGGAGTATTCTAATTTCATTCTTTTACATATAGCTGTCCAATTTTCCCAGCACCACTTATTGAAGAGACTGTCTTTTCTCCATTGTATATCCTTGCCTCCTTTGTCATAGTTTAGTTGACCATAGGTGTGTGGGTTTATTTCTGGGCTTTCTATCCTGTTCCATTGATCTATAGTTCTGTTTTTGTGCCAGTACCATATTGTCTTGATTACTGTAGCTTAGTAGTATACTCTGAAGTCAGGGAGTCTGATTCCTCCAGCTCCATTTTTTCCCTCGAGATTGCTTTGGCTATTTGGGGTCTTTTGTGTCTCCATACAAATTTTAAGATTTTTTGTTCTAGTTCTGTAAAAAATGCCATTGGTAACTTGATAGGGATTGCATTGAATCTGTAGATTGCTTTGGGTAGTACAGTCATTTTCATAATATTGGTTCTTCCAATCCAAGAACATGGTATATCTCTCCATCTGCTTGTGTCATCTTTGATTTCTTTCATCAGTGTCTTATACCTTTCTGAGTACTGGACTTTTGTGTCCTTAGGTAGGTTTATTCCTAGGTATTTCATTCTTTTTGTTGAAGTGGTGAATGGGATTGTTTCCTTAATTTCTCTTTCTGATTGTTCATTGTTACTGTATAGGAATGCAAGAGATTTCTGTGCATTAATTTTGTATCCTGCAACTTTACCAAATCCATTGTTTAGCTCCAGTAGTTTTCTGGTGGCATCTTTAGGATTATTTATGTATAGTATCATGTCATCTCCAGACAGTGACAGTTTTACTTCTTCCTTTCCAATCTGCATTCCTTTTATTTCTTTTTCTTCTCTGATTGCTGTGGCTAGAACTTCCAAAACTGTGTTGAATAATAGTGGCAAGAGTGGACATCCTTGTCTTCTTCCTAATCTTAGGGGAAATGCTTTCAGTTTTTCACCATTGAGAATGATGTTTTCTGTGGGTTTGTCATGTATGGCCTTTATTATGCTGAGGTAGGTTCCCTCTATGCCCACTTTCTGGAGAGTTTTTATCACAAATGCATGTCGAATTTTGTCAAAAGTTTTTCTTCGTCTAATAAGATGATTATATGGTTTTTATTCTTCAATTTGTTAATATGGTGTATCACATTGATTGATTTCCGTACATTGAAGAATCCTTTCATCCCTGGGATAAAACCTACTTGATCATGGTGTATGATCCTTTTAATGTGTTATTGGATTCTGTATTTTGTTGCTAGTATTTTGTTGAAGATTTTTGCATCTATATTCATCAGTGATATTGGTCTGTAATGTTCTTTTTTTTGTATTATCTTTGTCTGGTTTTGGTATCAGGTTGATAGAATGAGCTTGGGAGTGTTCCTCCCTCTGCTATATTTTGGAAGAGTTTGAGAAGGATGGGTGTTAGCTCTTCTCTAAATGTTTGATAGAATTCACCTGTGAAGCCATCTGGTCCTGGAATTTTGTTTTTTGGAAGATGTTTAATCACAGTTTCAATTTCATTACTTGTGATTGGTCTGTTCATATTTTCTATTTCTTCCTGGTTCAGTCTTGGAAGGTTATGCCTTTCTTAGAACTTGTCCGTTTTACCAGGTTGTCCATTTTATTGGCATAGAATTGCTTTTAATATTCTCTTATGATGCTTTGTATTTCTGTCGTGTCCATTGTAACTTCTCCTTTTTCATTTCTAATTTTGTTGATTTGAGTCCTCTCCCTCTTTTTCTTGATGAGTCAGGCTAAAGGTTTATCAATTTTGTTTTTCTCAAAGAACCAGCTTTTAGTTTTATTGATCTGTGCTCCTGTTGTCTTTGTTTCTAGTTCATTTATTTCTTCTGTGATCTTTATGATTTCTTTCCTTCTACTAACTTTGGGTTTTGTTTGTTCTTCTTTCTCTGGTTCCTTTAGGTGTAAGATTAGATTGCTAATTTGATATTGTTCTTGTTTCTTGAGGTAGGGTTTTATTGCTATAAACATCCCTCTTAGAACTGCTTTTGCTTCATCCTGTAGGTTTTGGAACCTCATATTTTCATTGTCATTTGTCTCTAGGTATTTTTTGATTATCTCTTTGTTTTCTTCAGTGATCTCTTGATTATTTAGTAACATATTGTTTATCCTCCCTGTGTTTGTGGTTTTTGTGGGTTTTTTCCTGTAATTTATTTCTAATTCTGTAGTGTTGTGGTCAGAAAAGATGTTTGATATGATTTCAATTTTCTTACATTTACTGAGGCTAGATTTGTGACCCAAGATGTGATTTATCCTGGAGAATGTTCTCTGTGCATTTGAGAAGAAAGTGTAATCTGCTGTTTTCAGATGGAATCTCCTAAAAATATCAATTAAATCTATCTTGTCTACTGTGTCATTAAAAGCTTGTGTTTCTTTATTAATTTTCTGTCTGGATGATCTGTCCATTGGTGTAAGTGAGGTGTTATAGTTCCCCACTATTATTGTGTTACTGTCGATTTCCTCTTTTATAGCTGTTAGCAGTTGCCTTATGTATTGAGGTGCTCCTATGTTGGGTGCATATATATTTATAACTGTTCTATCTTCTTCTTGGATTGATCCCTTGATCATTATGTAGCGTCCTTTCTTGTCTCTTGTAACATTCTTTATTTTAAAGTCTATTTTATCTGATATGAGTATTGCTACTCCAGCTCTTTTGATTTCCATTTCCATGGAATATCTTTTTTCCATCTCTTCACTTTCAGTCTGTATGTGTTCCTAGGTCGGAAGTGGGTCTCTTGTACTCAGTATATAAATGGATTTTGTTTTTGTATCCATGCAGCAAGCCTCTGTCTTTTGGTTGGATCATTTAATCTATTCACATTTAAGGTCATTATTTATATGTATGTTCCTATTACCATTTTCTTAATTGTTTTGGTTTTGCTTTTGTAGGTCTTTTTCTTCTCTTGTGTTTCCCACTTAGGGAAGTTCCTTTAACATTTGTTGTAGAGCTGGTTTGGTGGTGCTGAATTCTCTTAGCTTTTGATTGTCTGTAAAGCTTTTGATTTCTCCATTGAATCTGAATGAGATCCTTGCGGGGTAGAGTAATCTTGGTTGTAGGTTCTTCCCTTTCATCACTTTAAATATATCATGCCACTCCCTTCTGACTTGTAGAGTTTCTGCTGAGAAATCAGCTGTTAACCTTATGGGAGTTCCCTTGTATGTTATTTGTCGTTTTTCCCTTGTCACTTTCAATAATTTTTCTTTGTCTTTAATTTCTGCCAATTTTATTACCATGTGTCTCGGCATGTTTCTCCTTGGGTTTATCCTGCCTGGGACTCTCTGCACTTCCTGGACTTGGGTGGCTAGTTCCTTTCTAATGTTAGGGAAGTTTTTGACTATAATCTCTTCAAATATTTTCTCGGGTCCTTTCTCTCTCTCTTCTCTTGCTGTGACCCCTATAATGCGAATGTTGGTGTGTTTAATGTTGTCCCAGAGGTCTTTTAGGCTGTCTTCATTTCTTTTCATTCTTTTTTTCTTTATTTTGTTCTGCAGCAGTGATTTCCACCGTTTTGTCTTCCTGGTCACTTATCCGTTCTTCTGCCTCAGTTATTCTGCTATTTGTTCTAGTGTACTTTTCATTGCAGTTCTTATATTGTTCATCTCTGTTTGTTTGTTCTTTAATTCTTCTAGGTCTTTGTTAAACATTTCTTGCATCTTCTTGATCTTTGCCTCCATTCTTTTTCTGAGATCCTGGATCATCTTCACTATCATCATTCTGAATTCTTTTTCTGGAAGGTTTCCTATCTCCACTTCTTTTAGTTGTGTTTCTGGGGTTTAATCTTGTTCCTTCATCTGGTACATAGTCCTCTGCCTTTTCATTTTGTCTATGTTTCTGTGAGTGTGGTTTTTCATCCACAGGCTGCAGGATTATAGTTCTTCTTGCTTGTGCTGTCTGCCCTCTGGTGGATGAGGCTGTGTAAGAGGCTTGTGCAAGCTTCCTGATGGGTGGGACTGGTGGTAGATAGAACTGAGTGTTGCTCTGGTGGGCAGAGCTCAGTAAAACTGTAATCCACTTGTCTGCTGATGGGTGGGGCTGAGTTCCCTCCCTGTTGGTTCTTTGGCCTGAGGCAACCGAGCACTGGAGCCTGCAGGCTCTTTGGTGGGGCTAATGGCAGGCTCCAGGTGGACTCTGGCCAAGGAATTCTTCCCAAACGTCTGCTGCCCATATCCTTGTCCCTGTGGTGAACCACAGCTACCCTGTCCTCTGCAAGTGGACCAAGTGATTAGTTAACCAGCAGAAAAGGAGGGGAAGACCATTACAGAGACAGAATAGTATAAGCAAAGTCAGGAAATTTCAAAGAGGTAAGTTCTGAGGAGCTCTAAGTGATTTAAAGACTTGGAATGGGGAATGTGAAATAAGCAGTGGCAGGAGATGAGACTGCAGAAGTATTTAGGGCTCAATTAGGGAAAATAACATTTTAATTACTTATACCTATATAGAAAACACAGAGTCACCAAAGCTTTTTTGGGCTTTGCAAACTATATATTATTCTTCCTCCCTATTCTTCCTCCTCCCTGAGATATGTGACGCATAGGCTGTGATTCATAGGGTGATCCTAGGGTTAACTAACCCAAGACAGGTAACATTTATACCCACTGTCCCAGCATAATCATCAGTAGTGTCCAGTTTCACTCTTGAATGTGTCCTGGTTTGACTTATAAATGATATAATTGTATTCAGACCATTGCACTATTTACTAAAGAAATATAAAAGCATTGCATAATTAAGGATGTGTCTCATTTTATTCCTTTTTTACAGTTCCTGTCATCTGAGACTAAAATTCTGTAAACTAAATTGGATTGATCCTTAAAGAAAGTGAATTGTAGGAAAAAATTTAGTGTATCTAGATTTTAGCTGGAATGCAGACATTTAGGGCAAAATTTTGGATAAGGAGGAAATAATGAAGGGTGACTGCAGTTATCTTAGGCAGTTTACCACAGTAATTTTAGGTACAACTCTAAATTTAGACTCTGTGAGTAATAATTCCAGTTCCAGCATTCACCAGAGGTTGGAAAATGTACTAGACTTCCCTGCCCACAGTTTCTCCATTTTTGAAATAGCTATAATAATACTCATGATATTATTGTAAGAATTAAAGCAATAAGCGTACACAAAACAGTTATAATACACTTGGTATAGCACTATATAAGATATTATTATTGCTAAGTGGTTTGCTTGTGCTGAATTGTAGACTCTTAGCTTTAGCTGTTGTGTAATACACACCTGGTCCTGATTTCCTTGAGTGGTCACTTCTTTCTTTGGGTCTCAACTTTCCCTGCTAAAACTGATAACAAAATTGTGATCACTACTATATACTTGATGCACTTTATTATATCTTCCGGTGTCTTTTTCCCCACCAGTTTTTGGGCTCCCCAAAGGCAGGACAAATCTACTTCTTATTCAAAATTACATCCTTCCTTAGGGCATTAAAAACTGTACTTAGAATATAGCCCATGCTAAACAGATGTTTTTGAATGAAAGAAAGAATGAATGAATAAATGAATTGTTCTTATTATTTTCTGTGATGGTGGGAGGTTCCTGGGGGTTATCTGTAATCTGTGTGTTTCTCTGGCATGTTAGACAACCAGAGCACTATCTCATATCACTTTTCGTAAATTGCCTCAGGCCACTGGTCTCAATAAGGGGCTATTTTGCCATCCAGAGGACATTTGGCAATGTCTGAAGACATTTTTGGTTGTCACAATTAGGGGAGTCTTACTGGCATCTCATGGATACAAGTCAGGGATAATACTTAACATCCTACAATGTACGAGGCAGCTTCCAACAACAAATAATTATCCAGCCCCAAATGTCAGTATGCTGAGCTTGAGAGATCCTGGTAGGTACATTATATAGCACATAATTTTTGTGATACTTAACCACATCTCCTTAATACACCTTTGATTTCAGGTTTATGTCAGTGTGCCACCTTAAGCCCATATGATATTTATGTGTGTGTTTTTTTTTAACCTCAAGAATTTATTCCCAAAGGCTTAGGCACTTAGTTAGCCTGAAGTCATGTATGCTGGGCAGCCCAGGAGTGGCAGGAAGTCAGTGGTCTTGGAGGACAACCTTAACCAATGTGGAATAGGATTTAGTGGATAAATGGCTGAGCATACAAGTATTTTAAGAGACTTTTTTTTTCACCTACATTCTACAGGGTTATTCAGACTTCTCTCTGTAGGACTGAGACCCTGTGGTCTTAAGTAATAACTTCCTTGGATTTTTCTCCTTCCCTCTCTTGCTCTCCTTGCTCTATCACTCCTATTCTCAAATAAACTACCTGTACGCAAGTACCTGTCTTAGCTCTGTTTTGGGATGAACCCAAACTTAGGCAATGGATCTTCCTTTAAAAAAAGTAACAACACCCAGAAGTGATGAAATAAGGGTATGAAAGTTGGGCTGTTCCAAATCCACTGTTGGACACATTGGAAATATAATAGTGAAATTAGTCAAAACGAAACAGATTCCCATGAGTCACTTTCATTGATCTCAGTCATTTATATGACTAAGGCATGAGCTATGAAGGTTTGTGCACCCTGTGTACTGAGGCAGAGCTGGAAATTCCTACTGTAGAAGTAATATCTACTGTTCTTACTCACTCATCTTACTGTTTTTGGTCTGAGTAGAATATGTGATAAGGGGGTTAAGAAAAAGAACTAGCTATTGTAATAACTGGGAAAGAGGAGGTGAGAAAATCAGTATTCATTTACCGCATTCCCTCCTGTTCAGATGTCATAGATGTTCTTTAAATCACTGCACAAATTTATAGAGTCTGTCATTCAATTGAAAGCATTAGTGAAACCCTATTGAAGGCATAATACTATGAAAAATGATGTAGAGAAATGAGGAAGACATATAAGTTCTCTAGATCGAGACAGGATCCACACTTGAAGTCCCATACTATACATTTATATGTAATTTTTCTGAGGGTAGATAAGAGTTGCCTTAGCAGGTGGAGTTAGCTGGGGACCTTGCAATATCTGGATCCTGACTTCCAAAAGCTTTCAGGGTTCAACACAATCAGTCATATGAGTGCCTACATGCAATATTATTCTGCCTAGATTTCTTCATGCATTATATATAGGTTAAAAGAGGTTGCCATAAATAGTAGGTTCATAGAAAGGACAGATTGAACGTTTGAACTCTTTGCAAAAGAAAAAAAAAGTGAGAGAGAGAAAGACCATTTTTCACTTCCTTCCTGGACTCCTCGTCACCCTTCTAATGCAGGCAACTGCAGAAGCAACATTAGTTCAACATTAAAATTCGATCAGCCTTTTTCTTGATTCCAGTCTGACAGGCCTCCTGCATGGCAGAGAAGCCACAAGGTTGAATGAATGGGTTTCTAAACAAATTGGGTCAGATGCTGCTTTTGCTTGACTTACTTAAGATTGATTGGTAATTAAGTGGTTTAAAATTGGTTCTTTCCTAGAGGAGCAAACTTGGAGCAGGGCTTCTCAGGTTTTTTGAGACCTGCAGAGAATTAGAAAAATAATAGTAAAGAGAAATAGATGTTTTTGAAGTGTTTTGGTGTCAAAAGAAGAATGGGATGTGGTCTCCTCTTTTGAGTATTCCTCAAGCATGGGGAAGATACATTTAATGATGGAAAATCACTCCATGGTCAGAATTGCAGGGGGTAACAAGTGCTCTCTCTTCTAGAGAACACAGAATAAATTAATGTACACCCACCTTCCTCTTCAAATCAAAGTCAGTGATTTATGGACTGACCAGCAAATGTGGAACTGAATTGACCCTCTCTGGTGGCCTAGATAGTGTTTGGTAAGTGAGTGCAGAGGCAGAAGTAGGGGGAAATGGAATCTGGGAAGAAGCATAAGTGACAGCCCAGGGTAGGTAGGTCAGCTCAGGGTGAGACTAAATAGATTGGGAGAAGAAATCCCAACACCACTTATTCAGAACCCAGTAGAGTACAACTAAGCATTACTAAAAATCACAGTTAAATCAAAGTCACCTATCCTGTACTCCTGTGGAAATGTATGCATATCTTACATTAAATATAATGGAAATTATAAACTTTATGAAATATGTATTTATTTGCTTATCTCAACCCCTAAAATATGCACCCTGATATTTCTTTTATATCTTTCCTAGGTGACAGGTCTTATTTATTTTTATTTATCTGGAATCTGATGGAAATTTGTATAGAACTTAATGCAGGCTTGAATACTTCAAAAATATATAGAGCTAGGGCTTCCCTGGTGGCGCAGTGGTTGAGAGTCCGCCTGCCGATGCAGGGGACACGGGTTCGTGCCCCGGTCCGGGAAGATCCCACATGCCGCCGAGCGGCTGGGCCCGTGAGCCATGGCCGCTGAGCCTGCACGTCCGGAGCCTGTGCTCCGCAACGGGAGAGGCCACAACAGTGAGAGGCCCGCGTACTGCAAAAAAAATGTATAGAGCCAGACAAAAGACACAGCGGAAACTTTGTGGTTATTGTTGGGGGGGTCAAGGGCATAGAGAATTTTATCTATTTTCATGCTTTGAGTTTCCTGGAAGCATCAAAAGTCTTTCTAATGCATATATTAATTTAATGAAAGTTTCTGGGGAATAAATAGTTGTCAGACACTGAAGGAAATAAGACAATCGATCAGACAGAAATACTATCTTTAAAACATTTATACATCCTACAGGTAATAAGATGATAATGACTCTGTAAGGTAAAGGGTTACAGGGTATAAAAGTACAAATTATTATATTAGTTGGATTGATTGTGTAGAGACTTTTAAATGGAACAGACATCAGGGAAAGCCTGGAAAATAGACAAAATTAGGGCTGGAATTGGAGGACCATTAGGATTTGAATCTGTGTAAGTTAGATGTACTCTGTGAAGAATTTTTTTAAAACACACACGTGTGGAGAAGGATAGGGACAGGTACACAGAACATTAGATGGCTTGGCTGCAATGTACAGTCTGGGAAGGAAAATAAGTGTAAGTTGGGACAGATCATCTAAGGTCAGATAGTCAAGGGTCTGAAGTGGCAGTCTGAGGTCTGGAGCTTTGTTCAGTAATCAGTGGGAACCTACCGAAGATTAGTGAGCAGAGTTACGCCCAAGGCAGGTACATCTGGTAATGGTATTCAGGGTGGATTCAACTATGGGGATTGGAGTTAGGGAGTCTGAATTAGTATCAGAAGTATGCCAGGGGAGAATCCTTTCACAATGTATATGTTTATCATATCATTGTGTTACACACTTCAGATATTTTACAATTTTATTTTTCAGTTATATCTCAATAAAGCTTAAAAAAAAGTGTGCTAAAAGTGCACTTTAGCTAAAAGTGTGCTAAAAATTGCTGGCTCAGTAGTGGAGGAGAAAGACAAGAGAGGGATTGGTTTCAGACATGTTGAATTCACGTACCATACCAGGTACTTCAATGACCTGCTCTCCAGAGCTTTTGATTACCCATTGTTATGCCAAAGATACTATATGTAATAATACCTTTTTTTCAATGTGAGTTCTTTATTTCACTAAGCTTTATGCTAACCTTAAAAATGATTTTCATTTTCTAAGCAAGTATTTTTCAACCTGGGCTATACATTTAAATCTCCTGAGGAGTTCTTAAAACTAGGGAAACCTGGAGCACCTCGCCAGACTCATTTGGGATGGGGCCCAGGAATCTGTTTGTAATGTTCCAGAGCCGATTTAGATGTGTAACCTAGGCAAAGATGATAAATAGTGCTGATTTTGTACAGTTATGCTCCCACATGGGAAGCAGTCCTGTATTATATGCTGCCTGTGACTTCAGGAAGGGACAGTAATTAGTGCAATCACAGATGCTTACACTGAGTGATTCATAGAACATCTTAAAATTTTATGAAACCCTTACAGTTTGTAATTATGCATTTCAACAGTTTTTGGGGTTTTTTTTACTTCTTTCCTTACTTTACTAGTTGGTGACCTAGGATTATTCTTGAAAATTCATTTTTGAATGCTTATTTTTAAAAAGTTCATTATCATTTAATTGGTTGAAGTTAGAAATTGCTTCATAGTGAAGCAGTGAAACCGCTTTTTTGGCCTCCAGTGTGTATATTGAACTGTATGCTAAGAAAGGGAATAGAGATTGCCCTGCATAAGACCGTCATATTATGAGAATCAAAATCTCAGTCAATTGTGTATGAAAATATTAAACTTTAAATACAATTTCTAAAAAACTGTATTGTGAAGAAAAAATTTCAACAAAGAATCCATAATCATTTTCATATTTATGTGAGTATAAATATATGTAAATATTTCATATGTAGGCTATTTTATTTTGTCTTCCAGTTCCTGTTCGTGTATGTATATTTTTGCATAGTTGTAATATAGATATTCATTAAAATTTCCTGCTTTCTCATGAGTTACTTTAGTTACCATTATATCATTATGTTTTTTCAATATCTTAATACTGACTTTACAACAGCATTTTAATGAGTGCATAATACTTCATCAAATGGATACACTATAATTAAGAGATCATTCCCCATCCAGTAGACACTTGGGTTGTGAGTATTCTTATGATAAACAGTGCTGTTGTAAACAGGTCATCTCTTCTCTCTTTCAATTAACAAATATTCATTAAACAATTATTTATGGAATTTCCTGTTGGGGAAAGATTCAGATGTGAATAAACCACTACTTGGCTTCATAGAGCTCATAATCTCATAGGAAATCACATGACCCATGCCATAATAGATAAACATACAAATATGGATACACAATGGAGGGAAATATAACTATGATATATGGATCAAATACAGTTGACATGAAGAAACAGCATTTGCATTGCGTCCTGAAAGGTACAGAGAAATTTAGCAGGAAGACAAGGTGGGTAGCAACCCATTCTGAAGAAATTAAGGTTTTTACAGAGGTTCAAAGCTTATAGAAAGACACAGAGATAAAACTGGAAGGAGCAGTTTGTTTGGTGTGATAGTTTAAAACATCTAAGTAAGAATAGTGGAAAATGCATTTGCAAAGAGAGCAAAAACTTAATTTCTGTATTTTTTTTCCTTTGTAATAAAATGAGAGATATTGTTTTGAGGTCAGAAACAAAGAGGATTTTCATAGTTCATATGTATTGCCAAGAACTTTGCAAAAGGTGTGCATAAGCACACCAGCTTCACCAGCACATGACTGGTGTTACAAATATAATTAGCACCTTAGGTGTATTTGGTTAACTTCATTTGGTTAACTCTTTATTGTGAAATATATCATACATACTGAAAAGTATATAATATGCATAGTATGCATGTATCCAATACTAAGCTTAATAAATAAATAGATTTCCAATGGAATAGAAGTCCTCCCACATTAACTCATGCTCTTTACCCACCCCTTCACAGGAATAACCACTTCCTTAAGTGCTGTACTATTCTTTATACTTACGCTGAGTTCTAACATACATGTATATAACCTTAAAAAATATTTGGTGAAATTTTTGCCCGTTTTGAACTTTACATACATAGAATCATATGTTGTATACTCCTTTTGACCAGCTACTTTTGCTCAACATTTCATTCTTGAGATCCATGTTGTGACTACTTGCCAAAGTTCATTTATTTTCACTGCTTTATAATGCTGTACTGAATAAGCAGAATATATACCACAATTTATCTTTCATCTATCTATCATCTATCTATCTTCTCCACTGTTGATCAAATTTTTCATCATTATTACTGTTTTGAACACTTTGTACATGACTCCTTGTGGCCAGTCTCTCTAGGATATGCACCTAAGTATAAAAAGGCCAGGTGTAGATATGTGCATCTTCAGCGTTACTAAGTGATGTCAAACTCTTTTCCGAAGTAACTGTGAGTTTACATTCACACCAGCAAGTATGAAAGTTGCATTGTTCCATTGTGCTACATCCTTGGCATCACATTTTAATTTTAGTCATTCTAGTACCTATGGAATACTGCTTTATTGTTATTTCATTTTGGATTTTCTTATTTTTTAAAGGTATTGAACAACTTCAATGTTTTTGAACCATTTATGTTTCTTATTCTAGTTGCTACTGCCCAGTCATGATCTTGCATTTTTTTTTTTCCTTTGGGAATTTTGTAGTAATACATTTTACAAATTATTAGTTTGTTACATGTTTCAAATGCCTTCTCCCTGTTTGTTCGTCATCTTTTTTTTTTTCTTTAAAGTGTTTCTGATGAGCATTAAAAAGAGTTTTGTGCGATTATCTTATTCAAGAGAGAAGAGCATGCTTGATAATTGAGACAACACTAAGAAAGCAAAACAGATTTCTATGGAAAGAGAAGAAGCAGGCTATGATCACTTTGTTTGAACCCTGAGCCAAGGGCATGCCTAAATGTTATCGCTGGAATATCCAGATTCTAATAGCTTTCATTTTTTGTTAGAGCCCATTCAGGTTAGGGTTTCTTTCAGTTGCAAATTATAGTCCTGTAATGGACAGTGATGTCATGCTATTGTCTAGGATTTTGTTGACACTACTTCATGTCCCCAAGTTGGAATTACTATGCAGTTGTTAAATAAAAACCCAACTAACTTTCATTTGTCTCATTTCAGAATCTGGAGATTTTTCTCTGCACAATCCCTCAGGAGTCTTTATTATTTTTCCAAGTATGTTTCTTACTTGCCTTGAATATAGGCAAGTCTCTAATGTAGGTCTTTGTGAGCAAGAACAAACTTCTCCCTTCAGGATACTGGGAGAAAAAAAAAAAAAAAAAAGAATGCATTTCACATTTCCACACTGAAGGACATTTTCCTCAAGATGAATTGGTAACCTTCAAATATATTGGATGACTGACTTTCCAGGCCTAATTTGGAAAAGAATTACTTTGAGACCTATGAAAAAGACATCATCTACCAAAAGACCCCTCTAGTGGGCCAGTCTCTCCCCTTGGACCCTGGATCTCAATCCTCCTTACCTTGTCAGGGACTTTGTTCCTTCATTTATTCCTTCTTTTCTGTCTCAGCGCTCTCTGCTCTATTGCTTTTTTATTTCTATAAACAAAGAAACATTCTTTAGTATCTCTCATTAATTAAAAAAAAAAGTCCCTTTTCTCCTCATGTTCCTCCCATTTCTCTGCTCCCCTTTAGAGCAACACTCTAAACAAGTAAAACAGTTTCCTATACACAGTGTTTCCACTTCTTCCCTCGCCAGTCTTGTCACCAGGGCAGTTTCATCCTTATCACTCCAGTGAAAGTGTTCTTGTCAACAGACACGTTTTTGTCTTACCCAACCACTTCATATTCTCTTTTCTGAAGGATGTTCCTCTCTTGGCCTGTTGGACACCATACGCTCTCCCTGGCTTTCATCTATTTTCATTATCTTCTTGATTTACTTCTCTTTTTCTACTATTTGCCTAAATCAGGAACTTCCCCACAGAACAATATGGACTCCTTACTTATCTCCACCTTTACCCCTAAGGTGGTCCATTCATTACCATAGTTTTGATCAGTATCTGCATGATAGTAACTGCAAAATTCATATCTCTAACTGAGATTTCTCCATTAGACTAAAGGGACATATTTCAAACTTGTCTACTGTATATCTACATTTGGATGCTTCAAGACCATTTCAAATTTAACATGAGGAAAATTCTTTCTTTGAAAATTTTCCAGAAAACATTTTCACCCTTATTCTTCCTCATCTCTTTTAAGGGCACGATTATTACTCAAGAATGATTTGATTATTATTCAATAACTTGGTCAGATCAGAAATCTGAAATACATTCTTGATTCTACTCTTTATCTCACCCACAAAATCAAAGTTACTGACAACTCATTAGTGTTTTTACAAAATATGCCTTGAACCCACCCTTGCTCTTGATAATTACTTGTATAATCATATTTTCAGAAACAATCCTATTTCATCAAGATGGTTCCTATAGCTCCGTAATTGGTCTTTCCCATTTACTCCACTATGATCCATTTTCTTCATAACAACCAGACTGATATTTTTTTCCAACATAAGTAAAATTATGTCATTTCCCAGTTTTAAAACTATTAGTGACTTTCTGCTCATTTAAGGAGAAAACCCAAACTCCTTTTCTTGGCCTGCTTGGCCCTGCCTGACCTTTCCCTAGTCTCTCTCCATCCTTATCTCATGACAGTCTCCCTCTCCTGGCCGTGTCCTTTCTGACTTCAGAGACTTTGCATTTTCTAGGTGTTTTCCCTGGACTGTGGTGCCATTACCCCATACCTCCAGATTCCTTCATTGCTGGCTCCTTCTCATCCTTTAGTTTCATCTAAACCCACAACTACCTTATCTCAAGTAGTTCACCCCAACATGTGATTTTTCTATCACCTTAATTTCTCATGTTAATGATAGCACTTGCCAAAAGTTTGGAATTATTGATATGTTTGTGTAGTACATTGTAGATACACAATAAATTTTTGTTGAATGAATTAATGGCAGGGACTGAAAAAAAACGATGTGTATATGGTAGTTATCAGTCTGGGATTAATTTTTCTTTCAAAGCCGTGACTTCTTTTCACTGTGCTTTTTATTCAGTGTACAAATCATAACCTGAGGGATGCTCCACAGTGTTCCCCTCTATTTTTTAGGTGGTTGTACTAGTTTGCCAATAAGGTGAAAGTTTGGATGAACTAACCTACACAATTAAAATACTAACAAAAATGTTTAAATGAAAAAATCACATTGCTCAAGAAGTAAATAAGCAAGAAAAGTAAACAAAAAACAAAAAGTTCATTTGACAGTAATTTTACACCTATTATGAACCTGACAAATCTTGTTTGGCTCTCTGGAAACAAGCTGGTATTAATGTGATCCCAGTATTTACGCGCCAAGGGCAATGGGTTGGTACTTTTCAGTCAAGAGACTGACTAATAACTACAGAGACTAAGGCCTATCTTTCTAAACTTTCCTTATTCCTTCAGATTTTTCCCTCAGAAAATTTTGCTAATATATTTCAGAGTTTGATTAATCTGAATGCAGTTTTCTCGACATCTGGCACTTATTTAAGCTTTTTGCATTTGTACATAGTTTTTTTCTCTTTAATTTACTCCAGTTCCTCAAACAAGAAAGTAAACTTCAAAATTATAAAGCATGATGATCTGATAAGAGAAAATGAAAGTGTTTACGAACTCTTGAGGTTATTCTGTGTCTACATCTGGAGTAAGTGTGGAAATGTATATGGTTGTAAGCTAATTTAAATAATGTTGGAAAGTAGTGAAGAATGTTTCATGAATCACGAAACCTGGATTAGCATTTTATTCATCACAGTGTTTCTCACCTTAATAAAGGGCTGAATGGGCCAAGAACAAGCCATGGTGCTAGTCACATCTTTATGAGTAAACACAAATTTGGAGACATGCCATACAGAAATACAGAAATCATGGGATCTCATACAGAAATCATGGGATCTCATTACAAAGAAACAAACTAAGGACATTGTTAGCGATGTGCTGCATTGATGTAAAACAAGTAAAATACTCATGGGGGCAATTTAGGCACATACAATAGCTGAAGAAAAAAAAAAGTTGATATTCCAAGTTCATGACCAAGTTCATGAAGTTCCAAGTTCATGACCAAAGTTATTTAGTCTAATTCTTAATCTTATCATTATTATTATTATTATTTTGGCCATACCACGTGACATGCGGAATCTTAGTTCCCTCACCAGAGATCGAACCCATGCCCCCTGCAGTGGAAGCACGGAGTCTTAACCGCTGGACGGCCAAGGAAGTCCCCTAGTCTGGTTCTTTAAACCCACCACTAGATATTGAGCTGCTTAAGGACTATACCTTTTCATATTCACATCATAGATTATGACAAAGTTTTTTTGGCACATAATAGTCATCTTTGGAATTAACCAGAGAAATATGATTTGTCCAACCTTCATTTTTTTGTTAAATAATGAAATGTTATTATCACTACTTTTAGCTTACATGACAGTAGCTATCATTTGTGCTGTTTACAGATGGTCCCCAGCTTACAGTGGTTCCACTTATGATATTTTAAATTTATTTATTTATTTATTTTTGCGGTACGCGGGCCTCCCACTGTTGCGGCCTCTCCCGTTGCGGAGCACAGGCTCCGGACGCGCAGGCTCAGCAGCCGTGGCTCACGGGCCCAGCCGCTCCGCGGCATGTGGGATCTTCCCGGACCGGGGCACGAACCCATGTCCCCTGCATCGGTAGGCAGACTCTCAACCACTGCGCCACAAGGGAAGACCCACTTATGATTTTTTTACTTTACAATGGTGCAAAAGCAATATGCATTCAGTAGAAACCGACTTTGAATTTTGGTCTTTTCAGGGCTGATGAAATGTGGTACAATAGTCTCTGGTGAGGCTGGGCAGTGAGCCACAGCTCCCAGTCTGCCACGTGATCACAAGGGTAAACAACTGATACACTTACAACCATTCGGTACCCAGACAACCATTCTGTTTTTCACTTGCAGTAAAATATTGAATAAATTACATGAGATATTCAACACTTCATTAAAATACATTTTGTGTTAGATGATTTTACACAAGTGTAGGCTAATGTAAGTGTTCTGAGCAGGTTTAAGGTAGGCTAGGTTAAGCTGTAATGTTTGGTATGTTTGGTGTAATAAATGCATTTTTAACTTATGGTATTTTCAGCTGTAATGAGCTTGTTGGGATATAACCCCATTGTAAATCTAAAAAGATCTGTATTTGGTTTTAGATTGTGTCCTTTGGGAAGAAGCTACCTGAAATTCTATAAAGAACTGAGCATATATTTGATAGACACCTTTCTTGCCCTAAATGTACTTTTATTTATATTGCAAATATGCTAGTCTTCACTACTGTTTGTTTTTTAGGAATTGACAGAATGATAAAAATACAGTATTAGCAAAGTTAAACACAATTCTGTTTTAATAAATGTTATTGTAACTTTCAGACAGAGGAAAATGGCATATCTCAAGAAATTTCTGATGACAGATCTTCAAGCAGATTTTAAACTTCCAAGTAATCAGTAAAATTTAGGAGTGCCTTTCACTCTTCTTATTAACTTTAAAGATTATGTTGGAGGTCAGGGTAAGAAGACTGAACAAAATTATTCCCAAATTTTGATATACTCCCTTTGAGTGTACATTTATTTTTATTAGATAGGAAGAAAAAATAACAGTCACGATGAAGCCGTTTTTAACTGAAACTTAGATGTATCTCAAGAAGTAAAAAAACAAGGTGATTGTTAGGGGTGCTAAGAAGGCAAATACTTGTTGAAAAGTTAGCAGCCATTTAAAGGCTGCATCTGGCCCACATATGGTATTTTATGTTATTTTGTTTTTACTTTTTAAGGGGACAATATTTTCTCTGTCCACGCTTAGAAGGAAGGAAGGAAGATTAGAAGACTTCTAAACTTAAGAAGGGGGTCAGGGGATATTTGTTATTTAGATCAGGGAGATGCGATCAGATTTAAATTATTGAGTAATAGATAACAGCTGAAATTTACTGTGTGTGTGGGGGGGGTAATTGCAAATTATAGCCAGGTGTTTCTACTTTAAAAGTTATTCTAGATTTTATCTTAAATGTGATAATGCAAATAATGGTAGGGATTTATTATTATTACTATTATCATAATAGAAATATTAGTGTGGATTAATTTAATTAACTATGCATGCTATTCAGTGAATGGCATGTAGGTATTTCTGCTCATTAGAAACCAAACTGCCCCAGTCTGCCACGTACTAATACTTAAACCAGTACTAATACTTAAAGTCCCTTTTCAACCAGTACTAATACTTAAAGTCCCTTTCTAATACTAATACTTAAAGTCCCTTTTCACCCTGTGGCAGTGAATGGAAAAATTTACACAGTTCTGAAAATGACCTAGACTTTAGGAAGGTGATTTTATTCAAGAAAGCATAAGAAATGTCTGTCATCATAAATGATGTTTTTTAAGGAATTTGTTTTGTTGTATTTTTATTATTCAAAAATGAAAATTTAATGTAAACAACTAGAAAAAAATTTTATTTAGAACAGAAGATATTATAACTGGCAGTTTATAAGGAGGAGGTGGTAATACCTTCATGAGAGACTACTGTTAGCTCTAAGTGATACATTACTTCTTCTGTGCATCTGATACTGCATACACGTCCTACATCGGAACAGGATAAGCATGTGATTTGGCCACATCCTTACGGATTCTGATCCAGTAGCACCAGGTGAAACTCAGAAATCTACACAAGTGCTTGAGGGAATTCTGATTTTGGTTCTTAAAGGAAAACACATTGAGGAGCACAGATCTAAAATACCCTCCCACCAGCACAGACCAGGAACGTGCCTCCATATGGCCTTTCTCTTCTCTACTGAATTTTTCCCCTTATCTCAACTGGTTCATTTTAACACCCTCTCTGAAACCTTTGCAGATCACCTTCTGCAAGTAAATGCAATTTCCCAGTGCCCACTACATGTCCCTTCAGTTATACTGCCTGAGCACATTGAACTATACTTATTTTATTTTATACTGTTTCCAACTACTTTGTCGGTTCTTTGAGGACAGGGACTGGGACTATTTTTTCTTTTTACTTACTTTTTAAGATCATTGGTCCAACGATAGTGCCTAGTACATAGGATGCACCCAGTGCATATTGAAATGAACGAATATATTCAAATGAATGGATAAAAACAACTAAGCTGTATCTGTATAAGCATGGCTGTGGCTTTGAAAGAAATGAAACACATGGAAAACATCTTTGGTAGGAACTGTTACTTTGTGTGCTTCCAATTTCATGATCATTTTGCATTCTCTGCATAATTTTTTTTTTGCGATACGTGGGCCTCTCACTGTTGCAGCCTCTCCCGTTGGGGAGCAACAGGCTCCAGACGCGCAGGCTCAGCGGCCATGGCTCACGGGCCCAGCTGCTCCACGGCACATAGGATCTTCCCGGACCGGGGCACGAACCCATGTCCCCTACATCGGCAGGCGGACTCTCAACCACTGCGCCACCAGGGAAGCCCCTCTGCATAATTTTTAAGAACATATGTTCTTGGCAGATATCCTGGTTTATGACTTAGTTAAGTGTCTAAGAGTCCAGTCATTGGTATCTGTTGTGTAAATCTATGTTTAGTATGGTAAAATCTAATGGAATCCCAATTTACTGATCATAAGAAATAGCTGATTTTTAAATACTGAAAGTAAAACATCATGCTAAGTGCTTTAATTATTTTTTCCTTGAAACAGATGGTTTTATTATATCTGACACTATTAAGAAAAATGAATTCTTCGGGGGCCTAAAATCTGAAAAGGCTGCACATTTTAAGTGCTTTCTCTTTGGGTGAAGATTTATTTTATTTTAATGTGGGACCACTTAGTGAGTAAGAAGGTTGTAAAAGAGTTTTGTGTGCACATTAAAATTTTACATGCTCTACGTTCTTAATATTTTACAATGTATATCAGTATATATTTCCTGAAAAAGTAGAGGATCCCTCCGCATGAAAACAATAATACTTAAAATTGCTATTTTTGTGTACCTAGTGTGTTACAAACACTCAGATGCCTGCCTTATGTATATAAATGGGAGACTTGGAGGGTTCAATGTGATATGGTTGTTTCTTGGTAGGTGGTTTTCATGTTGAACGAGAGATTCAAAAGTTCGACTAGACCTGCTAAATGGCACCTGCTCAAGTTTCTTCGTTAATATTCGTTAAGACGATATGCAGGTATACCTGGTTTTATTGTGCTTCACTTTATTGTGCTTCAAAGATACTGCATTTTTGGGCTTCCCTGGTGGCGCAGTGGTTGAGATTCCTCCTGCCGATACAGGGGACACGGGTTCGTGCCCCGGTCCGGGAGGATCCCACATGCCGCGGAGCGGCTGGGCCCGTGAGCCATGGTCGCTGAGCTTGCGCGTCCAGAGCCTGTGCTCCTCAACGGGAGAGGCCACAACTGTGAGAGGCCCGCGTACAGCAAAAAAAAAAAAAAAAAAAGATACTGCAGTTTTTACAAATTGAAGGTTTGTAGCAACCCTGCATCAAGCAAGTCTATCGGTACCATTTTACCAACAGCATTTGCTTTTTCATGTCTACATCTCACACTGCTAATTCTCACAATATTTCAAACATTTTCATTATTGCTATATTTACTCTGTTGATTAGTGATCTTTGATGTTACTACTGTGACTCACTGAACTCAGTTGATGGTAAGCATTTTTTATCAATAAAGCATTTTTAAATTAAAGTATATACACTGGTGTTTTTAGACATGGTGCTATTGCACACTTAATAGACTACAGTATAATGTAAACATAACTTTTATATGCACTATGAAAGGAAAAAATTTGTGTGACTTGCTTTATTGCAATATTTGGTTTATCGTGGTGGTCTAGAATCGAACCCACAGCATTTCTGAGGTATGCCAGTACTTGGATATGTTTGATTTTTAATAAAGACCTATAATCATGAGAAATATGCTTAATTAAGCTTATAAAATGACACTGGAACATAACATTTGAAATTGGAACTACTTTGAAAAATGTAGGGAGAGTAGTCATCACAACTAGCAGTTTGAGCTTTCTGAAGCTATGTGCATGTGCAATGCGGGGTACATTCTTGGCTCTAAAGATGTTGCTCCTTCAGATGGAAACACCTAAGCTGAACTAAAAATGCTATGGGACATTAGGAATCATGATCTCAACCTGGTTTATGGAGGCTTTTCTGAGGGAGAACCTCTTGCCATGGAGATGACAAGGATAAATGAAAGTGAGTTTGGGGTCTGACTTCACAGTTAATAGTATAGATGATAATGTTAGTTCCAATTTTCTTTGTGGATCCAAGGCAGAGGATAAATTTTTAAGTATATCAAATTGATATATTTTGCAATAATTTTCCTTGCATTCAGCATGTATGTGGTCTTTTCTTGTACCACCTGAACTAATATAATCCCAAGATGCAGCCACTCTCAAAACTTGACCTACACATTTCTTTCCCAGATTGAAAACAAGAGTTTCTCCTCCATAATTTTCTCTTTTCTCATTACTCAAAATGAGTAACTATTGCTAGTAGCTACTGAAAAAAAATAGAAAGGTTTGAATAAAAGATTACATTTGCAAAGTGTGACTAAATCACAGGGATGTATGTTGAATTGCATGATGTTATTAAAGGCATGTTTTAATAGAGTTTTACATTCTAAGACAAGGATTTTCTGTAGAAAGTATGTATTTTGGAATAAAGGCTGAGATTCAGATAGTGTTTTTTTTTTTAGTTGAAGTATAGCTGGCTTAATATTATATTAGTTTCCGGAATACAACATAGAAATTAGATATTTTTTATAGATTTTATTCCATATAAAGTTATGAAATACTGGCTATATTTCCTGTGATGTACATTACATCCTTATAATGTATCTATTTTATACCTAGTAGTTTGTAACTCTTCGTTCCCCTCATTTATTTTGCCCCTCCCACCATGCCTCTCCCTTCTGGCAAAACAGTCTGTTCTCTGTATCTGTGAGTCTGTTTCTGTTTTGTTATATTTGTTCATTTGTTTTATGTTTTAGATTCTACATATAAGTGAAAATACAGTATTTGTCTTTCTCAGTCGGACTTATTTCACTAAGCATAATATCCTCTAGGTCCATCCATTTTGTCACAAATGGCAAGATTTTATTATTTTTGTGTCTGAGTAATATTCCATTGTGTGTGTGTATACACACAAATGCCACAACTTCTTTAGCCATTCATCTGTTGATGGATGCTTAGATTGCTTCCATATCTTGGCTATTGTAAATAATGCTGCCATGAAAATTGGGGTGCATATATCTTTTCAAATTCGTGTTCTCGTTTCCTTCAGATAAATACTCAGGAGTGAAATTGCTGGATCGTATGGTAGTTCTAATTTTAATCTTTTAAGGAACCTCCATACTGTTTTCCACAGTGGCTGTACCAATTTACGTTACCACCAACAGTGTTATATGGTTCCCTTTTCTCCACACCCTCACTGATGGTTATTTCTTGTCTTTTTGTTGGTAGCCATTTTGACAGGTATGAGGTGATATCTCAGTGTGGTTTTGATTTTCATTTCCCTGATGATTAGTAATGTTGAGTATCTTTTCATGTGCCTGTTGGCCATCTGTATTTCTTATTGGAAAACTGCATATTCAGGTCCTCTGCCCATTTTTAAATTAGGTTGTATGTTTTCATGATATTGAGTTGTATGAGTGCCTTATATATTTTGGATTTTAATACCTTAGCAGACATATCATTTGCAAATACCTTCTCCCATTCAGTAGGTTGCCTTTTCGTTTTGTAGGTTTTATCCACTGTGCAAAAGGTCTTAAGATTGATTAGGTCCTATTTGTTTATTTTTGCTTGTTTCCAGTGTCTGTGGAGACAGAGCCAAAAAAAATACTGCTAACACCAGTGTCAAAGAACATACTGCCTAGGCTGTCTTCTAGGAGTTTTATAGTTTCCAGTTCATTTTGAGTTTGTTTTTGTACACAATGTGAGAAAATATTCTAATTCATTCTTTTTACCTGTAATTGTCAACTTTTATCAATACCATTCATTGAAGAGTTTGTCTTTTCTCTATTGTGTATTGTTCCTCCTTTGTCATATCAATTGACCATATATGTGTGGGTTTATTTTGGCTCTCTATTCTGTTCCACTGATCTATGTGTCTGTTTTTGTGCCAGTGCCATAGCCATACTGTTTTGATTACTTTAGTTTTATAGTATAGTCTTAAGGTCATTCTCATCAAGAGTTGCTGTATATTTAGTTTTAGTTTTGGTGTGTTGGTGGAGGGTGGTGAGCTCAGGGACTTCCTATTCTGCCATCTTGATCCCTCCCTTTCCTGAAATCTCAAATGCTGCTCTTGTACTGGTAGCTGGATGACTTAGTATGGTCTATTTCTCTGAGACTCAATGTCCTGATTTGTGATATTTGTAAAATAAAATTATATGTACCTCAAATTACTTCCTATAAATATAAAATGAATCAAGAGATTTAAGCACGTATTCCAGTGTCTGTCGCACATTAACAACCTGGGATATGTTCATTTGCATTTCTCCCAGCCCATACTGAGAGCCTTACTGATGTTGGCATTGAAAAAGGACCACGAAGTTAAGATTTAATCAAATGTAAACGACCCATGTGATTTAAAGCTTTCACAAGTGTGTATAACCAGTTAAATAAATCAACTGAGCAACCAGTCACACAACAGATGCATTTCATACAGAACATTGTCATCATATCCTAATAAACACATTGCAAAGCTCCCCTCCCTACCACTGCTATTTTGTTGATGTTGTTGCTGTTTTTATGGCAGCAGAAAAACTGAATAACATGGAACATCTTCATTAGAATTATGGAATTTAGCAGGATTTCTTAAAGAAACATATATATCAATACATGTGTTAAACGTACATACATTTTTTTTTTTTTGCGGTACGCGGGCCTCTCACTGTTGTGGCCTCTCCTGTTGTGGAGCACAGGCTCCAGACACGCAGGCTCAGCGGCCGGCCATGGCTCATGGGCCCAGCCGCTCCGCGGCATGTGGGATCTTCCCGGACTGGGGCACGAACTCGCGTCCCCTGCATCGGCAGGCGGACTCTCAACCACTGCGCCACCAGGGAAGCCCTACATACATATTTTTAAAAGACTGTCCCTTGAGCATGTTTGAGAAAGTGATTGGGGAAGTATTATTATATAATATTTAATAATATTTATAGATAGTCTAATGTACCTGTTTATATATACATCTATCAGTCTTTGTCAGATTCCCTGGACCTCTCACTGGGTTCTAAATTTCAGATCCTGTGGTCCCAAAACAAAATATATATATCTTATAGAAATCTTGGGCAAGGAATTATCCAGAAATAAACCACATTCAGAATGGCTACAGCACTACGAACCATGAAAAGTAAAGTGCAAAATTGCCCTGTAGGGATTCCTTCATCATCTGGAGCACATGTGTTGGATGTGGAATAGTACTGAAGATGAGTTCTCTGCCAAAAATGACAAATGTGCATTTTGTTAATTTAGTAATTATATTTTTCAATTTTGGAAATTTTATTCAGTTATTGACTTTTGATCCTTTTTTCTTTTATCTCTTTGAACATAGTAATCATGTTTTAAAGTTTTTTCTCATTTTAAAATTTTTAATTTATATTTTGTCTTGGGGAAATCAGTCACCATACTGACAAGTCAGCAAGCTGAACAAAGCAAAATTTTTGAACTTTGTTATTAACTGAATTGTGTCCCCACCAAATGTGTACATTGGAGCGCTAACGCCAATGTGACTGTATTTAGAAATAAGGCCTTTAAAGAGATAAATAATGTTAAATAAGGTCATAAGAGGGGCTTCCCTGGTGGCGCAGTGGTTGAGAGTCCGCCTGCAGAGGCAGGGGACACGGGTTCGTGCCCCAGTCCAGGAAGATCCCACATGCCGCGGAGCGGCTGGGCCCGTTAGCTATGGCCACTGAGCCTGCGCGTCCGGAGCCTGTGCTCTGCAACGGGAGAGGCCACAACAGTGAGAGGCCCACGTACCACAAAAACAAAACAAGGTCATAAGAATGTGGCCCTAATCCAATAGGATAGGTGTCCTCATAAGAAGAGGAGAGACAACAGAGATCTCTTTCTCTCCCTTACTCCTTATGCACACAGAAGAAAGGACATGTGAATATACAGAAAGAAGAAGGCTGTCTGCAAGCCAGGAAGAGAGGTCTCACCAGAAACCAACCCAGCTGGCACCCTTATCTTAGATTTCTAGCCTCCAGAACTGTGTGAAAACTAGTTCTATTGTTTAAGCCACCCAGTTTGCAGTATCTTATTATGGCCACTCGAGCTGACTAATACAGCAAGGATTACAAATGCTTAAATTATCTTTAATAATCTTCCAAACAATTATGATGACAATGTTTAAAGAGATAAAATCTTTAAAATAAGAAAAACAACATGGCAAATAACTAATTAGAAATTCCAGATATAAAAAAATATAGTTATTAATTTACCTAAATGGACATTAATTATCAGAGTAAAAGTAGATTTCTTATAACAGGACTGAAACCATTGCAAACCTCAACCCCACCTGGCTGGGTCCAAATGTAAGCATATACAAATGCCGGGCAGTATATAACAAAAGTTATAGTTTAAAAATTAATGGCTATTTAGGTCTTCTGCCCATTTTTGGATTGGGTTGTTTGTTTTTTTGATATTGAGCTGCATGAGCTGCTTGTAAATTTTGGAGATTAATACTTTGTCAGCTGCTTCATTTGCAAATATTTTCTCCCATTCTGAGGGTTGTCTTTTGGTCTTGTTTATGGTTTCCTTTGCTGTGCAAAAGCTTTGAAGTTTCATTAGGTCCCATTTGTTTATTTTTGTTTTTATTTCCATTTCTCTAGGAGGTGGGTCAAAAAGGATCTTGCGGTGACTTATGTCAGAGAGTATTCTGCCTATGTTTTCCTCTAAGAGTTTTATAGTGTCTGGCCTTACATTTATGTCTTTAAACCATTTTGAGTTTCTTTTTGTGTATGGTGTTAGGGAGTGTTCTAATTTCATTCTTTTACATGTAGCTGTCCAGTTTTCCCAGCACCACTTATTGAAGAGGCTTTCTTTTCTCCATTGTATATTCTTGCCTCCTTTATCAAAGATAAGGTGACCAAATGTGTGTGGGTTTACCTCTGGGCTTTCTATCCTGTTCCATTGATCTATAGTTCCAGTACCATACTGTCTTGATTACTGTAGCTTTGTAGTGTAGTCTGAAGTCCAGGAGCCTGATTCCTCCAGCTCCATTTTTCTTTCTCAAGATTGCTTTGGCTATTCAGGGTCTTTTGTGTTTCCATACAAATTGTGAAATTTTTTGTTCTAGTTCTGTGACAAATGCCTTGGTAGATTGATAGGGATTGCATTGAATCTGTAGATTGCTTTGGGTAGTATAATCATTTTCACAATGTTGATTCTTCCAATCCAATAACGTGGTGTATTCTCCATCTATTTGTATCATCTTTAATTTCTTTCATCAGCATCTTATCGTTTCCTGCATGCAGGTCTTTTGTCTCCTTACGTAGGTTTATTCCTAGATATTTTATTCTTTTTGTTGCAATGGTAAATGGGAGTGTTTTCTTGATTTCACTGTCAGATTTTTCATTATTAGTGTATAGGAATGTGGGAGATTTCTGTGCATTAATTTTGTATCCTGCTACTTTACCAGATTCCCTGATTAGCTCTAGTAGTTTTCTGGTAGCATCTTTAGGATTCTCTATGTATAGTATCATGTCACCTGCAAACAGTGACAGCCTTACTTCTTCTTTTCTGATTTGGATTCCTTTTATTTCTTTTTCTTCTCTGATTGCTGTGGGTAAAACTTCCAAAACTATGTTGAATGACAGTGGTGAGAGTGGGCAACCTTGTCTTGTTCCTGATCTTAGTGGAAATAGTTTCAGTTTTTCGCAATTGAGGACGATGTTGGCTGTGGGTTTGTCATATGTGGCCTTTATCATGTTGAGGTAAGTTCCTTCTATGCCTACTTTCTGCAGGGTTTTTATCATAAATGGGTGTTGAATTTTGTCGAAAGCTTTTTCTGCACCTATTGAGATGATCATGTGGTTTTTATTCTTCAATTTGTTAATATGGTGTATCGCATTGATTGATTTGCATATATTGAAGAATCCTTGCGTTCCTGGGATAAAGCCCACTTGATCATGGTGTATGATCCTCTTAATGTGCTGTTGGATTCTGTTTGCTGGTATTTTGTTGAGGACTTTTGTATCTATGTTCATCAGTGATATTGGCCTGTAGTTTTCTTTCTTTGTGACATCTTTATCTGGCTTTGGTATCAGGGTAATGGTAGTCTCGTAGAAAATAGATATTTCTCCAAAGAAGATATACAGATTGCCAACAAACACGTGAAAGAATGCTCAACATCATTAATCATTAGAGAAATGCAAATCAAAACTACAATGAGATATCATCTCACACCAGTCAAAATGGCCATAATCAAAAAATCTTCAAACAGTAAATGCTGGAGAGGGTGTGGAGAAAAGGGAACACTCTTGCACTGTTGGTCGAATGTAAATTGATACAGCCACTATGGAGAACAGTATGGAGTTTCCTTAAAAAACTAAAAATAGAACTACCATACAACCCAGCAATCCCATTACTGGGCATATACCCTGAGAAAACCATAATTCAAAAAGAGTCATGTACCACAATGTGCATTGCAGCTCTATTTACAATAGCCAGGACATGGAAGCAAACTAAGTGTCCATCAACAGATGAATGGATGAAGAAGATATGGCACATATATACCATGGAATATTACTCAGCCATAAAAAGAAACAAAATTGAGTTATTTGTAGTGCGGTGGATGGACCTAGAGTCTGTCATACAGAGTGAAGTAAGTCAGAAAGAGAAAAACAAATACCCTATGCTAACACATATATATGGAACCTAAAAAAAAAAAAAAAAAACGGTCATGAAGAACCTAGTGGCAGGACGGGAATAAAGACACAGACCTACTAGAGAATGGACTTGAGGACACGGAAGGGGGAAGGGTAAGCTGGGACAAAGTGAGAGAGTGGCATGGACATATATACACTACCAAATGTAAAATAGATAGCTAGTGGGAAGCAGCCGCATAGCACAGGGAGATCAGCTTGGTGCTTTGTGATCATCTAGAAGGGTGGGATAGGGAGGGTGGGAGGGAGGGAGATGCAAGAGGGAAGAGATATGGGGATATGTGTATATGTATAGCTGATTCACTTTGTTATAAAGCAGAAACTAACACACCATTGTAAAGCAATTATACTCCAATAAAGATGTTATAAATAAATATATAAAAATAAAAATTAATAGAAAATTTTAAAAGAAAACATGGGACCACTAGTTAGTGGAAATAAAGAGGGATTTCAAAGTCATGTTCTTATGTTACTTATGATGCCAACCTGGTGCTATGATGTAAAGAGTCTTCTAAGCACTTCTGCTAACTAGGAGGGGTGTCTGAGGGAGGGGAGGTGGGATGAGGATGTGATGTTCAAACATTGAGTTAACAGTGAGTGCATGGAGTCCTGAGTGTTGGCTTATGGAACTGAACTCTTACAAAGTGGCACCAAAGTGACTGAAAAGAGAGAATAGTTATTTCTGGTTGCTTGAACCTCCAGGAAGGTTGATTGGAGAATTTAGAACAGTGGGCTACCTTCTTTAACCCTGACTTAAATCAGACTGTGACCTCAATTCTTGTCTGAAACTTAGCTTCTCAGCTTCTCCCCCGAAAAGAGCCCTGGCTTGTTTCTGACCTCACTAAATATTATAAATCACATATGTATTTCTCCACTAAAATGTCATGATGTTCAACTGGAACAGGCTGCTTATATATGTTGCTCTTTTCAGAAGAAAGAACAAAAAGGGCCCATGCTCTGTTTTTCTTTTCCTGTCAGAATAGGTTCATTGTGAAGAACAGAGCAGCAGCTGGACCACACCTGCCCCAGCCCAGTGGGAAGTTCTGGCTCCTCCTTGCCTTTCTGCCAACAGGGCCCACCCCCCTCACTGTGTTCCCAGGTTTGGGGCAACTTACAAAGCAATGTGCCCCTCTCTGTCTTCTGAGAATCTTGGGAATACAATTTTATTTCCAGAAGAGCAAGATGAGACTAAGTAGTACATTTTCGTAGGGCTCCTGCTTTATCTGTGGTTGTAATTATTAGCTTTCTTAAACTCCCTTTCTTTATCGAAAAGTTGACAGCAATCCAGTTTTACAAATATTCTATGCGATAGCCATTTGAAATGAACTCTTTGAATCGATTTCTAAAATTAAAAAAAAAAAATTGTCTTTGCTTGTTGCCATAAATTTAAATAATGTTTAAGCATCATTCTTCCACTCAAGGTGACATCAGTGATAAACCTGGGATGGGTGCTCTGTAAATATTAATAACATATCAAAATGTGTAATTTGTCAGTCAATATTGTTACAAAATTGGCCTGAATAATGGAATATAAGGCATCAGTGACCATCAGAACAAACTCAAAATGTGCTCAGATTGATTAAAAGAATTGGAGAAAATTGTTAATATACAACTGCTTTTTAAATGTCTTTGCATTCTTTGGTTGAAAGATCTCTGCTGGCATCTCAGCTCTACATTTTAAAGTCATTAAAAGTGCCTCACTTTCTAGGAAAAATGTAATTTGATAATGTTTTAATTTTTATAGCTAACACACATTACATTTATAACTAGGAAATAATACACATTAAAATAATAATGGCCCAGGAATTTTGCCTTTAAAAAAAAGGTGAAATTACAAAATGAAACTGTAAGCAATGCAAAATCTAACCCTCCGTTCAAAATACATAGACATGATGTACAAAGTATGTTTTACAATTTGAAATAGATATATAGATAAATGTCTGTACTCAAAGTCATGAGCACAATTTATGAGTAACACAAAGAGAAAAACCCAGAGTCAAAGGACCTATGGAAAGTCTGGACTACATATAAATGATCTGGTCCAACTTTCAATGCCAACTGAGCGACAGATGCCAAATGTATCTCACACTTGGAAGGAAACAAGAACCCAGTTTCCTATGTGTAAATAGGGATTAAATCTTGCACCTTTCCAGTATGCTGTGACTAAAAGGGTACCATCCCTCTAGGGTGCTGACTCTAGTCACATTGTCATTTCTATAAAGGATGATCAGAATAACAGCAAATTTCTCATCACCAATAATATCTATTAGAAGATAAGGATGCAATAGCTCCAAAGGGTTGAAGGAATAACTGTCTATAGACATTTAAATTAGTAGTCAAGGTTGAGGACTGTATAAAGACATTATCAAGCTTAGAAAAATTAAGATGCACTAAATAGAGACTAAAATGGAAAAAAAATAACTTCAAATTTAATAAATAAAATACAAAAATATTTATAAAGTAAATTGATAAATTTATTGGAAATCTCATTGCAAATTAATCATACATTATGATAACAGCATGAATTATTTTACTTTAAAGTGAGCCAGAATGGAAATTTTGATAATAATGCATGGAAGATGGGGAAGAGGATAGTTAGAATGAGAGAAGTTAAAAGATTCTAAAGCCTTATCCTTGGAGGAAGATAAAACACTGATCACATTTAGAAAATGTGTTAAAGATATGAAACATATGTTAGAATTTTTAAAAACAAACAAGAATAAATACAATATTTAATTCTGATGTGGTAGAAGAATAAAGAAGTACTTTTTATTAATTAATTAATTAATTTATTTATTTTGGCTGCGTTAGGTCTTCATTGCTGTGAGTGGGCTTTCTCTAGTTGTGGCGAGCAGGGGCTACTCTTCATTGCGGTGCACGGGCCTCTCATTGTGGTGGCTTCTCTTGTTGCAGAGCACGGGCTCTAGGCACGCAGGCTTCAGTAGTTGTGGCTCACAGGCTCTAGAGCACAGGCTCAGAAGTTGTGGTGCATGGGCTTAGTTGCTCAGCTGCATGTGGGATCTTCCCAGAACAGGGCTAGAACCCGTGTTCCCTGCATTGGCAGGTGGATTCTTAACCACTTCACCACCAGGGAAGCCCAAGAAGTACTTTTTAAAACATCATTTTAAAGGATGTCAGCACTGAACAGCCGTGCCAACCTTGGATGATTTACTCAAACTTCTGCGTGTGAGACAAGTGATCTTCTGGCTCATTGGCGCCTTTGAATTTTAGGTGTTCTCTGTTGTAGACAATTATCTTTTACTTAACTAATACAGAATTTGGTTAACAGAAGTGGGATCCTGTCACAACAAAACTGTAATAAATGACATTGGCTTAATGTTGAGGCAACAGATAAGCAGGGCACAAACTGCAGGCTAAAGAGTGGTAACTATTTACTAGTCAGAGTTCAGCCTTTGACCAGAGAAACAGATACAGTAGAATCCCTCTAGTTATCAATATCTGTCATCCACTTATCAACCAATCTGTCATCTATAATTTATCATCTATCTATCTGTCATCCATCTATCAATTATCTATATCATCTATCTATCTATCTATCTATCATCATCATCATCATCACCGTCACCTGTGTTAACTGTCTTCATGGCTTACATGACTGTGAGGGCTTGCTAGGCAAGTCTGAAATCCATACGGCAGGCCATCAAGAAGGACAGGCTGGAACTCTTAGGCATGGGCTAAAACTAGTGTCCACAGGAGGAATTTCTTCTTCAGGGAAACCTCAGCTCTACTTTTAAGTTTTTTCAACTGACTGAATCAGGCCAACTCAGATTTATTTTAAAGTGAGCTAATAATGAACTTTAATCATATCTACAAAACACCTCCCCGGCAGTACCGATATTGGTATGTGACTGAATAACTGGGAGCTGTAGTCCAGCCAGGTTGCCACCTCAGAGACCATCACAGTAACCTTTGCTATGCTGGCAAGAACATGCAAAACTCATGCCTGTAATGATTTAGAAAACGTCATTGACCCATTGAACCTTCAACATTATTAAAACTTTTCAGAAAAACTCAAAATATGGATGTTAACTATCTTATTCTTGGCAATTTTAGGAAACTTTTATGAGAAAGATAAACTCAACTTATACTTAGTTTGCAAGCAGAGATGGAAATGAATAAACCCTACAAAGGGATACTTTCTCTGCCTGAGAACTGTCTCTAATTCATTTGGGGATTCAAGAGTTAAAATCCAAAACTAAAGCAGTGATAAGAGATATCATCTTATCTAAGTTTAATGGAGAAGTTCACATATTACTTAGGAACCCTGGAATTGGAACCCTAGTAAATAGATGTAGTTTTTAGGTGGGGTTTTGTATTGTTTTTCTTAGGGAAGAAGTGAGCTCGTCTCACTTTGGGAATAAGGGTTCATTTGAAAATTCTGATCTCCAGATAGGTGAATTGTGACAACGCCGTGGTTTGTTACACCAAAGCCAATATCTCTTCCTTTCCATGGCATTAGGATTTCAGCTGTGCGCACTGGCACGCAGCTGAGAACTGTATTTCGCAAACTCCCCTGCAGATAACCAAAGCCACATAACTAAATTTTGTCCAATGCAAAAATCAAAGCAAGTGCTGTGGGTGACAAAGTCATGTCCTTAAGAAGAAGAGATAGGTCCTCCCCTTACAGTTTCTACCTTCTTACCAGCTATGTGCTCTTATGATGGTAGGAACTGGATGGGTCATCATGAACTGTGAGATGGAGGTTTTAAGGACTATAGATAAGCAAGAAAGAAATAGCTTGGATCTCTTACAATACAAGGATATGGTACCAGCCTTGTCCTACCAATCTAGACTTTTATATTAGAGATAATTAAATATCTATCTTGTTTGAGCCACAAGATTTTAGTGCCAACTTGCTGTAACACCTTAACCTCTATCCTAATTAATGTGTACCATAGATTAGAATTATTACAGAATTTATAATATTTAAAAATAACTGAAAAAGATATCCCACTCTGTGTAAAAATGTAAAAATATGAACAGGCAATTCACAAAAAAGGAAATCTAAATAGCAATGGCACATATGGAAAGGCATTCAACATCTCTAATAACAAGGATTATAAATTAAAACAACAGTGATGGTTTTTCAGTCGTCAAGTTTTCAATCAATAAAATTTTTGTCAATTGCAAGTGTTAGGAATGGAAATTGGTACTTTCACATATTGTTTTGGGGACTGTAAATTGTTGCAACCATTTTGGAAAGTAATTATGTACTCTCTAATAACATTAAAAATGCACATGTTCCATGTCTCAGTAATTTCCATTTTTGGATAAGTGCATCCCTTACTGCATGGTTTAGAGTAGCAAAAACTCATAAACAAATCTGGAAATAACTTAAATACACATTCAGTATGAACAGATAAACACAATGTGGTCTCTGCATAGTGTAGAACAGACTGAAACTCACACACACATAGAGAAATTATGATACTGAGAGGTAAAAGCAAGCTCAGATGGATAAATGAGTAGGGCACTACACCACTTACTGAAAATGTTTAAGCACATACACAAAATATGCCATATTATGTGTATAATAAAGGCTAGAATGCTCATTTTAAATCTATGATACCTGTTAACTCTAAGAAAGAGCATACGGAATGGAACTGGCTGTGAATGGAAAAAGGAAACTATCCCTTAGATGTTTTTGAAATTAAAGACATGACAATACTTTTTTTAAAATGATGAAGTGTAAACAGTCACCAATTCGGAGGGTTGGAAACATGAGTGTTTGTTATAGGGTATTTGTAGTATTATGACATTTTTTCTTAAAAAAATAGCACTGAAAAATTGATAAATATTATAAGGCCCATTCCATTATAAGAGGCTTCTTCATTTTATTTTGGCAAAATAGATATTACTTTGATTAACGTGAAATTTAAAAGCATTATTCTGTGAGATTTATATATATTTAGTTAACATTTTCTAGAACCAAGTTATTCAAAGTTATAAATACCCATATATTCTAGTTTTTGCTTCCATGCCTAAGAGAGACCTAAATTTCAACATTTTGAAATGAACAGCTCAGTTACTGATTGATTTTTTTTTTTTTTTGGGTAGCCAGGAAATTCCAAACCATTTTTCATATTCTTTATCTTTTTCCCACTGGAGATGCTAAAGTTACTTTTAAAATTTGATTCTCTCCAGAAGTGATAACGGCGCCCTTCTCTAACTACCCAATATCACAAGACACAGTGATCCACTGAAAGGATTTTGCACGTAGAGAGTTATCAAAATTTTATTTCGTGTAAGAAGTGCCTCCAGAGCAATTAATTTCAAAGTGTTGATTAAAGATACCCTGGGTGGCAAGTGTGACTGTGGGATAGTAAAGGATGTTTGGGGTTGAGTCTTTGCATATGCGATGTTTACATTTCCTTTAGGGAACCGAAGTAGAGACCCAAGAAATAATTGGAGCACAAAGTAGCACTTAGCACTAAACTCCAGTGAGCATTCAAAGAGAGGGATCAAATAGCGAGGACCTCAGAAAGGATTAGAGAATTGAGCTGGAGAGGCAGCAGGACAGAACTTTCCAAAGACAAGAAAATTATCCATTATATTAAGGAGGATCAGAAGAGAAGCCAAGCAGGTAAGAGACACAGGATGCATGCTGAAAGGCAATGGAGGTCAAGTTTGTCTATGTAAGGTTGGCTCAGGTTATGCAAGGTCATGACAGCCAGGTTAAAACTAGAGTTCAGCTGAAGATCGAAAGCCCTGGAATTCTCTGTGTTTGGGCATAAAGATAGTCACACTTGGGGCTTGGGAGCCAAATTGAAAGCCTTCAGTTATTGGATAGTGATTATTTTCTATATGTTGGTCTTAGAACTGGAAACTTTGGGCTGAATGATAAGTTTAGGAATTGCAACCAACAGCCATGAAAGTCTAGCATGTCAGAATTCCTCAATAAGAGATGGTGTCAAAGAAGAGTCAGTAATGTCCATTGCCACTTTGAATGTCAATTCAGCATCTTTCTTCTCTTTCTGTGATGACGGACCTGGTTAAAGAGGAAAAGTTATACATGTGGAGCCCCTACTACCTACAGACATGAGCATGCGCCATCTGACTACTCCTCACAACTCCACAAGCCAGCATTGCCATTGCTGTATAACAGGTGAAGCTGAGGCAGAGAGAATTTAAGCCATTTCCCAGGGTCACACAGTGAAGACATGTTCAAGCCTGGATCAAAACTCAGGCTTTGGGGGGAGCTTTGACTTCTGTGTTCTTTCACTTGCCACTGCCTTCCGAAGAGCCAGGACTGTATGAGATAGCACAGCTAACGTAGGATTCCAGCCACAAATTCTGGCTTCCAGCTCCTTGCATTAGCCACTTGAAAGCCTGCTCCACTCTTTCTGTGAAGGAAGCCTCAAGACAGCGATTTAGAAGATGAAATGCGCAGTATTGGGGGGGGGGGCGAGCACAAATTGACCAAAGACAAGCATGGCTGTATCTGGAAATAGATGCGCTGCTTCACTGCCTCCTGACTCCGTGTGGATAGTTCCCTGGGAACACACAGGGAACTGTTACATGCAGTACTCAGATTATCAGCAAGTGCTGGGTGCAGCTCTATGCTGGGTGTCTCTCTGAGTTGCTGAGGCAAGAGATAAGCTTGAGGCTCACTCAGTTGTGAAATTGGTTGAAGGGGAGAAAACAAATACCATCCCCACCCCATACTCACATACCTACTCAATGCCAACCATCTTCAGTGGGAAAAAGCAATTCTCTTGATATGGAAATTAACCATTTTGTTACTGCTGCCTGCTTCGCCCTGTGTTTGAGAAATGCTTAAATAACTTTTGGGGGGATCAAGGTAGTTCTAAGAGCAAATGCTTAATGGAGAGACAAAGTACATAGAAAGAAATTAAAGATTATAGTTGAGAATCCAAATAAAGTGTGTAGTTTGTAGTAATGCACTAAAGTTTATTTCATAGCTTTGACAAATGTACCATGGTTGTTGTGTAAGATGTTAGCATTAAAAACAATAACTGAGGCCATTTGGACAAATGCAATATTCCTTTTCTGAGTTAGACTTTTTATAGATTTCAGCGTCTTGGAACTCATGTTTGAAAAAAGTGCTCTTTATAAACGGGAAGGGCTAAAGCTTGGGTTAGAACTGATGCACTGTTTAATCCAGGAAGTCACCCCAAAATTCTGCTTCCTTAACATAAGAGTCTTATGCAACAGGAAACTATTGTGCTACCAGAGTACAGAACAACCAGTTCAGTGTACTGATGCATCTACCACTTCATGAATCTACCTAGGCCTTTGGCATTGTACGAATGACCTTAATTCTCAGGGAAAAAAACATATATGTACCCTTATTTTAAAATGTTCTTAGCCTTTCTTGAATAAGGTCACTATTCACAGCTTTATACTAATTTCCAGGAGTTACTCTGCATATTACTTTCTAGATAATTGACTTTTTCTGTGTTAGAATTAATATTTAGAGTCTGATTCTCTGCTTTTAATAGGATTACCATATGACCCAGCAATCCCACTACTGGGCATATACCCAGAGAAAACCATAATCCAAAAAGACACATGCACCCCAATGTTCACTGCAGCTCTATTTACAATAGCCAGGTCATGGAAGCAACCTAAATGCCCATCAAAAGATGAATGGATAAAGAAGATGTGGAACATACATACAATGGAATATTACTCAGCCATGAAAAGGAACAAAATTGGGCCATTTGTAGAGATGTGGATGGATCTAGAGACTGTCATACAAAGTAAGTCAGAAAGAGAATATCATATATCATAATATCATATAATTAGTATCATAATATCATATATTAACGCATATATGTGGAACCTAGAAAAATGGTACAGATGAACTGGTTTGCAGGGCAGAAATTGAGACAGATGTAGAGAACAAACGTATGGACACTAAGGGGGGAAAGTGGCGGTGGGGGGGGTGGGGGGATGAAGTGGGAGATTGGGATTGACATGTATACACTAACATGTATTAAATTGATAACTAATAAGAACCTGCTGTATAAAAAAACAAAATTCAAAAAAAAAGATTTAGAGTTTAAGAAGGAAGATGAGATAGTAAAGAAAATGAAGTAACTCTGGACTTAGGAGGCCTTTGGGGGCATATCTAAGTACCTTTGTTTCCTCAAACAGTTGGCATTAGAAAGAGGACCATAGTGTGACGATAGATTTTAGTTTGCCTGGAACAGCCTGATTTCTACCCATTATCCCAGCACTACCTTTCATCCTCAGAAGTGTTCCACTTAGGATGATTATATTGTCACCTAATTACAGACTGAGTGACAGCACTTCTTCACATTGCAGTGTGGAAACAGTGAGCCAGGATTAAATATTTTACATAAAAACAAACAGGATTAAAAGATTTATATGAGGCCACCCATATATCTCCATATTCAAGCCAGGTCCTAGAATCATCTCTGTAGCTGGTTAGGTCTCTCAACAGTATATGAGGACAGGGGATAGATATCAGCTTAGGTCCTAGAATCATCTCTGTGGTTGGTTAGGTCTCTCAACAGTATATGAGGATAGGGGATAGATATCAGCTTAGGTCCTAGAATCATCTCTGTGGTTGGTTAGGTCTCTCAACAGTATATGAGGATAGGGGATAGATATCAGCTTAGGTCCTAGAATCATCGCTGTAGTTGGTTAGGTCTCTCAACAGTATATGAGGACAGGGGATAGATATCAGCTTAGGTCCTAGAATCATCTCTGTAGCTGGTTAGGTCTCTCAACAGTATATGAGGATAGGGGATAGATATCAGCTTAGGTCCTAGAATCATCGCTGTAGTTGGTTAGGTCTCTCAACAGTATATGAGGACAGGGGATAGATATCAGCTTAGGTCCTAGAATCATCTCTGTAGCTGGTTAGGTCTCTCAACAGTATATGAGGATAGGGGATAGATATCAGCTTAGGTCCTAGAATCATCTCTGTGGCTGGTTAGGTCTCTCAACAGTATATGAGGACAGGGGATAGATATCAGCTTAGGTCCTAGAATCATCTCTGTGGTTGGTTAGGTCTCTCAACAGTATATGAGGATAGGGGATAGATATCAGCTTAGGTCCTAGAATCATCTCTGTGGTTGGTTAGGTCTCTCAACAGTATATGAGGATAGGGGATAGATATCAGCTTAGGTCCTAGAATCATCTCTGTGGTTGGTTAGGTCTCTCAACAGTATATGAGGATAGGGGATAGATATCAGCTTAGGTCCTAGAATCATCGCTGTAGTTGGTTAGGTCTCTCAACAGTATATGAGGACAGGGGATAGATATCAGCTTAGGTCCTAGAATCATCTCTGTAGCTGGTTAGGTCTCTCAACAGTATATGAGGATAGGGGATAGATATCAGCTTAGGTCCTAGAATCATCTCTGTGGCTGGTTAGGTCTCTCAACAGTATATGAGGACAGGGGATAGATATCAGCTTAGGTCCTAGAATCATCTCTGTGGTTGGTTAGGTCTCTCAACAGTATATGAGGATAGGGGATAGATATCAGCTTAGGTCCTAGAATCATCTCTGTGGTTGGTTAGGTCTCTCAACAGTATATGAGGATAGGGGATAGATATCAGCTTAGGTCCTAGAATCATCGCTGTAGTTGGTTAGGTCTCTCAACAGTATATGAGGACAGGGGATAGATATCAGCTTAGGTCCTAGAATCATCTCTGTAGCTGGTTAGGTCTCTCAACAGTATATGAGGATAGGGGATAGATATCAGCTTAGGTCCTAGAATCATCGCTGTAGTTGGTTAGGTCTCTCAACAGTATATGAGGACAGGGGATAGATATCAGCTTTTAGGGGGACAGTTTGTGAAGACCCAAGCATGAGCTGTTCATCTCGGCTTGAAGAACCTTCGACCGAGAAATGCGGAGGGCCCTGAATCAAACCTGGAGGTGCTCTTCCTGCGATTTGTAGCATCATGGGGGCTTTTGAATTGGTGGCGTTGTAGAAGCACCCAAATTAAAAGCACTTGCCAAATGCTAACTTACACTTGGCACTTATAAACAATTTGAATAATATAAATTATATTAAACTTACAAGCGACTTTATCACATGGGAGTAGGGAGAACTAGCCATTCGTAATAGAGGATTAATTGAGAATTGCTCCCTCAAAAGCAGCTGCGTTTGCAGCTAAAGCTCACCTCCTCCCCTTCGTTCTCCTGCTCTGCCGCAGGTGATAGGAGTTGAAGATCATAATGCGCTGTAAATGTTCACAGACACAAAGCAGTCTAGTTCTGGGGCTGGATGGGTTCCAGTTCTTATGAACCTTCCACAGAAAAGCTGCAGAATTAAATATGACAAAGTTCCTCTATATACGGCTGCTGTGCAGAGGGCCCCTCGCAGCTGACCTTTAGATGAACTTAATTACAATCAGCGAGAGAAAAACATTAGGCCTTTCGTACAACATAATGGAGTTTCTCTAATTTGTTTACCAGCAGTACCCAGCAAGGGCCTTCTCCCCACAGAAGGCTTTGGTGTGCAGAAATGAATCCAGGCAACCACATATTACAGAGTCTGGCAGATTAAGCTGTGAGGTGTGCATATTACAAAGGGATCCAGAGTCCTGGAAGACAAATCTCTCTTGCAGTCGGCTGTCACTTCGGGGGTTATTGTCCAACCGGATGTTATGAATTCATTCAGTGCTACGTACAAAAATATTTAAATCATCAGTAGCAACAGGAAACAAAAGTTTATGGCTACTGAGGTCTTGAAGGAATTTTGAGTGTCTGATAAGTAATTTTCAGGCTCACAGAATCAACATTTCATACCTTACATCTTATAAGGATTTTTTTGTCTTTTTAAACTAGGAGAAAAGAGTATCATTTTTTTTCAGTTTAATATCTACTGCTATGTACTGGTGTAAAATCGAATTCTAACATAATTTAAATGTACATTGGTAGATGCCAGTGACTGGAAATTCTAACATTATTTCTAAAATGCGTAGACCCTATTTCCCCATTTTTCTCTTTTAAGGTCAAGTCACACACACGAGCACACACACACACACACACGCATACACACACACACACATGCACACGCATACACACGCACACACACACTGTAGACCACAGAACTCTTTGGCTGCAAATCCAAGATGAATGTCAGGATAGAGTCCATGTGTTTTTCTTTGCTTCTTCTTGCAACTTGGTTGAAGAAGAGTGCACCCATTGTCACGGTGAGGTTCACTGATGTTATGATGAAGCGTTGATGACTAAATGCAGAGATAAATGCTTTTCAAGCTACCAAAAGACAGAAGGATTGAAATATTCCAGATCACATATTTTTCCAGCAAAGACACCACACCGTGAGCCTTTGTGGTGGTGATTCTGGCCCCTTGGTTGGATACGTCTGGCCACCTGTGCTCTAGGGCAGGGCTACTCAAACTATCTAACATGAAGAACTCTTTAAATGTCCATTCCTTTATGCACTGATAAAATTATAACAAATTGCAGGGCACTACTTAAAATGATAACTAGTAAAATAAAGTGTAAAATGTAAGCCCAATATTTTAATAATTATTAGACTCAACAGACATTGAAATTACTTTGTCAAACTGCTATAGAAATTTCTAAACATTTACTCTCGCTTTCTGTGTTTATTGAATCACAAACTGACATCTTTGCACAGACCACATTTTGAGTAGTCCTGCTCTGAAGCATAATGAGTTTTATATCCTCATCTTTTTTCCATGCTTTAGACCAGGAATTGGCAGACTTTCTCTGACAAGGTCCAGAGAGTAAATAGTGTTGGTTCTGCAGGCCATACGGTCTCTGTCGCTACTACTCAACTCTGCAAATGTAGCGGGAAAGCGTCCATGGACAGTATGTCAGCCATGAGCATGGCTGTGTTCCAATAAAACTTCATTTACAAAAGAAGGCTACAGGTCAAATTTGGCCTGTGGGCAGTAGTTTGCTGGTCCCTGTTTTAGATAGCCTGAGTTATAGTTCCACGTGTCCTAAATATTTTATTTGTGTTTTCAAAAGGTTTTTATAATAGCCGTCTCCAAAAGGTTTTTTTACAGCGGTCTCCATATACTTTAAACACATGTTGTGCTTTGGTTTTCTCACCTTTTGGAAATGCTACCAATAAAAAGAAGTTCTAATATTTTAAGGATTAAAATATTCTGGGGGATAAAAGCCATCATAGCCAAGAAGCAGAGAAAGTACCTCAGATCAGAATCTGCATAGATATACAGCCTTTCTTTCCTAAGGCAATGGGGAATTTTCAGTACTAGCTGGAGAGGGGGTGGGATGGTGCCTGATTCTTCCTTGCAGACTCAGCTCAAATATCACAACCTCTTTCATTCTGGCTCTTCAGAATATTTCTAAGTGGAACATTCTGTTAGAAGGATTGTGGTCTGAGACTTTCCCATTTCCCTGAGAAAGTGTCAACTGTTAACCTCCGCCACAAGCTCCTACCACTTATCAAACTGAAAAGGGTTGTATGTTCATATATCCCTTTATCCTCCTAGACTGCGAACTCTTCAGGACAGATTAAAATCTCTTCAAAGTTTCTTTGTTATTTACGATGCCTAGTACAGAACTGGAAACACAGAGTGAGATTATATAGATACACATCTGTGTGTGTGTGTGTGTGTGTATGTGTATCTATAATACACAGACAAGAACAACCTGAACTGAATGACCACCAAGATAGTTGCAAAACACACCTAAGACTATATACACTGAAGTGTTTGTAATCTATGAATAATTATGCAAATGAGCTATTATTAGTACTTGTGGGAAGAAGATGGGTTAAGATGAAATTAAAAACAAAAATAAAATTAAAAGATGTGCACTGGAAAAATTGTGATACTAATTATATAAGTACTATGGAGGCCAGAGTATAGGACTGAGGCCACAAAGTAAGTGCTGATCACGCTTATTGCCTAAATGAAGAATGCCAAATTTGAAATGAGGTATTGAATTTTATTTCAGAAAGCTCTCCTCTCTTTCCTAGTCACCCCCTACAACCCCCTACCACCCAGGTAACTTGGCTTTACCTCCTGCTATAAATATCCTGTTCTCTGAATGGATTTGTCTCTTTGCTCAAGCAGCAGCTTCACAGGGTCCTCCTATGAATCCAGCAGGGACTCTGGCCAGTCAGCCTCTAGGAAGATTGGAAGATTTGGGGAAGATTGGTATGTTTGTAGAAACCAACCCAGTCCCAGGTGAATATGCCTTTGCCTCTGTTTGATGCACAGTTGTTGCCTCACTCCATTCCCGGTATGGGAAATGCAACCAGTTGAGGTTTTTTTGTTTTTGTTTTTGGTATGCGGGCCTCTCACTGCTGTGGCCTCTCCCGTTGCGGAGCACAGGCTCCGGATGCGCAGGCTCAGCGGCCATGGCTCACGGGCCCAGCCACTCTGCGGCATGTGGGATCTTCCCGGACCGGGGCACGAACCCACGTCCCCTGCTTCGGCAGGCGGACTCCCAACCACTGTGCCACCAGGGAAGCCCAGTTGAGTTTTTTTAAGAGACTTTTTGAAGCTTTTTGATACTTCCATCTATGCAGCATTGTTCATTTCCAAGTACATGTTGGCTGACGTCCTGTGATTAATCCTTACTGTCTCCCCAAAGGGTGAATGAGTGGGTGGGGACTGGTCTGTCAGTGCTGCCACAGACACAGCTAATGAACACAACCGTCACCTTGTACTGTGGTGTGGAACCTGTGGACTGCTTTTGGGACTGTGGTTACTCTATCTCAGCTCCCCAAACTACCTGAACGCTAGCACCTGTGTACCCTTAGGGAGGCTTGGTATTTATTTAGTCTCACATTGTTGCCCTGGGACTGAGTCAAGGTCAGCTCACCTCTCACAAAGGATCTCTACCTCAGCTTTCTGGGATTTTCCTTAGGAGAAGAGTGGTAAAATAGGATGCTGAGAAAACGAATCTCAGGAAATAGTACAGACATTATCAGATTGGTTAGACAATATCCCTTCTTGGAACTCCTGGGATTTCTTGGTGATAGGTGGCTTTGGAGGCAATAAGTGAGGTATAGCCACAAAAATCTCAATTTTTCTCATTGTACATGTTAGAATAGGCTATTTTGGATACTGAAAAATTCCGTGGTTTATACATTATTATCATCATTATTATTATTAATTTTATTTATTTATTACTTATATACCAGGCATATCATTAAGAAGAGGTACTTATACATATGTATAAATTGGTGATTTTGTTGTCCCCAGGGACTTTTTGCTTTAGAAACTGAGGTTTGCAGTGTGGAGGGAGAGGGCATTTCAGACAGTCTGAGAAGTTGAGAGCTGAGGAGGAGTAGCTGATAATCATTCTGTTCTTCTGGGAGGTGTGAAGTCTAGAAGGAAAAGAAAGATCAAGGGTGGGCTGAATCTGAGAAGAGAACAGAGGGGCTGTGGTTACGCCTGCTGGAGGCATGGGCAGAAAGAAATGAAAAACTGTTCCTGCTCTGCTTCCCCTTTAAACAGAGAACATGCACACCAGGGCTGGTTGTGGGTTGGGGCAGATGAGGGGCTTAGGAGCAAAAGGCTGGCAGTGTCTTCCTCGGAAGAAGAGGAGGCCAGCCCATGGGCCTCACTTCCTCGGAACCCACAGTCTGGCCTCTGCTCTGCGTGTTGGCCTGCGGAAGGGAAAGCTCACCAGGAAAGAGAGCTATGAAGAGTCTGCAAGCATTGCTGACAGTATGTCCCATCCTTGAATGATTCCTGATTTGGAAAGACTTATTCCTTTCAATACTTTATTATAGATAATACTTTTTTCACTTGCGGAGTCTGTTGTGATGTAATACAGCCCTGCATCAAAAGTCTGTGGTCTCAAGAAAAAGGGTGTATAACCCTCTTTATATGTTGCTGGGTTTGGTTTGTTGGTATTCTCCTGAGTGTGTTTGCATCTCTGTTCTTAAGAGATATTGGTCTGTGTTTGTTTTCTTATGGTGTCTCTGTTTTTTGGTATCGGGTAATAGTGGCCTAAGGTTAAACTTTCTAAACAGATTTTTTATTTCAGTTTTGCCATCACACCATGTGATACTTAAGCTCCTGGGATCTGACACCCAGTTGCCTTCACCTAACATCAGCCTGGGGACGTTAGCAAGTGACTTCACATTTGCAGGCTCAATTCTCCTACTTGCAAAATCAGAATGATGACTATATCTGCTTCTTCCAGTAGAATCTAGGAAGGACAAGATTATGATTTGCTATCCTAGCATCCACAGGTATTAGCTATCATTATTACTGGTCCTTCTTTAAGGTCAGTTTTCAAAATACCAACAAGCACTGAAATCAGCAAATATTTATTTATTTACCACCTCATATGCAAATTTCTGAGTTTTTCCCCATTTTATTAACAGAGGGATCTAAGATAGACTCTATTAACCTATAGCCTATCCTTTCAAGTTTCAGCCAAACTCCAGTTTTTTTATGGTTCAATCGAGCACATGTTATAGGAGAAATATCAAAATATCCTAATATACATAAATATATATTCATTAATGGGTTATGAAATTAGTTTATAAGTGGTTACTAAGAAATTTCTTAATAACAAAGAAAAAAGAGGAGAGAAGATTTTAGTGTACATAAAAAAGAGACCAGAAACATCAGCATCACTGTGAACTTGTTAGAAAGGCAGGTTCTTGGGTACCACAGACCCACTGAATCAGAAACACTTGGAGTGGAGCTCAGGAATCCATGCTTTAACAAGTCATCCAGGTGACTCTGATGCAGGCTGAAGAGGCTGAAGTTTGAGAACGACTAACAGAGTTTGGAGATCAGGGCTGTCAGTTAAAATCTTGGACCACTTCTTTAGTGCTGTTGTGAATTTAGGCAGATTATTCACACTCAACAAAGCCTGTATCTCAGGGTTGTTGAGAGAATTTAAATGAGATAATGCATATGTAAATACTGAAACAACTGAAAGTTGCAAAAAACTCTAAGCAGATATGTTTATGGGAGAGACACTCCAGAGCAGCCATGCAAGTCTCTTCAGGCGACAAAAGCAATATTCCATGGATGCGTTCATATTTCTCAGCCTCCCTCACCGTTAACTTGAGGCCTGGTAACTGGTTGCTAGTTCCGGTGGGTGGATGGCCTGTGAGTGGGAGTGGTGTGTGTCGCTACCAGCCAGAGGCAGTTACAACCAGGGTGCTTCCTCCATTCTTTTGTTCTCCTGCCATGAAGCATACTTCCTGTCCTACTGGACCCCTTGATCCAGAAATAAGTCTTTGTTGTGTTCAGCCACTGAGATTTCAGGAGTGATGTGTTGTGGCAGCTAGCATAAATTATCTGGGTCAGCAATATAGGAGGAAAAGCGATGAGAAAGAGAGTAAGATTGACAGTGAGATGTCAGATGGGGGAGAAGCTGGCTCAAAGAAAGAGATATTATCTCTTGATGAGAGGAAACAGATACTGGACCAAGTCTTTACCTCCATAAGTCCTGGGAAGAAGACAGAGATCTCTAAAAGACTTAATACCAAAGGAAGGATAGGTAATTTTCTAGAAAATTGTTGTCTACTCAATGCCTGTGAAGGTGATGAATTCAGATAGGTGTTCTCATTCTTTGGTGTAAAGTGGGAAGGGGATGGGATGGCTTGGGCCTGCTTCCCATAAAAACTACGGATTCTATATGTTAAAAGCAGACCCTATGCCAGGTCTCCTAATGGTTTTCTTGCCTTTATTTATATACTACCAACCCATTCTTTAAAATGCATTTCTTTTCTTTTGCACCAAAAACTAGCCAGAAAACCACTGATGATCTGTTCACTTTCCTTTCTTCCCTTCAAGTTCAACATCTTGACATTTTTCTGAATATTTTCTTATTTTACGTTTAAATTATACTAGATGACTGGTATTTTACTGAATGCACCCTGGTCTTTTTAACATCAGTATATGTATCCCCCTGCAAAGTTTGACTTTCAGAGGTCAGATTATTATATCACATTTCAGGAAGGCTTCTCTGACTCCCTAATATTGAACAAGTTGTTATTACATGATGTCTCAAGGTACATATTTAATGAATATTCATTGAAGAGGATAAAGAGAATGACAGCTTCTCCTGTATCTAAGGATGTATCTCAGGTTACCTAATTTTCTATTTAAAAACCTTTTGATAGACACTTTTTGTTACAATATAAGGTGTGTAGACAACCGTTGTCTTAGACATAGGAACCCAAAATAATTTTCTGTGGCTTGAAATCTGTAGTGCAGAGCTGATTTCCTTGGGAAAGACATGGATTAATCTATATACAAACCATGATAACCTCCTTCTGCTTTTCCTTACAGCCTTCATTTTTGTGTTTCCATCAGGGATTATTTTACTATCATCTGAAATTATCTCAGAATTTATTCTAATTCAGGTATGCTGGCAATGAATTATTTAGCCTTTACATTTCTGAAAATGTATTTATTTCCGCTTAAATTTAAAATATGTTTTCTACATATAGAATTCTAGATTGACAGTCATTTTTTTCCAGAACATTAAAAATTTTTATTATTGACTTCCGTCTTCCATAATTTCTGTTGAGATGTCAGTTGCTAATTTATTGTTGTGCCTTTAAAGGTACCTTTCCAAGTTTTACTGTTTTAGGATTCTTTTATTTTTATGTAGATTTCAACAGTTTTACTTTGTGTATTGGTGTGATTTTCTATGTATTTATTCTGCTTGGAGTATGCAAAGCATCATGAAACTGTGGATTGATATATTCAGCAATTGTTCACCCAATATTCATATTTCTTCAAGTATTGCTTTCGTCCACTCTCTCTATCCTCTCTTACTGTGAATCCAGTTATAAAGAGTTTTACTTTTTTTTTTTTTGGTAACAAAATAATTGTATGTGATAGAGCTAATATTGTCTTCCTCAAAAGGATGTTTATCTTTTTTTTTTTTTTTTTTTCCTGCTAAGCAGATCGATTGAGAGCCTATTCATATAAATTCTTAGAGGCTGACTTGACTTGAAGCTGGGTTGCTTTTTAGGTAAGCCTCCTACTTCTGATTCATTGCCTCTCTCAGGACATATCTCTATAGGAAACACAGTTAAGAGCCTGTGGTGTTCACTGAGCCCTCTTCACCTAATGGGTCCTGAACTCTAGGCCTTTGTTCCTCAGCACCAAAGACTGCCAAATACTTGGCTCTACTTTTCAGAGATTTTTTTTTTTTTCCTTAGCATATTAGTCTCTTTCAGTGTACAGTTTACGAAGTTGGTAGTTATCTAATTGTAGGACTCAGTGATATTCTCCTTATTTTTAATCAAGATTTAGCTCTTCACATCTCTAGGTTTTTATTTCCACTAAATTGTTTGCTTTAGTTTTTCTTGCTAATTCATTGAAAGTTCCAGCTCAATTTCTTTTTTTCTACCCTTGAGTGGCAGACCTTCTACCACGACCCTTTGCCCAGGGTCCAGAGTCCACAAAGGCCCTAAGGTTAAAAGAAACTACAGGATGTTGGTTCACTTCTTTGAAGTTTCCTCTCTTATTAGATCCTATGTTCTTGATTCCTGGATGCCTCAGAGAGCCTTCAATGCCTTCAAATAAACTTATTTTGCTATGTTTTCTTTTCCTGGTTGGTTCTTGTTGACAGAACTGTTCAGCCATAAACTACCTGCCCTCCCCTCCATGTTAGCTGGAAGAGGTGGTGTTCTCCTTGATGTTTTGCAGTTCTCTGTCTACTGGTGAACTCATGCATTGGGTTGTATACATGATGACCAACTGGATATCATAATCTGTGTATTACCCTTTCTTATCAGTTTTACTTTTATACAGTATTTCCTGTATTTCTTATTAATTTTAAGGAACTCTTTTAAAATATATTTTAGATTTTAATTCCCTATCATTAGAAGACATTTCAAAAAGCTAATCCTAAACCATCTCCTCTCTGCTTATACTGTGCTGTCTTCCATGGAAGATTCCATTTCTTTTTAATATAGAAATTCATTATTTTTTTCTGTATGGTTTTGCTTATTTTATTCTTATTAAGAAATCTGTCCCTACTCTAAGAGTCTCTTCTGGTATCCTTCTATGTTCTCTATTATTAACTTATTTTACATTTTATGTTTATGCAATTTATGCAATTTAGACAATCGGGAGTGGCTGTGAAAACTCTGGACTTCAATCTTGTTTCTGATACAATTCTCCAATAAAAGGAATAGAGTCTCTTTAGAGAAATGTTTCATTCTATGACTAGGACAGGAAATGTACAAAATAAGCTTGTAATATCTTATAGAGCCATAAATAAGAAAGTGCTCAAAAAAAATAGATGACAGTACATTTCTTATCAGAAACAGTGCAAGTGAGAAGATGGTGAAGAAAAAAATCTTTAAAGTATTGCAAGAAAATACTGTCACCCTAGATTTTATACCCAGTTAAAAGTGTTTTTTTTCAATAATAAACATAAAATAAAGACTTCTTCTTAAATAGAAAAGAGAAGAAGTTCATCAGCAGCAGACCTGCACAACAAGAAATGTTCAAGGAGGTCCCTGAGGCCAAGGAAAATGACACCAGAGTTATGTGGACATTGAGGACACCAAAGAACAGAAACATTAAATATAGTAAAGATGTGGGCAACTATACATATTTTTTTTTATTGTTTAAACATCTTTTTAAAATAATTGACTGTTTAAACAAAAGTAATAGGAATGAAGTGAGGATTTATAATATATCTATATGGAAATATATGGCAACACTAGCATAAAGGCCTAGAGGGACAAAATAAGAGTATACTATTGTAATATTCTTATATGTGAAGTAGCATGGTACCAGTTAAAAGTAGACTGTGATAAATTAAAGACATATACTATAATCTCTAAAACAACCACTAAAATAACAAAACAAAAATTATAGCTGATAAGTCAGCAAAGGATATTAAATGGAATTATTAAAAAATCTATTAACAGAAAAGAAAGCAGGAAAAGAAGAAAAAAATGGAACAAAAAATTGGAAAAGTTAAAAACAAAGAGTAAGATGATAGAATTAAACCTAATTAAATGAATTATCACATTACATACAAATGGTCTAAATGATTAAAAAAATTTTAATGATTAAAAGACACAAGACTCAACTATACGCTGCACACATATAAAATATTTTAATTATATAGTCACTAATAGACAAAAAGAAAAGGAAAAATAAAGAAGTACTTTGCTCAGATTAGTCAAAAGAAAGTTGTAGCAGCTATATTAATACCAAAGTATAATTCAGAGAAAATAATATTACCTGGCATAAGGAAGATCATTTCAGCCAATAAAGGAGTCAATACATCCAAGGGAAATGCATGCCTAAAGGTGTATGTACTAATAACAGATCTTCAAAATACATGATGCTGGAATTCCATGGCAGTCCAATGGTTAGGACTCTGTGCTTTCACTGCTGAGGGCCTGGGTTTGTGCTTCACTGTTGAGAGCCTGGGTTCGATCCCTGGTTGGGGAACTAAGATCCCACAAGCTGTGTGACCAAAAATAAAGTACTAAAAAAAAAATACATGAGGCAAAAATGAATGCAAATACAAGGAGAAAGAGATAAAACCAAATTATACCTGGAGATTTCAATAACCTCTTTATAATTGATAGAACAAGGAGATAAAAAATCATCAAGGATATACAAGACTTGAACAACAATAGCAACCAACTGACCTACTGACATCTACAGAACACTCCAACCAATAGAATATACATTCTTTTTTCAAGGGCACATGAAATATTTTCCAAATTAAACAACATTCTTGCCCACAAAAAAAAGCCTCAATAAATTTAAAAATGATTCAAGTCATATAAAGTATGTTCTCACACCACAATGAATTTAAATTAGAAATCAATAACAGAAAGCTTTCTGGAAAATTACTAGGTATTTGAAAATGATATAAGACATTTCTAAATAACCCAGGGACCAAGGAAAAAAACGAAAGTAGAAAATATTTTGAACTGAATGTAAAACGAAAACACATCATATTAAAAATTGTGAGATATTGCTAAAGCAGTACTTAGTGGGAAATTTATAGCACTAAAAGCCTATGTTAGAAAAGATAAATGGTCTTAAATCAATGACCTCAGCTTCTACTGCATAACTAAATAAATAAGAGCAAATTAAAACCAAAGTAAGCTGAATAAACTAAATAATAAAGACCAGAGTTGAATTCACTGAAAAATTAAAAAGAAAGATGATAGAGAATCAAGTAAATCAAAGTCTGGTTCTTTCAGAAGATCAATAAACTTGGTAAAACTTTAGACAGACTAATAAGAGAAAAGGAGAGAAATACAAATTACCAATATTGGGAATGACAATTGACGTCACTACATATTCTAAGAAATATTAAAAGGGTAATGTGAAAATATTATAAACAAATTTATGTCAATAAATTTGGCAACTTAGATAAAATAAACAAATCCCTTGAAAGACATAAACTATCAAAGCTTACTCAAAGATTAAATAGATAATATGAATAGACCTGTTATCTATTAAATAAATTGAATTTATAGTTAAAACCTTTCTGCAAAGAAAACTCCAGGCCCATATGTTTTTACTTGTGAATTCTACCAAGTAATTAAGGAAGAAATTAAATCAGTTATACACAAAGTGATCTAGAAAATTGAAAAGGTGAGAGTATTCCCAACTCAGTATATGAGACCAGAATTATTGATACCAAAATAAGACAAAGACATAAAAATAACAACAGCAACAAACATTTGGGTGTAATCTCCTTCATGAGTATTGATTACAAATATTCAAGTAAAATGCTATTAAATCATGTTTAACAGTATATAAAAAGAATAATAGATCATGATCAGTTCTGGGGTTTATCACAGAAATGCAATGTTGGTTTAGCACGCAAAGATCCATCAGTGTTATTCAACATATTAACAAATTAAGAAATAAAACATAGGATCATCTTAAGTAGATGCAGAAGAGCATTTGATAAAACTCAACATTCATTCCTGATAAAAACACTCAGCAAACTAGGAACAGCAGGAAACTTCATCATTTTGATAAAGGAAATTTATTAATACTAACATCATACTCGATAGTAAAAGGCAAAATGCCTTTCCTCAAAGATCAAGATCAACAATAAGATGTTCTCCCATCACTCCTTTTCTCTTTCTATTGCACTGACCACTGCAATAGTGAGAGAGGATAAAATAAAAGACATTCAGTTGAAAAGGAAGGAGTAAAAGTGTTTTATTCAAAGACAAAATCATCTACGTAGAAAATTCAAGGGAATCTACCAAAAAAAAACCTATGAGAACTAAGATGTTAATCTGCAAGTTTGTAAGATAAATGAGTCATACACAAAACTCAATTTTATTTCTATGATTGGAAATTAAAATAAAAAGATACCACTTAAAATAACATAAAAAATAAATTATATAGGCAGAAATCTCGCAAAATATGTATAAGATTTTCAATCTGAAAACTATAAAATGTTGCTGAGAGAAGTTAAAATATATCTAAATAAATGGAGAGATATACTATGTTCAAAGGTAGAAAGATTTGATAGTTTTAAAATTTTAATTCTCCTCAACTTGATCTATAGATTCAATGAAACAATACTATACTCTTAGCTCATTTTTTGTAGATATTGCTAAGCTGATTATAAAATTCATCTGGAAATGCAAAAGACTCAGAATAGACAAAACAAGTTTGAAAAATAACAAAGTTTGAGAGTTCAGTACATACTCTAAGGTTAAACAAATGGTGAGGCATTGGCATAAAGATAGACAAATAGATCAGTGAAACATAGTGCATACAGAAATAGACCTACACATATATGTCCTTTCTGTGTGTTACTGATTATTACAGTCCCATGGGACCAGGCACATAAGCTTTTCTGGCCTCTAGTGCCAGGTGATCAAGAAGCATTGCCTTGGTACAGCTGCAAAAATTGGAGCACCAGACTCATGCAAAAACTCTCCTCCAGGAGACACTGTTGCTCTGGAGCTTGGCTGAGGGAGACTGCAAAGATGGCGCCAACCAGTCTCTGTCCCAGAGAATGTCCTCACAGACTCCTGGATGTGTGTGTTAATATAGAAGCCCACCCTTCAGGCCAGCACTTAATATAAGCAGGTGAGCTTCCTTTACTTTAAGTGTGGGCATGAATGGCTTTTTCTGAGCTGGGCCCTGGGGCAGGTCAGTCCAAGCACCAGACCCCTCTAAGAGAAGCTTCTCAGATTGTTAGAGTCTTTTAGGTCTTGGGATGTGAGCCCTAGTTGGTTTTTAAAGCCCCAGATGTTTGGGGGGCTCGTCTCTCAAGTGTACTTCCCCAAAGTCAGGATGTCTGATGTGGCATCCCAACCCCTCCGTCCTCAGGGAGAAGCTCTGGGCTCCACGTTCCTTCCTGGTTGTGGGTTGCTGCATCAAGGGTGGGGTTTATGGTGAGATTGTGTCCCAGCCCCTCTTACCCACCTTGATGTGGTTTTCTTCTCGTTTACCCGATGTGTACTCGTCTCTCAGCCAGCCTTTAGTTTTTTCAAGCAGAAATGTTCCGTATGTAGCTATAGAATCAGTGTGTCTGTGGGAGGAGGTGAGTTCAGGATGTTCCTGTGCTCCCTTCTTGAACTGGAATTCCAAAACAGATCTGAAAACCTCATTTTGGCATAGATGCAAAGGTATTTCAATGGAGAAAGAGCAGTCTTTTCCAAGAACAATAGTGGGACAATTGTAGTCAAAATTTTAAATCAAATTTTAAATTAATCAAAGTTTAAAGCTTCTGTCTTTTGAAAGATATCCTCAGGAGAATGAAAAGATAAGCCATAAATTGGGAGAAAATATTTGCAAAACATATATCTGACATAGGACTTATATTCAGAATATACAAAGACTTTTCAAAATAATAAGAAAACAATTCATTTTTTAAAAAATGTAGCCAAAAAACTTGAATAGAAAGTTTACCAGAGAAGACACAAGGATGGCAAATAAACACATGAAAATATGACCAAATAATTATTAGGGAAATGCAAACTAAAACCACAATGAGAAATCACTACAGACCTATTTAGAATGGCTAAAATATTAAAAAGACCGACCATACCAAGTGTTGCTAATGGTGAAGTAAATAGGACTTTCATACATTGATGATGGGAATGTAAAGTGATGAAGTCATTTTGGAAACAGTTTGGCAGTTTCTTACAAAGTAAATCATTCACCTACTGTGATCCAGCCATTCTACCACTGGGTATTTATCTAAGAGAAAATACGTTCATACAAAGACACATTCATAGTAACTTATTTGTTGTAGGCCAAAATGGAAACAGCCCAAATATCACTCAATAAGTGAATGGATGATATTTTTAGTTGCAATATATCTATAAAATGAGAAACTAACACAACATTTTAAGTCAACTATACTCCAATAAAAATTTTTCAAAAAAGAAATGAAACAACAATGCAATTAAAAAAAACAAAATGAACAACTGACATATGATTTAATGTGGATGAATTATGGTGAGTGAAAGAAGTCAGACAAAAAGGATACATACTCCAGCAAATGATTTTGTGAATATCAACAAACTGATTCTAAAGTTTATATGGAGAGGAAAAGGACTCAGATAAGTCAACACAGTATTAAAGATGATGAACATCGCTGGGGGCCTGACACTGCCTGATTCAAGACTTACTGTAAAGCTACAGTAATCAAGACAGAGTGGTACTGGTGTAAGAGTAAACAAATAGATCAATGGAACAGAGTAAAGATATCAGAAATAGATCCACTTAAGCATAGTAAATTGGTCTTTGACAAAGGGAGAAAAGGCTATACAATGATCTCTTCAACAAATGGTGCTGGAATAATGGGAAATCCATATGCAAAAAAGTGAATCTGGAAACAGACCTTATGCCCTTCACAAAAATTAACTAAAAATGGATCACAGACCTAAACATAAAACACAAAACTATAAACTCCTAGAAGATAACATAGGAGAAAACCTAGATGACCTCGGATATGGTAATACTATTTGGCTACAACATCAAAGGCCTGATCTGTGAAAGAAATCATATATAAGCTGAATTTCGTTACAATTAAAATTTCTGCTGTGTGAAACATAATGTCAAGATAATTGGAAGACAAGCCACACACTGACAGAAAATATTTGCAAGAGATACATCTAATAAAGGACTGTTATTCAAAATATACAAAAAACTTAAAATTCAACAATAAGAAAACAAACAATCCAATTAAAAAATGAGCCAAAGGTGTTAACAGATACCTCACCAATGAAGATGTACAGATGGCAAATAAACGTATGAAAAGATCCTCCATATCATATGACATCAGGGGAATGCAAATTAAAACAGTGAGATATCACTACACACCTATCGGAATGGCCAAAAATCTAAAACCAGAACAACACCAAATACTGTCAAAGATGTGGAGGAATGAAAAATGGAATGAAGCATGGAATGAAAAATGGTGCAGCCACGCTGGAGGACAGTTAGTTTGGTGTTTTTTTATAAAAATACATATAACCTTACTATAAGATCCAGCCATCACACTTCTTGGTATTAACACAAAAGAGTTGAAAATATATGTCAACACAAAATCTGCACAAGAGTGTTTATAACAGCTTTATCCATAATTGCCAAAGTGTAGAAGCAGTCAAGATGCCCTTTAGTAAGTGAATGGATAAACAAACAGACAATGAGATATTATTCAACTCTAAAAAAAGAACTATCAACCAATGAAAATGCATGGAGAAAACTTAGATGAATCGTACTAGTGAAAGAAGCCAATATGAAAAGTTTGCACACTGTATGTATGATTCCAGCTGTATGACAGTCTTCAAAAGGCAAAACTATGGAGACATTAAAAAGATCAGTGATGAAGGAGTACTTCTCAGAACTTCTAGTGCCAGTGTTCTTGCCCCCACGGTGGGCCACAGCCACCCCCAGCCTCTGCAGGACACCCTCCAACACTAGCAGCCTCATCCATCAGAGGGCAGAGAGCAGAAGCAAGAAGAACTACAGTCCTGCAGCCTGTGGAACGAAAACAGCATTCACAGAAACATAGACAAAATGAAAAGGCAGAGGACTATGTACCAGAGGAAGGAACAAGACTAAACCCCAGAAAAACAATGAAATGAAGTGGAGATGGGCAACCTTCGAGGAAAAGAATTCAGAATAATGATAGTGAAGATGATCCAGGACCTCAGAAAAAGAATGGAGGCAAAGATTGAGAAGATGCAAGAAATGTTTAACAAAGACCTAAAGAATTGAGGAACAAACACCTAGAAGAATTAAAGAGCAAACACAGATGAACAAAATAATAACTAAAATGAAAACTACACTAGAAGGAATCAATATCAGAATAACTGAGGCAGAAGAATGGATAAGTAACCTGGAAGACAGAATGGTGGAATTCACTGTTGCAGAACAGAATAAAGAAAAAAGAATTTAAAAAAATGAAGACAACCGAAGAGACATCTGGGACAACATTAAATGCACCATCATTCGCATTAGAGGGGTCCCAGAAGGAGAAGAGAGAGGGAAAGAACCCGAGAAAATATTTGAAGAGATTATAGTTGAAAACCTCCCTAACATGGGAAAGGAAAGAGCCACCCAAGTACAGGAATGCAGAGAGTTCCAAGCAAGATAAACCCAAGCAGAAACAAGCCGAGACACATAGTAATCAAATGGACAAAAATAAAGACAAAGAAAAATTATTAAAAGCAGCAAGGGAAAAATGACAAATAACGAACAAGGGAACTCCCATAAGGCTAACAGCGGATTTCTCAGCAGAAATTCTACAAGCCAGAAGGGAGTGGCACGATATATTTAAAGTGATGAAAGGGAAGAACCTACAACCAAGATTACTCTACCCAACAAGGATCTCATTCAGATTCGACAGAGAAATAAAAAGCTTTACAGACAAGTAAAAACTAGGAGAATTCAGCACCACCAAACCAGCTCTGCAACAAATGCTAAAGTAACTTCTCTAAGTGGAAAACACAAGAGAAAAAAAGAACCTACAAAAACAAACCCCAAATAATTAAGAAAATGGTCAATGAACATACATATCGATAATTACCTTAAACGTGAATGGATTAAATGCTCCAACCAAAACACACAGGTTCGTTGAATGGATACAAAAACAAGACCCATCTATATGCTGTCTACAAGAGACCCACTTCAGACCTAGGGACACATACAGACTGAAAGTGAGGGGATGGAAAAACATATTCCATGTAAATGGAAATCAAAAGAAAGCTGGAGTAGCAATACTCATATCAGATAAAATAGACTTTAAAATAAAGAATGTTACAAGAGACAAGGAAGGACACTACATAATGATCAAGGGATCAATCCAGAAGAAGATAAAACAATTATAAATATATATGCACCCAACATAGGAGCACCTCAATACATAAGGGAACTGCTAACAGCCATAAAAAAGGAAACTGACAGTAAGACGATAATAGTGGGGGACTTTAACATCTCACTTACACCAATGGACAGATCATCCAGACAGAAAATTAATAAGGAAACACAAGCTTCAAATGACACAGTAGACCAGATAGATTTAATTGATATTTATAGGACATTCCATCCAAAAACTGCAGATTACACTTTCTTCTCAAATGCACATGGAACATTGTCCAAGAGAGATCACATCTTGGGTCACAAATCAAGCCTTGGTAAATGCAAGAAAATTGAAATCATATCCAGCGTCTTTTCTGACCACAATGCTATGAGATTAGTAGTAAATTACAGGAGGAAAAATGTAAAAAACACAAACACTTGGAGGCTAAACAATACGTTACTAAATAACCAAGAGATCACTGAAGAAATCGAAGAGGAAATCAAAAAATACCTAGCGGCAAAATGACAATGAAAACTGATGATCCAAAACCTATGAGATGCAGCAAAAGCAGTTCTAAGAGAGAAGTTTAGGCAATAAAGTCCTACCTCAGGAAACAAGAAAAATCTCAAATAAACAATCTAACCATACACCTAAAGGAACAAGAGAAAGAAGAAAAAACAAAACCCAAAGTTAGTAGAAGGAAAGAAATCATAAAGATCAGAGCAGAAATAAATGAAATAGAAGAAAAAAAAAGCAATGATCAATAAAACTAAAAGCTGGTTCTTTGAGAAGATGAACAAAACTGATAAACCTTTAGCCCGACTCATCAAGAAAAAGAGGGAGTGCACTCAAATCAATAAAATTAGAAATGAAAAAGGAGAAGTTACAATGGATACCACAGAAATACAAAGCATCGTAAGAGACTACTAAAAACAACTCTATGCCAATAAAATGGACAACCTGGAAGAAATGCACTAATTCTTAGAAAGGTACAACCTTCCAAGACTGAACCAGGAAGAAATAGAAAATATGAACAGACCGATCACAAGTAATGAAATTGAAACTGTGATTAAAAATCTGCCAACAAACAGAAGTCCAGGACCAGGTGGCTTCACAGGTGAATTCTATCAAACATTTAGAGAAGAGCTAACACCATCCTTCTCAAACTCTTCCAAAAGACTGCAGAGGAAGGAACACTCTCAAACTCATTCTAGAAGGCCACCATCACCCTGATACCAAAACCAGAAAAAGATACTACAACAAAAGAAAATTACAGACCAATATCACTGATGAATATAGATGCAAAAATCCTCAACAAAAATACTAGTAAACAGAATCCAGTAACACATTAAAAGGATCATACACCATGATCAGGTAGGATTTATCCCAGGGATGCAAGGATTCTTCAATATACACAAATCAATCAATGTGATACACCATATTAACAAATTGAAGAATAGAAACCATATGATCATCTCAATAGATGCAGGAAAAGCTTTTGACAAAATTCAACACCGTTTTATTATAAAAACTCTCCAGAAAGTGGGCATAGAGGGAACCTACCTCAATGTAATAAAGGTATATGCAGCAAACCCACAGCAAACCTCATTCTCAATGGTGAAAAACTGAAAGCATTTCCTCTAAGATCAAAAACAAGACAAGGGGCTTCCCTGGTGGCGCAGTGGTTGAGAGTTCGCCTGCCGATGCAGGGGACACGTGTTCGTGCCCCAGTTCGGGAAGATCCCACATGCCGCGGAGCGGCTGGGCCCATGAGCCGTGGCCGCTGAGCCTGCGCATCCGGAGCCTGTGCTCCGCAACGGGAGAGGCCACAACAGTGAGAGGCCCACGTAACGCAAAAAAAAAAAAAAAAAAAACAAGGATGTCCACTCTTGACACTATTATTCAACATAGTTTTGGAAGTCCTAGCCATGGCAATCAGAGGAGAAAAAGAAATAAAAGGAATCCAACTTGGAAAAAAAGTAAAACTGTCAGTGTTTGCAGATGACATGATTCTATACATAGAGGATCCTACAGATGCCACCAGAAAACTACTAGAGCTAATCAATGAATTTGGTAAAGTTACAGGATACAAAATTAATGCACAGAAATCTCTTGCATTCCTATACACTAACAACAAAAGATTAGGAAGAGAAATTAAGGAAACAGTCCCATTCACCATTGCAAGAAAAAGAATGATATACCTAGGAATAAACCAACCAAAGGAGGTAAAAGACCTGTACTCAGATAACTATAAGACACTGATGAAAGAAATCATAGATGACACAAACAGATGGAGAGATATACCATGTTCTTGGATTGGAAGAATCAATATTGTGAAAATGACTGTGCTACACAGAGCAATCTACAGATTCAATGCAATCCCTATCAAATTACCAATGGCATTTTTTACAGAACTAGAACAAAAAATCTTAAAATTTGTATGGAGACATAAAAGACCCTGAATAGCCAAAGCAGTTTTGAGGGAAAAAAACCAAGCTGGAGTAATCAGACTCCATGACTTCAGACTATGATATAAAGCTACAGTAATCAAGACAATATGGTACTAGCACAAAAACAGAAATATAGATCAATGGAACGGGATAGAAAGCCCAGAGATAAACCCACACACCTATGGTCAACTAAACTATGACAAAGGAGGCAAGGATATACAATGGAGAAAAGACAGTCTCTTCAATAAGTGGTGCTGGGAAAACTGGACAGCTACAATAATGTAATTAGAGCACTCCCTTACACCATACACAAAAATAAACTCAAGATGGATTAAAGACCTAAATGTAAGACTGGATACTGTAAAACTCTTAGAGGAAAACCTAGGAAGAACACTCTTTGACATAAATCACAGCAAAATATTTTTTTTTACTCTAGGACCCACCTCCTAGAGTAATGGAAGTAAAAACCAAAGTAAACAAATGGGACCTAATGAAACTTAAAAGCTTTTGCACAGCAAAGGAAACTATGAACAAGACGAGAAGACAACCCTCAGAATGGGAGAAAATATTTGCAAATGAAGCAACGGGCAAAGGATTAATATCCAAAATATATAAACAGCTCATGCAGCTCAATATTAGAAAAACAAACAACCCAATCAAGAAATGAGCAGAAGACCTAAATAGACATTTCTCCAAAGAAGACCTACAGATGGCCAAGAGGAACATGAAAAGCACTCTATCAGTAATTATTAGAGAAAGGCAAATCAAAACTGCAATGAGGTATCACCTCACACCTGTCAGAATGGCCACCACCAGAAAATCTACAAACAACAAATGCTGGAGAGGGTGTGGAGAAAAGGGGACTCTCTTGCACTGTTGGTGGGAATGTAATTGATACAGCCACTATGGAGAACAGTATGGAGGTGCCTTAAAAAACTAAAAATAGAATTACCATATGACCCAGCAATCCCACTACTGGGCATATACCCAGAGAAAACCATAATTCAAAAAGACACATGCACCCCATTGTTCACTGCAGCACTATTTACAATAGCCAGGTCATGGAAGTGACCTAAATGCTCACTGACAGATGAATGGATAAAGAAGAAGTGGTACATATATATAATGGAATATTGCATACCCATAAAAAGGAACGAAATTGGGTCATTTGCAGAGACGTGGATGGACCTAGAGACTGTCATACAGAGTGAAGTATATCAGAAAGAGAAAAACAAATATTGTATATTAACACATATAGGTGGAATCTAGAAAAATGCTACAGATGAACTGCTTTGCAAGGCAGAAATAGAGACATACATGTAGAGAACAAATGTATGGACACCTAGGGGGGAAAGCGGGGAGGGGGCTGGTGGTGGTGGGATGAATTGGGAGATTGGGATTGACATATATACAGTAATATGTATAAAATAGATAACTGATAAGAACCTGCTGTATTAAAAAGAATAAAAGAAAATTCAAAAAAATAAAAATAAAATGATCAGTGGTTGCCAGGGGCTCTGGGGGAGTGAGGAACAGAAGAGCACAGAGGATTTTTAGGACAGTGAAAATACTCTGTATTATATTGTACATGTCATTATACATGTGTCCAAACCCATAGAATATACAACACCAAGAATCCAAGAGTGAACACACACACACACACACACACACATATATTTGGTCCATCAAACAAATGCTTTGTGGGACAAACATTAGGGACAGTTTAAGGAAATGAGTTTAGTTCAATAAATTGTTTTTTGATAGTCTTCGAAGTGTCTTTCGGCTGAATAATCCTGAGAATCATTCAGAAGATGGAAAAATCTTAAATAAGGGCACGGATGCTTAGTCTTTAAAATGAATGTTAGGAACTAACAGTGGCAATAAAAATAATGTAGTGATATGTAAAAATGGCATGCAGCCTAACTTAGTCACGAAGCCACCCTCCTCGCACAAGATACATTAGTCTCCACGTCAGTTTTGCTATTGAGTACCTTCATAGAAATGCATGCAATGTAATGGAAATGTACCTGTACATTATTATACAAGTCTTCTGAATATAAATAATGTAGGAGGCCTGTTCCTTGCAAAAGATGTGTTAGAAGATGAAAACCATAAGCAGATTTCTAGTGATAGGTATTGGATATGCTCTAGACAGCATGAAGCTTTAACGCAGGTGTGAATTTAAGCGTGGATGTGCTCACACACATACACATACTCTTTTAACAGCACTGGATTTGGCCTTGGTTTTATTTTGTTTTGTTTTCTTCCTATTTCTTTTCTATTCCTCAGTGAATCTCTACAGAATCTGTAATGTAAGTGTTCTTTGTACATGATATTGTATGCAAGGTTCCCCTGAAAATTAATAAGGCTGTCTCCAACTCACAGCCCAATTTGCATACCTCTCCCTTACCAGTTAGTTTTTGATTTTCCTGTATCTCTTTATCTTCAGGCTATAGCTGAATGGTTCTTCTGCCAAATCCCAAATCAACCTTTCACATGGATCTCACGTAATCCTCTTCTTTAATTCTGGACCTTGTATTTTGGGTATTTACTCTTATAAGGTTCATATGATTATTTTATAGTCCCTTTCCTTTTAAATATAAAATGTATGTGTCAAATTAATTTGATAAGCCATTGCTAATGGCTTAACAGAACCAGAATTCTATAATGACAATCAGGATTATAACCAACAGCTTTCCAGTAAAGCTAAAGTACTAACCTTATAAGAGTATAATATTAAGCCAAATCTAATTGAGTAAAACGTTGAATTGATAAATATTGGTCTCTTTTTCAATTGCTGGGACTGTCTCTGAAAAGAACGTGGTGAGAGGAACACTTGTTTCTCCTTCATGACCTGAAATAACTGAAGTCTTTGCTGCATGGACAAATAGAATAACACCTGCTGAGGACAGGCTTCCAATATACTCTCTCTCTCCTTGGAATAACTCTCATTTCCCAAGAAAGCTCTATTGCATATCATTAGTTAATAGTATTTACAGGACTATTATTTAGTAACTCATGATTTTGAGATTGGGGTTAGCAGTGCCTTTTAACCAATAAAGGGTACATCAATTCCCCTGCAAAGCATAGATTCAGCTCATAGGAATTTCATGGTCCTTGGCCTGTCCCAAGATTCTGAAAACTTCTTCCTTACATAAAACCTGTCTTCCCTTTTTAATTGCAAAAATATCCTGGGATGGGTAGCATGCATATAATTATCTTTCTAGTCAGAAGAATAAGAAAGCTCAAATACTTTACTCTCTTAGATTAAATCAAATGCACTTTGGATGCCAAAGCAATATCTTTCAGAAAGCCATGATCAAAATTTTGAATTGTCTCAAAAGGCAGATTGAAAAAAAGTAAGATCTTTACATTTTAAAATTGCTACTGGGTATTGTTGGAGAAGCGTGGTAAAGGGAATGAAGATCCTTTTGTAACAGATCACATCTCACATGTCAACGGGCACAGAAAGGCCATGTGTGAGCAGCATGAAATAAAGGAGAACAGTCCTGCTCTGTACAGATGACACATATGTGTAAAGTGCTACCTCTGCAGTGAGTCTGAGCAGCTGAACAGACTAGGTGGCAGTTAAGAAAATGTTTATCTTGTAGCTGGATTTTTACTTTTCTGTCTCAGAAAATGCAAGGTTTGTCTTTGGAAGTGGTGTCTGTGTTTGACTCAATAGTTACCATTTGGATGATTAAGAAGAGTGAGCAGTCATCTCTGCACCTCACACTAATGGGGAGACATCACAGGGTCCAGAGTGGTACTGAATGCCAAGTTTGTCCTAGCTTGTTCTCTAGACATTCTCCTCTTCCCTATTTATTCTGTGGTACTATTGTAGTATGAATTACTTATGCTTTGGAAAATGTACTAAAGCAAATCAGTACACAGATTTTCTCAGTGAAGGGAGAATTGGTTGGCTTGTAGAGTCAGAAACAAGATAAACCAAGATAAACGACTGGGGTTTCTCTGAATAGAGGAGGGATTTGCATTGTTCAGGTGTGAACAAGAGACACTATCCAGGAAGATAATGGATCTCAGGACAATGGGAGTAAGCCAGAAACTGGACTGTGTCTATAAGACAAGTCGCGTGAAAGGTGCCATTTTCTTGTGCTGATATTGTGGCGCCTTTGGACTGGAGGGTAGTCCCATGCAGCATGTGGTTCTTATTTTGAAATATTCCTTAATACATTGCCAATTCCTTCTGTTACCCAAATTCCCTAGTAAAATCAGTATATCCATAGAAATTGGTGATTGTATTGAGAGAAATAAACACTGGGCACTTAAAGAGAGCACAGCCCGCCCTGTGTCCTTCTTCCCTGATTTTGAAGTCTGTGAGGAAGGAGTGACATCTTGTTGAAGAACTGTGATAGAGTGGTTCTAGGTGGTTGCCAACATGAGTAACCCCAAAGAATCTGGGCAAAGTATGCCTTCAGAAGCTCACAACAGAGATGCATATCAGCGCAAGGATACAACTCGGGGGCTGAAAGAAGACAACTCCTTTTCTCAAATCCCTTGTAGGAAATGTACCCTTGCCACCAAGATTATATTATATAATATAATCATATATATATATATATATAAAACTTTTTGGCGAACCCAGTACTTTCCTACACACTTAAAAAGGAGTGACAGCAGTATTTAGCCTTTTATTAAATGTCTGTTGCAGATGTGATAAATTCTCATTCATTACTGCCTTTGAGAAATATTGAGATGTTCAAGATGATTTTTCCTCTTTAAAAAGTCCTGAGATGGGGGTGCTTTGGGGGATCTGCACTGATTTCCCCTATTGGCTTATCTGTTGCTATCAGCTCTCAGACCCACTTCTTTCTAAACAGTAGTCATGCCCCTACAGATTTATTTTGTTCTGTCTAATCTATTGGTTTTAATCAGGTATGAACTAGAAGACCATTCATAGTGAACTAGAATAAGAGAAAAATATAATGTTAAGTTGTGCCTAAACAGATTATTTATGAGTAAAAACAAATCAGTTATTAGTTTGGATATCAGCTTCTCTGGGCAGGTACCTCTGACTCCCTGGAGCTCCCCTAACATTCCTGCCTGATCTCCTTGAATCTCTTAACTCTGTGCACTATGTCCATCTTTTTCTTGATGATCTCTGTTCCTAGATCCTATGTTCCTTGAATATCAGTATTGGGCCTGTTTTGTTCATTACTGATCCCCATCAATTATTAAGTAGCCTGGCAAAGTATAGGTTTTCAGTGATGTTCTTAGGTGAAAGAAATGAATGAAACATCAATTATCATCTCCTATTCATGAGAGATAAGAAATATAACACTTAAAAATTTATGTCCTCCATATCACTCCTATCTCCATCCCACATATCCATATGCCCACCAAAAATAAACAAAATTACTTAAAGTTCCCACTTCTGTACATTGGAATCACCAAGAGCACTCTACAAACTTCCATTTCTGGGCTCCTGCAAAACAGCAGTTTAATAACATCTCTGTGAATGTGGCCTGTGAAGTCCTTTTATTTCTTTATATATTATTTATTCATTTATATATTATTTTAACGCTACCAGGTAATTAAAATGTGTGGTCAGGATTGCCAACCACTGAGTTATTCCACTTTGGTTTACTGATTTTTATGTTTATCACCATGTATTTTTGTAGGCACTGTTTTTATTATTTTATCATGAGTTCTTTTACTCAGTTTATTTGAGTTTTTTTTTTTTTTTAAGAAGAGACTGCAAATGAAATACTGTAAAACTTTTCCATGTTCGATTTTTTTTGGTTCCCACAAAGTACAAATGAAAATGTAGCTAAATATACAGGGTAGTTATTGGGTACAAACAATTTTCGCCTCATCAATTTATGGAAGTCCCACTTACTTCTAGAATTTACTGCCACTGAGGAGAAATATATCAAAGCAGTTGCTAGGTTTTCATAAATAACTCCTTTAGCTTCGCAAATGTAATATGTCCTTGAATGTCTTTAAACACAGGAATTGGATAATTTATAAAATTTCTTTGATAAAATAACTTTGCTTCTTTTTCATTTTAATTCTTGGCAGAGTGTGGCGTTTGAACTCTCAGATTGGTTGCCTACTTTTAGACTACGGAATGTTTTCATGTGTCTGTCAGTTTTTCTCAGCAGGGATTGTTTGTCCAGTATTGGGATTTAGCGTGGGTTCTTTCAGAAGTTGTGTGAGTTCCTATCAAATCTCTTAAGCCCCAGTGAAGGGGTAGAGTTTAAGCCAACTACAGACTTTCTTTGTAAATGTGAGTTCCAGGTGCTCACTGAGAGGAGGAAATAAGCTACAGTGGGAGGCTGCTTGACCAGAGAATCACTGCTGGGCCAGAGAGATTATTTCCTTGTGTACCAAGGAGACTTAGTAGCTCTTTTAGAAGCTACCTACAGTTTGCACCTGTGGTCTCAGGAGAAGTCAGGACTCATAGGAGCACATGACTCTTTTGTTTGGAAAACACCTTAATGGGCATTGTGCTAGGTGGTGCAGTTCCTCTTGGTGGAAGGGACTGACAAAAAAGGTGACTAGCTCTGTATAGCAGAGTAACGGGAATTAGAGTTGTTCACTGGAGGATCAAAAAGAGGCAAGGACCATGGAAAAAAGAATGGGTTTGGGAAGAAGAAGGAGCCCTCAGTCTGTCTGGGTAGCCTAGGAAATTCAATATAGTTATGCCTAACCTTTAATTTTAAGTTGTTCACTGTTATTTGATGCGGTATAGAACTCTTTGGTTATGCTTAAATCTTCAGAAGTCATCTGTTACAAATCGTGGGGTTGTATTAGTGGTGCTTTAGAGAATAGAGACTGTAGCCGGGACTGGAGTGGCCATTCAGAGGGCCTGTGGCATAAGAGCCAACCATGGAAACAAAATTTTCTCCACCCCCAGGTACCTTCCAAAATACTGGGAAGGATATTGGACTGTACATAGTACAGTATTAGTATACTGGAGTCATTTTTATTTCCATTAAAGAGAAAGTTCTGGAAGAATGGGAGACAAAAGATTATGCTTGACTGTGGAAGTGGAAATGACTCAACTCTTTAACTTTTCTAAGTACTCTAAACAATCGCCATGATGCTCCCACTTCACCTAGGATGTTGTTAGGGCCAAGGATAAGCTAGGGCTAAGTCTTCAGTCACTTGAATCTTCAGGAGGACCCAAGGCTCAAGACTATACTTCAACAGCTAACTCTCAGACCCCTTGGTTGCTGTCAGCCCCTGCCATTTTGATTTAGGAGGTATAAGTATGGTTCCTATGGGGACCCCATCCACTCTCCCTGGATACACTTCTTATTCAGATGTTTCAGGATTTGCAATGTTCATCTTAAACTTTTATCTGTTGTAAGCTCTTATGTGTCTTACGGGAATTTCTTAACCTTTCTCTAATGGAACTCTCCCATATTGACAATTTTATTTTATGCTTTATTTTATATTCCTCTGAATCCAAGAAGGTAACTGGATAACCCAATTTCGCTCTCGTACATTTAGATGACTTCTTCATGTTTTCATGAAGGGTGTTTCAAAACTCTTTTTACTTGATTGTTTTAAAAAATGACTTTCTCTTAAATGCAAACAGGAAATATTACACCTATTGTGCTATTTAATTTGTTTGTCATCCTTAATGCTTGGAATAGAAATATGAAACATTAAGATTCTGATGAATTTATTCTGGTGAGAGATTGGTAAATTATTTGTTTCCTATTGCTGCTATAGCAATGACCACTAACTTAGTATATTAACTTACTGTTGTGGAGGTCAGAAGTCTAAAATGGGTCAGCAGGGCTGTGTTCCTTCTGTAGCTTCTAGATAGGAATCCCTTGCCTTGTCTTTTCTAGCTTGAAGAGGCCCCCTGTGTTCCTTGGCTTGTAGTCCCTCCTCCCCTCTTTAAAGACAGTATCGTAGCATCTTCAAATCTCTGTCTCTCTCTGTTTTTCTCTCTCCTTATATTGGCCTCTACTTTTGTTATCACATCTTCTCTGTCTGTGACCCTCCTGGCTTGCTCTCATAAGCGCCCTCATGTTTATATTGTGCACACCTGGGTAATACAAGATAATCTTCCCATTTCAAGATCCTTAACTTGATCACATCTGCAAAGTCCCTTTTGCCATGTAGGGTAACATACAGTTTCCGGGGATTAGCATGTGGACATCTTTGGGGTGCTATTATTCTGTCTACCAAAGTGAAGAAAAACTTCACTACCTGCATGCAGATACTAGGACAACTGTTGAGGCTTTCCATGAATGGAGAATCCTACCTAGGTATTAAATTATTGGACTTAAAAATTACTCCAAGGAATAACTCCAGTTCCAGGGAGCCAGATGACACCACGTAATAAGGATATGCTTCCCCAAAAAGATAAGGAATCATTTTGCAAAAACACTATGCTTTCTCTTACTTCTGTCTTCAAAGATCCAGTTTTTTCCACATAGAATGTTTTACTGTATCCCCATTTTTCTACTCATCCTTCAGATCTTAAAGTTAATTAATGTTGAAGCATTGTCAGATGGAGTTTTGCAGGCCTGATGATTTTGAACTACGCTTTGTATGTTAGTACCTCATAGTCTCTGGAGTTGCTCACTGAGTAATTTCAGATGACTAATAACTTCATAATTAGATAAATAATTGATATGGTTCAATTATCTGCTACTTTACAACTTTATTAATATTCTTGTTTGAGCTGTAGATGTCTTTCTGCCCTTTAGCTCCCTGGGAGAAAACATACCCTCCACGGATTTGGGGAAACATGATGGAGAACCTCTGCCAGAGTTCAGGATATGTAAATTAGCCATCTTGTTCCAAGGCATTAGCAACTGTGGTTTTTATTTATTAATAAGATGGGCAGTATTTGCTGTAGGAGAGTGAAACCAGATGAATGGATTTGGTGTTTATGTTGTTTAAAATCAATTTATTATGCAAGGATGATCAACCAAAGTAGTTGAGCTGCCCAGAAGGGATACGGAAGTCTGCTGGCTTTGGTGGTTTCTTTGTGTCTCTAGACTATGCATGGGAGTGTGTCCTTGCATTCTTCTCTTGTGAGCTAGACTATAGTTAATAAGGTAAAATTAATAAGTCACTGAAATATTATCAGTTGAAATAATGAGTGAAAGTACTTTGAAGATGCAAAATATATTTTTATTATTACCTAACCTATCACAAGGTTAATAAGACAGTAAGTATACAGTTGCTTGATTAACAGGAAAAGCAATGTAGAAACATTAAATTATAGAAAATTGTATATATAGCTGGCATTAAGTAGTGGAAAACAGTAGTTGGGAAATGGGTGAAGGTGGTTAAAAAGTACAAACTTCCAGTTATAAGATAAATAAGTCCTGAGGATATAATGTACAGCATGATAACTACAGTTAACAACATTCTATGGTATATTTGAAAGTTGCTGAGAGAGTAGATCTTAAAAGTTGTTGTCATAAGAAAAAAAGTGAAACTGTGTGGTGATGAATGTTAATTAAATTTATTGTGGTAATCATTCACTATATATACATATATCAATTCATTATGGTGAACACCTAAAACAGATATGTCAATTATATCTCAATAAAAAAAGAATTAGCACATTTCAGTGCTAGAAAGAAAAAAAAAAAACTAATTTCTGTTAAAGGTACTATCTTAAAGTCCATTTTATCAATCATAGTTTTTATATATTTAAAATTATTATCTGTATAGCACACCACAATCTTATTTTAAAAAAGAAAGCATACTTTCTACTTTTTCTGACTTACCTTGGACAGAATTTTTTTGGAAAGGTCTATGTGTATGTATTTTCTAAGATTATATATATATACATATATGTATATATATAAATTTAAAAATAAATTTAGGAAGTAACTATCACAAACAGAAAAATCATTGCTACTTTATTGCAGAACTTTTGAGGAAAAAAATCAACATTTGCTTTCAATATTTCTTAATGAATTAGTTTCACGAACTTAGCACAAAAGTATATAAGAAACAATGTATATATCCACTCTCTTGATTCAAATTATATTAGTCCAGAGAGATCTAATTAGCTGATTATTGGTTTAGATTATAGAGCTCTAAGAGATAGACCCTATGATATTTCTCTAGAACTTTAAACTCTTTATAGGCAGATGTTTTCAAGTGATCAAGATACATGCCATGGTTCCATATATACCAGTGTAAGTTTGTTTTATGATATCATGACTTCTTTGTGCTTTATATGCATTGGAAACTACACTAGCTTGGGCAAAGTTTGCAATTTAACAATAAAATGAAGTGGTCAGAAGCACATGGTACAGACAATGCTCAGGAACGGGAAAGATTTAAAAGGAAAAAATTTTCACCAAGAGTCATTGTGGGCTCTTTTATTTACTGCTGAAAATGGCATTCCTTGAATTTGACATTCAATTAAGATAATGAAGCAAAATGGTAGATATTATTTTTGGTGTCTGAATGTTTGTTGTAGATGTCAGTTTAACAAACAAATAAGTGTGGAGAAGATCAATACTCCCTGATTAGAAACAAGTTGGCCTGTACAGAGAGACATGGGCAGGAGAACGGTGGGCTTATTATCAAAGGCCACTCATCAGAAGGCCGTGACTCTCTACTGGTTGGAGACATTTCATATCATTTGGAGCAAAGATTCTCCCTGACTCCTCACTCTGGTTCCATTTTAACTTTTAATCGATCAGATGATTTCTGATTAGTTGGACACTTAAGAACTCTCTACAGCCATGAGAGCAAATATAGATAATCAGTGATCAGTGACCATGTTAAATGAATGACTTATTAATACCTTAGGCAAGTGCAGTGAGGCAGAGACCAACTGAATCCAGCAGTGATAGCTGGTTGCTCAGTGAAGTCATATAACCGTACAGCCTGTGCTCTTGCTGGACGTGGGAGAGGGGTAGAAGCTGACCCCACCAAGGATGTCTCAAACTTCACACATGGGAAGTCCTCTCTCTCCACTTCCTATCTTTTTTTTAAAAAAAAATTATTATAGGGGTTTCCCTGGTGGCGCAGTGGTTGAGAGTCCGCCTGCCGATGCAGGGGACACGGATTCGTGCGCCGGTCCGGGAAGATCCCACACGCTGTGGAGCGGCTGGGCCCGTGAGCCATGGCTGCTGGGCCTGCGCGTCTGGAGCCTGTGCTCCGCAGCCGGAGAGGCCACAACAGTGAGAGGCCTGCATACCACAAAAAAAAAAAAAAAAAAAAAAAAAAAAATTATAGTATAGTTGATTTACAATGTTGTGTTAATTTCAGGTGTACAGTAATGTCAATCCCTTATACACATACATATATCCAGTCTTTTTTAGATTCTTTTCCCATATAGGTCATTACAGAGTACTGAGTAGAGTTCCCTGTGCTATACAGTAGGTCCTTATTAGTTATCTATTTTATATATAATAGTGTGTATATGTCAATCCCAATATCCCAATTTATCCCTCGCCCTTCTTTTCCCCCTGGTAATGGAAATTTTCCTGATTCTCACTTCTGGAAGACTTAACAAATTTGAAAGTGTTTATCTTCTTAAATGGGTTGACAATAAGGTCATCAAAACATGTAAATATGGCTCTAAGTCCATTGCCTTCTGGCATGAAGGGATGGTGGTGATGCTGAGTGTCAAGTTTGACACGTTGGGTTTTATAGAAGTGGAAATCAGTAGTTATCACTAGTGATCCCAAGCAAGAAGAAGAGGTAGGGACATGTATTAGAGGTGCTGTCTACACAAAACGTGGCCTTTCCAGCTCATCCTCGTTGCCTCCAATCTTCTCCTCTGTACCGACCTCCTTTCAGTGCCCTTTTATGTGGGCTTATGATTTTAAGACTTGGAGAGGGACTTGATCTCCCTAATCCATCTGTAAGGGGGAACAGTAATCCAACTTTCATTCTTAAAGGAATTGATGAGATCATTAAGTAAGTTGATACTCTAAAACAATGTGTGCTCAGATTTGGGTAGTCGAAACTACATGTTTTTCAAGATGATTTCACGTAATGCTATCATACTTGCCATGAGAACCATAATACTTCTTTTTCTTCAAGGAAGTAATTTTAAAACTGCCCCAATCCAGTGCTTGTTGCATATTCAATGAGTAAAAATGATTAGAAATGTAGGGCTAATCCTGTAAGAGAAATATGTCACTCTTGCTAGCAAGACTACAAGTGTGACTCTCTCCCTCCCACAAGCAGAGACTGAGGAGAGGTACTGCATTCTGTTAAGTCATAAACTATAATTTCAAAGTTTAAATTAAATCATTTGCAATAAAAAAAGAAGCATTAAATTAAGTCTGAGGTGGACACGTAGAGACCTGCACTGAATAGTTTTGCTTACAAAAATGAAAGTGTTTTTGTTTGGTTTCATCTTTTCTTAGTTTACTTTGACAAGAATGGGGAAGAGTGAGCCAGTGGGGCAAAAAGGGAGAGGAGAGATTGGGTGAGCAATTTAGCTGTAGGGGAAAATGCTCACGAGGACAGGGAGACATGTATTGTTTCCTGTGAAATCTTTGGAGTTGTTAAATAGAAGCCTGCTTTGTCTCCCCAAGGCAGAATAAACTCCCCACCCTAAAGAATAAATGTTATTGTGTGTTTGCACATGCATGAGAGCATAAGGGAGGTGGCTAGGAGAGAAGATAATAGATGGATAGATTGATCCATGGATAGAGAAATAGATAAAATAGTTACTTGTTGTGATAAGTCCCATAAAGATTTACTCATGGAATTTTGGTAGATATTATCAGAGGGTATCTTTCTTATATTGGGTGGTCTGGATAGGTCTATTTGAGAAGGAAGGAGTCAGGTTTACAAACAAACATGGGAATGGAGTTCCAGGATGAGAAACTAGTGAGCACAGAGGCCCCAAGGAAGGTCAAAGAGACCTTGTGTTTTAGCAACAGTATGGAATCATCACGAAGGGAGGAAACTGATTCAAGGAGAGAGTATAACAAAAGGAGGTGGACCTAATCTGCTTACATGTTAAAAAAAAAAAAAAAAGCAATCACCCTGGCTACTACATGGGAAATGGATTGGATAGGGACAGACCAGCCTCACTGACATCAGGATTAATCTTGCATTCAAATATGATTCAGAGTCAACATTCATGTGTTTAGGAGAGTACATCTTTATTAATCAGAGAATAAGCATTCAATGAATTTCTTGAGTGAATGATCAAATGAAGTTATGAATGAAAAATAAAAACACTATATAAACAATCATTTAGCTTGACAGTGGTTTCCAAACCAAAACAAATTTAGTGTGCTTCCTCATAAAAATCTAAACTAGGTTCATGGCAGGTGGAAATTATGAAGAGGAGAGCTTATCAGTAGGAACAGCCCTCATTATGAACTGTCAGAATTAATGGAGAGAGTTAGTCATCTCTGATTTTTGTTTTCAGTGGGGCGATCTCTGTTAAGCAATATGGATTTTGCCAGTTGAATGAATTTGTAGTTTTATGAATACCTTAGTCCTACATTTTAGGGTTTTTCAATGCTAATCTCGAATGCAAAATATATCTGAATCACAGTCTCAGAGCAGTTAAATATTCCAGTGTGGGAACACGCAATTTTTTCATTGTGTCTTTTGGAGTTGTTTTCTGCATCTCAGCACAAAGTAAAAATGTGAAGGGATCATCACTTAGGTGATAAACTGTAGACTTCCAGAAAAACATTTTAACTGATTTACATCTACTTTTCCTCTAGGATAGTTATAGTTATTTGATATATCTCTTCCCCAACTGATCAGTGATGGCTGGGGGAACATTTCTTCAGCTGTATGCAAATTGACCATGAAGTGCAGAATGCTGAGCTATGTGCCTACAGAGTGAGCTCTGTTATATCAGCCACAGAAATATTGATCTCTCCATCAAAGGAGGAGCACTCCAAAGACATTAGGAGTAATTATTAGTGGAATCACATAGTGGTATCAGGACATATACTGAAAGAACCCTGAGTACTCCTGGGATGGCCAATAATTGACCAAATGTAGCCTTATCAGAAATGAATCAGAAGTCAATCATTGTTTCATTGCTTAGATACATAGAGATGGCTTCATTTAAAGTAGTTGTCTTGGGACTTCCCTTGTGGTGCAGTGGTTAAGACTCCACACTCCCAATGCAGGGGGCCCGGGTTCGATCCCTCGTCAGGGAACTAGATCCCACATGCGTGCCACAACTAAGAAGTCCACATGCTGCAACTAAGGAGCCCACCTACCACAACTAAGACCCAGCGCATCCAAATAAATAAATTAATTAATTAAAAAACAAGGTAGTTGTCTTGCAGAATTTCTGAGAGAGGAAAAATGTAAGCTTTAAACCAGTTCTCTTAGTTGCTGACAAACTAAAATGAGTTAAAAAATCAAGAGAAATCATTTCCACATTTTCAAGGAAAACACAATTTAAATCATCTTATTTTGTGTCATTATTGTATTTTTAGGCATTCATGGTCAATTTGCACTGAACCTGTGTTGTCTAGGAGTTTCTTTGAAAGGGTTAGAGTAAAATTTCTAGAACCAACGACTTGAGAACAAGGTATTTTCCATGGCTCCAAGTGAATCAGAACCCCATCATTAGGAACCCAGCACAGAAGAGCAACAGGGAAGATTCAAACAAAGTTGTTGGATGAGAGTACTTTCAGGAAATAAAAGAGAGAATTAATAGGAAAAGGAAATTATTTGGGATGTAACCTGCTTCTAAAAATGCAAGTGACCTTTAAAAATAATGAACAACTAAATGAATTAAGGTTAATAGAGAATGAATTCCAGCCAGAATATTAGAGCTGATATGCATCACATCCTGTACTTTTTCCAGGCATTGTACTAAATGATTTTCAAACATAATTTTATTTAAGCTTTATAACAACTACATGAGGTAAGTGCTATCATTACTGTCACCATTTTGCAGATGCAAAAAGTAAAGCTCCCATATTTTAAGTTCTGTGGTACTCAACACATGGCGTGAACCTTGGCTTTGAACCCTCAGAGTTTACCTTTAAATACTGCACTGTAAATGACTACCACATAGTGCCTCTCAGTGATCTGTAGGACATTTTTTTCTGAACAGGGAACTGTCACATGCTGGCTAGAAGAGCACCTGAAAATTGATTCATCCAGTCGTTCTGTACCAGGGGCAATTTTTCCTCTGGGGGACATTTGAAAATGTTTGGAGACATATTTTTATTGTCATGATTGGGAGTGGGAGGGTTGCTATTAGCATTTAGTGGGTAGAGGCCAGAGTTGCTGCTATGCCTTCTACAATGTGCAGAATATCACCTACAATAAAGAATTATCTGATTGAAAATGTCAGTCCTGCCAAGATTGAGAAACCCTGGGTTAGACAAATATTTTCCAAACTGTCCCATGGAATTTCTGTATTCTATGAAAAACAGGTTTGTGGTTTTAAAAACAGAACTTTGGGATGTGCTATATATTCTATTCCCTTTTTGAACAATTTCTATGAAGGTTATATTTTCAATATTATTTTAAAATACAATTTGAAATTCTGCAGCAAAGACACCTGCTTACCTGTGTTTTCTCCATAGTTAGAGATGCAGAATGAGGATTGCAGATGGGGGTGGCCATGCCAGTCATATGTGACTAACTCAAGGGATTGGGATAAAGAGCCCAAATTTAAATGCTGTGTTTTAGATGCCAACTCTAGAAACTGTGAGATTTTTTTTTTTTCTTGGCAAAGGATAGTACTACCCTTCATTTACAAAGTTGAATACCTAAATCAGAAGTGGTCCAATAAAGTGTAATAAACCACAGGTTATAAATGCTATTTCAGTCGATTGGAAGATACCAAACAAATTTTGTATGTATATAAAGTTTTGTTATATGTATCCTCCCAGCTGAAGGTATAGAGAGGATAAAAATGCCTGTGGACCTATACAGAGGTTCTATCTATAAATATCTTTTATTGCTGGGTGTGACAAACACAGTCTTATAAGCAGGAGGAGAGCTAATGGCAGATTATGAGTTAACTTCAGCAAGGCTGTTCCTGCTTACTGGGCTCGTTCTTGATTATTAAGCTATAGGCCTGCCTCAGCCTTTGCTTTCTTTGGAAAACTGACTATAAACACTGTCTTGGTTCCTTTTCACATACTGCCAACTGTCCAACACTGTATGTTGGACATGCAGTGTTCCCTGTGTTCCCTTGGAGGGTTCATAGAAGAGTAGAAAGTAACACAAATCTATTTAACAATGGTTTTCTTGAATTGAAAGACACAGATGGGCCATTTTTCAATGAAGTGTAAAAGGAACCCATAAGGAAAAGCAAAAGACTTGGAACAGTATTTCTCACCATGCTCCAGACTGAAATGGAAGAGAAGTGTCTGCCATGCCAATTTCTGACCGTCTCCAGATTAATGGATGGCTTGGCACACCTCTGGGTTCCTTCAGACTTGGGCACAAGTGCTCATTCCTTTCTCATAATGAGATTTAATCAAGCAAAGCCAAAATCATTGCTACAAGTTAAACATACCCCAGGGAGGGGGAGCCAATGACTGGGGGAATAATGAACCTCTGTTTAACTTTCAGATTTTGTTAATAACAGTTTGACTTGAACTGGTTGGAGCTAATTAATTGCTGCAGCTTCTCCATTAGTGGCTTGTAAAATGGGTTACCTTGTGCATGTTAAGCAATTTTCTCAGTGTGAGTCATTTTAGAGAAAACAGGAAACTAAGTATCTTAAACATGCACAGTTATTGTATTTTGTTGTGATCTCCTTTGCTATGAAGTTTCAAGAATGTCTACAGATCAAGTTCTGACCACTTCAGAAACATGCACGAAGATAAAATAATTTGCCTTTATTTTGGTATCAGCCCAATTAGTTGGGAAGCATTGAAGGAGAGACTTCGTAGGTGTCTCATGGAAGGCAACCCAAACACGGTATACATTCTCACTTTTGGTAGCAACATGAAAAGTAGGATGCTGTTGGTATTGAGTAGTAAGTTGGGAGTGCTCCTTAGAGTGAAAGGTATTCACTATATCTTTAGGTTTATAATGTTTGGCATTATTACCAAAGCAGACTGCCTCCACTGCTCATATTCTCTGCCAGAAAAGTATTCTCAGATAAAACCAGGGAGGGATCTTGATTACAACACAGGTGTTGCAGAGCCTGCTGTTGTGACCACTGTTTCCTTGTTCCCTGCCCTGATATTGTGTGATCACTTATCTGATTTTTTTAAACAACTTCAGGCTCTTGTGGCTTTAGAAGGAGATGTTTATGGGAATTATGGAACATGCCGTGAGACCAGACTATTTTAAATCCCAATGTGATATTCTAAATCTCAATGTCACTAGATTCCAAAGTGGACCTGGAGGTGGATGCCATTCAAACTAAAAGTGATAGACAAAAGGGCAGCCTGCTCTGTGCTGTGGATCATTGCACTGTAGGTGTAATTTCCCTCAACCCAGTATCTCCCTTTCATCCCAGCTGAAATTAAAAAATCCTCAGACCTCTGGGACAGTTTTTTGTGTTCTGTGTGGTCCTTTCCACATGTCTTTGCTTTCTGTATCCATCTTCTCAATTTCTAAAATAAAGATTTGGATTCTTGTCTTGATGATATTTAAGGTTATATAATGCATAGAATTAATATGCAGTTAGGCTGTACTAGCTAGGCAATTTGATTTCCGAATAGGAAGTGCTCTAGGCTATTTCAGGTACTGGGCATCTGATGGGTAGAAATAACTGAAGAATGAAAGGTGACAAGGATTGGTCCTGACTTAGAGCAAAATCAGATTCATAATGCCATTTACTATACCTAGTAATTCTGCATTGGATTTTAAACTACTCATATGTACAAGCATGAAAAGTTGAATAAACTTGGTTTTGATTTTGAAGACTTGTCTAATGTACCGGTTCATTGAAGTCTATAAAATCTTCATTTATATACATGTCACATTTTAAAATCCAAAATGTGATATATTTGTGTTGGTAGTATAGTGGTTCCAAAAATGTGAAAAATTTAACTATATTACAAATTTATTATTAAGCAAGGTGTACCCAAGTGTTGTAATCTCTCCATCTCTGGTGCCAGAATGGAGATGTTCTTAATGAATAGACTGAAAAACAAATTTGGTGACAGATACATAATGATATGCAATTTTATGTCTAGTTGTTCACTTAACATTAATGAGATGGGTTAATCCTTCAAAGGACACTGAAATCCCTATGTGTGACTATCACTGTACCTGATAGCTAACAGTCCAATGCTTACCCATTTGATAAGTGGTTGTGCCCTAGAAAGTAGTCCTTTGGGGAGGCTGATGCCTTGTAACATGTGTAGTCTGAGAACTCCCTTTGGAGTCAAACAGACCCAGCACACACTGCTTTTAGGCACTGAGGACATAAAATCTATATTCTTAAGAAACATGTGAATACTTTCTGTTAGTATTGAAGGCTAAGCATTGGATATACAAATGCCCCAGTGACTTATTATGATTAATATTAAGTCTACTGTTCAAGTAGAAGGTTTTGGAACCTAGAGGAACAGAAAAGCCTCTTGATTTACAGTGTACTAATTTCTATTGTTTTCTTTGTGTGGGTACCAGATATGGACTATTTCTTCTCTGAGACTAAATGCTTGTCCACTTTTACAAAATGCCTTTTGTTCTGATTGGCTTATCTTTTATAACCTTCTATTTGATACATAAAATGATATGGCAAAGGGAAGTACAGCATACAGTGACTTTATGGAATGTAAAAGGAGGAGCTGGAGGCTTTGGGAACAATAAACATCAAAATCCTCTACTTATGAACCCATGGTTGCTTGAGTTTTCTTGAGGAGAGGAGAAGGCTTATTTGTGAGAAGACTGAAAATAGAAGAAGACATTGAAATATGGAAACCAGCATTCTCCACTCAGGGTCTTCGTAGAGTTGGTAGAAAAGTGTGCACTCTATTTATGTGCCACGACCGTGATATTAGTATAGCCCAAGATTTTGTAACCTAACCCTACGTTGCCCTCAAGACTGTAAGAGGGCTGTAAGAGGCCACTACTGGGAAAGGTCCGGGTATTGACAATATTTTTAATACTCTCTAATGCTGAGCTTATATCCTTCGAGGATGGATTTATTTATTACAACCAGTCCTGATTCTTTAGGTCCAATTATGGTGAATAAATGAGGATATTAGATCAGGGTACATACATTTTAAAATTATTTCCCTAACCTGGTAGTTTATTAATTATAGAACTAATATATGCCTTTGGGTAAAAAAATAATCCATGCAGCAAAGAAAATTTTTAAAAATTAAAAGCTTCCTTCCCCCACCCAAACTTAATCTCACTCCCTAGAGACAAATAGTGTTAAGAGCTTATTGTTCTGTTTTTATGTGGTTATCTTTTCTCTTTAAACAGTGAACTCATAGATATGTGCTATGTCATCGATAGATAGAAATTTTGAAATAACATGAAAATTAGAGGTATATTATATTTATACCATTAAACACCTACCCTCTACAACTTTACTTCCTAATTTTTAGGACATAAAAATACTTGTGAGCAAGTATTTCATTTCCCTTTTGATTGACATCATTAATTAAAATAATCAGTTTAAATTATTATTCCTTGATGCATCCATGGTAGACAGAATCTGTTGTTCTTTCTTTAATAAAATATGTGGAATTAGGGCACTTATTGTTTCTTTACTAACATTCCTACTAATCCTTTTCCATTTATCTTAGTCATTCTGTTACTTTACATCAAGGGTTATAACATTACCTTCCTCCTGAATCTATAATTGGATTTTTAAAATTGTGTCTATAGTTTGATTTTATTTGTTATTTATTTATTTATTTATTTGTTATACCCTCCAAGTCCATCCATGTTGCTGCAAATGGCAAAATATCATTCTTTTTATGGCTGAGTAATATTCCACTGTGTGTGTGTGTGTGTGTGTGTGTGTGTGTCTGTGTGGCAGTCATATCTTTTTTAAATTTAATTTAATTTTTAATACAGTAGGTTCTTATTAGTTATCTATTTTATACATATTAATGTATATATTGTCAACCCCAACCTCCCAATTCATTCCACCACCACCCCAACCCCCACTTCCCCCCTTGGGGTCCATAGGTTTGTTCTCTACATCTGTGTCTCTATTTCTGCTTTGGAAACCAGTTCATCTGTACCATTTTTCTACATTCCACATATATGCGTTAATACACGATATTTGTTTTTCTCTTTCTGACTTACTTCACTCTGTATGACAGTCTCTAGGTCTACCCACATCTCTACAAATGACCCAATTTCATTCCTTTTTATGGCTGAATAATATTCCATTGTATATATGTACCACATCTTCTATAACCATTCGTCTGTCAATGGGCATTTAGGTTGTTTCCATCATCCGGCTGTTGTAAATCATGCTGCAATGAACATTGGAGTGCATGTGTCGTTTTGAATTATGTTTTGCTCTGAGTATATACCCAGTGGTGGGATTGCTGGGTCATATGGTAATTCTATTTTTAGTTTTTTAAGAAACCTCCATACTGTTCTCCATAGTGGCTATATCAATTTACATTCCCACCAACAGTGCAAGAAGGTTCCCTTTTCTCCACACCCTCTCCAGCATTTGTCGTTTGTAGATTTTCTGATGATGCCCATTCCAACTGGTGTGAGATGATATCCCATTGTAGTTTTGATTTGCATTTATCTCATAATTATTGATGTTGAGCACTTTTCATGTTCCTCTTGGCCATCTGTATGTCTTCTTTGGAGAAATGTCTATTTAAGTCTTCTGCCCATTTTTTGATTCTTTTTTTTTTTTTTTTAATATTGAGCTACATGAGTGGTTTATATATTTTGGAGATTAATCCGTTGTCCGTTGATTCGTTTGCAAATATTTTCTCCCATTCTGAGGGTTGTCTTTTGTCTTGTTTATGGTTTCCTTTGCTGTGCAAAAGGTTTTAAGTTTCATTAGGTCCCATTTGTTTATTTTTGTTTTTATTTCCATTACTCTAGGAGGTGGGTCAAAAAAGTTCTTGCTGTGATTTGTGTCAAAGAGTGTTCTTCCTAGGTTTTCCTCTAAGAGTTTTATGGTGTCCAGTCTTACATTTAGGTCTTTAATCCATCTTGAGTTTATTTTTGTGTATGGTGTTAGGGAGTGTTCTAATTTCATTTTTTTACATGTAGCTGTCCAGTTTTCCCAGCACCACTTATTGAAGAGACTGTCTTTTCTCCATTGTATATCCTTGCCTCCTTTATTGTAGATTAGTTGACCATAGGTGTGTGGGTTTATTTCTGGGCTTTCTATCCTGTTCCATTGATTTATGTTTCTGTTTTTGTGCCAGTACCATATTGTCTTGATTACTGTAGCTTTGTAGTATAGTCTGAAGTCAGGGAGTCTGATTCCTCCAGCTCCATTTTTTCCCTCAAGATTGCTTTGGCTATTTGGGGTCTTTTGTATCTCCATACAAATTTTAAGATTTTTTTTTCTAGTTCTGTAAAAAATGCCATTGGTAATTTATTAGGGATTGCATTGAATCTGTAGATTGCTTTGGATAGTATGGTCATTTTCACAATATTGGTTCTTCCAATCCAAGAACATGGTACATCCCTCCATCTGTTTGTGTCATCTTTGATTTCTTTTATCAGTGTCTTATAGTTATCTGAGTACAGGTCTTTTACCTCATTAGGTAGGTTTATTCCTAGGTATTTTATTCTTTTTGTTGCAGTGGTGAATGGGATTGTTTCCTTAATTTCTGTTTCTGATCTTTCACTGTTAGTGTATAGGAATGCAAGAGATTTCTGTGCATAAATTTTGTATCCTGCAACTTTACCAAATTCATTGATTAGCTCTGATAGTTTTCTGGTGACATCTTTAGGATTCTCTATGTATAGTATCATGTCATCTGCAAACAGTGACAGTTTTACTTCTTCTTTTCCAATTTGGATTCCTTTTATTTCTTTTTCTTCCCTGATTGCCATGACTAGGATATCCAAAACTTTGCTAAATAATAGTGGCGAGAGGGGACATCCTTGTCTTGTTCCTGATCTTAGAGGAAATGCTTTCAGTTTTTCACCATTGAGAATGACGTTTGCTGTGGGTTTGTCATGTAGGGTCTTTATTGTGTTGAGTTAGTTTCCCTCTATGCCCACTTTCTGGTGAGTTTTTATCATAAATGCGTTTGAATTTTGTCAAAAGCTTTTCCCGCATCTATTGAGATGATCATATGGTTTTATTCTTCAATTTGTTAATGTGGTGTATCACGTTGATTGATTTGCATATATTGAAGAATCCTTGCATCCCTAGCATAAATACCACTTGATCATGGTGTATGATTCTTTTAATATTTAGCTGGATTCTGTTTGCTAGTATTTTGTTGAAGATTTTTGCATCTATATTCATCAGTGATATTGGTCTCTCATTTTCTTTTTTTTGTAGTATCTTTGTCTCATTTTGGTATCAGTGTGATTTTGGCCTTGTAGAATGAGTTTGGGAGTGTTTGTTCTATTGCAATTTTTTGGAAAAGTTTGAGAAGGATGGGTATTAGCTCTTCTCTAACTGTTTGATAGAATGCACCTGTGAAGCCATCTGATCCTGGACTTTTGTTTCTTGGAAAATTTTTAATCACAGTTTCAATTTCATTACTTTTGATTGCTCTGTTTATATTTTCTATTTCTTCCTGGTTCAGTCTTGGAAGGTTTTACCTTTCCAAGAATTTGTCCATTTCTTTCAGATGTCCATTTAATTAGCATGGAGTTGCTTGTAGTAGTCTCTTATAATGCTTTGCATTTCTGCAGTGTCCATTGTAACTTCTCCTTTTTCATTTCTAATTTTGTTGATTTGAGTCCTCTCCCTCTTTTTCCTGATGAGTGGCTTTTGTTTATCTTCTCAAAGAACCAGCTTTTAGTTTTACTGATCTTTGCTATTGTTTCTATTTCATTTATTTCTGCTCTGATCTTTATGATTTGTTTCCTTCTACTAACTTTGGGTTTTGTTTTTTCTTCTTTCTCTTGTTTCTTTAAGTGTAATGTTACTTTCTTTATTTGAGATTTTTCTTGTTTGTTTAGGTAGGATTGTATTGCTATAGCCTTCCCTCTTAGAACTGCATTTGCTGCATCCCATAGGTTTTTGATCATCGTGTTTTCATTGTCATTTGTCTCTAGGTATGTTTTGATTTTCTCTTTTATTTCTTCAGTGATCTCTTGGTTATTTAGTAATGTAATGTTTAGCCTCCATGTGTTTGTGTTTTTTACATTTTTTTCCCTGTAATTGATTTCTAATCTCATAGCATTGTGGTCGAAAAGATGCTTGATGTGATTTCAATTTTCTTAAATTTAGTGAGGCTTGATTTGTGACCCAAGATGTGATCTCTCCTGGAAAATGTTCCTTATGCTTTTGAGAAGAAAGTTAAATCTGCTCTGTTCAGATGGAATGTCCTATAAATATCAATTAAATCTATCTGGTCTTTTGTGTCATTTAAAGCTGTGTTTCGCTATTTATTTTCTGTCCATTGGTGTAAGTGGGGTGTTAAAGTTCCCCTCTATTATTGTGTTACTGTCAATTTCCTCTTTTATAGCTGTTAGCAGTTGCCTTGTGTATTGAGGTGCTCCTATGTTGGGTGTATAAACATTTATAATTGTTATATCTTCTTCTTGGTTTGATCCCTTGATCATTATGTAGTGTCCTTCCTTGTATCTTGTAACATTCTTTATTTTAAAGTCTATTTTATCTGATATGAGTATTGCTACTCCAGCTTTCTTTTGATTTCCATTTACATGGAATTTCTTTTTCCATCCCCTCACTTTTAGTCTGTATGTGTTCCTACGTCTAAAGTGGGTCTCTTGTAGACAACATATATATGGCTCTTGTTTTTGTATCCATTCAGCGAGTCTGTATCTTCTGGTTGAAGCATTTAATCCATTCACATTTAAGGTAATTATCGATATGTATGTTCCTATTACCATTTTCTTAATTGTTCTGGGCTTGTTTTTGTAGGTCCTTTTCTTTTCTTGTGTTCTCCACTTAGAGAAGTTCCTTTAGTATTTGTTGTAAAGCTGGTTTGGTGGTGCTGAATTCTTTTAGCTTTTGCTTGTCTATAAAGCTTTTGATTTCTCCATTGAATCTGAATGAGATCCTTGCCAAGTAGAGTAATCTTGGTTGTAGGTTCTTTCCTTTCATCACTTTAAATATATCTTGCCACTCCCTTCTGGTTTGTAGAGTCTCTGCTGAAAAATCAGCTGTTAACCTTATGGGAGTTCCCTTGTATGTTATTTGTCATTTTTCCCTTGTTGCTTTTAATAATTTTTCTTTGTCTTCAGTTCTTGTCAATTTGATTACTATGTGTCTTGGCTTGTTTCTGCTTGGGTTTATCTTGATTGGAACTCTCTGCATTCCTGTACTTGGGTGGCCCTTTCCTTTCCCATGTTAGGGAGGTTTTCAACTATAATCTCTTCAAATATTTTCTCGGGTCGTTTCCCTCTCTCTTCTCCTTCTGGGACCCCTCTAATGCGAATGATGGTGCATTTAATGTTGTCCCAGACATCTCTTCCGTTGTCTTAATTTCTTTTCATTCTTTTTTCTTTATTCTGTTCTGCAACAGTGAATTCCACCATTCTGTCTTCCAGGTCACTTATCCATTCTTCTGCCTCAGTTATTCTGATAATGATTCCTTCTAGCATAGTTTTCATTTCAGTTATTGTATTGTTCACCTCTTTTTGTTTGTTCTTTAATTCTTCCAGGTGTTTTTTCTTTAATTCTTCTAGGTCTTTGTTAAACATTTCTTGCATCTTTTCAATCTTTGCCTCTTTTTCCAAGGTCTTGGGTCATCTTCACTATCACTAGTCTGAAGTTTTTTTCTGGAAGGTTACCTTCTCCACTTCATTTAGCTGTTTTTTCTGGGTTTTTTTCTCATTCATTCATCTGGTACATAGTCCTCTGCCTTTTCATTTTGTCTGTGTTTCTGTGAATGTGGTTTTTGTTCCACAGGGTGCAGAATTGTAGTTCTTCTTGTTTCTTCTGTGTGCCTTCTGGTGGATGAGGCTGTCTAAGAGGTTTGTCCATGCTTCCTGATCGGAGGGAGTGGTGGTGGGTAGAGCTGGATGTTGCTCTGGTGGACAGAGCTCAATAAAACTTTAATCTGCTTGTCTGCTGATGGGTGGGGCTGAGTTCCCTCCCTGTTGGTTGTTTGGCCTGAGGGGACCCAGCACTGGAGCCTACAGGCTCTTTTGTGGGGCTAATGACATAATCTGGATGACTCATGCCAGGGAGTTCTCCCCAGAACTTCTGCTGCCAGTGTCCTAGTCCCCATGGTGAGCCACAGCTCCCCCCCACCTCTGCAGGAGACCCTCCAACACTAGCAGGTATGTCTGGTTCAGTCTCCTATGGGGTCACTGCCCCTTTCCACTGGGTCCTGATGCTCACACTACTTTGTGTGTGCCCTCCAAGAGTGGAGTCTCTGTTTCCCCCCATAGTTTGATTTTAAAACATGATGACTAATATCAATATAAAACTTCAAGCACAATTCACTATGGATGTAAATAAAATGAATGACTCTTTAGAGAAGAAAATACAACCTAGTGTGATTAAAATTACGGCTTAAAGAAGAATCTACCAAGTGTCAGTAATTGATGAACTCCACTTTCTAGATCAGGTTCAGTTACCAATCTGTCTTTTACCCATGTGAACAGAGTTCTTTTACATTTGTTCCCTATATCTCATGTGTATTAATGGTTTGACTGTATCTCCAAGTCTCTGGAAAATGTTTTTCATCCAAATTGTGAAGATATATCACTTCTCTATTCCTGATAAGAAGTCTGATCATCTGGAATAAGTAACTTGTTTACTTTTGAACAATTTTATAATGTTCTCTTTATCCTTGTAGTTGTAAAAAATCATGAATGCATCTCAGGGTTTAAAATTTTTTCATTAATTCTGTTTCAGTTAACATGGATAGACATTTCAAATCTGACCATGTTTTCCCTTAGATCCATTGTTTCTCTGATTATTTCCTCCCTTCCATTGTTCTTCTTTCTCATTCTGGACCTCTTACTAGGAGTAAGCTGAAAACCTGTGGCTTACTTCTCAGTGTGCTTACTCTTTGCTCCTCTTCCGTGCCTGTGTTCTTTGTTTATCTATTTTCTGAGCATGTGTTTCAACTATATTTGCAGATAGCCGTCTTTTTTTTATCCATGTCTATTTTGTAATTTATATTATCTAGTTTTATAAAATTTAAGCAAGTTATCAAATGTATATATTAAAGTTAATAAATAACACATATAATTATATATATGCATATGGACATAAATTTTTATTGTCAGATTGCTTTATTTAAAAGAGTCTTGTGTTGTTTTATGAACACATTTTGTAAAGTTTGCTTCTCTTTACTGGTTTGTCTGTTTTCCTCAGGGTTATTGTTCATTCTTTCATTGTTGGCATTCTCTTTCAAATTTATTTATTTTTCCTCTTCTCAAATGCTTAATGATGTCTAGTTATCTGTGATTATCTGTGAATGAAGAATCTGTTAGGAGGAGATTGCAAAGGAAAGATACAGTCATGGTGGATACCCATTCCCTCTCTGAGCTGGAAGACTTTCTATTCTTGGACTGAAATCCAGTATAAAAAATGAAATAATGAGACTTTTATTTTTTGTCTTGTAAATTTGCATTGGTATTAACAAAAGTAGGAATTACCAGTTAGACAATTACACCATCGCTGGGAGCACAATGTACAAAAATGATGGCTCTTTCAAGGAAAAACATCTTATTTAGATGTAAAATCTAAGTCTGTCAACGTTATTTTTATATTGGAGTAGTCATAATTCACACAATGCCAGATAAAAATAAGAAATTATACTACTTCTTAGTTGGTATTGTGTCAGTAAGTTTCTTGTTCAGAAAATTTGTATCAATATGTTTGGGTTATCCAGTCCCACTGATACTGGGCATTCTGTGAAAAGGTGTCTAGGCCTGGGTGTACGGAAGTTGATCCATTCATTTATTTATTCATTTAACTAATATTTGCTCCATATGTATGATGTGCTAGGCATGCCACTGAAAACTGGGTTTAAAGTGTTGAACAAAGCACAGTAGGTCTCTTTCCATAGTGGATTAGTAGGATGTAAAAAAGACACACAACAAATACATTACAGATGTAATATGTGATGGAAAATCACAGGGCTCTAAGAGAAAATAAATAAGTACAAGTAATCAAATATTATCCTTCAAAGAAGTAATATTCAAACAATAAGATAAAGAGGAAAAGAAGAAAAGGGCCTCTGATAACAAAGCGTGGCTTCTGTTGCAGAAACAAGATGGGTACATTTTGGGGTTAACTAAAGAGTAACGTTATTTGAAAGGAAGCGAACTGTGCAAGGCGAGGTTGGAGAACAAGACAGAGGCCCCAACATGTAGGGTTTTGTCCTAAGGAAAATTTGAAATTACTAAATTATTCTAAATGTGTGAATAGCGTGATTAGATTTACAATTTAAAGATCAACTTGCTTCTTTGTGGATGACAAATAAATCAATGGAATTCAATTGAGAATCCGGAAATAAACCCATACATATCTGATTAATTTATTTTCAATAAGGATGCAAGACAGTTCATCGGGGAAAGAATAATCTTCTCAACAAATGATATGGGGCAACTTTGTATCCAGATTTAATCACTTTGTCATGTCATATTTAAATACTAACTCAACATGTGTCAAAAACCTAAATGTAAAAGATACGACTGTTAGAGTCTTGGAAGTAAACTTAAGCCTGTGACATTGGATTAGGCTATAGTTTCTTAGATCTGACACCAAAAACATAAATAACCAAAGAATAAAATAGAAAAATTGGATTTCATCAACATTAAAAACTTTTTTGTGTGTCAAAAGACACTATCAAGGAAGGGAAAAGACCAGAAAATGTGATAAAGTATTTGCAAATCATATAACTGATCTAGGTCCAGTATTCAGAATATGAAAATAGCACTTGCAGCTCAACAATAAGAAGACAAGCCAATTTTAAAATGAGCGAAGGGTTTTTTTTTTTTTTTTTTTTTTGCGGTACGCGGGCCTCTCACTGTTGTGGCCTCTCCCGTTGCGGAACACAGGCTCCGGACGCGCAGGCTCAGCGGCCATGGCTCACGGGCCCAGCCGCTCCGCGGCATGTGGGATCTTCCCGGACTGGGGCAGGAACACGTGTCCCCTGCATTGGCAGGCGGACTCTCAACCACTGCGCCACCAGGGAAGCCCGAAATTCTGTATTTTTAATCTCATATGAATTGTTCAGCTCTGGGCTGTCCTCACAAATTTCATTGTCCATTATTATAATGCTGCTCTAGATCTCAGGGGAGAGAAACTTTCCATTCCTTCAAACAACCCAAAGATAAAACGCACTAAATGACACATTGCCCAGGCAATTAGAAAGGGAGACCTAAGGTATACTGATTGGACACACACTAAAAGGGGGTGACAGACTTAATGCGTTAGGAAAACTGAGACAAGAATTGAATGTATTTCATGCCGTTCTCCTTTAGCTCTGGACAGGGTCAAAGCTGAGATGTCAGTGTTGGCAGTAAGAAAGAGGAGGTTGGTAAACTGACATGTAAAATTAGGGGAAAGGAAGAGATCCTTGTAAGCATGAAATTTACAACTCTAAAGGGCTCAATGGAGCTCCCGTGGGCAATTAATAAAGATTCTGCACAAACATGCATTGGCAGATAGGTGGCTCGGAACCCAGCCTTTCCTGCAATGGATCAATAATTGTAGAAACTTCAGCTGATCTGGGAGTAGGGGCCCCTGGGAAAGAGTAACTGAATAGAAAGCATGGATTTCTGAGACAAAATTTCAGAGCAGATTCAGCAGCTTAAAATACATGGTTCAAAAGAGTCTCAGAGAAAATGGCCTTTCGCTAATGGGAGATTGTGAGAAGCAAGTAAGTAGGGCTGAGGCTTTTGAAATATCTACCTTAAGGGTAAGACTGAAAAGTCCATCTGACTACAAGGAGTTTGGGGCTGAGCTTTAAATCTTCCTGTACATCTTTAAGCTTCCCCTAAGGCTAGGGCAATCTCCTCAGGATATCATAAAATATCCCTTTGGTTTTACTAATAAAAAATAATGAGTTTCCAAATTTTCCTCTTCAGTCCTTAAGTGTTTTAATTGCCTAGAACTGAGCTGTTTCTCAGGATTCAGCATACTGGGGGTAAGCTCTTACTTTTATCCAATCATTATTTAAAAAATAAAACAAAAAAAACTTGTTTAATTTTCCTCTATGCTCATAGAATTTTTCAGTAAATTTTAATTATCCTAACAGATTCTCTTTAAAGTATTGACATTATCTCAAAAAAAACTATGTATTTGGTTTCAAAATTATCATACTCATAAATTTCTACAAGCAATACTTATAATTTTGACTAAAATGTAACCTTCAGGTTGCGTTTTTGAGTTTGTCCAAAAATCTTGCCATACATTTCCCCAATCTTTGCATTAACATATGAACCGGGAAGATTGATCATCCACTACAGCCATCCCTAGGTACCTGTGCGTGATTGGTTCCAGGACTCCTCAGATATCAAAGTCCACGATGTTCAAGTCCCATAGCTGGCCGTCCATATCCACCGTCCTGCATCCAGGGATTCAACCAATGGCAGATATGTCGTACTGTTGTATTTATTGAAAATGTGGATGCTGGCGATTCAAAACCATGTTGTTCAAGGGTCAACTGTATTTTGTTCTCAGCTAGGTGCTGGGAGCCTGGTGAGCAAATACATTTATATTAACTAAATAAATAAGCAAGAACCCATTTGGTCTACCAAGATTTTCAAAGATCTGGTTTTCAGGAAGGCTTTGAGTTCTGCTAATGCTTCAGGACACCAAACACTACATCATCAGAAGAAATCACTCTCTTTGATTTTTATAAGGCATAGCATTAAGAAATGTATGGTGTTTCGGTCATAAGTAGGCACATGTAGTAGATACTTAACAAATTTCACAACATTCCCTAAAGTCAGATAGCATTAGATACATGTTGCTGATATGGAAACTTAAGTTCAGAGACGGCAAGAGAATTCCCCAGGTGCCTACAGCTAAGAGGTAGCCTAGTCTGTATCAATCTCCACTTCTCCAGTCTATGCTATTCTAAAGCCTTGGTTTTTTCTAGCAGGCTGAATACCTGTCCCTCAGTTACCATTTTATGGGACTTTGAGAAGTACCTTGTTATTTGAGTATCTGTATTTTGGATTCCAGGTAAAATGTTTTACCTATAGTAGCTAAATTCCCACTGGTGTTATCATTCCCTGTAGCCTCTTCGGAAAACAGTGAACTGGACATGCTAACCCAGGCCCTTTCTCTCACTTTCCTGTGAGATAAATCCGTGTTCAGGCTCCCAGAAAACATAAGAAAACTCTGCCCTTTCATTTGGACAGTGCCTCAGAACAAGTGATTTTTTTTTTTTAATGAAAACTTATTTATTTATTTATTTTATTTTTGGCTGTGTTGGGTCTTCGTTTCTGTGCGAGGGCTTTCTCTAGTTGTGGCGAGCGGGGGCCACTCTTCATCGCAGTGCGCGGGCCTCTCACTATCGCAGCCTCTCTTGTTGCGGAGCACAGACTCCAAACGCGCAGGCTCAGTAGTTGTGGCTCACGGGCTTAGTTGCTCCGCGGCATGTGGAATCTTCCCAGACCAGGGCTCGAACCCGTGTCCCCTGCATTGGCAGGCAGATTCTCAACCACTGCGCCACCAGGGAAGCCCCAGAACAAGTGATTTTTGTGACAGGGTTTACGATTTGGGGCTGGTGAATGAATAAAATGGAAGACTTAGAGGATTTGGCTGTTCTTATGTCTCAAATGTAAAATGTTTCTGAAGCCAGCATTCCTGCCTCACAAATGATAGTCGAAGTGTGCAGCCCTGTGATACCAAAGCTTAATGTGGCCAGACCTTGAACTTTCTGTCTCCATCTGACTTTCCAACATTTAGCAGCTAGAATACAAAACGCTCTGCAGCATCTCTGCCTCCCAGATGTCGGAAAGAGCAAATGCAGAAGGACTTTCAACTCAGTGGGCTTCACACAAACTATACCCCAGAGAGAAAATCTAACCAGTGCTTCAGCCAGGTGCATGATGTGGTTCAGAGGCAGAAAACATTTGATTCATGAGCAGGAGGCACTAAAATAGAGCTTTGGGAAGAAAGGAGGGATCAAGTGTTGATGGAAGCAATATCGTGTGTGAGTTCCAACATGTGCACTGCTTCACCTGCCATCTCTTCGTCGCTTTAACGATCAGAAAAGATCAGAGAGAGCAGGTGAGGCAGAGGGTGTGACAGGAAGCAAACCGACCCCAAAACATCCTGAAGAGGGAAGGGGCATTACTTCTTCCAAGGAGAGAAGGGGACTTGCGCCTCAAAAGAAAAGATTTCCAGGACCTTGGGATTGGCGCAAAGGGCAAGAAAGCATTAAGACCACATGGGATGGTCTGATTTGCTTGAAGAGGGTAAAAGAAATTGTTGATGGTGTTGCTGCTGTCCCCCCCATTCCCCCCATCTTCTTCCCCTGCTTCTTCTCCTCTTCCTCTTTCTTCTCCTTCATTTTCTTCCTCTTTTACTTTTAAAAACATTTTTTTGTTGTTCTGAAACAGGCTTGGCAGAATTGGTAACAAAATTTTTTGAGCACGCTGTAAAAGTAAATCTTCCTTTGTGTACTCCTCTCTAACTGATTTAGTCTGTAGTGACTGCGAAGACTGGAGCTGTTTTCAGGGCTTGGGGAGAATTTCATGGATTTCAGAACAGCCTGTATTTGCTCACCAGACAGCCCTGGACATTATTTTTAGGACAAAATCTTCCTATGGGAATACTTTGTAATCAGAAACTTTTAATTCTCTGTCCTTTTCATCATCACATAATAAAGGCTAGGGCTGCAAGCGAGGGATTGAATGGCAGTCAGCATGGGAACGCTGACAATGAAAACAGAAGCCCTTAAGTTAGCAAACATTTAGGTGTACCAAGGACTGGGATTAGCACTCAGGGAGTAGGTGGAAATACCAAAATGGATTTAACAGGATGTTTGTCCTTGTAGGCTACCTCTTCTAGATACATTTCATTACATTTAATTTGTTTGTATTGATGATATTATTCTCAAAAATCTAAGTCCTTTAAGGAAAAGTCTGATTTGGCAGAATAAATGGTGAGGCCAATGTGAACATTGTTTGTTGATCCTTATTAATACAGATCTTCCCAAAGGTTAACCCATCAAATGGGTTAAAGTAGCTTGTAGTATTTATCCTTCCAGCCCCTGTGGAGGCTGGGTTAAAACTCCAGGCACTCACAGCCCCTGGGCTTGTCACCTCTGGCCTCAAACAGCCTTATCAAATTACCACAGTCTGCTGTACAAATATTATCATACTCTGTGTGTACTGACATCATTATGGACTCTGCTACCTTGTAATCTCTAATCATTTGATGTCAACAGACATGCAGAAGAATGAACGAAGTAGTGGGAGCCATTTGTATACCCAAAAGACAGGACTCACACTCGCTCAAGAGGCTAATTTTGTCTACAAATCCTGAAGTTCTATCTACAGTATTGTCAAGTGTTGGACACAATAGTAGCAGCCCTTTTCCAACTTGTTTTTTTTTTTCCCCCATAAAAGATGATCTGCTTGAGAATTGTCCTTCTTGATACCATGTAGATGACTCATGCATTTTAATTGCTGCAAGTTATACAGCAGAGTGTACCTCTCCATTTTATCCCACTCTTGCTGGTCATATAGGCTGTTATTTTTTTCACTGTAGTTGCCAAGGCTCCTGTGTATAGCCATATGCAAATATGCTGAAAACACTTCAGGGAAATTGTTCACATGTGTTGGGTGTACTCTCCTCCTGGGATATGTTTGGAAATGTGTCTGTGCAGCTTGTTCATACTGATATCTGGAGGACACTACCGGCAATTGATACCAGGGGGCCAGGGATGAGAACAAACGTATGGGCACCAAGGGGGGAAAGCGGCTGGGGGGCGGTGGTGGTGGGATGAATTGGGAGATTGGGATTGACATGTATAAACTGATGTGTATAAAATGGGTGACCAATAAGAACCTGCTGTATAAAAAAATTTAAAAATTAAAAAAAAATAATTAATATCCTACAAAAAATACCTGGCACAGTAATGAATTAGCCATCAAAAACACCGATACCTCCCCTGTGAATAAAGAGTGCTCAGGGTGTATGCTTAAAAGTGAAATTGCTGGGTGTGACGGATTTAGTAGATTGGTACTCAGCTTCCATTTTAGATTCCCTTGTTTGCCTGACCATATCGCAAAATCTGGAAAGTTAGGGGTTCCCTTCAATCTGTCATAGCAGGCTTGTTTTAGATTTCTAGTCAGATATTCACATGGAAACTCGGAAGGGAAAAAGTGAGGTGAAGGCGAGGCTGTTCTGCTGATAAGCAGGCACAGAGGCTTTTTATTTCTTTATTTTTCCAGCAACAGACAATGTCCCACCGTCCCACTGTCCAGATCTGGGATACAGGGCACACTTTTGCCTGTGAACTGCAGTTGTGTCATGGCCCTGGATCTGACAATTGTGGTGACAGCTTCTGGCCCTGGGATAACAGCTATATGGTGGTATTCCATCCTGATGCCCCAGTGTTCTCACTGTGGCAGGGACAGCAACATCCCAGGTGGGCCAGAGAGAGTGGCTGCCATGGAAATCATTCTCAAGGGCCCTGCACGGGGTTTGTTCCTTCAGCCTTTCTGACAATATGATATGCTCCTACCCTCCTGTCTTGAATTACTTTCTGCTTCCGATCTCTAGTTTTGTTTTCATTATATTCAACTGAAACATGGCTGATGCACTTGATTTTAGAAATTAGATATCTTAGTTTTTACTAAATTTTGCCCTGCTGCTCTTCCAAATAACTAGATCAGTTTACACCACCACATATATGAGTCCCCGTTTCCCTAAGACCTCAAAGACTTTGGGGACTGTCGGATCACTACTACTTCTTCTCCGCCTTTTCCTCGTGGTCCTTATCTGTCAGTCTGATAATTGTAAAATAGCAAACTGCTGTCGCTATTTGAGTGTCCTGATTATTTGTTAACTGAGCGCTTTTTCATGTTTACTATTTGCTTTCCTTTTCTGATAAATGCCTGATGATTTCTCTAATCTCTTGCGCTATTGATTTGTTTATAAATTTCTATGTCAATATGTAGAAGTTCTTAGTATCCCTTCCACCCTGGTCATTGGCTGGAAGCAGCCCAAGGGAGTGTAATCTGGGGATAATTCAGCAATGATTCCGAAGCTCAGCAGCTGAGGTCCTTTGTCAGTTACACTGTGAGAAAAGGTCGGTGAGATGCATCCTTCCTTCTTGCACTGTTCAGGTCTGCTTCTTTACTCAGGCTTGGGAGCAGTTCCTCCACGTCTTCTGTGGCTTTCTTTTCTGAGGGGAAACTCAGAAGAGGACAGTTAATGGGATGAATTAGAGGCCCCATTGCTGCAAATGATCTCAGGCTGCAGCTGAGCCTCCACAATACATTCCAAGTCCCCTTGTCCTCAGCTACCCCTGCATCAGGGCTGGGCGGCTCACCTGGGGATGTGACCCAAACCTTCCTTCCTGAATGGTATGAAGCTCTGCTGGTCCTTCTCTTTTCAGTTCTGGATGGCTGCCATTAACCATGCATAGCTTAATGTGGCAAGCAAGTACCAGGAGGTGCCCAAGCCCACAGGTGCTGGGTTCACAGGTATTTCTCTTTGCCTCCATATTGCATAAAAGGACACTTATCTCATCCTGTTGACCAAGGTCAATTACACCTGCTAATATAATGACTTCCTTTTTGCCTGCCTTTCCGTGGGAACAAGGAGTCCAAAGTGCCTGGGTTAGCCTTTAGTTCAGTAGGATTCCTATCTGTGTCCCTTAGCAAGAGTGTAACCCTTTGGGGACCAGGACCTCCAACACTGAAGAGCCTCAAGTTGTGGGGACAAAACTATGAGGTCCCCCTGTGAATCGTTGGGAATGATGGTAAGCAGGGCCACTCAGGCCTCCAGCCCTTGGTTTCCAAACACACGAGTACTTCCTGTGGGGACAGAGCACCTTATAGAGCAATCTTTGTTTTAATAAGTGCGCTGGGTTAGGAAGAGTGGCACCCATTCCTTTCTGGATGTTTGCTTTGAATTGGCGTTTCCGCTGCACTTTTAGGGGTTCATCATAGTGTTCTGTGAGTCCAGAAGCCTCTCAATGGCATCGGGTATGATATGACCCATGACTGTCATAGGCGGGGGCCATTCCAGCACCACCTTCTCCTTCTGTGCTTCCTTCACTTCACATCAGTCCCTGATCGATGAAGTGTGTGAGGTCATGTCTGTGGATCAGGTATGTGTAAGCCCGCAGATAGCTGTGTGGGGGAGGAAGAGAAAGCCCATACCCAGAACGTGTTTATTATCCATATGAGGTTGAACGGATGGTCTTTTCAGGATAAAAAGGGTTCAATGTAATCAACTTGTCCCCAATAGCCAGTTGGTCTCCTCAAGGAGCAGTGCCATACTGGGTGTTCAGTGTTGGTCTCTCTTACTGACAAGTTAGGCATTCAGAGGTATCAGTAGATCTGCCTTGGTAAGAGGGAGTCTGCACCGTTGGGCCCATTTATAGCCTCTGGTTTTATCATGACCACTCCGTTCATGTGCCCATCATACCACTCCTGGAGTGGATGATGACAAAGGCTGGCTAAGGATAACTGACTCAGTTACATTGTAACATTACTCAGTTACTATCTTTCAGGGCCACTTAGGAATGTGGGCCTGCAGTCACTGAGCCCGTTTTGTTTGCACTCACATACCAAGCTGAACTAGCCATAAACCAAGGCTGGCTGCTTCCCTCCTCCCTCTGCTGGAGGAAACCTCCTTGTGGCCATAGGTGCAAACTGATGGACAGGCAGTGATGCAAAACTCTACAGGTGGTGTAGGGTCTGGTCTGTATATCATGGATGTAACGTGTGCTCTCTGCTCCTGCTCAGGTTCATTTCCAGGTGTGCATATGGACAGGTGCTGCTAGGCCTCTGTGACCTCATGACTTCATGAACCTGACAGAACCCAGCTCATAATAGGAAATTCCAAAGGCATTGTCACTTTGTGTCCTGCATTCTAGTGCTCCAACACTAAAAGACTCAGTATGAAGTCAAAAGATGTTTATTTCTTAAAGAGCTTATAATTGTAGGTGGTCAATCACGTGGCCCCAGAATGCCAGGGGCCTGCATTGTGACTCTCCCACTAGACCTACCATAGTGCATCCTTTCCCTCCAACACCATAGTGTTTGCTAGATTGTGTGGCCCAAGTGGTGGCACTGATTGCACTATGGCCTGGACCTGCTCCAGTGTCCTTTCTTACTCCAGGAAACCTTACAGTCTTTCATGTTTCCCAGTAATTATTCCTAGGTGTGTTTGTGTTGCCTGTAGACCCAAAGGGGTCTATCAGGCACTGTGTTTGTGGTGGAAGATGCAAGATGCAGCAATTTGTCTTTTACTTGGAAAGGAATATCATGGCACTCTTTTGATACTAGATCCCTCCAAACTGTACTGCAGTGTGCACTCTCTGAATCTTGGAAGGTTTATTTTCCCTTCTCTGGGATGTGCATCTAACCAAGGCCTAGAGAGCACTAGTCACGTATTTCTCGTCTTGCCAACTCAGCATGATGTCTTTGGGGTAATGAGGCAGCGTGGTGGTGGTGTTCAGATGCCCAGGTGGTCCATATCTCTTAGGACTGTATTATGACAGAAGGCAGGAGGCTTAACATAGTCCTGAGCAGAATTGTAAATATTGTTGTCTGTCCCACATGAATACAAACTGTTTCTGACCTTGTTTTCTAATCTGAATGGAAAAGAACACATTTGCCAAGTCAGTGGCTGCACATCATGTGCCTGAGACCTTATTCATCTATTAGTTTAACACCACACTGAGCACTGCAGCTACAACTGGACCTACCACTTGATTAGGGCTCTCATAGAATGCAGCCTTTCTCCAGGATCCTTCCAGTTTCTCAAGGTGCCACATCTTTGAACTAAATAAAGATGTGAGAAAGCTTGAATCTTTTAGGTATTTAAAGGTTGAACTAACCTCTAACCATCCCCTCCAGAGTACAATAGTATTTTTTAAATAACTTATTCTTGTGAAATTCACAAGACATAAAACTGTTCAAAAATGAATAACTAGGGACTTCCCTGGTGACACAGTGGTTAAGAATCCGCCTGCCAATGCAGGGGACACGGGTTCGATCCCTTATCTGGGAAGATCCCACATGCTGCCAAGCAACTAAACCTGTGCCGTGCACCACAACTACTGAGCCTGCACTCTAGAGCCCCCAAGCCGCAACTACTGAGCCCACATGCCACAACTATTGAAGCCCACACTCCTACAGCCTGCGCTCTGCAAGAAGAGAAGCCACCACAATCAGAAGCCCCTGCACCGCAACAAAGAGTAGCTCCTGCTCGCCGCAACTAGAGAAAGCCCGCGCACAGCAACAAAGACCCAATACAGCCAAAAATAAATATAAATAAATAAATTTATTAAAAAAATAAATGAATAGCTAAGTGGCATTTGGTACAATGTTCTACTAAATGTTACAATGTCATGTAATCATTACCTCTATTTAGCTCCAAAACATTTCCATCTCTCCGGAGTAAAACCCTGTACACATTTCCCCCTTTCTCCAGCATCTGGCAAGCAATAATCTATATTCCTTCTCTATGAATTTATCTATAATAGATATTTCATGTAAATAGAATTGTGTGATATGTGATGTTAGGTGTTGTAGGTTCATCCATGTAATAGCACGTATCAGTACTTCATTCATTTGTATGGCTGAATAATAATTCCATTATATGTTTATAACATATTTTCTTTATCCATTCCTCCATTGATGGACATCAGGGCTATTTCTACCTTTTGGCTATCGTGAATAGTGCTGCTATGAACATGCATGTACATGTATTTGTTTGAGTTCCTGTTTTCAATTCTTTGGGGTACATACCTAGGAGTAGAATTGTGGGGTCATGTGGTAATTCTATCTTTAATTTTCTGAGGAACCAACAAACTTCCGCTGCCACTGAACCGTTTTGTTTTCTTATCAGCACATACAAATTTCCATTTTCTGCCTTTCCTCACCAATGCTTGTTATTTTCCACTTTTCTTATTCTAGCCATCCTAATTGGTATGAAATGGTATCTCATTGTAGTTTTGATTTGCATTCCCTAATGACTAGTGATGTTGAGCATCTTTTCATGTGTTTACTGAGCCTCTGAATATCTTCTTTGGACCAATATCAATTCTAGTCCTTACTCCATTTTTAAATTTAATAATTTTTGTTGTTGAGTCATAAAACTTCTTTGCATATTCTGGATACTAGACCTTTATCTGATATATGATTTGCCAATATTTTCTCCCATTCTCTAAGTTTTCCTTTCATTCTCTGTATGTTTTTTGATGCCCAAATATTTTATTTTATTTTAATGAGGTCCAATTTATCTATTTCTTTCTTTTTTTGTTCATGCTTTTAGTGTCATAGCTAACAAGGTCATTATTACTTTTGTGTTAACTTTAGCACTCAACATAATGACTCAACATAATAAAAGTCCTGCCCTAAGTTTCTCCAGGCTTACTTAAAAACTTGGTTTAGTTCTGTCATAAAATGTCATGGACTCACTTTAGTGATCATTACAACTTATGAATGTCCTTTAAATCACCTTCTTTATTGTTTAATAGTAAAAGTAAATGAGTACATTGGCTCATCCCAATATATTTTTAAGTCCAAGAGTTTTTCAAAGAGATAATTGCAAGTTTCCAATTTGTCTGATTTACTAGAATTTTTCATCTTGGGGATAGAAATAGATTTAAGGTCTCACTTTCCAACTTCTATCAATGCAGAATTCCCTTTGACTCCTTGTAGATGAACAGTCTACTTGAATTCTCCCAGTGACAGGTCAAACAGTACTTCAAAAGGGTCCCCTTGTGTGGTTGGACAGCAGTAATTGTTACAAAACTTTTCTTTAAAATGAGATAAAGCCTCACGTATTACAACTGTGCCCCCTTTGACCTAATTTTATTTTCTAAAGCTACACAGTAGGAGACTATTCTTTCTTTCCTTTATGGTAGTGCCTCAGATGTGTAAACCTATACAGCCAATGGCTTGCCTATGTATCCAAGCAAATAGTTACCATACCAGTAGCTCTTCCTCAGTCCTAATTTGGATTCTAGATACTTTGTCTTCCAGATCACCCTCCTCCAACAAAACTTTAGTCCATGTTCTTAAAATGTAGGAGTCAGGATAAGACTAATGCTCAACTGTGATCAAAGCCAAGCAAAGTAATTATTTGTATATCTTGGTTTAATTAATGACACTCTGGTTGCTTACTCCTTTATAAGCCTCATTTAACTCCGGTCCCTTTCATCAACTGTCATTTGTTTTTGCAGAAGTAAAAATACCAGCCCCTAAGGAGAGCTCCAAATCTCTGCATGGGAATAAAGGTGATATTCTCCCATTATGAAGTATATTATCAGGGATTCCAAGACCACACAGGAAAACTCACAATACCTTACAAGGAAACTGTATTATATTAACATCAGTCTGCCTAAAACATATCGTATCTCCTCCTGAAATGGACCCTATTCATGCGTCAACTTCTAATTTGGTCTTTTATAATGTATTGGCTCATGCCCACTCTACATCTAGCAAGAGAATAAATTGTCACTACTCATATCCTCATGAGAATAAATTGTCACTACTCATATCCTCATATTTTTTTCCATCCAGACTTTCTTTGTAGTACATAGGATGTGCATGTGTGTGTGAGTGACTGTGTATATGAGAGGAAGAAAGAGAGAGAAAGGAAGTGAGAAAATGAGTCAAAGGGTGGAGAAGAATTTAAATTCTATGTGTAATTAGAAACAGCTATAAAATGAGACTACTTGGAGTTTCAGCCAAGTATCCCTAAAATTTTCAATTTTTTGGTTCCTGTCTAATTATATTTCTTTTAAAAACTAAGTGATTGTGTATTTTTTCTATTTTTTTTTTTTTTTTACTATGGCAAAATACGCAAACATAAAATTTCTCATCTTAACCATTTTAAAGTATATAGCTCAGTGGTATTAAATATGTTCGTGGTGTGTTACTATCACCAGCAGCCATCTCCAAAATGCTTTTCATCTTGTAAAACTGCAGCTCTACACCCATTAAACAATAACCCTCTCTTCGCCCTTTCCCCTCATCCCCTGGAAAAGCACCATTCTACTTTCTATCTCTATGGCTTTGACTACTCTTAAAGACCTCATATAAGTGGAACCATAGTGTGTGTGTGTGTGTGTGTGTGTGTGCGCGCGCACACACACGTCTGGCTTATTTCACTTAGTGTAATGTTCTCAAAGTTCATCCATGTCATAGCATATTGTACAAGGTTCTTCCTTTTTAAGGCTAAATAATATTCCATCATGTGTACTACCACATGTGCTTATCTATTTATCTATCAATGAAAACTTGGGTTACTTCCACATTTTAGTTCTTGTGAATAATGCTGCTATGAACATTGGTGTACAAATATCTCACTGAGACTCTACTTTCAATTCTTTTGCATATATACCCAGAAATGGAATTGCTCGATCAGATGGGAATTTTATGTTTAATTTTTTCAGGAACCACCATGCTGTTTTCCATACCGGCTGCACCATTTTACAATCCAACCAACTGTACCCAGTTTCTCCACATCTTCACCAACACTTGTTATTTTCTGGTTTTTTTGTAGTAGACCTCTTAATGGATTTTAGGCAGTATCTCTTAGTTTTTGTTTGCATTTCCCTAATGATTAATGGTGTAAGCAATTGATTTTCATGCTTATTTGGGATGAGGCCTGAGGCTTAACAGATGTGATGTCTGTCAAAGACATAAATGATAGTGTTGTTAGAATGTTAACTCATATGTCCTAAAGGAAATGTTAGCAGTCACTGTAATGATCTGTCAGGCAGCTTTGGTGGATTAATTTCCCAGAAATTCTCAGATGCAGGAACAATTGTTTCTGGTTGTTTGTCGTTATCTCAAAAAGACTTGAAGTTACTCCAATTTCTTGTGAGCATGTTCAGAATGAATCAGCATTTGAGTAATGTATATCATCATCAGTATAAAATAATAAAGAATAGAGAGAAAACCAGCTTAGGACAGTGTAAAGCTAATTTTCTGTATGGGTGTGATAAGAAGCAGAAGGAGTTCTTCCTGTGTGATAATCAAGGTGATAATGTGCCCCATTATGGCAATTTGTTTTATATTTCTTAAAATAGATATGACTGAGGAAATGACAGATGGAGGTCAGGAAAAAATTCATGAAGTCCTTCACCTTATATTCATAAATCAATGACTTGGTCCCAGAGAGTTGGCTAAAAATATATTTCTCTTTCAGATGAAGGAGATTATGTTGTGAAAAGAAGAATGTGTTGACTGAATCACTGAGAATATCATCTCTTGTCATTAACACAATACTACAGCATTACACAGAATACAAGGAAAGTGATTTTTTTTCTTTCACTTGTACTTTTCCAGTAACACACAGATCTCTCTCTCTCTCTCTCTCTCTCTCTCTCTCTCTCTCTCTCTCTCTCTCTCTCTCACACACACACACACACACACACACACACAGATTTCCATTTTGTAGAGGAAACCATGTGAGTTTATAGTCAGAAAAATAATTGGGGTAGGCTAAATGTTTGGCCCTGGGAGGGTGAGTACTTAAGGAAGAAATGATTTAAATAAAAATGCACCAGCTATTTTCATGGGGGAAGAATTAGAAAAACTATCCAGAAGAGATTATGTTGAAACAATATTAGTGCCTGAAAAAACTAGACTTCAGATGTTTTCCATTCTAAGAAGCCAATACCAGCATCAACTCCCAAAAGCGATCTGTGTGTGAAATGACAATCTTGGGTTGAGAATGCAGTCTGTAAACTTCAATGTGAAATACTGATTTTTTAAAAAATATTTCCCTTTGAAATAAAACTGTAACCTTTCAAACTTATAATCAGGTACAACCTAAACTATAATGAAGGTATTCAGCGTGTCAGGAAACAAGAAGAAAGAGTTCAAATGTCAAGGTAGCGTTGAATTTCTAGTGAGATTTGCACTCTTGCTTCTATTTTATTTTTATTGCATTCCATAAGCGTCACCAGAAAAAAAAAAATCCTTTAAAGAAATACATTCTACAGCTTATCACTCATGTCTGAGAAAACTCGTTTAATGCTTTTGTTGGCCATGATACTGAAAATAAGTCTTGATTGAAGCCAGCACAGTCATATACTGAAGTACACAAATAGACACGTTTGCTGGGTTTATTCTCCAGCCTTGCTGCCAGAATGCAAATGAGCTTTTGCAGGCCCAGTTTCAAGCTGTCAAGTGACAAAGTGGGGAGGGGGCAGGAAAAACAATCAGTTGAGTTAACCTAGCACAGAAGTCTACAGATTATTTATGTTTTAAGAGACTGAAAACAATGTGTGTTTTGTTGGCAACTTGAAAGATCAGTGCCTGAAATGCTCCTTAATATTACGTAAACGAATGGAGCCTAATTAATTGTAGAGAAGGCAGGCACCATACCTGTGAAGAGTGAAGTTGTTTTCCTTTCAAATAAATGAATTGGGTGCAGAAGACAGGAATCCTTTTGCAGCTGCAGATAGCATTTATAGATTGCTTACAGGATGATGACAGATTGGCATTGTGATTTCAAATGCCAAGCAGGGATCTGTATACCTATTCCTCCTATTGTGACTCCAGAATCCTAGGGATTCAAGGGTAGTTAAGTAGGCAAGTTGTACTCTCATTTTATCCCTAGCATTTTGTAACAGAGATATGACCCCTGAGGTTTGTAAAGGGTGTAGGATTGCCTCATCATTGTTTTTTGTTCGCTTAGATAGATTAAGACCAATTTAGTACCAGTTATTATAGAGCCATTAATTCAGTAAATCAAAATTAACATACATTATTTTGGTTCTTGATCCAACCCTGACATAAATATTGGGAAATTAACTTGTTTATTACCTACTCAATGTTGACTGAGAATCCAAGGATGGTTAACAATGTGTCTGTGATTAAAAGGAAGGGAAAGGTGACTTATGAAGGGTTCAGTGGAGGAGACCTAACTATGTGAAACTTCAAAGAAGGACATACTAGCTTCAGGCAAAATGGCAAAGGATGTCTTTTATAAGATAAAGAGACTCTGAAAATAACAGATGCCTTTGAGGTTTACCTAGCATGTACAAGCATCAAGACATTTTTAGTAATTAAAAAAAAATACTTGAATATGAACAGAAGAGCCAGAGGAAAGTAAAATGATTTGGTATGGTTTGGAACAGCAGATGTTCACCAACTGGCAGCAAGAAGTTAAGGCAATTGGAAGGAGATGAGAGTAAAAGAGAATAGGTTAATTTGTTTGACATGAAATGCAAGAAAGATAATTTTAGTTTTTGCAGTTTTAGATGAGATCGGTGATTTTGCAGAAATAACGCAGGTTTTGTGGAGAAGCATTAAAGAGAAGATAACTTTCTGAGATTTTTATGAAATGAGAAATCAGAAAACAGGATTTGGTAATGCATTGGAAGTATAGGATGCTTTGAAGACATTTTCTGCTTTTAGCTGATTTATGTTTATATTACAGCTAAATACAAAATGTTGGCTAAAATCTGTGGCAGAAAATAACAAAGAACAGACTATTGAGTAGGACTCTTTGTTTTTGCCCAATGTTTTAAATAGTTTCCATTTATTTTATTAAAAATGTATCTATTACCTTAAGTCCATTTCTGATCAGGAATAAGAAAAATTGCATAGTTTGTTACATGAACTCATAATTACCTAGCACATCCATACTGTGTAATCTGGGGTTTCACTCCATTAGTAAATATGCCTTATAACTGTGCAGTCCATGTAGTTCCAATAGAAATGTTTGAATAATAGGTTTGCCCTCCTGAGTTTACTGTCTTGGCTTTGGTTAATAGTCATATTGTATTTGTTGAATAAGGGTCTTAGTGCATGCACTTAAATTTTTTTTTTTGTCAGACTCATCTTCTCACCCCTATTCTGTAATGAAATAATCATATCACAAAGACAATTTACTGCAAAGTACATGCTCATTAAGTTGCACTGATGAATATACAAAATGCACTAACTAAACAAGATTCAGATGTTAAAAATTCCTTTATAGATTATACTCTGCATTTATGTACATGCATACACACACATACCTACATACTTACGTTTAAATGTGAAGACTGACATCCTAAAAATACTTTCCTTCTCACAGTAAACCAAGTTACACTACTTTGTTAAGCAAAAGCATGAAATTATTCTCATCTTATGCATTGCCATCTGGCATACTTGTACTACTTTTTTGTGAATCACAGAAAAAGCAATTCAAAACCAGACATTAAATAGACTCATAAGTAATTATCAACATATTAAGTAGTTTTTGAAGACAGGTTTGAACACATACATTCCAACAGGATTTTCTTAGGTTGATAGCCACAAGCTTTTTAATTGAGAAAAATATTTTATAATATTATTGTAAAATAATTTGGCAAACTTTCTATGTACATCTGCTTCAAGAGTCTTATAACATGCTACATTACAAAAGTCGTTCTGTTCTGTGATTCAGACTCATCTCCTTTTCTTCGATATTTTTCATGTTTTATTAATGGGGAAGGAATCCTCATAATGAAGGAAGTTTCTTTATCCTGAAAACACGCAGATTTTGTTTTGCCTTACAGATCTCAGGATTCTGCAGATTTGGAAGCATGGTGGTGGAGCTAGTCTGTTATTTGTGGACCAGGTTTCTTGTCAAGGGGGCCATCAGATACTCTCCCATTAGTTTTTGTGAAAGCAAGATAATGATGTCACAAGAAAACCGATTCCACTTGTTACTGTTCTAGCCTTGAGAATTATACCTTTATATTTATCCAAAACAGATGCCCCTTCTAGCACAACTACTCTGGAGGAGGTTGTAATTCCACATGGAATTCTGGCCCCACTAGCTTACAGGTCACTGATCCTCTTTAAATGTGGTTCTTGGACCCAACACAATACTCCAAATACGGCCAGACCAAGTCAAAGTATAGAGGAGTTTTCACTTTCAATTTTCCTAATAGAAATATTACAATAATTCACAGACTACATTTGTCTTGTCAGGAGCCATTGCAAACTGTTGCCTAAAACTGATCTTGAGTCATTAAGATCATGAATATTTATTAATTTTTTGTTTCCTCAGATATTTATTCCTAAACATAGACATTATATTTAACCCTATTAGATCCCATTCTATTAGCTGTTTCTGATTTTAACTATTAGAAAATCTTCCTTTAACAGCCCCTTAATTTTTATGACCATAAAAATAAAACAACTTTTAGTACAGAAAAAGTGTAAAAGGTAGGAAAAATAAAATATATATAATGCCCAAAGCATCCCCATTGCAATTATATGTGTAACAGTTTTTATGCTGTTTTTTTCATTTAAAATTACCTTATGGGTATTTATTGCATTTTTTTTTTTTTTTTTTTTTTTGCGGTACGCGGGCCTCTCACTGTTGCGGCCTCTCCCATTGCGGAGCACAGGCTCCGGATGCGCAGGCTCAGCGGCCATGGCTCACGGGCCCAGCCGCTCCGCGGCATGTGGGATCTTCCCAGATCGGGGCACGAACCCGTGTCCCCTGCATCGGCAGGCGGACTCTCAACCACTGCGCCACCAGGGAAGCACTATTTATTGCATTTTTAATGTTCTTTTGAAATGTGATCTCTAGGAAGGGCTGAATAATATTTGACAGTATGAGTATATTATATTTAATTAAATAGTAGAGGGCTTCCCTGGTGGTGCAGTGGTTAAGAATCCGCCTGCCAATGCAGAGGACATGGGTTCGAGCCCTGGTCCAGGAAGATCTCACATGCTGTGGAGCAAGCAACTAAGCCCGTGAGCCACAACTACTGAGCCTGCGCTCTAGAGCCCGCAAGCCACAACTACTGAAACCCACACACCTAGAGCCTGTGCTCTGCAACAAGAGAAGCCACCGCAATGAGAAGCCCTCACACCGCAACGAAGAGTAGCCCCCGCTCACCGCAACTAGAGAAAGCCCCCGAACAGCAACAATGATCCAACGCAGCCAAAAATAAATAAATAAACTGTAGGTAATCATTGAGTATATTTGTCCATTTTTTATATTGCATACAATATTTACTGTGTTTCTCAATAACTGTGGAATCAATTATTGGACATAGAATTCTTGGATCAAAATGTATGGATATTCAAGGGAAATCTTGATGCATATTTCCAAATTGAAATTCATTTTCAAAGTACTGTTTTACATCCCCCATAATGTCCTTTATATTTATATGATAAACATTTATATGTATGTATACATTTGTGTGTGCATATATATGTTTATATGTGTATATATACTTATATATGTGTCCACACGTGTGTGTGTGTGTGTGTGTGTGTGTGTATGTATGTATATAGACTCTTGAGAGCATGGAAAGAAAGAACAAACCTGGGAAGGTTATACTATGAATTATCATGACCTATCTTATATCTGACTCTCAACTGTGGGGTTGAAGCTGGTATGTAGGGGTACATGGCAGCATCAGACTAGTCCAAAAATTTATACCTTGGTGTGTGTGATATAAAGGTACTATTATGGATCTGACCTGTATTTAAAGGAAACCATAAACAAGATAAAAAGACAACCCTCAGAATGGGAGAAAATATTTGCAAATGAAGCAACTGACAAAGGATTAATGTCCAAAATTTACAAGCAGTTCATGCAGCTCAATATCAAAAAAACAAACAACCCAATCCAAAAATGGGCAGAAGACCTAAACAGGCATTTCTCCAAAGAAGACATACAGATGGCCAGCAAACTTTTCCTGGTTCTTTCACAAACATTTTTGTAATGAATGGAGCCAACTGTCTAACATTTTAGTAGGATATTACCATTATATGAAAAGTTTCATATCTGAAATTCATCTAGAGGTAACAGTAAACCTACAGCCTTTAGTGGAATATGGTCAAAATTGTTGCTATTATTTCCTGAGAAGACAAATGCTCCATTGAGGCTTTCTTGGTGGTTGCAAAGGTTTATTTAGTGAAATGTAGAATATAAACATTTATTGACTACCCTGGATTAGCCACAATGCTGGACACTGTGGTTTATTTAGACTAGTAAAGAAATGTCCCCTTTTTTCTGAAAATTTTACTCTCTAAAAGGGGATACTGAAAAGTTAGTAGTGCTCTCTGTACAGTAATATAGATATGCACAGATGTCCATGTCAGACTACCTGTTACCCTAGGACTTTCAGCCTTAGCTTGTACTTTCTTCTTGAATTTCAACTAACTTTTCCTTTCTTCCTTAGTCACCTATCTCTGTTCTGTAGTGACTAAAATAGTACCTTGGGAAATAAAAGATAAGGGGTGGGCAAATAATGGGCAAATAAATCTAATTAAAGAGAAGTACACTGTATCCTATACTGTTTCTTCACTGAATACCATAACTGCCTTTGGGTTAAGATGAATTCAAGAACTTGGCAGCAAAATTTGCTAATGTTACATCCCAGCACTTGCTTATTAGAGATCACAGCTGTTCTCCGTTTGCCAGTAAACAGGTCCATGCTGGCCATGAAGCCAAGTCTGTTCCCTAAGTAAACTGGTGTCAGCCCTGTGTGTTAACACCACTCATTGCTGAATTACCAGTGAGAGTACCTTTGTTGCACAGCTACTGATGTTTGCAGATCCAAACTGGAGAAGAGTCAGGAATGCAAACAGATCTGCAAGTTAGAGGATTGACAGACTTCAGTCTTAAACCACAAGACTTCTAAGATTATTATTTATAAGTGACACTTTATAGTTTCTATAAAATTGAGAACTATCACTGCAGCCCCACAACCCACAAATTGGCAGATATTTTCGAGAACTCAAACTTATCTGACATCTGCAGTGTCTAATGAAGAAAAGGGCTGCACATGACAATGGTTTCCACCTTAGCACTAGTAACACGGAAGGGAGATGATGAAAGGTAAAATAGGATTGAAAATTGGCTTATCAGGCTGCATCAGAAGTGGGTGTGAGAAATCCCAGCTGCAGATTGAGGAACCAAAAAGACAGCACCCTTCACATTCAAGGGTGGCCACCAAAATACTTCCTCAGCCTCAGTGCCAATTACTTCAAAGATTTGCACTGCCCATATTAAAAGAGAAAACTCTAAAACTTTAAGTGTGTGTGAGAGGGTAGAGGTGATGGTGGTGAATAAGAGCTCAAACAGACTTTCCTTGCATTTCTGGGAAGCTCTGCAAAACAGGTACTCATCTAGGTCATCATAACAGATGATGTGGCCAAGGACTAAATCCTATTGACAATTGATAATTGAGAACCATTTAAGCAAATAGGAATATATGAAGGAAACCAAGAAAGAGCAGCCAGAGGTAGAAGGAAAGCTAAAACCTGTGATGTCACAGAGCCCAGTGAAAGAACATTCTTTAGAACATTGAGTGATTAAAAACATCAGATATCAAGTAAGACTCAGAACGGAGAAGTGGTTTTGACAGCAAGGAGCTCACAGATGATCACAGCGAAATTGAGCTGTCAGAGGAACCTAGCAAGGTAAAGCCTGATCCTTGTGAACGAATGAGTAAATGGGAGATATGAAAATGAGAGACAGGAAGAATAGACACTGATTCCAAGATTATATTTAGGATGAGAGAGAGCTGAGGCTGTTTAAATGATTATGTGATGCAGTCAATATATGGTAGCAAATAATTCCTCTATCAATGGTGTCACACATGTCAGTCTCCATTCTAGCTCTTCCATTTTCAAGCAGCATGACTTTGGACATTTGTCCCGGTCTCAGTCTTTTCATCTGTAAATGTGTGTCAGTATACTTTCAACCCATGTTAGCTAATTGTTTTCTTTAAAAGAGGGAACAATCAATGTAGCAAGGTCTCTTGGAAAGTAGAAAGCTATAGATTCCAGAACGGAAGTGAATGAATTAATCTTACAAAGGAGGAAGGTCTCTCTTACACTGTGGTGAGTGTAAAAGACAAAAATAAGAGTCCAGGTTCATTTACCTTTGTGGATCTGGCGTTGACACACTTCCAATTTAAATGGCATCTATTTTCTCTGAAATAAGAGGTAGAATGTAGAAGGCTTAAGGGAGACGGCCTTAAAATAACCAGTGTAGTGATGATGAGAGAACAGGATTGCCAGAAGGTCTTGAGGGCCTATTTCATGTTAGTGAAAATATGTTTAAAGGAACGGTACTTTGTGAGGCACTCATTCTTCTCTGCACAGTGTACCTAGCCTGGCTCTTGATTAAGGAAGGACAATTGGTGTGGTCCAAAATCAGTGTTCTGTAAGGCGGGTGCGAGAGAATGACAATAGACCAAGTGAAAGGAGGATATCAGAGAGTGGGTCGACTTGAAATCTATTCAAAATTGAGAAGGATGTGCACAGGAGTAGAATAGGATACAGATAAGTTGGGAATAATACTAAGTGGAGAACTTGGAGGGTAGAAAGTTGTATTAAAAAACTAGAGGGCTTCCCTGGTGACCCAGTGGTTGAGAGGCCGCCTGCCGATGCAGGGGACACAGGTTCATGCCCCAGTCTGGGAGGATCCCACATGCTGCAGAGCGGCTGGGCCCGTAAGCCATGGCCGCTGAGCCTGCGCGTCTAGAGCCTGTGCTCCGCAACGGGAGAGGCCACAACAGTGAGAGGCCCGTGTACTGCAAAAAAAACCCCAAAAAACAAAAAAACTGGGGTGTTATAAATGAAACTTTTCCAGAATTTAAGGACCAGGGGTGTACCAGGGTGAGGGGGTATATCAGAAGGTTGGGGTTAGAGGTAAGGTGACTCATTTTATGCTTGTCATCCGTACATAATCATTAATAGCTCCCCTTTCAGTTTTTTCTTAATCAAGCACTTAATAAATCATGTATTTATTTGTAAATCAATAAATATGAATACTAAACCTAAAATGTAATCAAGACTACATTAGTAATCCATAGGCATGTGGAATGAGACTCCATTTTCACACAGATATGAGTATTTTATAAATAGTGTAATCATTCCATGCATATACCCTGGATATACGTTGTTTATATTCTCATTATTACTACCAACTTTCCACAGAAAGGATGAATTCTACTTTGTTCTGTTTGATATATTATAAATTACAAACTAATAAAGCTCTACTGTATTTGAGTATCACCCTTTGGCTGAAGACTGGTCTCTTCAGCCATTTGTTTCCTACTTACATATGCATACATGGTAAGTCGTGTGTGTGTGAGTGTGTATTTTTGTTTTTGAAATTTATAATAGCCATGTTCTGTCAGTGACTAGCATACAAGTTGCTGTGCAAAATGACCCCTCAGTTCTATTCTAAACTTACAGTTCAGTTGATTTTATTGCCCTCACCTAAGTACGTACAACTGTCATATACAGGAGAGAAACATTGGAACCTAAATAAAAATGGTAATCTATACTACTTTGCTTCAAATATGACTCACATTTAAACATAAATCAAAAAGTTAATGTACACAGTTTGAGAGATACTTTAGAATCCTATGTTCTGACCCTGTCTTTCTTGAAGAAAAGTGATACATAATTTTTGGATAATTCAGAAAAAAGCTACGACCTTTCTGGCTAGTTTTTTTTTGTTTTTTGGGGAGTGTATGATGAGATTTTATTGGCTTATATTTAGATGTTTCTTTTTTTTTTTTACATCTTTATTGGAGTATAATTGCTTTACAATGGTGTGTTAGTTTCTGCTTTATAACAAAGTGAATCAGTTATACATATACATATGTTCCCATATCTCTTCCCTCTTGCGTCTCCCTCGCTCCCACCCTCCCTATCCCACCCCTCTAGATGGTCACAAAGCACCGAGCTGATCTCCCTGTGCTATGCGGCTGCTTCCCACTAGCTATCTATTTTACGCTTGGTAGTGTATATATGTCCATGCCATTCTCTCGCTTTGTCACAGCTCACCCTTCCCCCTCCCCATATCCTCAAGTCCATTCTCTAGTAGGTCTGTGTCTTTATTCCTGTCTTACCCCTAGGTTCTTCATGACATTTTTTTCCCCTTAAATTCCATATATATGTGTTAGCATACAGTATTTGTCTTTCTCTTTCTGACTTACTTCACTCTGTATGACAGACTCTAGGTCTATCCACCTCATTACAAATAGCTCAATTTCAATTATTTTTATGGCTGAGTAATATTCCATTGTATATATGTGCCCCATCGTCTTTATCCATTCATCCGATGATGGACACTTAGATTGTTTCCATCTCTGGGCTATTGTAAATAGAGCTCTGGCTAGTTTTAAAATGAACATTTTCTTCTGTTATCACATTTCTGAATTCATCTTTCCGAATTCACTGGTTCCTAGAATTAGCCTTAAGCAAATGTCTGAAACCTAGGAAACTGCCAGGAACCATGGAATCCAGAATCCAAGAGGGTACTTCAGAGTGTGTTAGATTTGCTTTCAACTTAGAGGAAACAATAGATTCCACTAAATCCTGAAATTGAGTGTGAAAAAATGCCTGATATACAGAGTTGAGCCCCCCTCCCACCAGGACAACTCCATATTCTACTATGGAGCCTTAAAAAGTTTTGTCTTGTGGATAAATTATGATTATTCTCAAAGACTTCTCAATCGACAACGTCTTTACCACCAATTCTTTATATACTAAAGTAGCCAAAGAAAAAGAAGTACAATTTAACTACATAACACCAAATATAACTACCAATGTATTTTTTTATCCGGAAAGAGTATTTTAAGAGGCTCTGAAAGAGCAGAGAAGCTAAGACTCACAAGTTAAGGGGTATCTAAAATATTAACATTGAATATTTCACACAAAATATTTCTCCTTACACGAAAAGTACTAAATATGTTACATTTAAATGTTCTATATATGTGTATATATATACACACACACACACACACACACACACATATATATATATATATATATATATATATCAGATACTTCTCATTCAATAGAAAGTGGATAAGATTTAAAACATTAGGAGTAGGGGTAAAGGATGAGCTGTATATCCAATTCAAATTGTATTAAAATCCAAATATAAACAGAAGTTACATTTTCCTAAATGAAAGCAAATATTCACTATCCCCGCCAAAGTAGGTAAATTATACTATTAAAAGAAAAAATATACGTGGACTGAGATACTTTCTTGCTTTGATATATGTAAAAAAATAAAAGCACTTGTTATGGTTGTCTAAACGTTTAGGGTTATATGGTTAGAAATATATAATGCTACTTTTATGGATAGGTCAACTCGGGGAAATAAATTAGCAGAATCATTTGAATTAGCTGTCTTCATACTGGGCAAGGCTTACTTCTCTCTCTCTTAAAGCTTTTTGATGTATAATTGATATACAAAATAATTGCACATATTTAATGTATACATTTTGATGAGTTTGGACATAAGCATACACCTGTAATGTTATCACCACGATCAAGGTACTAACCAAATCCATTTCCTTATGTTCTTGTTTGTGTGTAAGAAGACTTAACATGAGATCTATCCTCAACATATTTTGAGTGCACAATACTATGTTGTTAACTACATATGTATATGTATATACATATATAGAAACTATTTTGTACAGCAAATCTCTAGAATTTACTCATCTTGCATACTTTTTAAAGGTTCTTTGTACATGTGAAACATTCCATAAGATGTCCTGTGTTGCCACGGAGGATGCAACTATTTTTAGGTGGACTGTGGCAAATCACACATGGATCAATGACATTAAGAGGAAAGCTAGATTCCATACTCGCCTCTTTGTCTTCCCTCTCAAACTCACTGACATCTTCCTGGCTGTTAGAAGTGGTGCTGTAAGGGTTGATGACTGAGAATAGTGGTCACCTTTTTGGGACTGAGAGGCTCAGGTGAATTTTATCATTTTCTTCAGCATATGACTCTGAAATCGTTCACTGTAGGGTTTTGTTTTTTTGTTTTTCCCAATCAGGAACATCAAATCCATCTTCCCCTTGTGTTGAGTTTTCTAGAATGGCTTTCTCTGACATTTTCCCTTTATCTTCAGGAAGCTAAGTCTCACAAAAGGTCCAACGTCTGTTGCAAGGCAGTGGAAGGGGAGGGTTGATTTCATTTCATAAAGTACACTTCCAGTAGTCAATTAAAGACATTTCAGGATCTTCTTCAAGTGAATCTGTATCACTCTTCCATGTCTGATGTACAGGAACTTGATATACCTCGCCATCTTTCTCGAGAGTTATTCTTCCGCACTAAAGCTATCATCTTCTGAATCGAGACTCAACTTAAATTCCAGAGAATTCATCTGAAACTGAATCCTGCTCCAACCACCTGAATGTTCACTCACACCGGCATCACGGTCCGAATTTGATGGCATCTCTGTGAATTCTCTGCTACTTCTTGCACAACATATATCCCTCATTATGCAGAAAAACAGGCTTTCATCAAAGAAAGAGAAACGCTATCAGATTTCTGTGCTTTCTTTGTCATTCGCCAGGTAGTTCATCTGAATTTTCTTCTCAGAAGTCATCACTTCTTCCTCTGAATTCCCAAACCACTCATATCCCAGGCCTCTGGGGCTCAGGAACACACTAGGTCTGGAGGAGGTTTCTGGGAGGTGAAAGAAGTGGGACCCCTAGAGGTATTAGGGATACCCCTCTGGCTGGGCTTCTCTGCGCATCTTCCTTTCAGGCACGCAGACCTCACAGGCTCGAGGGGCTCCGGCTTGCTTGGGTCTCCCTGCGCGTCACTGGGCGTTTGCACATGTGCACTCAAGTCTCCCCATCCTCCACCAATTCCCCTTTTCATTTTCAAAATTGCCCAGGTTTGGACACAAGTTCTCTTTTCATGCTATATAAAGGTCACTAAATATTATGAAGCTGAGTAAAAGGGAAGGCAGGGTGCTTGAAGGGTCATCCGAATGGGTGCAGAATTCATGGCCCATCAACGAAGAAAAGATAGAGGGCTTTAGTAAGAATATTCGTAGATGAGTACACAGTAATAAAACATAATTAGGTGAAATCTAAAAACTTAAATTTCAGTCTTTGCCCACTGTAGACAGCAAGCCAGTAGAACACCTGGGACCTAACACGTAACAGCATCTAACATTCACAATGGTGAATGATTCTATGTGATACTGCTCTGATTTAATTACCTTCAGAAGTCCAAGTCTGATTCCTTCCAAAATTTAGCATCTATTGCAAGCCTAATGAGTTAAAAGTTGGAACTGCAGAACAGAGCCATTACCAAAATAACAGTAATCAACATACTCTTACAGAACTCCTAAAGCGATGATTCACACAGGATTTCACAAAAAAACTCCCATTAATGCTAATGAAATTGGGTAAGCCACAGGCTGAAACTCTCCTATACATTGATAGGTGAATAGTTCCCTGAGGTACTTACTTAAATGAGGGAACTTAATTTTCTCTCCACTAATCCTCTCTGGATGAAAAATAAGAAATCATGCTTTCGATTTCTTTTTAAAGTAGATGGCACAAATTCAGAAGCATTCGAGTAGATTAATCAAAAGCCACATTAGGGCTCAGTCTAGCTCATTTTTTAAAAAAATTATTTATTTATTTATGGCTGCGTTGGGTCCTCGTTGCTATGTGCCGGCTTTCTCTAGTTGCAGCAAGCGGGGGCTACTCTTCGTTGTGGTGCCTGGGCTTCTCATTGCAGTGGCTTCTCTTGTTGCAGAGCACGGGCTCTAGGCACGTGGGCTTCAGTAGTTGTGGCTCGCAGGCTCAGTAGTTGTGGCTCGCAGTCTCAGTAGTTGTGGCTTGCGGGCTTAGTTGCTCCTCGGCAACTGGGATATTCCCAGACCAGGGCTCAAACCCGTGTCCCCTGCATTGGCAGGTGGTTTCTTAGCCACTGCGCCACCAGGGAAGTCCCTCTAGCTCAGTTTTGACCAGTCAAACCATCTTCCATTCAGATGGATGCCAGTTGGCCAAAATCTTGAGAAGTCAGTTATGTTTGTGGCTCTGAAAGTAAGCCATTAAGTTCATTCAATCTTGCTTCTTTGAGATTCTAGAAAAAGAAACTGTGCAATTATTGAGGGAACTAGTTGAGAAGAAATAGAAATTCCTGATTGCCTTAGTATGAATTGAACAGTTCCATCACTGATTTAATTAGCTGCCTAGGGAAGGAAAGATCATGAAATGTTGAGTTAGAAACAATATAAGACCATTCAAAGACTTATACAAAATGATAGGACAGGTATAATTAAGTTTCTGGGGCAGAAGTGTTATTTTGTGTATTTCAGAGGAAAGTAGCAACTTTCACTACCATGTCAGTGTTTTTGGCAGATAATGATCATTATGATAATATCAACTTGGTTGTATACAATTCTTGACCAGGGCAAAATAAATTTTCTGTTTATCTTCTTATTTATTACAACTTCCTGGTATATAGGTAGGGCTGTGTTATGATCTTATTTTGTAATTGACGAAGTGAAGCTCATTTTGGTAAGTTACTTCATAGAAAAAAAGTGGTAGGCCCTAAAAGTAAAACAAATTGTAAATAAAATAAGTATGCTGATTTTGATGAAGAAGATGAGGTCGCAGAAAGCAGTCTTAAAATCTCATTCAGCTGACCTTTGTTCTTTTACAGCTGATGCAATTAAGCCTTAAAATGGGAATTTTCTAAAAGTCATAGCCCAGGATCTTAATGTCAGAAGAATTCTAGTGTCTTACCTTTTGGTTAGTGATATTTAGAAAGTTTTAAAAATAGGGATAGATCCCCAAATACCAAAATATGTCTTTGATTATATTATCCGTGAACACATAAATAGTTGCTATTATTTGTTGCTCAGTGAAAAGTATCCGATGCTTCTTATTGTGACTAAAACCCAAATTACATTGAATTTAGCAGACACATTTTGGCTAATTATGTGGCTTTAAGCAAATATAAAAAGTTTGCTAATTTATTAGACATTAAGAATCAGTGCCACTACACATGGCATTTTAAAAATGACTAGTATAAAATCTACAATTATAATTGGAGATATCTCAGTAATTGATAGGATAAGTAAAGTAAAAATCAGTAAGAACAACACTGTCAACTAACTTGACCTACTTAACATTTACAGGACAGAGGGCAGAAACCTAAAAACAGAAGAATACATTTTTTTCAAGCGCACACACACTATTCACCAAGATAGATCATATTCTGTGACACAGATTCTAGAATGAAACTGCACAACATATATCCTCAGACCACAATGGAATGAAACTAGAAATTAATAGATAATAATTGGAAAATTATCAAATATTTTGAACTTAAAAAATATACCCCTGAATAAATCCTGTGTCAAAGAAGAAAACAAAAAAAGAGATTAGGAGAGATTTTGAATTAAATGAAAGTAAAAATACAACATATCAATATTTATGTGATCCGTTTAAGTGGTGCTTAGAAAAAATTGGTAACAATGGGAAAAAAAGAAATGTTTCTAATCAATCTTTGGAGATTCAACTTAAGAAAGTAGAAAAAGAAGAGCAAATTAAATTCAAAATAAAAAAGAGCAAAACTAAGTAAAATTCAAAATATAAAATAAATACAGAAAATCAAAAAAAACAAAACTGAAAAGATCAATAATAAAATTGATAAAATTCTGGCCAGACTAATTAAGAAAAAAAGAGAGAAGATACAAATTACCAATATCAAGAATAAAAGAGGGAACCTCACCTCAGATCCAAAGACATTAAAATATACAGGAACATTATGAACAACATTATGACTATAAATTTGACAGCTTAGGTTGAGTGGACAAATGCTTTGAGATAAATACCTAAAAAGGGTGAATTTTACTATATGTAAATTTTATTTCAATAAACCTGACTATTAAAAAAAGGAGAGATTGGGTTATTCAGGAAAGGAAACAAAATATACCACTGCTGTAACTATCAGTGATATGTTCTTTGATATGCTTTACACTGATATGTTCTTTTTCTTAATAATATGGTTTTTATTTAATTGTTTGTTTTTATAGCTCAGCCTAACATTTTTGGCCAACATAAAGATTATACACAGGTGCTTAAAACTCAATCTCATAATATCTACAAAGTACACATTTATTTCCACATTTTTCCTTCCATCATTTTTCTTTAACTGATCTTGTATTTAAGACACTTGATTCACTTCCACTTTTTTATATTTTCTAGTACAAGTGAAGATTTTTGATATAAGATACAGAGCTAACAATCATCTTCCCTCCCTGAATGTGGCAGATCCATTTGGTTACATTATTTATTTTTCCTTGGTTTGAACCTTAGGAATTTGACTAAATTGTAATGAAGCTAAAGAGTCTACATGGACTGATACTTTGGGGGAGATTTGAAATCGTTGCATTACATTTGCACCTCATCTTAGTTGTGGGCTTTGTGTGCTGGTAGTCAATCACTACTATAAAATAAAAATGCTTTCTAACATGAGCATTAAGTATTGATTAAGTTATTAATTCCCCACTAGATCCAGGAAGAGAAAAAAAATAGATCAAGATAGTCTTTATTAGTCAGAGTGATAACAATAACATGATAGCCATAATTTATCGAACACATGTGCCAGTGTGTTAGGCAATTTTCATTCATTACTTAATCCTTATAACATCATTAAGACATGAGAATAATTCTCATTGTATCACAAGGACTGATACTAAAGACTAAGATATATTCTGCCAAATAAATTAGCAAAACTTAAGGGGAAAAAAATCACCAGTGTTAGCAGTGGCTGTTGGGAAATGTATGAATTCAAACTTGCATTGTGGATGAGAGGTTAAATTGTGCAAAAACTATCTTATTAAGTAATTTCTAATATATATAAAGAGCCATGATAACATAAAACACATGAAGGTGTTTTATGTTTTGTTAGATTAAGCCTTGAAACATACTCTAAAGGAATAATCCAGGCTACACAAAATAAAAACAAAAACCTGAGATTAATGATATTAATTTGAGCAGTAGCCATAATATTATTTTTTATTTAGCAATATTTAATAATATTTAATATTGAACAATATTTATTTTAAATTTATATTTAACAATATGTAATATGCAACAATAATTGTTAAATAAAATGCAATGTAGCCATATGACTTTATATTAAATGCAATATGCCACACACCCAGCCATATGTATATATGCACGCATATGCATAAATATATATATACATACATATACATATGTGTGTATAAAAATAAATGCAGCTCTATATTTACATTTCCTTTGATTAAAACTATTTTCAAAAGTGTGATGCACAGACTAGATTGAAGTGGCCAAAAATTTAATGTCTAATATTTCTCACCACTTAGGTTATATTCCTGCAACAGTGAATTATTTATAGTACTCCAACTAAAGCTGTGGTATGAGCTTTGATTTGTGTATTTCTTTTTCCTGGAATGATCTTCCTGTCCTTCCTATTTTGAGGCAGCCCAACTTATTCCTTAAGATAACACCCAGGAATTATCTTTTCTGAGACTCTACTTCCTTTCTATGTACACCTAAGGTTCCTGCTAACGGTTCTATCCTAGACTCTGACACATTATTATAAGATGGTCTCTTTGTTGGCTTTGTAGGAGGCTTCCATCTCCACTGGGACCCTTTGTGAGCTCAGAGGCTGTCCATTTCTTCTTTATCTTCCCAGGATCTAGCAAGTTCTGGATGTATAGAAGCATCATAAGCATCCCAAGAACTGAACCTATATGATATGAAGTTCAAGCATGTTTATAGTAAGATAGTATGATTACATTAAGATAGTAAGTTTTCATTTTTAAATTTCTCATAATTTTACACTGTGGTTATATTGTTTTTATAATGATGAAAATATATGCATTCAAACAAAATGAAATAGGATGCCGATGCATACTAATGCCTATCTATAATTTTATCAATACCACTCTTCAACCAGCAAATTGTAGAAATACCTAGAGATATAGGTATGATATATTTCATGACAAACTTTAAATGTTTACTTGAAATCTGGGGTCAAAATTGAACAAAACTTATATGAAAAAGGAATGGTGCATGTCCATAGAAGTCAACCCTATATGTCATTGCAAAGTATATTAAAGCATGAAAACTGCAAATAATTTAGACAAACATAAACGAATAAGTATTGTTACAAAACACAATATATATAGCTGAGGGTAAACTCTGTCAGCTAACAAGGAAAACTAGGTGTCCCTAAAAAATTAAAACAGAAGGAGGAAATAATAAAGATGGCAATTATACAATAAATATAGAGAGATTCCAAATATTTAGCTAGGAAGATGTCCTTTCATAAACATACAATTTGTGTGCACTCTAACACCATCGTGGACACGTGACACGGCATTTTGAATTCCTGTGATTGTTTTAGTTTCTGGGAAGTAAGGGAGCAGTAGCAGGAAATTATTTTAAATTTCCTAAAGACACTTACTTGAGCAGGCTTCTTAGATTTACTGCCCAATGGTTGGGTAGCTGCTTTTTGGCTTCAGTGGAGACCTGATTTAGGGAGTGTATACCAACTAATTGCGAGGTGTTAAAACAGGAGGAAAAACACAGAACTTGTGTGGGAATACTGAGCCTCTCTGAGGTGGTATTTTTCTTTCAAAATACCAACAATAAGATACCATCTGACACATTAAAAGTTCTGGAGGCCAAAAAGTTTATTTGAAAACCCTATTGTGACACCCTAAGTAAAAGAATCTCTAAAAAGAGAAAGCTGAAAAAAATAAGCCCAAAATAGAAATCACAGTCCAAAAGGAAATAACTAAGTTAAAGCACAGACATGATAACTAAGCATAGAACAGAACATCTTTGATCCTAAAGGCATATCCAGAAATCATCAAAGGCAAATGTTACAGGTAAAAGAAATAAAAAGGATTACCTCGAGAGAAAGGAAAGGCATATATTTAGATGCACTGTTAGGAGAGAAAACAAAACCAGGCAAGCAGTGAAAGATGTGAAAATTGAAAGGGAAAATCAAATCAGTGGCTTTTCTGCCTCATCCATCTGCCAGCATCCAGATAGCACACTTTGGAGTCCAATAGAGTGAAAACAAGATTGGGCAACTTCGGCAGAAACACATCCTCTCCATTTTTAAAATAATGAAAACAGTAACAGAGGCATGACTAGGAACCAAATAGGAGAAACATCTAGGAAATTGCAGAAGGGACAGTCAGAGAGGCAGTGAAAGGGAGTTTATTCACTGGAATGAAAATCCAGCATGGCTGGACCAGGCTACATGTTTCAATGGCCTGGAAAAAAAAAAAAATGTGCTGAGAAAACTGTGAACTGTCTAATGATCACATTTGGTCAAGCAAGAAAAAGGTTCTGGGCTACTGGGGAAGAGCTGGATCTAGCTCGGAAGTGATCATAGGAGGCTGTTTAAATTCCCAATCATGGCACTGAGTCATCATCTGCCTACAGGGTTTCTCCCACAGCACCTCCTCTTTGGTTCCTTGGCATGGGCTCTCTGTCGTTGTCACAGCTGCTCCTGAGAATAAACCCAGACACTTTACTGAGGTTTAAAACAACCTGTGTCTTTTGGACCATGCCTTCACGCCAGCCTCTCTCCTATCATTCTCCCCCATGTTTACTAAGCTCCGGCCACTCTCTCCTTCCACCAATACCTGAAGCTCAGCCATCAGATTTGTGTCTTTACACATGTTATTCCCCCTGGAAAAAGTCATCTCCATTTCCCCTCATTCAGGTATCACCTTATCAGAGAGGTTGTACACCCCTCTACCCTTCACTATCACATCACACTTTTAATACCTCATAAAATGTATCAACATGTGAAATAAGCATGTATAATTATTTAGTTACTCTGCTTTTTATGACTCCCACAAAATATAAACTCTAAGAAAGCAGAAACCTGGTTTGCTCACCACTCAGTCTGAAACAACTAGAGGACTGAATACTATCTAGCAAGAATTCAGTAAATGTTTCTTTAATTAAGGGGTTGACTGGCAGAGGAACAGTGATCATCCCAGGCTTGAAGCAAAGATGAGGAAGAACAGACACATTGTTTCAGGAAGGGTGCAGGGCACGTTATATACATTACTTCATTTAATGCTCCACCAAACCTGAGATATAGGTATTATTACCCCCACTTTACAGATAACGATTGGGGCTAAAAACATTGCAATAACTTAAAGTCACATAAAGAGGGAAAAGTTAATTTCAAATCTGATTCTGGATTCCATGTTCTACCAAATTTACCATACTGACCCTTCATAATTTTGGACATTTCCTTCCCTAATCGGCTCATTTTGCAACGTCTTCTGTGAATCAGACTATATATAATAACCTTCTTCCTTGAGTGATATCTTGTTCTGATCATCAGTTGGACTTTTAGCAGAAAATACGTGAATTCAAGATGCTAGCTATCATTTTTATGCATCTATTCTATTTCTTTGACTAAGCAATAAAATCTTTTAGGGCAATAATCTTATCTATTTCTTCTTTGCCTGCCCTGTTTTACCATTGGCCCTGCTATATCCCCAAGGCTCTGACCTTCTGTACCCCCTGTCCTCTTTTATCCCCTGCCTTTCTATGTCTTCTGCATCCTTATGTGTTCTGCCCTACCTTGAACCACAATTCTCTATACATCAAGATAAGCTGGATAATAAGTCAGCATAAAAATAAGAGAAATTATAGTTAATAAACTTCCTTATTTCCAGACACATGTTCATCATTTTTATGGTAATGGCTGGAAGATGAATAGGACAGCAAAATTATTTAGAGTGAATGATATTCTCAATTGCTTCATCTGTCCATGCCTGGTGACCACAGCCTCGTTCAAGTCTCTGAGCTCATCTTCTTCCTTCGAGCAAAAAATTTGCCTAGTAGTTTATAAGCATGTGTTTTAGAGCAAGACAGACCTGGGTTTACGTTCTGACTCTGACTCTTCCTAATATACCTGATTTACCTGTCTAATCCTAGACTCTTTATCTGTAAAATGGAGTTGTTAAAATGCTTCTTTCAAAAGATTCTTGTGAGGAATAATTAATCTGATATATGTAAATGTAAATTTCTTACCAAAAGGGCAGGCCCATAGAAAGCATTCAATAGCTAACCTGTTCAAAATTTGTGGAAATTCCACCTTTACCCCTCAGGAGGGTTTATACCGTCAGGCTGCAGAGAAATTTTCTTTCCTCTTAGAAGACTGTCTCAGATTTTTCTACAGGCTCTCAAAGTAATTAAAATATTTACTTGTTTTTATTAGGAGATGGTACCTCTCTAGTTTGGGGGAAAGTACTATTCTTTTTCAAAAGATTTGATACTGACATCTGAGTAAATAAGAGGACAAACTCTTTCATTTCAAGGGAAACTTTTGGTTCCCATTAGTTCACTTGGTTGGCTTTCTTTTTTTTTTTTAACTTCTCAGTAATTTTTTAAATGATTTTCATGATTATAAACTAAATGTATGAGTTCTTTGTCATTCACAGATTTAACATCCACAATACTGATAATTTGAAAATATGATGGATACCACTAGTTCTCATTGACAACTGGCTCTCTGTTCCATCTTGGACATATACAAGTCTAAAATCCCTGCCCCTTGAAGTTAGGTAGAGCCCTGTGAAAACCAATGAAATGAGAGCAAAAATAGCATCTGCTGCAGGTTGATGCAAAGAAGATCCCTATGGGGTTCTCTAGCATCTTCTTCCTCTGCCACTGCAATGGCAGACAAAACTTTATGCTCACTTGGCAGAACCAAAGAACTGAAGCAACATGGGTTATGAGTGGCAATCAGGTGCCGTGGAGAGTCCTCCAGGTTTTTAACAAAGTTGACATAAATGGGATAGGCAGTGGTGGTGAAATGCTTTTGTTGTATTAAGTCAATGAAATTAGAGGGTTGTTTTGGTTATCACAGTATATTCTAATATGCATGTTCAGGAAACAGTAAATTCATCAGGTTTTAGTTGCTTAAAACTTGTACATTCCCAGACAAGCTGATTTTCTCAACTGGCCCTTGGTGGGCTACAGGCAATTGAATGTTTAAAATGTTCTGATAAGTGTGTTTTGTATGTTTGGAGCTTTGAAGGAAATTCTACCAGTTTATCCAGACAGTTCGTGCAAACACTGGCATTTATGGTAGGCACCTGCTTTCTTCTGGGCAGTCTCTAGTTTTGGTAATTGCAGTCAGTCGTGAAGGCAGTGTGTTTTTACATGGTCAACCCCCAATAAAAACCTGAGACTTAGGCTCAAGGAAACTTCCTGGTAGGCAACACTTCACATATGTTTGGTACAGTTTATAGCAGGAAGAATTGTGTGTCTTGGGCGACTCCACTGGGAGAAAACTCTTGGAAGCTTTTGCTCCTGGTTTCCTCCAGACCTGACTGATGCATCTTTGCTGATTTTGTCTTGTATCTTTTCACTGTGATAAACCATAACCGTGAGTACAATGACTTCTGAGTTCTTTGAGTCCTTTTAGTGAATTATTTAGTGTAGGGATGATCTTGGGAACCACCAAGACACTTGCCTACCTAATACAGAGAATTAGCACTGGAGGTGGGGTGCTGTCATCACAGAAACCTAAACTACGTGACATGGCTGTTATAGGTGCCTTAAAATATGGTGATTTATATCAAAAAGTGGCAGAGCATTTGTCATACATGATAGAGTGATAAAACTCTTGCCTGGAGTAATTTAAGAATTAGAGCATATAAATGATGAACTTTTCCTCTTGAACTCAGAGCATAGGGAAAATGTTGGAAAATAGAATTTCGTTAGTGTGTTTTGAATAAAATTGGCCACACTTTATATGATGTTTTAAGAAAGTGATGAGCTCAGGAAATAATTGGCTATGGAAAGGAATGACGGAATTATAAGCATTCCAGGTTTTGCAATATTGGTGAAGCAGACAGCTTTTGATCCCAAAATATAAGTGATGAATATTATAAAAACTTTGAAAGTAAAAAATCGGTAAGAATTTAGCCATGTAACAATGAATAAATTAAAGGCCTTCCTGTCTTTTGTTAAAACTTCTCAAAAGCCTTAAGTACTTAAAACAAAGATCAGATTAAAGGTCAATGCCCAATAAATTAATATCAATATTTAAAATACCTTGTGGTAAAGATCAGATTTATTTGTAGTGGAGCCTTTTCTTACACTATTCAAAATTGACTCAGTAGATCAATTTGGATAGAAAAAAAGTAAGAGAACAGATAAATAAATAAAATCAGAGAAAATACTGGACCTGAGAACATGTAAATAAATGTATGGTTCCTGATACATGGATCTGGATGGATTCAAATATGTAAGAGCCCTACCATGTGTGTATGTACGTATGTGTGTGTGTGGAGTATCATATCACTAAAGACACTTGGAGCCTAGACTGAAAAAGCCTGTTATTCCTTAAGACTTTGACTGGTCATTGATTATGTCCAGCTACCACCAAGAATTAACTCTTAATAATTCCTGAAATAATTCCTTTAACTCTGAGGTATAAAGACAATAGAAGTAAGGGAAACATTGCAGATTGGTATCAGAACAGAGCAGGGTTAGCATCCAAGTTCCATTGTGGACTAGCTATGGAACACTGGGCAATTTAAACAAGAGTAATTATAATGCCATTTCTAGAGGTCATTGTGAGGATTAAATGCATGCAGTTGCTTAGTGTGATTTCTATCACATAGAAAGCATCCAATAAATGTTAATGTTCATTGTCAAAATGATCCTTGGGCCCTCACACTTCTGCAGGCAGATAGTGGATTGATAAACTGTTACAATCGTTAGGAAGGGCCTTTTCCCCAAAGTCCACTTCAGATAAGGACATGGAAGATAATGAGAGACAGAGGGAAAAAAAAGCTTTCAGAAGATGGAGCTAGGAGGCCTCTGAGAACAATGGAAAAGGGAATTTCTCCTGGGAGAGAAGATAAGGAATATTCTCTACCTTCAAGATAGGTGGTTCACACTATGTCTGCTCAGTGGGATTTCAGAGTTTCTAATGACCAGTAACTGCTATTCAGAGTTTCTAATGACCAGTAACTCTCAGTTTTCTTTTCTCAGAACACTAATGTTTATTACAATTATCCTAGCCTTGTTTTACCATTATATACAAAGCATGTATGGGAAGGAGGAGATGAATGTCATTTGAGTTCATAGGTTTCCAGTCCAAGAGGAGCCACGTCCAGATCTGATGGAGAGACCGTTATTGCACAACACCTAAACTTTAGAGCTCTTGTTGGATAAGATTGAGGTGGTCTTCCTTGGCAAGGGGGTTTGTATTAGCATGAAGATTAAACTTAATGTATTAGAACTGGGAGAAAAACTGTAGCAGGATTTACCAGTGTTCGTCAGTATTCAATCCTCCTTTCCTGCCTCAAGTTAGAGGAACGGCACTTCGCAACCTCCTTATAGTGAGATGAGGCCATGTGACTGGTTCTGGCTGGTAAAACACATCACTTTCAAGCAGAGGCAGTAAAACTACTCTGAGAAGTTTTTAATTTCATTATTCTGCTACTGCAGCTTTTATGAAGGAGTCCTCCCATTGTGATGGCCAAGTCCCAATAGTGCAGCAGGCTGGGTGGAAGACAGCTGCCACTGAGAGTTTCCTAGACCTAGGGCAAATTTTTATAAATAAAAGTTATCATTTTTGTATGAAGCCCAAAAGATTTGTGGTTATCTGTTAAAGCAGCATACCTTACCTCATGTTGACTAAAACCATGAACACTGCTGAGCGTCTGTGATCTAAAATTGTTTTCAGTATCTCTAAGGATGAATTTTAATCTTTTCCACAGTAAGGTTATATGCTGGTTATTGTCAGTTTGTGCTCCCAGAGGTCAGAGTGGCTGCAGCATATTAAAGATGGAAAAGGGTAGCGCAAGAAAAATTTCTACATTTAGGAAGTTTAGATTATAAAGAACTTTTAAGTCATAGCAGTATGAGTGTGGATTTTAGTTTCTAAAAATTATGGAAAGATGTTGAAAGATATTAATCAGAGGAGTGAGATATGATATACATTTTATAAATATTCTGGTCTATGTATAGTTCAAGAATGGAAACGTGGATAACAGTTTTAGTGGCTATTGCAGTTCTCCAAGGAAAAGATGATGTGGTTTAAACTAGAGTGGTCATAGTGAAGTTTGAAAAGTGAGGATAGAATCCACATATGTGCTGTAGTTAGGGTTAGAAGCAGTAAGACTTGCTGATCACGTAAGGAAATGCACTAGAGACTTACTTCTCTTGAAGAAAATACAATTTTTGAGAAAGTCAAGAGACTATACAAACTCCTGTGTATTTGCAGAGCTAGAAATTTGCAAAGATCTTGGGATTTATCCCTTGTAAATGTCAAGGGTCTTACGATATCTGCTTATTGTAGAAAACTTGAAAAATACAGTTGTACCCAAATGTCATTGAGAAGCGGGTATGAATTGCATCTATGCCATAATTATATTTTTTCCATGCACTTCCAAGTTCATTTCCTATGACATTCTTCTCCCCAGCACAGGTGGAGACACAGACCTCCCAGCGCCCATTATCTCTGGGAACATTCAAACCTGTGTTTCCCACACCTCTCCAGGGATGTCTGCTCTTCCTCACTCTCTCTAATTTTGTCCCCGAAGTCTCAAATTACACTCCCCACGACACACACATATAGGCACACACAAACTAAAACTCTCCAGAGAGTCCCAAGGCTAGTGCTTCTATAAATGTTTTAGGTGTGCTCTAATCTATATGACATGATCTTTTTAAATGATACTTTAAGTTTTTCATGTGAAAAAGCTATTGTTTTACACCTTCTGCTACTTATACATCATCCAAACTCTCTCAAGAAAACAATCCAGTTATACTTGGGGCCTCACCATTCGATCCATATCATTGCATCTAAAGTCTATGGCTTATCATCATTCCTTCATTTCTGCTTTTACTGAAAGAATCAAGTCCCCCATCATCTCTTTCGGAGACTACTGAAACAGCCTCCTAACAGATATTCCTCTATCTAATCGTATTTACAACAGTCAGCACTCTACAGTGCAGCCAGAATAAACCCACTACAAGGCTGACCTGATTACCTCTACCCCTCAGCTAGCTCCACCGGAATCTTTCTGCCCTCTGAATAGACCCTACGTTTCTTTTTATACTTGTAGCAGCACTTACGACTTGGCACTGCCTACTTCTAAAGCCTTGTCTTTTAATTCTTTGCCCCCAAAACATACACCTTATAGTGCAATTGATCTGAATACCATTCAGTTTCTCAAATGTGGCAGGATTCTCACATGCCAGTGCCTTCATACGTCCTGATCTTTCTTTCTGGACATATATTGCTAAAATTCCTTTAGGATCTCAGTCTCAATAGCTCTTCTTCTGTAAGCCTTTTGACGTTTTCCTAAACCAGATTCTATGTTCTGAATATGTAGTTTCCAGGTACCTTGCGTTTCCTTGTTTATCACATGTATCCCATTTGCATTGCTATGGGGTTTTTTTAATCATCTATAGACACCACCTGACTCCATGAAGACAGGGAATCTCCCTTGCTCAGCACATAGTAGGCACTTATGGCAAATGCTTATTGACTTATAATTGTGTTGTAGTTTCTTGTGCCCTGATTCCTCACTTGCCATTTGAATACAAGCCAGTAAGTAACTAATTGTGTGCATTTTAAAGAGGAGACAAAATTACCTACCTTAGGAAATAGTGGCACGTGAGTTCCCTCACCAAGTTTCTCTACCACACAGGGAAGAATATGGAGAAAAATAATTTTACAAGGAAAAAAAAAAGCCCTAATATCTAATTAATGTGTTTCCTTCCAGTCTCCTTTATAAGCCTGGTAGATAGACAGATTGAAACCATGGTTAGTTGGAGAATCAATAGATGACACAGAGCTGGATAAATGGATAAATTATAATTGAAAATGAATATGGCTGTGTGTATAGTTTTTGGGTTTTTTTGATTTTTTTTGATGTTTGTATGTGTGTGTATTTTGTTATTCTTAACATTATCCAGTGAATCATTTTCCGTTTAATTAAAAATTGTTCCTGACGCCCACATGTTATTGAAATATGTAACACACATTATTTATTTAGTCTTCACATTCAGTAACACATACATTATTTCCATTTTTTCTCATTATAAATAATCCCCTAGCAAACATTTCTGTCAAAATCTTTCCCTGAATCTAGATATAATATTAATCTTTCACATTTCTATGCTTCTTTGCTCTGGTGCCTGGTCTTCCTATGGGAACTTGGAAATCACTTAGTGCACCTACACTAAGACCCATTTTTATAAGCCAATCTACCTCTTTGCAAATTCTTCTCAGCATCCTTCTCCAGATTGGTGTAGTAGCGTTCAAACTACTCAGTTAGAAAGCATCAATACAGTGGAATTGTGTGAACTTGAAAATTCATTTAGATGCCTCGAATCTGGGTTTCCTCATTCTTACACTGATAATCACCCTACTGCCTGTTCTGCTCCTAATAGGTGTTTATTATTATTATTATTAGCTTCTGTGTTTTATGGATCACTAAGGGAAGACGTATAAATGCATTTTAACTAATAATTTTGTGCGGATGTATAAAAGTGGTTGATAAGTTTTATTTTCTTTCAAATGATTTTCATGCCCTTCGTATCACTTGGATTAAGTTCAGATGCTTGATTCACACACCGTGTGTTTGGATCATGCCCAGGGTCTGAGGATTGGCACATAAGGCTCTTCGCAGTTTTACTCCAAGTTTCAGCTACAAACTCATTTTTGTGGATTTTTTTCTTTACCAGATGTACTTACCTTGCCATGTTTTGCAAAATTTCAAGGTCTTTTCTGCACATGGTGTCTTTCTATAAGCTCATTTCTCTACTTGGAATGTCATCTTCCATTCATTCTCCCCCATTGGCAAATTGACACAAATCAGACTGAAGGGTATTGGCAACTCATTTTGAAACAAGGTTTTAAAAGACTCGTGTGTGTGTGTGTGTGTGTGTGTGTGTGTGTGTAGTGTATTATATAATATATGTGATTTTTTCGGAGTGTATATGTGTGAGTGTGCATGCATGCTAATGTATATCCAATGTGTGCATGTTTTAAGTGTGAGTGTGTAGGGGAATATATATTGAGGATTAAAATAAAATATACTTTTTTCAGAGTTTCTACATGACAAAGCTTTCAGCCAGTGAACTTCTAGTTAATGGAAAATTAAGGATAGGACTGTGGTTCTGAATAGCTTTTATTCAGAAAGCAAACGGGTGATGGGTTACCTGAGGGCTACAACACCTGTACTATCTATTACTGTGTGAAGCTGTCAGCTTCCTATCCGAGGATGACCTCATACAGCAAGGTGCAGATGCTTCACTGTATTAGTTATAACAGTACATTGGAGGGGGTGAGAACAGACATGCATTATTGTAAGGAAAATTAACAACCACTGTCTGCAAGCGAAAGAATTGAAAACGACAGGCCAGTTTTAAGAGGGCTTTTGTTTGGGCTTACATTTTTCACCTAGAAATGGACACAGTTACTGAAAATTAGAAATGAAGCTGGGCTTTATACAATGAAATGAGATAATTTCACGGCCAAAACAAATGGGCTTACATTGAAAGGAAAGCCATTAAAATATACCTAAGCAGTAAGTTAATGGGAGAGAAATTCGATTTGAAAATGAGAGAACATTTTCAGATAGAAAGGGCAGGCAGTGGAACAGGGTGCTTAATGAGGTACAGTAGATAGATTCAAGTTTAATCTAGATAATTTTAGATGATTACAGAAAAAGCTTAGGCTAGGAATTTTTTTTTTCCTACTTTTTCCCCCACTACTTGATGCCAAGTATTTGACTGGACCAGAAAAAAAGTACTCTATCATCTTATGTGTTGTCTTGTATGAGGTCTATTTTCCAAAACTAAAAGTTCAAAGAGTTTTTCTCTAAGTGACTAGATGTCAGCCCCATGAAATAACTGCACTGGTGTCAAATAATGGTCAGACAAAGGACATTCAGTATTTTCGTTGCTCCTGACCTTGACATTCTGTCCAATGAGTAGTCTCACCTTGGTGGTTACCCCTTCTCGCTGTTCACCTCACAGATTGTTAAGTCTCCCCTAGGAAATAATACACTGGTGAATGAACGCTCTGGTAGTCAAAGGCTGCTTGGAATTTCCCAAGGATGAAAATTTCTCAGTTATGCTAGTTCCTTTGTAGTGGTGTTTGCACTCCTTGTAACATCCTCATTATTTTCCTCAAACCTTTATCGAGGTTTTGCTTTTGCTGTAGATATTTAGTGAATGTTCTTTAGCTCTCCAGCAGCTTGTAAGATTTGTTTTGCCTTCACTGCCAGCACTAAACTGATTTATCAAGGCTTTCGTGATGCAGCTATAGGGTGTACAGACAAAAAAGAGTGTTGTACAGGAGGGAGGTGGTCTTGATCTCCTGTAGAGGCTTCAAACCTGTTGGGACATATTTGTTGTCATGGGGAGGCTCAGGTGGGCATCACACAGGTTCCTTGGCTCAGACTTATTTTTCTGCTCCACACTACTAATATTTCTGCTTAAGGGCTGTATGAACTAGGCTACCTGGGTCCTATAAAGAAGCACCTTGTCAGCTTGTATGCTAAAGTATTCTACTCCTTAGAGAAAGTTTCATGAAATGGTTAAGGATGCAGATTCAGGAGAGATATAAACCTGGCTTCAGGTTAGCCACCTATTTATTGAATGTTCATAAACTTGTTGCTTATTTCTTCATAAGGCAGATTTATTATCTCTTTTTTTTTTCTTTTTTTTTTTTTTTTTTTTTTTTGCGGTACGCGGGCCTCTCACTGTTGTGGCCTCTCCCGTTGCGGAGCACAGGCTCCGGACGCGCAGGCTCAGCGGCCCTGGCTCACGGGCCCTGGCTCACGGGCCCAGCCGCTCCGCAGCATGTGGGATCTTCCCGGACCGGGGCACAAACCTGTGTCCCCTGCATCGGCAGGCGGACTCTCAACCACTGCGCCACCAGGGAAGCCCAGATTTATTATCTCTTAAACAGACATATTACCTTATCCATTTCTCAGGTTTTTGTTTTAGTTTTTGTTTTGCGGTACGCTGGCCTCTCACCGTTGTGGCCTCTCCCGTTGCGGAGCACAGGCTCCGGACGCGCAGGCTCAGCGGCCATGGCTCACGGGCCCAGCCGCTCTGCGGCACGTGGGATCTTCCCAGACCGGGGCACGAAGCCGTGTCCCCTGCATCGGCAGGCAGACTCTCAACCACTGCGCCACCAGGGAAGCCCCATTTCTCAAGTTTTTAACAGAAATATATGGAAGAGTATATTAATATCTTTTAAATATAGAGTGTAAATCAGTTTAATTTTAACTGTTAACTAACAGATAAATTTTGTGTCTATGGTAATACCTAAAGTGATAGATTTAGTACTGCTATTATAATTATTATCATCTCAGGTTAGAAATATTTAGGGAAGCTACTATAATACCTTCAAGTTTAGTCCAGCTCCAAAAAATATGTGTGTGGGATATATTATCTAGGAAGATAACTCAACAGCACAAGGCTACCTCAGAGAGCATACATGTTACCTTTCCAAATGTGGTATAGAATAAATTCCTGATGTGGCTACTGAAATGATAAACCCTACATCAGGCACTATGTTAAGGCACACATTCTAGAAAATCTCAGAAACCAAAACCGACTGGTAGTAACTCTCAAAGCACTGAAACTAAGCCGTATACCCAGTGAAGACGACCACACTGGCTGTGTGAATGTATTGGTCCCTTAATAATTTTTTAGATGAAAACAACTGCGCCAGCTTTCTTTTTTATAACATAAAGGGGTTAGTAGCAATATCAACCCAATTCTTATATATGTTAATTAAGACTATGCTGTTCTTTCAATGTGATAAGCTATTATTCTACCACCATTAGAGATAAATTTCTATTATATTTTTCTTTCAGTCCCTACCTTTTATTTCTGGAAATTCAGTAAAGGCTGCTGGGATCTCAGGAACCAAGCAAAAATACCTACTAGTCAAAATAAAGTTGCTACTATTATATAAATCCCATACTATACCTTTATCTAGGGAAAAAAAGTCCATCTCCTCTGAGTAGCTGCTCTCTTGCTTGCTTGCAAATAGAGATATCACCCAACAATGGACAGCACAAATCAGATTAAAGTTGCTTTGTCTACATTCACACCACAGGCAGCTTTAGGAGCAGCGGAGGTCTGCGATTGACTCCAGCAGGTAGAAAGCATGAGTCTGTCTTTTAATGGATCAAGAAAATTCAGAAGAAAATTCACACAGAAAAGAAGACATCGCTCTGGGTTAAGCTAACAGGACAGCAGGATTAGATGGCCACAGATCCTCCTGTTACATTTGGATTTCCTTGTCTTATATTTCTATGAGTGAAGGTCCAAAAGAGTTCTCTGATACAGAGAGCTTGAGTACACAATGGGGCTTAATGTGAAACTGTTCGTTCTCCATCAGTCAAAAGCCTTTCCTTGAAGAACATGTATAAGTGTGCTTACTAGTTTCTGAAGTGGAAAGTTCCCCCATGACCTGCCCCCATCCGAAATGTCCATCTGTAGAGCAGGATGCCCACTGGGATACTACTTCAGGCCGGTCTCTGGCCCCTCCATAACTCACCCCCAGGAGGAAGGAGAGCTTACCTTGTTAGTGAGGTTGGGAAGAGGAGACTGAGTGTGTATGGTCCTCCTCCTTTCTTTCTCCTGTCTGTTGGAGGTTCACAATTGCTCTACTCCATCCTAAGGTTCACAGTCATGGGTCCTGTCGCTTCAGTGGCGAGACCTGTGGGTTTGGTTGTGTAGTATCCTCATATCCTCACAACTCATTCGTCAAGCAGTGAAACTTAAGAATTGTGAAGTCTAAAGTTACATGTGGAGACATTTTGAGGAAACCGGTACACGGTATCTTATCTTCATAGTTTTCTTTAAAGCTTGTTAATACCCAGTTTAGAGTAACTTCTGTGCAGTTAATGACCTCTATGTTGTTTCTCAGACAGGTTTGTAGGTTACTAAGATTTTTTTTTTTTAATAAAGCTGTGAGGTTGTAACTACTATTTTTCACCAGGGCTGATGCAAGGCCAGCTAAAAAATTATATGTCCTTCGTTATTATTATTAACATACCTTAAAGTTATACCCATTATTTGATAATTAGCTTGTGAATATTGGAAATCCAAATAGTAGCCCTATGTACTGAAATATGATAGATGGTATTGCCGAACATACACGTAGAAATGAAGGCTCCTGCCAGGCTGGAATATATAACCTTCACACAGATACAGCTAGAGGAGAGCTGATCACAAATGCTTGAACCACCTCGTCAATTATTAGTATTCAAGAAAGCTTATGCCTGGGTGAATTAATCTTGAAAATTAGCCTGGTATGAAAACAGTGTTGGAGCATAGGAAAATGGTAGAGAAACTGAAGCATGGTTTAGATGAATAGAAGATGGTATCTGAAGAAAAGTCTGTCTTTGAAAACAACTGAGGATGATCTAGGAGAGCCAAGCAAAAAGAGAAAAGGCATATTCCTCAAAGAAATTCAAGGTTTCAGAGGCCACGGTTCAAATGAAAGGGTAAAAAAATGTACTTAGGACACAATATACCAAGATTTACCTACTTTTAAGGTTTTGGCTAGACAAGAGGTAAATATTTTTATTGATAAGCAAGCCAGAAAAAGTGATCAGGGCTTGAGAAAGCTCACAGAAGAATATAGTTAAGATCACAGAGATCAGACTGAAATAATTCCTTTGGTTGGAGCTAGGACCCAGGAAACTATTGAGAAATGCCATCTCAAAGGTACAGATACAGTACACACTAAAAACGAATGGAAAACTGTATCCTTGAAGATTGTGATAAATTATAATAACAGCTTATATACTATTGGAACAGGTATAATAGAAGACTAGGAGTATCCGTGTAAGATGCTCAAATTAAATTATTGTTGAGTGAGTTTCAAGGTAAATTGATTATTATAAACAGAGTCACCAGTATTACCCATTCTGTCGGGAGGAGGCAATTTCCCCCCTCTATCCCTCTTGAGTTCTTGTGGCTGGACTAATAATAAAAGTGACACAAGACAGATTAACAAGAGAAAACCCAATTTCATTTCATGTGTACAGGAGATCATAAAATGATGCTCAGAGAGTGACCCAAAGCAGGCAGATTTTATATCTTTTTACACAAAGAAACAATAAATTTGTGAGGAGTTGACAAGATAAAGCAATAGGTTTGGGTGCTTAATAAGGGACTTCAGCAAAGTTTGGGCTTGGATAGTAAATTAACAAAGTAACAAGGTTTATGTATACAGATTTCTGGACTCCGAATTCCCTATCTCTGATGATAAGGATATTTTTATACCTCCCTGTACAGGGAGGACACCTTTCATACGGGAGATTTATTTCCTGCTTTCAAGAAGACAGAGACCGGGAGTCAAAGGGTTCCTCTTGCATCGGCCATTTCTTAGGTAACTTTAACTCCAATTATCAATATAAAATTGAGGTGCATTTTGGAGTGGCCTGCCCTGGACCCCAGTAGTTTTCTCAAAGAATATGTTGTGGAAATTTTAAAAAATAAGGCAAGATAGAGGATGGATGATAAGAACCAGGGGGAAAACAGGCAGATCTCAATAAGTAGAATCCAGATCTGGGCTAGATTTGGGGTTCAGAGAAGTCATACTCTTAGAAACGATTTCCCTACTCAGGAGAACAAAAAGAGAAATGTTCTGACAGAACCAGAAATGAAAGGCAGCACATTTCTTTCAACAGAGGATTCCGGCAGGGTCTGAGACATATATTATAAAAAAAAAAGTAAAAGGCCATTCAACAGAGAAAATTAAGCACAGCTGTTTTCCCAACAATCTAAACAATGAAGACATTTATACATCAAGAGGGACTCCAAGGACTATTGTGAGGGCACCTCCCAAGTTGGAAGAACAGACAGAATTAGGTTGATACATGTTTAGGGATATCAGGAAATTGAAGACACCCAAATATGACTGAATGAGATCAAGCACTATCTGGAGATCAAATAACTGGAGTTGTCCAAATTATAAATCAATGTATTTTGCCAGTAGGATTGCCTGTCATCAATATAAACACCCTACTGTCAGGAGAAAGCAGCATTGGTAGAAAAGTTTTAGAGTGTAGAAGGAAAGGAAACTTGATTATAGAAGAGTAGGCACTTAGATGCTCTGAAACACAGCAAGACAAATGACAAGGAGCCTCTGTACTCCACATTCTGGTACCTTGTTCATGCCAGAATATGAGCCACTAAAGAACCCTTAGACATTAATTTGATGCTTGTCCTTAATTGGTATGATTGCATTTACACTTCTGGAGAATTTTGACATGGAACATGCTTTTCTTCCTTTTTTTTCTCTCTTTTTCTTCTCCCTATTCCTCCTCCCTCTTTTTTTTTTTTTCTTTTTTTTTTAAGGAACATAGGAATATGTGACTTCTTGTTTCCAGGAAGAAGTATGCTAATATACGATATGCTAATAGGGGATTTTGATTTATTTTAACATTTTTTTGTTTAGATTGACTCGAAAATTGCATATGTTTATTTTCTTTGGCTTTATAGATAATTTTATTCTTAAAATCTGATCATGGCAAGTGAATTGTATTCAAATTGGTCCATGTATTTATTGAAATTTACATCAGTCTTGATGTGGTCATTTGACCCCATTACAGAATCTCTAAAAAACTGTTCTGGACCAAGTGGCTTGAAATAATTTGGGATGGAACATTGGAAAACCCTAGCCTTGGGTACAGTATGGAACTAGAATGGAATTAGTAAATGCACTGTTGTAATATATCTTAGACTTCTGGGTAGCCAAATCTGTATTATGTCATGGTATTCCCAGAAGATGATCAAGAAGAGCAGTTGTTATTGTTGGGGAAGTGGCCTCGTGACAGTAAGGCAGCAATGTTGATCTCCTTCATGGTAGAAGAATAATCACATTCTTGGTTGACCATAAGCTTAGTGGCTAAACCCAGTGAGTTAGGATGTGGAAAGACATGGAATATTTGGGGAAAACACTTCCTCTCAAACTGATGTTTTTTTACATGGTGTTAAAGCCCCATTATTGTAGCAGTTCTTTCCCCTCCCTTTTACTATCCCCATATAGAGTTGAAGTAAGTTATCATACTGGTGAGTTTGAGAGAGGAACTGGATTCAGGTAGCCAGTCGCCTTACTGGTTAAGTGCTGACCAGAGAAGACACATCTATTTCATAGCTTTTGACCGTGTATAGAACAAAGAGAAAGCTGTCTCTTTTTCATGAATGTGAGAATGGTGGTGTAGTTCTTAGAAATAAGTTCAATTCAGGTAATTATCAATAGCAAGAAGTTATAGAGGGCCTCCCTGGTGGCGCAGTGGTTGAGAGTCCGCCTGCCGATGCAGGGGACACAGGTTCGTGCCCCGGTCCGGGAGGATCCCACATGCCGCTCCGCGGCTGGGCCCGTGAGCCATGGCCGCTGAGCCTGCGCGTCCGGAACCTGTGCTCCGCAATGGGAGAGGCCACAGCAGTGAGAGGCCCACGTACCGAAAAAAAAAAAAAAAAAGTTATAGAAAGGTCAAGTTCTCTTGAAAAGAATCTTTGCTCATGTTGGAGCAGTACAATGAACTCTGCCTAATCAATGAAGTGATGATGTAGTGGGAAAGCAGTAGGGATTGTATGATATAGGAGCAACACTTTGCTAATAACCCTGTAGCCTTCAAGCCAAGATTAAAGTCAGGAACTCATTCAAACAAACAGAGGTGACGTACCAATGCCAGGTCAGACATTCAAAAATCATTAAAATGATTCAATAAATGATGCCACACGCACACACACAAAATCTACCAAATGTACATAAAATAAATATATATAAGTATACAGGTCCACAATGAAAGACTTAATGTTCTAGTCATTGAAAAAAAATATATGATGAAGATGGGAAAGTTTTTTCAGATGAAGAATGGTTTATCTTGGTTACGATACAATTAGTAATGTAGTGTTGCCCTTAACTGATGTTTGGATTTATTGTTTACAATGCACATGCAAGGCGTGATGATTCAGTAAAGTGGTTTTGATTTTTTAAAAAAACGCCCGAAAACTGATACATTAAAAAAAAAAAAATGATGACAGAGGCAATATCCATTTCGGAGTGCTGAGTGTAATGGTAGACATGCTAAATATATAGCTGAGTAATTTCAAGCATTCTGTCTGAAAAGAAAGCCAGAGGTCTTAGAAACATAGTCCATCCTCAAGGAGTCCCACTTATAGGAAACAGACCAAGAGAGAAGACCAGGGTCCCCTAACTTGCACATTCCTTGCAAGTAGGGAGGTGTAAGGCTGCCAACAGAAATTTCATTCCTGAAACTTATAGGACTCTGACCATAGTCAATGAGTAGCAATAACTTATTGAGATCATCACTATTTTTAGAGGAAAATAATTTTACTAGACTTACTAGTTGTCTTTTCACCTGTTGAAGAGAAGTGTCATTTATAGAGAACCGCATGCTTACTGCAGGTGCTGTCTGGGTTAGTGCCAAGGCAAAGTAAATTATATTTGCATGATTTTAAGTGTTTAAGTCATCAATAAAAGAGAATTAGTCATGTTTACAAAATTTAAAAAGCCATTAAGCAACCCAGTGTAGTCTTATTGAAATTTGACTTTTGGTAGTACAAAATATATCTCTTTAATTGTTTAATTCAATAAAAAGCATACATATTTTACAGATGTTTTCATAATTAAAACATAATACACTATTTTTTATTAAAAGATAAATAAATTACACCACAGCTTGTATTTAATAAATAAATAAGTAAACTTTCACATTGAAGTCAAAATGAGAAACTTGAAATAATGGATTCCATAGCTAACCAGTTCACCAGTTTTCTTAAGAAACTTATTCAGAAACTGACAACAAAATATTAACTTGGAAGTTTTATTTTTTTTAATCCCTAAATGATCCTAAGTTCATAATTAATGAGCCTAAATAAATGAACCATTTTTTTTTTTCAGTATCGGTGAATGTGTGAAGCATTAAAACATGAACAATCAATCATTTAATTTATCATGTTTCTCACATTATGTTCCTAGATCACTGATATGAGGTCCTTTAACTCTATTTTTAAAAAAATATGTATTGAATGATGCACGGGATAAATCTCAGTATTTATAGAGGAATATGCATCACTGTCATAACTTCCTCATCCATGCCCAATTGTTCTCCACTTTTAACAATACTCAATGTATTTTTCCTAATGAAATTCATTCCCAGGAGAGGTAAGAACTTTACTTTGTTCGGCAAACTTGATAGTTAGGCATGTTATCTTTCATATTCACATTTTGTTATTAACAACGAATTCATCTTACACATACAATTCACAGATTAATAAGTGAAAAGGCTTTCATTAATAATTAATGACATTTTCTTTATTTGCTGAAGATGGAAATTCAGTGAGCTGAGAACTTTTCTTAATCTTTTTAAACAATATCTAGCAAAATTCTCTGTAAGTTCCATTATACTCTACTCCTGTGATATTCTAGGGCTACATACGTCTTATAGTCAAAATATTTTGAATAGGTTAATCACATTTATCCAATATTTATTAAGTCTCCACTTCAACAAAATAGTGTAGAATATAGAAATGGAAAATATGTGGGATTCTTTTGTCTCTTCGGGTATTTCTTCAAGTAGCATATTCTGATATACTGTGTTCCTTCCATTAATTTATATGTTCAACAAATAGTCACTTTGCTCTTACCATGTGCTAGCACCATTCCAGGACCTGAAGATTGAATGGTGTTGAAAACGTTTTTGCCCTCTTTGCCCCTAAAATCCAGAAGACAGATAAGAAATAAGCAATTCACAGATAATTTACTTTGAAATAATATGAGAATAATTATGTCCTTTAAAATGAAATACGTCAGAAATTAAATTTCTTCGTATAGTTTTTGTGTTTGTATGTTCTGAATGCATATCTGAAGAATGAACGAAAACCTGTTTTCTCAGTACTTTACTGTGAATGGAAATAATGTTTTAGCTTCCCAAGAGGACCTCAGAGGAGGAAGAGTTTTGTAAGCTCCCTAAAAACAATGACCACATACATCTGGTCCATCTAGTATTCTCAGAACACAATAAATGATTTTAGTATATAAAAGAAAAAAAATACTGTTTTGTGATTTAAAAAGTCATATTGTTGCATATTTACATAAAAATCTGTGCAAATTAGTATTTTACTGCTTCCTGCCATTCTTATTACAATTCCCTTGCCCATTCACTCTCCCACTCTTCTGGAAGATAACAGCATATCATTTTCTCTCTCCTAAAAAATCCCTGTAGACCTCCCCTTTCTCTATGTAGAGCCGATGTCTTTCTTTCCTATTTTACTGAGAAAGTAAAAGTGATTAGAAAACATTTCAGGAGCTTCTATTAATACATCTGACCACCTATCTGCAGCCGTGCTCCAATGATCTTTCTTCTCTGGTGTTTTATAATAAATGAATTACTTCTACTCCTAACAGAAGTTTGTCAACTTGCACATGAGATTTCATGAATTTTGCCCATTCCAGGATATTGCTTCCATATCTGCTCTTTTTTATGCCATTATAATTTATCTTTCTACTGTATCTCCCTCATCAGCATACACATATCCTATTCTCTCTACTCTACTTCCCTCTCTTGTTATTGCCTTTTCTTTCCTTTCCCTTACAGCAAAACTCTTCAAAAGTGTTGTCTATATTCTACCACTGGTTTCTCCCCTACTTTGAACCCATTTCATTTAGGATCTCATCTCCACCAGGCATCCAAAAATTGTCTTTTCAAGATCACCAATGGCCTCAATTCTTGGTTCTCGCCTTGCCTTGCCTATCAACAGAATTTAACAGCTGATTACTGTCTCCTCCTAAAACTATTTTTTTCTGATTGATTTCCAGGTTATCACCATCTCCTGCTTGCCCTTCTTTCTCACTACCAATCCTCTATACCCTTGGCTGGTTCTTCCTCACCTCCACAAACATTTAAACTTCAGTGGTCAGTCTTCTTGCTGACTTTCTTCATTCTCTATATTCACTGCCTTGGTAATTACTTCCAGTTACATAATTTTGAATACTTTCCCTTTACTGATGAATCCAAGTATAGTTTCCTAGCTTGGTTCTTATCCCTGAACTCCAGATTTGTATCTGCAACTACCTATTTGACACTGCCACTTGGATTCATAACTGGTATTTCAAATTAACATGGCAGGAAACTGAATTACTGAACCATCCCCTCCTCCATGAAAAATAATAGCCCTTCTACAGTCTTTCCTACACTGATTGATGACAACCTCATTCATCCATTTGTTCAGACCAGTCCTTGAAATGATGCTTCACTCTATCTTTTTCTTCCTCACCACGTACATTCCAACAGCAAATCTATCATCTCTCCTCAAAATATGTACATAATGTTACTACCTTCCACCACTTCAACTGCACACCCTGCCCAAGTTACAATCCTCTTTCACATGATGATGCTAAACTCTTTGCTGAAGTAGTAATGCTTCTGCACTTACACTTGCAATGTGTTCTAAGTTCTCTCTGCATTTGGCATTATCAGTCTTTTATAGTAGATAGGCAGTGACATTTTATTTTTATTGAATTTGCATTTCCCTGCTTACTAATGAGTCATCACACATTTTCACATTAACCATTTGGATATGTTCTTTCATGGAGTTTCTGTTTAAACTGTGTTACCTACATTTCAATAATGTATTTTTTCTTATTGATTTGAAGACACTTTTTATATATTCTGGAAATAAAGCCTTTGTTGATTACATGAGTTGTAAGCGTCTTCTACTCTGTGGGTTTTCCTTTTAATTGTAGCTTTTGATGGAGGTAAATTTTTACTTTTGGTAGTCAAATTTTATCAAACTTTCCTTTATGGTTCATCGTATCAGTTTCTTTTATTCTATTTTCCTACCCCAAGGTCATGAATATATTCTTCTCCATGATTTTCTGAAAGTTGTGTCTTTCACATATAGGTATACAATCTCCCAGAATTTGATTTTGTGTGTACAGTAAGTCTCCTACACACGAACTTTCAAGCTGCGAACTTTCAAAGATGCAAACATGCATTCACACATCAATCACGTAAGTTAGTTCACGTGTCTGGTGTACACTGTCACATGCATACACCTCTACAAGTGGTTATGCTTTTGTGTACTTTACTGTACAGTACTGTATAGAGTACAGTAGTACCGTATCTTTATTTCTGGATGTCCAGAAGCAAGTGTAAAAGCAACAGTGATATAGCTGGTACTGCTAAGAAGCGCCAAGCACCAAGAAAGGACAAAGAGAGACAAGACGAAGAAGTAACTGAAGAACCAAAGAGATTCACGATGCAGTAAATGGCAAGGGGATTTTCTTTATTTGAGGAGGCACTGTTAGTTTTTGAGGCACAGGACCCAAATGTAGAATTGTACACGAAGGTTGCAGCAGCCATTCAGAATGCAATCCAGTGCTACTGTGTCATCCGTGACAAGAAAAAAAAAGCTACTACCCAGAAATCACTGGATCATTTTTTCAAGAGGGTAGATAGAATTGAATCCAGCAAGGAACCAGAAGCTGCGCCATCAGTGTCAGGCGTGAGTGAAATTGCAGCTTGCCCTCCGTCTCCTATTACTGACGATCCTTCAGCTCTACCATCTCCCACCTCCTCTCCCTCCTCCAGTCAGTAACTCTTCTTGCCTGTTCACTTGATGCCAGCCCCTGTATGCCAGCTGTTGTACTGTACTACTGTACTTTTCAAGGTACTGGACTATAAGATTAAAAATGTTTTCTCTATTTTTTGGTATGTTTTTTATGTATTATTTGTGTGAAAAGTATTATAAACCTATTGTGGTACAGTATTTTATAGCCAATTGTGTTAGTTGGGTACCTAGGCTAACTTTGTTGGACTTATGAAAAAATTGGACTTAACGAATGCACTCTCGGAATGGAACTCATTCATATGTAGGGGACTTGCTGTACTGTGACAAAGAGGCCAAATAACTTTTGTTTTTCATATGGATATCCAATCTCCCTTTGGAAAAACAGTCTTTTTCCCACTGATCTACAGAATCACTTCTAAAACAAATTGAATACCCAAGTATGGTGATTTTCCCCTTGGGTTCTCTGTTCCATTCTACTAAAGGAGGATGAAAGGTCTTCTAAGGCACATAAAAGAAACCAGAAGTCATAAATTAAAATACTGATATTTTAATTTACTAATATTTACTGATATTTGGTATTATTAAAATAGATAATTTTTTAAAGTCTTGGCCTAATGTAAGTATCAAAATAAATGTCAACAGATAAAAACCACACGGGTAGAAGTATAGTTGTCATATTTAAGATATAGAGCATCTCCGTGAGTTAATAGAAAAATGATGAACAACAAAATGGTAAAATAGGGAAAGGAAATAGTAATAGAGAGTTCACCAAGAAATCAGTTAAAATGGTGCAGAACATATAAATACCCTTATTTTTTTGTAATTAAGAAATAAAATTTAAAACAACAGTGAAATGTAATTTTCATCCTATCAATTGCAGAAGTTATTTGTATGTTAGAATATTCTGCTACTGAAGAAGAATGAAAACTGGCTCTTTCATATTCTGTGGGTGGGAATAGAAGTATGTGATACCTTTTAAAAGGTGTATCAATACTGGCCTAGGTATTCCACTTATGTATGTACTCATCAGCTAATTTTATCCTCACAAAACTCTATGAAGCCAGTACTACTTTATTATACCATTTTACTTATGAGGAAACTAAACCAAATAAAGGTTAAGTGAGTTGCCCAAGATCAAAGCTAGTAAAAAAAAAAAAAAAAAAAAAAAGAAGAACTCAAATTTGATTCCAGATAGTTTGACTCTACACTCCAGGCTCTTAACCAAATTTGGTTGCCCTTCCCTGAATGTGTGAGGCTGTTCATTGCAGTAGTTTTATCCAAACAGTATTGGTATGATGTAAATACCACACAATATAGGAATTTTAGAAAATACCTTCATGCAATGGAATACCAAGCAGTCATTAAGAAAAAAAAAATGCTGTAAATCTATAAATGCTGCTTAAAGGATACATAAGAACCTGGCGACAGTGGCTAACATTGCAGTGTATCCTGGAAATGTGGAGGCTGATTTATTTTTCCTTATACGTCTTGCAAGTTTTTAAGTTTTTACTATAGGCATTTGATACCATTATATACACTTTCTTCAAGAAATAAGCAGCATAGTAACTCAAAACCTGTCTTAGTAATGAGAAAATGTCATACAAACAGGCGATCAACTCTGTGTGGTCTGGGTCCACCCCAAGGCCTGCACCAGACACACATGCTTTCGAAAGAAAACCTTTCATTCATCCTTTCCTGCTGTCAGTGTGGAAACCTCGGAACTGTGCCCAGAGCAGATCTGTTATGAGAAGCAGGCTGTGGTTTAGCCCTTCACTTACTTATCAAGAGAAAAATTTGAATGTAATCGCATCCATGACGTTTGGGAGGCGGTTTGCGGAGGTGGACGGAAGCTGTGCGGCTGCCTGCCGGGCTCCATCCTGCTTTCCAAGAACCCTAATCGTTCATTCCTCAGAAGAAATGTCAAGCAGCTCATGCTGTCAACAGAGCAGATGCTCCGCCGACGTCTTTGGGGAAGTGTCAAGTGACTGGAAAATGGATGCCAAAGCTGACAGAAGATCCTTACCCTCTCACTAAATTTCGTGTTCCCTATGACCTGGTATTTGGTCATGTACCCCAGGCCTCCGTGTTAGCAGCAGCTCCTGCAGGGGGAGACTCGACCACGTGCTCACTGGGACGCCAGAGGACTGAGCTTCCTCTCTGCCTCCTTCACGAGATGCTCGCCGAATTACGAAGACAACTGTGTTTATTTAATTCGCTTTACTCTGTGAAAGTTTCTCTTCTTATCTGACAGTTTTTTCTTGGGAGGTATCCTCTTTCTTTCAGTATGTGCCTTAAAAATATTGTTTTTGTATCTGTTGTCTTTTTTTACAGTTTCTTCTGGTATGTACATTTTTTTCATAGGAAGCTTTTATTAAGACACAAAGTAAGCAATAAAAATTTGAAACTTTTATATTTTCCTTGTGCTTACCTTTGCACTACTTTATTTGAAATTAACAAACACCCACACAGCTTTTCGAGTCCATTTTATAAAGGAGGAAAGTGAAACCTGCGAGTTCAAATAACGTGTCCAAAGTAGCATAACTAATTGGAGATGTATGTGGGTTGAGAGCTCTAGTTGGCCATGTTTTCTCATATACTAAGATCACTACTAGGTCCTCTTTGATTGATGTCTTCACCCTCATTAAAAGTGTAGCTTAAGTTTAAAAATTCTAAAACTAAAGTCATTAATGTATCGGTAGCTGACTGCAGAAAAGCTGGAGGATATTGGACACAGAAGGATAATGGAGAGGAAGAAGAAAGGGGGAAGAGTAAAAGGTAAAGAGAAAAAATATTTGGCATTTGTTTGCTAAATATTCTTATATTTGGGGGTTATGAATTATATTTTTATGTTCATTCCCACATAGAAGTGTGCATAATTGTGTGAGTTCTCTCTCACTCTGTTCTGGCCTCAAGCATATACAATTTTGACAAACACTTCTATAGGGAAAAAATATACAATTAGTAAACATTTATTCATAATGAGAAAAGAAATTACAATAAATACCATAATCATAATAAGATCCAGGAAAACAATATAATGTTTTATTTATAAAATTTTTAACATAATTCTTTATTTTTCCTACTATTTTATTTTGGCTGCATTTTCTTTAATGTTCCTTTATTTGAAAATGATTTTGTAATTATAACTTCTGACATGAGAATGCAAAGTCAATTCAATCCTTCCTCTAGTGATATAAATTAATTTCCTTTAATAATTGATAGTTTAGGAAAGATTACTTAGTCTCATAATGTTTTATTGGATATGTTATTTACATTCTGAGGCAGTCAAATTTGGGGAAACTGTAAATTTTCTTTATAGCTGAGATGTAAGATTCAGAATAGTATTGAATATATATAAAAAATAACAAAAAATGGAAAATAAAATAATGAAACATAGTTTTATTTGTTTAATAAAATGTTAACAATAAATAAAAATACATATATTTTTATAAATGTATATGTGTATGTACATATTTTTTTTTCTTAAGTATAGAAGGTTACTTTTGAACACAGATCTCTGAGAACTGTATTCTGCTCTTATCATTTTACGTCTGATGATTTGAAGAATTTAAACAGAATAGTTTCTAGCACAATTCAAGCAATATTATCTTTCCTGTATTACCCTGATATATCTAATCCCAGAAACCACAGAATACATTCACAGTTTTCACACAACCTTTAGCCGTGTACTTTAGTTCAGTGTCAAGAGTCACCCCAGTAGTTATTTCCTAGTGATCATTTCTAAATCAGACCTGCTAATAATAAATTGATTAAATATGAAATGAATCACACAATCATGTCCAAATCAATAAATTGTCCTTTTAATGAATAAGGTCAAATAAAAAATACTTTGTAATAGCAATTTTATGGTTTGTTTAATATTTGCCAGTGTGAGTTCAGCATATTTTTCTAATGTATTTTCTAAATCGTTAATGTTGATCACTATTTTTTGGAATATTCTTTGACATAATGAGGTAACAAATATGGAATCTCAATAAAGAAATTGAAGCTCCCAAATAGGACCAAACTGAAAATTTGCAACTAAAAAATATAAACCCTTCAGTGAAAAAAAATTGATTGGATAGGTTTAACAGCAGGTTGAACACTAGGAAAAAAATCAGTTTATTTGGAGAAGGAAATAGAAACTATCAAAGCTAAATCACAAAGAAAAGAAAAGCTAATAAAAATAAATTGTGCCTCAGTGACCTATGGGACAATACAAAGATGTTTAACACACATGCAAAAGAGTAAAAAAAAAAAATAAATGGAAAAAGATTTGGACAGAAAACATATTTGATGAAATAATGATTGAACATTTTCCAGATTAGATGAGCGATAAATACAAAGACCTAAGTAACTCAAAGAACCTTAAGAGGATAAACATAAAAAACAAAAGAGCACATATACTAAGAGAGATCCAAATCCAACTGTTGAAAACCAGTGAAAAGGAAATACTCTTAATAGTGACCAGAGAAATAAGACATTTCATATCAGAAATAATTCAAGCTGAAAAAAAGAAAAACACTAGAATTTATACTAACCTAAGTATCTTGAGTAGAATGAGAAGTCATTAGAAGGCTCTGAGCAAAGTGATGTAAACTACACTTGATCCTTGAACAACCCAGGTTTGAAATGCACCAATCCACTAATATGTGGATATTTTTTCCTTCCAGTTTTATTGAGATATGATTGACATACAGCGCCATAGAAGGTTAAGGTGTACAGCATAATTATTTGATTTACATACATCATAAAATGATGGCCACAATAAGTTTACGAACATCCATCATCTCATATAGATACAAAATAAAAAAAATTTAAATATTTTCTCCTTGGGATGATAACTCTTAGGATTTACTCTCTTAAAAACTTTCATATATGACATAGCACTATTAATTATATTCATCATATTATACATGCATCCCTAGTATTTATTTATCGTATAAATAAAACTTTGTCACTTTTGACCACCTTCATCCAATTCCCCTTACCGCTGCCCCCTCCTCTCATAACTACAAATATGATCTTTTTTTCAGAGATCAGATTTGTTGTTTGTTTGTTTGGTTGGTTGTCGAGTTTTTTGAAGTATTATTGATCTACAACACTATGTTAGTTCCTGGTGTACAACGTAGTGATTTTATATTTCTATACAAAATGAACATCATGATAAGTCTAGTTCCCATCAGCCTACACACAGATATTACATTAACTGTATTCCTATATTCTAGTTCATTTATTTTGTAACTGGAAGTTTGTACCTCTTAATTTCCCTTATCTATTTCACTCATTCCCACCACTCCCCTCCCCTCTTATCAACTACCTGTTTGTTTTCTGTACTTATGACTCTGTTTCTGTTTTTTTTGTCATTTTGTTTTGTTTTTAGATTCCTGACTTATTTTACTTAGCATAATACTTTCTAGGTCCATCCATGTTATCACAATGGCAAGATTTCATTCTTTTTTTGTGGCTGAGTAGTATGCTTTTGTATATATATATACAACACATCTTCTTTATCCATCTATCTATTGATGGTAACTTCAGTTGCTCCCTTGGTGAATAATGCTGCAGTGAAAAAAAGGGTACATATACCTTTTTTGAATTACTGTTTTTGTTATCTTTGGAAGAATACCCAGAAGTGGAATTGCTGGATTGTACCATAATTTTATTTTTATTTTTTTGAGAAATTTCCATACTGTTTCCATAGTGGCTGCACCAATTAACATTTCTACCAACAGGGTACAAGTAATCCCTTTTCTACACATCCTCACCAATATTTGTTATTTGTTGTCTTTTGGATAATAACCATTCTGACATATGTGATGTGACATCTCATTGTGGACTTGATTTTCATTTCTCTGATGATTAGTGATGTTGAACATCTTTTCATGTGTCTATTGGCCATCTGTATGTCTTCTTTGGAAAAATATTTACTCAGGTCCTGTGCCCATTTTTTTAATCAGATTATAATGTTTTAAGTTAAGTTGTATGAGTGCTTTGTATATTTTAGATATTAATCCCTTATCAGATATATTGTTTGTAAATATCTTCCCCATTCAGTAGGTGGCCTTTTTGTTTCATTGCTAGTTTCCTTCACTGTGCAAAAGACTTTTAGTTTGATGTAGTTCCATTTGTTTATTTTTATTTTGTTTCCTTTGCCTGAGGAGACATATCCAAAAAGTATTTCAAAGACCAATGTCAAAGATAGCACCACCTATGTTTTCTTCAAGGAATTATCATTTCAGGCCTTATATCTAAGTCTTTAACCCACTTTGAGTTTATTTTTCTATATGGTGTAACAAAGTAGTCCAGGTTGATTATTTCACATGTATTTGTCCAGTTTTTTCCAACACCATTTATTGAAAAGGCTGTCTTTTCCCCATTGTGTATTTTTGCCTCTTTGTCATTGACCATATAAGTGTGGGTTCACTTCTGGACTCTGTTCTTTTCCATTGATATATTTGTCTGTTTTTATGGCAGTATCATACTGCTTTAATTACTGTAGTTTTGTATTATAGGTTGAAATCAGGGAGTGCGATAACTGCAGCTTTGTTCTTTTTTCTCAAGATTGTTTTGTTTTTTGTTTCTTTCTTCTTTTGCTCTCTTCCCTTGTGATGTGATGATTATCTTTAGTGCTGTGTTTAGATTCCTTGCTCTTTTTTTTGGATGTGTATATATTATAGATTTTTTTGGTTTGTGCCTACCATGAGGTAATATAATTTCTTTTTTTCTGTATACTAGAGTTTATCAGACACATGATTAGCAAATACCTTCTTTCATTCTTTTGGTTAAGCTTCTATTTTCTTGATAGTGTTCTTTGAAATACAAAGTTTTTTAATTTTAATGAAATCTAATCTGTCTTCTTTGATTTCTGTACTTTAGATGTCATAACTGAGAAACCATTGCCAAATCGAAGGTCACAAAATTTTTCACCTGTTTTCTTCTAAAAATTTTATTGTTTTAGTACTTACATTTTTTTCTTCAAGCCATCTTGTTAGCTTTTGTATACTTTGTGAAACAGGATTCCAACTTTATTCTTTTGCTAGTAAATATCCTGCTATGCTAGCACCAGTTGCTAAAAAGATTAATTTATTTTCCAATTGAATAGCATTGTTATTTTTGCCAAAATTCAATTCACCACAAATGTATGGGTTTATTTATGAACTCTTAATTCTATTAACTTTATCTATAAATCTATTTTTAAGCCACTATCACACGGTCTTGATTACTATAGATCTGTAGTAAGTTTTAAAATCATGTACTATGAATCTTCCAACTTTATTCCCCTTGTACAAGATGAAATTTTCTGGGTCCCTTGAATTTCCATAAAATTTTAGAATCAGCCTGTCAATTTCTGGAAAAATAAAGTTCACCTGAGATTTTGATAAGAATTGCATGGGATCTGTGGCTTGACACAAGAAGTATTGCCATCCTAAAAATCTTTTCTTCTAATCAATAAACACAGATACATCTTCATTTACTTAGGTCTTTTATTTTTTTCAACATGCTTTGTAGTTTTTACTGCATCTCTCTTACTCTTCTTTTAGTTATTACATTTATTTCTACGTATGCCAAGTTTTTGTATGTTATTACAAATGGACTTGTTTTCTTAATTTTATTTTATTATTTTTTGTAATAATTTTTTAACATTTTTATTGGAGTATAATTGCTTTACAATGGTGTGTTAGTTTCTGCTTTATAACAAAGTGAATCAGCTATACATATATCCCCATAGCTCCTCCGTCTTGAATCTCCCTCCCAACCTCTTTATCCCACCCCTCTAGGTGGTCACAGAGCACGAAGATGATCTCCCTGTGCTATGAAGCTGCTTCCCACTAGCTAGCTATTTTACATTTGGTAGTATATATAAGTCCATGGCACACTTTCACTTCGTCCCAGCTTACCCTTCCCCCTCCAGGTGTCCTTAAGTCCATCATCTACTTCTGGGTCTTTATTCCTGTCCTGCCCCTAGGTTCTTCATAACCATTTTTTTTTTTTTTTAGATTCCATATGTATGTGTTAGCATACGGTATTTGTTTTTCTCTTTTTGACTTACTTCACTCTGCATGACAGACTCTAAGTCCATCCACCTCACTACAAATAACTCAATTTCGTTTCTTTTTATGGCTGAGTAATATTCCATTGTATATATGGGCCATATCTTATTTATCCATTCATCTGTCGATGGACACTTAGGTTGCTTCCATGTCCTATCTATTGTAAATAGAGCAGCAATGAACATTGTGGTACATGACTCTTTTTGAATTATGGTTTTCTCAGGGTATATGCCCAGTAGTGGGATTGCTGGGTCATATGGTACTTCTATTTTTAGTTTTTTAAGTAACCTCCCTACTGTTCTCCATAGTGGCTGTATCAATTTACATTCCCACCAACAATGCAAGAGGGTTCCCTGTGCTCCACACCCTCTCCAGCATTTACTGTTTGTAGATTTTTTGATGATGGCCATTCTGACTGGTGTGAGGTGATACTTCATTGTAGTTTTGATTTGCAATTCTCTAATAATTAGTGATGTTGAACATCCTTTCATGTGTTTGTTGGCTATCTGTATATCTTCTTTGAAGAAATGTCTGTTTAGATCTTTTGCCCATTTTTGGATTGGGTTGCTTGTTTTTTTGATATTGAGCTGCATGAGCTGCTTGTATATTTTGGAGATTAATCCTTTGTCCATTGCTTCATTTGCAAATATTTTCTCCCATTCTCAGGGTTGTCTTTTCGTCTTGTTTACGGTTTCTTTTGCTGTGTAAAACCTTTTAAGTTTCATTAGGTTCCATTTATTTGTTTATTTTTGTTTTTACTTCCATTTCTCTAGGAGGTGGGTCAAAAAGGATCTTGCTGTGATTTGTGTCAAACAGTGTTCTTCTTATGTTTTCCTCTAAGAGTTTTATAGTGTCAGGCCTTACATTTAGGTCTTTCATCCATTTGGGGTTTATTTTTGTATATGGTGTTAGGGAGTGTACTACTTTCATTCTGTTACACGTAGCTGTCCAGTTTGCCCAGCACCACTTATTGAAGAGACTGTCTCTTCTCCATTGTATATTCTTGCCTGCTTTATCAAAGATAAGGTGATCATATGTACATGGGTTTAACTCTGGGTTTTCTATCCTGTTCCATTGATCTATATTTCTGGTTTTGTGCCAGTACCATACTGTCTTGATTACTGTAGCTTTATAGTATAGTCTGAAGTCCAGGAGCCTGTTTCCTCTACCTCCATTTTTCTTTCCCTAGGTTGCTTTGGCTATTCGGGGGTCTATTGTGTTTCCATACAAATTGTGAAATTTTTTGTTCTACTTCTGTGAAAAATGCCATTGGTAGTTTGATAGACATTGCATTGAATCTGTAGATTGCTTTGGGTAGTAGAGTCATTTTCCCAATGTTGATTCTTCCAATCCAAGAACATGGTATATCTCTCCATATGTTTGTATCATCTTTAATTTCTTTCATCAGTGTTTTATAGTTTTCTGCATACAGGTCTTTTGTCTCCTTAGGTAGGTTTATTCCTAGGTATTTTATTCTTTTTGTTGTAATGGTAAATGGGATTGTTTCCTTAATTTCTCTTTCAGATTTTTCATCATTAGTGTATAGGAATGCAAGAGATTTATGTACATTAATTTTGTATCCTGCAACTTTACCAAATTCAGTGATTAGCTCTAGTAGTTTTCTGATTTTAAGATTCAGAAAGATTCTCTTTCTGAATCTTTAAGATCTTTAAGATTTTTAAGCATCTTTAAGATTCTTTAAGATTCTCTATATATAGTATCTTTAAGATTCTCTATATATAGTATCATCTTTAAGATTCTCTATATATAGTATCATGTCATCTGCAAACATCTTTAAGATTCTCTATATATAGTATCATGTCATCTGCAAACAGTGACAGTTTTACTTCTTCTTTTCTGATTTGTATTCCTTTTACTTATTTTTCTTCACTGATTGCTGTGGCTAAAACTTCCAAAACTATGTTGAATAATTGTGGTGAGAGTGGGCAACTTTGTCTTGTTCCTGATCTTAGTGGAAATGGGTTCAGTTTTTCACCATTGCAAACGAAGTTGGCTGTGGAATTGTCATATATGGCCTTTATTATGTTGAGCTAAGTGTCCTCTATGCCTACTTTCTGGAGAATTTTTATCATAAATGGGTACTGAATTTTGTCAAAAGCTTTTTATGCATCTATTGAGATTATCATATGGTTTTTATCCTTCAGTATGTTAATCTACTGTATCACATTGTTTGATTTACGTATATGGAAGAATCCTTACATTCTGGGATAAACCCCACTTGATCATGGTGTATGATCCTTTTAATGTGTTGTTGGATTCTGTTTGCTAGTATTTTGTTGAGGACTTTTGCATCTATGTTCATCAGTGATATTGGTCTGTAGTTTTCTTTCTTTGTGACATCTTTGTCTGGTTTTGGTATCAAGGTGATGGTGGCCTCGTAGAATGAGTTTGGGAGTGTTCCTCCCTCTGCTATGTTTTGGAAGATTTTGAGAAGGATGGGTGTTAGCTCTTCTATAATGTTTGATAGAATTCGCCTGTGAAGCCATCTGGTCCTGGACTTTTGTTTGTTGGAAGATTTTTAATCACAGTTTCAATTTCAGTGCTTGTGATTGGTCTGTTTATATTTTCTATTTCTTCCTGGTTTAGTCTTGGAAGTTTGTGCTTTTCTAAGAATTTGTTCATTTCTTCAGGTTGTCCATTTTACTGGCATATAGTTGCTTGTAGTAATCCCTTATGATTCTTTGTATTTCTGCAGTGTCAGTTGTTAGTTACTTCTCCCTTTTCATTTCTAATTCTGTTGATTTCAGTCTTCTCCCTTTATTTCTTGATGAGTCTGGCTAATGGTTTATCAATTTTTTTTTATCTTCTCAAAGAACCAGCTTTTAGTTTTATTGATTTTTGTTATTGTTTCCTTAATTTCTTTTTCATTTATTTCTGATCTTATTTTTATGATATCTTTCCTTCTGCTAAGTTTGCGGGGTTTTTGTTCTTCTTTCTCTAATTGCTTTAGGTGTCAAGTTAGGTTGTTTATTTGAGATGTTTCTTGTTTCTGAGGTAGGATTGTATTGTTATAAATTTCCTTCTTAGAACTGCTTTTGCTGCATACCATAGGTTTTGGGTCATCTTGTTTTCATTGCCATTTGTTAAGTATTTTTTTTTAATTCCCTCTTTGATTTCTTCAGTGATCTTTTGGTTATTTAGTAGCATATTATTTAACCTCCATGTGTTTGTATTTCTTACAGTATTTTTCCTGTAATTGATACCTAGTCTCATAGCATTGTGGTCAGAAAAGATACTTGATACGATTTCAATTTTCTTAAATTTACCAAGGCTTGATTTGTGATCCAAGATATGATCTATCCTGGAGAATGTTCCATGAGCACTTGAGAAGAATGTGTATTCTGTTGGTTTTGGATGGAATGTCCTATAAAGATCATTAAGTCCATCTTGTTTATTGTGTCATTTAAAGCTTGTGTTTTCTTATTTATTTTCATTTTGGATGATCTGTCCATTGGTGAAACTGGGGTGTTAAAGTCCCCTACTATTATTTTGTTACGGTCGATTTCCCTTTTTATGGCTGTTAGCATTTGCCTTATGTTTTGAGGTGCTCCTATGTTGGTTGCATAAACATTTACAATTGTTATATCTTCTTCTTGGATTGATCCCTTGATCATTCTGTAGTGTCCCTCTTTGTCTCTCGTAATAGTCTATTTTAAAGTCTATTTTGTCTGATATGAGAATTGCTACAACAGGTTTCTTTTGATTTCCATTTGCATGGAATATCTTTTTCCATCTCCTCACTTTCAGTCTGTATGTGTCCCTAGGTCTTAAGTGGGTCTCTTGTAGACAGCATATGTACGGGTCTTGTTTTTGCATCCATTCAGCCAGTCTATGTCTTTCGGTTGGAGCCTTTAATCCATTTACATTTGTGGTAATTATCGATATGTACGTTCCTATTACCATTTTATCAATTGTTGGGGTTTCTTTTTGTAGGTCTTTTCCTTCTCTTGTGTTTCCTGCCTAGAGAAGTTCCTTTAGCATTTGATGTAAAGCTGATTTGGTGGTGCTGAACTCTCTCAGCTTTTGCTTGTCTGTAAAGGTTTTAATTTCTCTGTTGAATCTGAATGAGATCCTTGCTGGGTAGCGTAATCTTGGTTGCAGGTTTTTCCCTTTCATCACTTTAAATATGTCCTGCCACTCCCTTCTGGCTTGCAGAGTTTCTGCTGAGAAATCAGCTGTTAACCTTGTGGGATTCCCTTGTATGTTATTTGTTGCTTTTCCCTTTCAATATTTTTTCCTCGTATTTAATTTTTGATAGTTTGATTAATATGTGTGTTGTGTTTCTCCTTGGATTTATCCTGTATGGGACTCTGTGCTTCCTGGACTTGATTGACTATTTCCTTTTCCTTGTTAGGGAAGTTTTCAACTATAATCTCTTCAAATATTTTCTCAGTTCCTTTCTTTTTCTCTACTTCCTGGACTCCTGTAATTTGAATGTTAGTGCATTTAATATTGTCCCAGAGGTCTCTGAGACTGTCCTCAATTCTTTCATTCTTTTGTCTTTATTCTGCTCTGTGGTAGTTATTTCCACTATTTTGTCTTCCAGGTCACTCTCCATTCTTCTGCCTCAGTTATTCTGCAATTGATTCCTTCTAGAGAATTTTTAATTTCATTTATTGTGTTGTTCATCATTGTTTGTTTGCTCTTTATTTCTAAGTCCTTATTAAACGTTTCTTGTATTTTCTCCATTCTGTTTCCAAGATTTTGATCATCTTTACTATCATTGCTGTGAATTATTTTCAGGTAGACTGTCTATTTCCTCTTCATTTGTTTGGTCTGGTGGGTTTTTACCTTGTTCCTTCATCTGCTGTGTATTTCTCTGTCTTCTCATTTTGCTTCACTTACTGTGTTTGCGTTCTCCTTTTCACAGGCTGCAGGTTCTTAGTTCCCATTGTTTTTGGTGTCTGCCTCCAGTGCATAAGGTTGGTTCAGTGGCTTGCGTAGGCTTCCTGGTGGAGGGGACGGTGCCTGTGTTCTGGTGGGTGGGGCTGGATCTTGTCTTTCTGGTGGACAGGGCTGCATCCGGTAGTGTGTTTTTGGGTGTCTGTAAACTTAGTATGATTTTAGGCAGGCTCTCTGCTAATGAGTGGGTTTGTGTTCCTGTCTTGCTAGTTGTTTGCCATGGGGCATCCAGCACTGCAGCTTGCTGACCATTGGGTGGAGCTGGGTCTCAGCGTTGAGGTGGAGATCTCTGGAAGAGCTCTCGCCAATTTATATTACATGGGGCCGGGAGGTCACTGGTCGTCCAGTGTCCTGATCTTGGCTCTCCCATCTCAGAGGCTCAGGCCTGACACCAGGCCAGAGCACCAAGACCCTGTCAGCCACATGGCTCGGGCAGCCGTCCTATCACTGGGTCACCTAAGGCCTGGGCATTCTGTGAGGGCTCCTCTCCTCGGGTCCCACAGACGCCTGAGGGTCGGCCCCCTCTCAGGGGCTTCCCATTCAGGTGCAGTCTCCTGAGGGCTGGGCGTCAGGTCTGAGTCATGTGGGGTGCCGGGCACTTGCTTTCTCTGCTCCAGAGTTCAGCGTCGGGGTTTCGACCAGTGTCTGAGACCCAGGTTACACTTTCCACCCAGGTTTACATCTGGACCTGAGGTTTACGACTTCAGGATTCTCCAAACTTTTTAACTTTTCCTCTGTGCTCAGTCTAGTTCCACTTGCTCACAGGGGGCCACATTCAGAGGTCTCACCCCCTGCACTTCAGACTAAAGTTTCTCATGGGAAATGGCAGCGGTGACTCCTCAGCTCGAGGGGCCATGTGCAGAAGCTGAATGCATTTGTTTTGACTTCAATATCCAGCAATGAACTCATTAATTTTGATGGATTACAGAGGAAGGTTAAAAGGAAATAAAATTTGTTTTCTTATTCCAAGAAGTCACTGGAATTTTTCTGTCTCAGCTTTTGCTTTTCTTATTTGTGTGTGTGGAGCATGATCGACTATTGGATTCTGACAACCTGTTGGATGAGATCCAACAATAACCAGTCAGATCAATGCAACCCAAACCACTCTCATGGGACGTGACAAGAAATTCTGCTGTCCTTTAGGATGCAATTACCCTTCTGGTTGCTGTACAGAGTGACCTCTTTTCCTCTGGTATTTATTGAATCCAGACCTAATGTCTGGTCTCATTTCAAAGTCCCTGTGTGCAATGCTTATCCCATGGCCAAGTAGAGTAGACAGTGAACCACCAAGCTGCCAAGAATCAGTGCTTTGAAAAGCATCTTTTCCAGGAGATTATCATGCCTGTTCCCGTTAGAATCAACATTGCTTTTTCTGGCTCATTTAATGTAAAATGCAATTCAGTTTTAAAGATAAGTACTTTAATTCACAAATGGTTGACAGCAGTAGGATTATAGTGTAGGCTCTGAACTTAAAAATAGTTTGGGACTTATTACAAGTATTTCTGCCCTGAGAAATATTTAACAGGATAGGAACTGAATGGGGGATATTAGTATTTGGCTTTATCAGCTCAGGAATAAAGACACACTGAAGGTATGACAATTGAGTAATGGGATTTGGAACTGAAGTCATGATCTTGTATTTCATATTAAGAAACATTTTGAAGAAGTAATGTATAGGTTTCATTAAAATTTATGCTGTGATTTATTTTATCTACGGTGATTTATTAGACATAATTGCAAAGAAGAGGTAGTTCAGTTTTTCCTTATCTGGCTAGAAGTTAAGTACTCTTGAATCTAAACTTGGGGGACATGTCCTTATTAAAATGGAACTCATAATTAACACTTCTGTGCATTTTCTATAATCCAAACATGCAAGAGGGAACATTTAAATGACTAGCAATTAAAATGAAAACATTTTACTTTTACTGGCAGCCTTTTAACTTTTCAGTTCATCATATTTACAGTTATCATTATTAGACATCTGGAAAAATGTAGTTATGCTTGCTATTTATATTACCAACTAAAGACTTTGAATCACTTTGTAGACGTGATCTCATTAATGCCCTCTACATCTCTGTGAGGTAAGTGCAATTATCTTCATTTTATTGAGTTTAAATTACTTTCCAAGGTGTCAAAGAAAATCGTGGCAGGATATGTAAAAATATCAAGGTCTCTCAGTGTCCACTTTAATGGTAAATCCTGTTCAATAAAATTAGAAAGAAATGAATCCAGTTTTAAGTGCATGGGGCTTAATTTTCTACAAATAGTCATTTGATGTAGCTCTGTAAGACATAACATTTTGTAGTTATGCCATTTCCAGTACAATTTATCAACCTGACCCATATTCTGATGTATTTGTGAAACCAATATTTTATGCAATGACATTTCCGTAAGTTTTCCAGGAGAAAGTTTTACAAAGAGGTGGAACTAAAACTTACTTTCTCTGTGAATGTTTTTACTTTTTAAAGAAGTTGTCGTTGCCTTCCTAATTGTACTTTTTCGATCTCTACAATCCACAGCCACATTTATAATCTAGGCTTGGTTTTCTTTCAGGTGGTTGTTTAAAATGCACTACTCTTTACATTTTCGGGAAAGGGTAGGGGGCTTGCCAGTGCTCATCTTGTGGGTTTACTGAATTATTATGCAATTGATTGTCCTTACTCTAAATGCCCCCTACTCCTAGACTTTTATCAGTGCTAAATACTTAGGATGGCATGTTTCCCTCCAGCTTTGCATCCAGATTCTCAGATAAAATATAACATGTTATAACTGATTGTGTTATTTTTTTTTTTTTTACTATAAATATTAGCCCTCATATATATGGTCACAATTTTCAGTAAGGGTGCTGAGACCATTCAATAGGACAAGAATAGTCTCGCCAACAAATGATGCTGGAAAAACTGGATATTCACATGCAAAAAATATAATTGGATCCTTACCTTACAACACATAGAAAAAGTAACTCAAAATGAGTCAAAGACAATATTAAGAGCTTCATTATGAAACTTAGAGAAGAAAACATAGAGGAGGAAATCTTCATGATCTTAGATTTGGTCTTGGTTTCTTAAATATGACACCTAAAGCATAGGCAACAAAAGAAACAAGTTTTTCATCAAATTTTTTAAAATGTTTCTTCATCAGAGAACTTTATTAATAAAATATAAACACAATGGATAAAATGAAGACAAAAAAATGAAAAAGGATGGGAGGAAATCAATCATATATTTGATAAGGGTTTAATATCCAGATTATATAAAGAACTCCTAAAACTGAAAAACAAAAATTAAAAAAAAAATTTAACAATGGACAAAAGACTTGAGTAGATATTTCTTTAAAGAAGGTATACAAATGGGACTTCCCTGGTGGTCCAGGGGATAAAACTCCGCACTCCCAATACGGGGGGCATGGGCTCAGTCCCTGGTTGGGGAACTAAGATCCTGCATGCTGCAGGGTGAGGCCAATAAGTGAATAAATAAAAAACAGTGGCTATGTAAATCAACCATACTTCAATTAATTTTTTTTTTTTAATTAAAAAAAAAGAAGGTATACAAATGGCCAGTAAACACATTAAAAAAAACATTTGATTAGCATTAGGGAAATGCAAATCAAAACCACTTAGAAGTACCACTTTACACCCACTAGGTGGCAGTAATAATAGCAATAATATAATAATAAAATGAACAAGTGTTGAAGAAGATCTGGAGAAACCAGAATTCTCGTACATTATTGGTAAGAAAGTAAACTGATATATCCACTGTGGAAAAAGGTCAGTTCCTCAAAAAGCTAAACATAGGGTTACCATTTGACCCAGTTATTCCACTTCTAGGCATATTCCCAAAATAACTGAACACAAGGATGCAAAAACTTGTATGCCAATGATTGTAAAAAACATTTTTCACAATAGCCAAAAGTTAGAAATAATCCAGGTGTCCATCCAAAGATAAAAGATAAATTAACAAATATGGCACATAATAGAATATTATTCAGCCATAAAAATGAAGTTCTGATACATGCTGCAACATGGATAAGCCTTAAAAAAATTGTGCTAAGTGAAATAAACCAGATATAAAAGGAAAAAAAATCTTATTATTCCACTTATATAAAATACTATCTAAAATAAATAAATTTATGAAGACAGAAAGAAGATTACAGGTTATCAAGGGCCAAGTGGAGGGAAGAATGGGGAGTTATTAATGATTACAGAGTATCTATTTTGAGTGGTTTTGGAAATATTGATATGTGGTTGCCCAAAACTGTGAATGTAATTAATGCCACTTAATTGTACATTTAAATGGTTAAAATGGGAAATTTTATGTTATATATATTCTACCACACAGACACCCACAAACTTACCCTAAAGCACACATTTAGCCATTGTTAGGGAGAATTCTATATTCTTTTCAAATAAATAATCAACAACCAACTAATGTAGTTTATTTTGAACATTTTATTGTCAATTGAAATAAGAATAAATTAAATATTGTAATCAAAAACTCCCATATGTAAATGTATATATATGTGACCAAGCCAAAGTTTGCAGAAAACAGTTATTAATATCACTATATGTGAGAGACTCACTGAAATTATCATTTCTAATATATTCTTCTCTGCTTTATTTTTAAAAAATGATGTCACAGCCTTGAGCCATTAATACAGGGGGTCCCCAACTCCCAGGCCATGGACTGATACCGGACCATGGCCTGTTAGGGGCCAGGCTGCACAGCAGGAGGTGAACGGGGGGCTATTGAGTGAAGTTTCATCTGTATTTACAGCCGCTCCCTATTGCTCCCATTACCGTCTGAGTTCCACCTCCTGTCAGATCAGCAGAGGCATTAGATTCTCATAGGAGTGCAAACCCTACTGTGAACTGCACACGTGAGGGATCTAGGTTGCACGCTCCTTATGAGAATCTAACACCTGATGATCTGAGGTGGAGCTGAGGCGGTGATTCGAGCGCTGGGGAGCGGCTGCTGATACAGATTATCATTAGCAGAGAGGTTTGACTGCACAGAGACCATAATAAATCAGTTGCTTGCAGACTCATAGCAAAACCCTATCAGTGAGTGGCAAGTGACAATTAAGCTGCATCTTATGGAGTAGACTGGACATAAGCAACACACTTCAGGTGTCACTGTCTTCCATCACTCTCAGATGGGACCATCTAGTTGCAGGAAAACAAGCTCAGGGCTCCCACTGATTCTGCATTATGGTGAGTTGTATAATTATTTCATTATATATTACAATGTAATAATAGAAATAAAGCTGCACAATAAATGTAATGTGCTTGAATCATCCTGAAACCATCCCACTCTGGTCCGTGGAAAAATTGTCTTCCACGAAACCAGTCCCTGGTGCCAAAACAGTTGGGGACCGCTGCATTAATGGGTCATGATTAGCAGTTAGAAAATACTGAAAAAGTGAATATCTAAAAAGGATTCATGGCATGAAGTTTACCAGGAGGTGTCTTTAATAGGTAGCTGTACTTTTTTTTTTCTGTGAAGATGCTAAACAATAGTTGACCCAAACTTTATAATGATCAGCTGTTCTTCTCCTTGTACCTGTACAGCCTTTGGGAAGGAGAGATTAAACTAGATTCCTAAATATATTTCCATTCTCTGTGAAAAGTAAAAGTATTGTTCTCACTGGCATTTTAATTAATCAAGTAAAGGGAAATGTCTTTGTTTGAAGAAAAATGGTGCTACAGTTGAGCCTGGGTGTAATTAGCTGGCACTGAAGCTTCAGAGAAAAGATAAAACCAACCTCCCTCCCCCTGTACCCACCCCCTCTCTTACTCTGTCTCTGTCTGCCTGTTTCTCCTTGTTTCTTACCTGGAGATGAAAGGGGAGAGGAAAACAGAAGAAATAAAACATTAGAGCAGGTATTCTTTTTCTTGCCTTGCTTTAGGTGTTTAGGACCTCCAGTCAATATCAGACAACAGGTGATGAGAGCAGACATCTTTGCCTTGTGTCCAATCTTAAGAGGAAAAACAAATTTTCATCCATAAGTATCCACAAGTAGGTTCTTTATCAGGTTGAGGAAGTTCTTTCCTACTCCTAGTTACTGAGAGCTTTTATTATGAATGGGTGTTGAGATCTAGCAAACACTTTTCCACATACATTCATATCGTTATATGATCTTTTTACTTACCTTAATATGGTGGATTGTATGTACTGATTTTTTAAACCAACCTTGCATTCATGATGTGAATCCATCTCGGTTGTGATGTCCATTTTATATATATTTTGCTGCATTGTTTACCACAGTGCTGTAAAGAATATCTGTATCTATGTTCATGATAGATATTGGTCTGTAGTTTTCTGTTCTTTTAATGCCTTTGTCTAATTTGATATCACAGTAACACTGACCTCATAAAATGAATTGAGAAGTATTTTCTCCTTTTCTATTTTTGTTTTTTTTTTTTAAATAGGTTATATTTTTCCTTAAGTGTTTGGTAGAATGCACCAGTGAAGCCAAATGAATCTAAAATGCTGTTTTGCTTGAAAGTTTTAAACTTTGAATTCAATTTACTTAGCAGATATCACTCTATTTAGTTTATGTATCTCTTCTTGAGTGAAATTATGTAGTTCGTGTCTTTCAAGGAATTAGTCCATTTTAACTAATAGATACCTTTGTTAGAAAATTGTTTATCATATTCTCTTATCTTTTTAAAATTTAATTAAACCTTTCAATAGTTTTATACTTACAGAAAAGTTGCAGATTTCCTATATATTATATACCATTTCTTCTATTAATATTTTACATTACTATTGTATATTGTCACAACTGTGAACTAATGAACCAGTTATGATACATTATTATTCACTAAATCCATACTTTTTTCCAATTTCACTACTTTTTCCCTAATGTTCTCTTTCTATTTCAGGGTCCAGTGTTGAATACCACATTACATTTACTTTTCATGTCTCCTTAGGCTTCCTTGGGCTCTGACAGTTATCAGACTTGCTTTGTTTTTGATAACTTTGACAGTTTTGAGGGGTAAGGATCAGGTGTTTCATAGAATATTCCTCAGTTTGTGTTTTTCTCATGGTAGGACTGTGGTTATGGATTTTTAAGAGAAGGATAACAGAGATAAATTGCCATTCTCAACATACTATATCAAAAGGTATATTCTATAATATGATTTATCACTGATAATGATTACCTTGATCCAGGTAAGGTAGTGTTAGCCAAATTTTCCCACTGTAAAATTACTCCTTCCCTCCTTTCCATATTATCCTCTTTATAAATAAGTCACAAAGAGTAGCCTACAATTACATGTGGGGAGCCGTGCTCCACCTTTGTGACAAAGGAATCTTTATATCTTCTTTGAAGAAGTGTCTGTTCAAATCCTTTGCACATTTTAAATACTGGGTTGTTTGTCTTTTATTGGTGAGATGTGGGAGTTCTTTACATATTATGGTTCTAGATGTTTATCAATGATTGTTGAAAGTTTTTTTTTTTTTTTAGTTTGTTTTTTGCTGTGGTGGTGGTGGCTAAATCCTTTGAAGACTTTACTCCACTGTCTTATGGCTTACAGGGGTTATGACGAGAAGTCTGGTGTCATTTGTATGTTTAATCTTCTGTAAGTAATACATCTCTTATCTCTGGCTGCTCTTTAGATTTTCTCTTTACCACTGGTTTCCACAAATTTAGTTATGGTGTGTCCTGGTGTAGTGTCTTTTGTTTGTTTGTTTTTATTGTTGTAATTATTCCCCTTGGTGTTCATTGAGATTCCTGGTCTATAGATTTAGTTCACAGAAAATTTTGAAAAATTTCTGCCACTATTTCTTCAAAACTTTTTTCCCTTCACCTGACTTCCCTTTTTCTGCAATCCAATAGCATGTGTGCTACACTGTTTGATGTTGTCCCATAAGTCATTTTTTAAATTATTATTCAGTCTTTTTTCTCTCTCTGCTTCATTTTGGAATATTTATTTCTGTGTCTTCAAGTACATGTATCCTTATTTTCGGCAGGGCTTTAATCTTCTATTAATTCTTTTCAATTATTTTTATTTCAGACATGGTATATTTTATTTCTAGAACTTCTATTCTTTTTTATTATCTTCCGTTTCTTTCCTCGTCATGCTCCTATTTTCCTCTAACTTCTTGAATATATGGAGGACTTTATAATAGCTAGTTTTTAAACATTCTTTTTTAAATGATTAAGATATTTAATTTACCATGAAATAAATTATCAAGAACAATAATCAACAAGAAAGCATTATTCACAAACAGTACTTTAAATGTAGTCTTAGATGTTTCTCAAATCTACTTTGTGTGACACTGAAGGACAATTTCATTCACTTTCACTCTTTTTAATAAGACTTAGAGATTCATATAGGTCACAAAATCCTTTCAGAGAACAAAAGCAAAAATAAGCAAAACTCTTTATTGGTTAAAAAATAGGAACTGGTCTTAAGGCCTTGGGTAGAAAAGTAACCTGGATGCTCCAAAAAAAATAAGGTTATGACAATAAAAGAATTCAATAGAGAAAGTATGAAACTGTAATCCAGCCTTCCTCTTCTTTCAGTTCCCCAGTTTTTCTAAAGAAATGTGTATCATCTGGAGACAGACGCTTGTTCCTTATTTCTGTTATGTCAATATGAATAAACAGATAGGCACACTAGTATTGAGACTGGCACTGATAAATACATGGATTGGGTTACTGTAAGGTTTAGAAGTTTAAAATAGAATTTTGTAATCATAATAACTTTTAAAACCATTTGCAAAGTCCAAAAATACATACATAATATTTTAATTTTTAAGAAATATTGCATTGTAACTATTTGGTAATTCACTACTACATTTAGTCTACATTATGTGATTGAGCAAGCTAATTCTTGGGTTTAAATTAAAGTGTAAGTAACATTATTAAACTACCTTGATACCATAAAACAAAATTAAGCCCCTGAAATGTTAGGGCTATTTTAGCAATAATTTATAAAACTAAATAGGTTAATTCTTATTATGATATACACAACACTTCAGAGTGTTATCACCGATAAAATTTGGTTCTATTTATACTTCTTTTATATAAAAAATAATACTTTTGTTTATAAATATATATATATACATATGTTTCTCTTTAATACAAAATTTTTTCTAACCTTGGAGTTGAAATGACAAGATTATATTTACATATAGCTTAGTATAACCAAGACCTTTAAAAATAAAAATTAAAGATCAGGCTAGATTATATCAATGTGTTTTTTCTTGTTCTTGCCTTTAAAGGAATATTCAATAGAATAGGTATTTCTGTACCTAAATAGTTAGAAATTTAGCACTGATTAATATAGTAACAGAACTAATTATCTATGCAATCATGCTGTGATTTTCATAAATTTGGGTGTTCCAATGGTTGAAAAATGAACCCATTCTAAACTTAATTTTTTTCACTAATTATATAGGTAATTCTGTATTAGGTTAACAGTGATTTAGGTAAGAAATAAAACTTTACATTTAAGGACTTAACATAGGTTTTTTGTTTTGTTTTTATTTTTGCTCATTTAGTAATCCAAAGCAGGCTTGCTTGTCACCAAGCAGATTTCTCCTAGTGGTGATTAAAGGAAACAGGTTCTTTCCTTCCCCACAACTCCTCTGTTTCCTATGGCCCTGAAGTCCTTTGCATACTGTATATAAAATAGATTACCAACAAGGACCTACTGTATAGCTCAGGGAACTCAACTCAGTATTTTGTAATAACTTATAAGGGAGAAGAATCTGAAAAAGAATAGATAGATAGATAGATAGACAGACAGATAGATAGATTACCTTGATCCAGGTAAGGTAGTGTTTGCCAAACATACAGATATGCATGTATAGCTGAATCACTTTGCTGTACACCTGAAACTAACAAAACTGTCAATCAAGTATACTTCAATAAAAAAATAAAATTTAGAAAAAGGAGAAAGGAGGGAGACTGGGCAGGGAATCTCTACTTCTTTTTTTATTTTATATATGTATGTGTGTGTGTGTGTGTATGTGTGTGTGTGTGTGTGTGTGTATATATATATATATATATATATATATATATATACTTTTTCAGATTCTTTTCCATTATAGGTTATTACAAGATATTGACCTAAACATGCTTGTCTGTCGATTCTGATTTATCTATCCTCTCGTTCCCTGTTTCTAATGATCGTCTTCCTCCTTATGGTTCATATTTTCCTGCTTTATGTGCTTGGTAATTTTCCATTGCATGTCAGACATCATTAACTTTATCATGTTGGCAGTAGCTTTTTAAATATTTCTTTAAATAGTGTTGAACTTGGCTCTGACATGTAGTAGTTAAATTACTTGGAATAATATTGATTTTTCGAGTTTTCTTTTGGGCTTGATTGGGACAAATCCAGAGACATTTTTAGGTTAAGGTTAATTTATTCTTACTAATGAGGCAATGACCTTTTCAAAACCCTAAGCTGTGCGTATTATGGGGTGTTTCCACTTTAACTGGTTTGAAAACTATCCCTAAGCCTGTGTGACCTCTAGAAATTGTGCAGTTGACTGCTTTCTAGTGGTTCTTTCCCTTCTCATGCAGTTTTCTCTTAATAACCCACAGATTGGTATTCGGTCAAAGGCTCAAGGGAATAACTCTGCAGCTCACACAACTTTTCTTTTTTTTTAGCTGCTGCCTCTCCAGGATTTTTCAGTGCAGTCTAATCAGCTTAGCTTACCTGAATCTTATTTCTGTATTCTTAAATCAACAGACTTCTAGATTCTTTTGCATTTTCTCCATTTACACCTGTGGCCTGACAGTCTTTTCCAGTCACTAAGCTGGGTCAATCACAGAGGTCATCTTTTTTGTTTCCCTTCTCCCAAGAAACTCAGTCTTGCATACTTTGTTTTCCAGAATTTAAAAAGTCTCTCTCTTTTTTTTTTTAATCTATTTTTTTTGACTTTCCTGGTTGATTAAGGTAGGGGATTAAATCTGATGCCTGTTACTCCATTACAGATGGAATTGGAAGTTTTTGTGTATATCTTCAGTTTATCCTTGTTATCTTTTCAAATTATTATAATGTATTCTACAGTATAGTTATGCAACAATTTATTTGTCCAAGATTTGTTTATTCTTGGATTTGGGCTATTATGAATAGAGCTGCTAGGGACATTCTTGTGTTTGTGTTTTGGTGGGCATATACCCATTTAGCAAATACCTAGGAGTAGAATTGCTGAGTCATAGGCTCGGCTCTATTTAGCTTTAACAGATATGACCAGTTGTCCAAAATGGTTGAAAAATTTACACATTCAATAGTAATGTAACAAAGTTCCAGTTGCTCCACATTCTCACCAGCATATAGCAATGCCTATATTTTTAATTTTGACTACTCTGATAGGGGTGCTTCACTGTGGACTTAATGCTTAGTTCCTTGATTATTAATAATGTTGATTACTTTATACTGGTTGAGTACTGTCTTTGATGAAATGTATGTTCAAGTCTTATCCCCACTTTTTTTTTTTTTTTTTTTTGCGGTACGTGGCCTCACTGTTGTGGCCTCTCCCGTCACAGACACAGGCTCCAGACACGCAGGCTCAGCAGCCATGGCTCACGGGCCTAGCCGCTCCGCGGCATGTGGGATCTTCCCGGATCGGGCACGAACCCGTGTCCCCTGCATCGGCAGGCGGACTCTCAACCACTGCGCCACCAGGGAAGCCCCTTATCCCCACTTTTAATCTGTTTTATTTTTATTTTCTTACTGATTCGTGGAATTTTAAGAAGTATTCTGGGTATGAATGATTTATGTATTACAAATATTCTCCTAGGCTGAGGCTTGTCCTTTCACTCCTTTGGTGATATATTTGATAAACAAAAGTTCTTACTTTCAATGGAGTATAATTTATTAGCTTTTTATTTAATGTTTCGTACCTTGTATGTCCTGTTTGAGAAATGTTTACATACTCTAAGTTTATAAGGTACTCTTTTTGGTGTTCTTCTAGAAGATTGCTTGTTTTAGCTTTACAACTAAATTTAATTTTTGTATGTGGTTTAAGGTAGGAAAGTAAAACAAATAGAAATGTTCTGTTTCCCCATACAGATATACATTTGAACCAGCAACATATATTCAAAGACCACCATTTCCCCACTCATTACAGTGTCAATTTTCTTGTAAATCACCTGCCTTTCTAGATGTGGATACTTATCTTGACTCTACCCTGTTGTTTTGTGCAGTTTGTCTGTCCTTGTGCCAATTTCAAAATTCCTTAGTTACCATAGCTTTATAATTGTTATTGATGTCCTGTGGTTTAAATCCTCTAGATTTGTTCTTATCCCTATAATATGCTTTGGCTGTTCTTAACCTGAATTTTTCCAAACAGTTTAACAATTTTCAAGAAAATAAAGCACTGTAATTTTAATTGAAATTAGATTGCATCTATAGATTAATATCAGGAGAACTGACATATTTAAAGTGTTAAATTTTCTAGTTTATAAACTTTGCACTTATTCCTTTTATTTGTATCTGCTTTTGGGGTATTCCAAGATCTAGCATGATTTTGATGCTTTATGTTTTTTATTAATTTAAATTTTTTGTTGGAATATGAAAATATGATTGATTTTTATATTGATCTTCTACACAGTAATCTTTCTAAATTCAATTCTTAATTTTTATTATTTGTTTGTAGACTCTTGCACTTTCAGATACATAGTAATGAGATCTGAAGTAATGTCAGTTATATTTCTTTAATCATTATTAATTTTGTTTATTTTCCTTTTCCTTATCCTACCAGCTAGGACATCCAGTTCAATGCTGAATACAAGTGATGAAAATAGAATTTTTTGCATTATTCCCAAACTCAGAAATAATTTGTTCCATATTTCAACAGTACATGTCTTGTTTGCCTTAGGATTTTTTACATATTTTTCACCAAATTATTTTAAAGTTCCCTTTTATTCCTAGTTTGATAAGAGTTATTGCTACTGGGACTTCCCTGGTGATGCAGTGGTTAGGAATCCGCGTGCCAGTGCAGGGGATATGAGTTCGATCCCTGGTCCGGGATTTAATGGACTATGTATGCTATATTCTTGTCTTGGCAATTGCAGAGGCTGAAGAAAAGAGGCACATTTGTGCAAGACCATTTCAGGCCTCTGTTTACATTATGTCCATTTACATACTATTTGCTACATGTCTACACACAATATCAGAGGAGCACAGAAATATATTCTTCCCAAATAGGTCAAAGGAAGATAGAGAATATATGCTGAACAGTAATTTAATATACCACACATACCATAAGACTGGTAAGCAGGATATCTTCAGGATCCCAGGGGTGAAAGGAAGAGCAGACATCTAGTCACTAGAGAGATTCATTGAATTAAAGGGTGAACAAATCCCACATTCAGTGATGTCACAGTTAGTGAGAGAGATTAATTGCTCTGTGAAGTTTAGGAATTAGTCATTAGTATTGGCAGTGCAGTAGGTATAATGGAATGAATGGAGTAATGCCAAATATGGATCACATAGGCTATGTGACCTTAAGATCCAGTTATGAACCAATTTGTACCTAGTTCCTGTTCAGTTAAAAGCAATAATTATTGTCTAGTTTACATATCATATACAAAATCTATCTATCTGTGGAGATAGACTATATATTTAGACTAAATATTTAATCATTATTTAAATAGTATATTCCTCTGATTCCAACTTTCAGCACGTACCATACCTGCATTTATTTTCTCTTCCTTTTAGCTGACAAAGAGGATTAGATTGCAAAGAGAATTTTTGTTAACCCCAGTAGATGTAGTGAAGTGTATAGTTGCAGTGATAAGAGAAAGGAAATAATGTTATAAATTAAAGTCTCACATAATTAGAAATAATTATTTAATGTGATGGTAGATAAAATTGAGTACGTTCTGGGCTGTGATTGGGGAAATACCTCAAGCACTACTGTGCGTGTTCAGTCTACATCTACCCTGGATATTTATACCAACTTTAATTATCACACTGGAGATTTATAAAGTGATTTCAGATTATATTCTTTCTCTAAGGAAAAAAATAAATAAATTCGTTAAACTCTATGATGAAGACAAAACTATAGACCAATTTTCATGCAGAAGGCATAAAAGCCTAGTAGATCAATCTGCAAAATGCATTTAAAAAACAATCCACTAAGCTTCTGAGTTAAAAGGGCAATTTGGGCATAGGCTTAAATCTCCACTTCTTGTTTTTTTTTTTTTTTTTTAATTAATTAATTAATTTATTTATGTGTTTGTTTGTTTGTTTTTGGCTGTGTTGGGTCTTCGTTTCTGCGCAAGGGCTTTCTCTAGTTGCGGCGAGCGGGGGCCACTTCTTCATTGCGGTGCGCGGGCCGCTCACTGTCGTGGCCTCTCTTGTTGCGGAGCACAGGCTCAAGACGCGCAGGCTCAGCAGTTGTGGCTCACGGGCCCAGTTGCTCTGTGGCACGTGGGATCTTCCCAGACCAGGGCTCAAACCCGTGTCCCCTGCATTGGCAGGCAGATTCTCAACCACTGCACCACCAGGGAAGCCCCCTCCACTTCTTGTTTTAAACACATAGTAATGCTATATAAAATGTATAAACACACAATACACATTAAAAACCATATTTGCATTTAATAAAAGAAAGAGAAAAATGGAAAAAAAAGCACTTACTGGTGAGTGAGAGATGAGGCTGCTTTGCCCTAGGCGTTCTGATATCACCATTAGGGCCTGGAGATTAAATGCCAAAGGAATATCCACATCAGATCCATGTACCGTAGAAAGCTTGAACTCTGGATCCATGTTTACTTCTTGTAGTGAAGCTGGAGGTGAACCTCAGGGCCCCAAGCCATAGGGAATATCAGTTACATGCCCAGGAAAATATTCCTTGGTGCTGGAACTGTGAAAAATTTCCTAAGACACTACAGAATCTCTAGTAACTAAAGACGGTTTACAATCTGTTTCCGGGTAAGTGTTCCTCAGAAAGCTTTCAAAGCAGCAGTCAGAAAACTATTCATAGGGTAGTCTTTTATAAGTAGGATATATTTGCAACAGATTCCCATGGAATAAGATTATATAGAACATATCTATTACTGGAATTAAAAAGAGAAAAACAATAATCAATAAAATGAAAGCTAAATAAACAAAATATGTGTGAATACAGTAAAGCAGTATTCTAAATAGTCCATGGGTTAAAACAAAGACCAAAGTAAAAATTGTTAGATGTTTGTATTGTTTTTGTTTTTTAAAAATGTTTAACTTATTCAGATTCCAGCAAAGTGGAAATTAAAAGCAAACTCATAGCCTTAAATGCATTTTAGTATTGTATGAATATTTGAAAATGAATTAGCTAATCATTATACTTAAAAACTAAAAGAATTCAACAGAATAAATTTTAAGAAAGTAAAATAAATGCAATGAAACAAGTTAAAAAATACTGAAATAAGTAGGAATAGATATATAAATAAATGAAGTAGACTTGAAGGGTCCAGAAATAAATCCATACACATATCATCAAAAACTGACTTTTCAACAAGGGAATCATGATAATTAAATGGGGGAAAGAACAGTCTTTTCAACAAATAGTGCTGAGACAACTGGATATTCACATGCAAAAAAATGGGTTTGGACCCCTATCCTACACCATATACAACGATTGCCTTAAAAAGAATCAAGGACCTAAATGTAAATATAAAACAATACATTTAGAAAAAAATGGGTGCAATTTTCATAACCTTAGGTTAGGCAAAGTTTCTTTAGCTATAACACTAAAATCATAATTATAAGAAAAAATAAATTGAGCTGCTTCAAAACTAAAAAAATTTGTGCTTCAAAGGATACAATCAAGAAAAAGACAACCAGGCTTCCCTAGTGGCGCAGTGGTTGAGAGTCCGCCTGCCGATGCAGGGGACACGGGTTCGTGCCCCGGTCTGGGAAGACCCCACATGCCGTGGAGCGGCTGGGCCCGTGAGCCGTGGCCGCTGAGCCTGTGCGTCCGGAGCCTGTGCTCCGCAGCGGGAGAGGCCACGACAGTAACAGGGCCGCGTACCGCAAAAAAAAAAAAAAAAAAAAAAGACAACCAACAAAATATGAAAAATAGATTTATAAACTATATATCTGTTAACAGACTTGTATCTAGAATAAACAAAAAATTCTTTCAGCTCAAAAATTTTTTTTAAAATGACTCAAAAAATCAGATAAAGCATTTGAATAGACATTTCTCCAAATAATATATACAAGTGGTTAATAAGCACATGAAAAGTTTCTCAACATCATTAGTCATAGGGAAATACAAATCAAAACCACAGTAAGATAACATTTCACACTCACAAAGACAGCTACAATCAGAGACAGGCCAGTAACAAGTGTTGGCAAAGATATTGAGATATTAGAATCTTCAAACAATGTTAATGGGAAAGCAAACTGGTGTATTCACTTTGGTAAACAGTTTGTCAGTTCCTCAAAATATTAAACAGAATTAAACAAAATTAAACCAGAAATTTCACTCTTGGGTGTATAGCCAAGAGAATTGAAAAGATAAGTGCACACAGAAACTTGTACATGAATGTTCATAGCAGCATAATTCATAATAGCTAAAGAGTGGAAACAGCTCAAATATGTATCAACTGACAATTGAAAGAAAATGTGGCATATCCATAAAATGGAATGTTATTTCCCATAAAAAGTAGTGAAGCACTGATACATGCTATGACTTTGATGAACCTTGAAATATCATGCTAAATGAAAGAAGCAAGTCACAAAAGATCACATATTGTATGACTCTATTTATACAAAATGTCCAGAATGGGCAAATCTATAAAGACCTAAAATAGATTAGTGCCTCAATACTATTGCTATGCTATATATCCTTGTAAAATCATTAGCCTTCAATGATAGAGGAAAAATCTTTCTTCTTAAAAATTTATAGTTTTAGTTCTTACATTTAGATATATTATTTGTTTTGAGTGGATAATTGTATGTGGCATGAGATAAGGAATTTAAGTTTTTGTGTGTGTGTTTGTTTGGTTTTGCATGTGGATATCCAATTATCCCAACACTGCTTGCTGAAAAGATTATTCTTTCTCACTGAATTGTCTTGGCCTCTGTTAAAAATTGATTAACCATAAATTTAACAGTTTATTTGTAGACTATCAATTCAACTCCATTAATCGATATGAAGATCGATATGGCCATCCGTATGCCAATACTACACTACTGAATTACTGTGGCTTTACAATATACTTGGTAATCAGGCAGCATAAGTCTCCCCAAATTTTTCTTTTTAAAGAGTTTTTGGCTACTCTGGGTCCTTTGCATTTCCATATAAAGTTTAAGATAAGCTTATCAATTACAGCAGAAAATCTTACTAAGATTTATATAGGGATTTCATAAAATCTATACATCAATTTGGAGAGAATTGCTATTTTCATATTAAGTTCTTCAATTCATGAACATGGAAAGTCTCTCCATTTATTTAGATCTGTGACAATTTCTCTCAGCAATGTTTTATGGTTTGGTAGCCAAAGCTTATACTTCCTTTATTAAATTTATTCCTAAATACTTTATTTTTATGATGTTGTTAATGGAATTGTTTTCTTGGTTTAATTTTCAGATTGTAACTAGCATATTTTGAAACATAAGTAAAACTGAATGAATGAAAACAATGAATTTAATACAATTGATACAAAGATAAATATATAATTTTTTCACTTTATGAATTTATTTTGTTATTCTAAGGCCTATATGTATATAGGTCTTCATCAAATATAATTAGACCTATTGATTTGGAGGTGCACTACACATCAATACCCTTGCAATAATGTGTTTATTTATTCTGCTTTCTTTACTTCCATGTAACTTTTGTTTTAACCCTGAATGTTTTTCCTTCTTGTATCTCTTCAAAATTATGAAAGTGTTCCATTAGAAAAAAAAGACGTATGGATAGTTTTGATTAGGTTACAGCTATATATCAATAGTTTTCTTATTTTACATGTCACTGTATCTATCATTAACCCCACTAACAGAACATCGTATCCCTTTGATTACTAAATTCACTCAAATAGGGAGAATTCTAGCTATCCTAAGTGCTTCTCCATGTCTCAACATGAAAATTTTACTTTAGAACTATTACAGGAGAACAGTTCCTCTTCTGTTTGATAAAAACCTGCACATTTAATAGGTAGAGTAGTATTTGTAAATGGAACTACCAGATAAAATGTACTGAAGAAGAACTATTTTTAGAAGTCCCAGAAAATTCTCCAACATACAATCGAATTATAGCTGATCTGGAAGTTAGTAGACTTATACTATGTATAATTCAAGAAATAACCAAAGAATTAGCTATGGTCTCAGAATCCCTATAAGCAAAAACTCCAAGTCTTAGGCAGAATATTTGGAGTAGAGCCCATAAGAGTCCAATTTAATACTTGTAACTTGTTACCTAAGCTTTCCAATATTTTAAAACTAAAGCCAAGGAAAGTCTCCAGTCAGCAGTAACCAGAAAAAAAAAATTGAGAAAGATACTAGAAAAAATATCTCTGTACCTTTGTATTAGTGCTTGTAATATGCTAAGCTAATAAAAAAAAAAAAAAAACTAATTTTTAAGGCTATAGATTTGTCATAGATATGCAAAGCAATTAACAAATAGTTATACCTTGCTTCTCAGTAATACCTAAACTAAACAATACACTTTGGATCAAGCGGTAGCCAAATTCTTTACTATAGTAGATTTATGTTCGGCTTTCTTTAAGACCCCTATGGATAAGCATATCCAAACAACTTAGTTGCTTTCACTTGAGAAAAAGTCAACAGTTTAACTGGAAAATTATGTTTCAAGTTATGATTTATGAAATTCTATCCTATTTCTTCAGAATCTTATATCAAACTCAAATTCTCTGCTCCAAAATACGGATGACTACTTCTTACGTTCCATTGATCTGGACAATTTAGCACTAACTCTATCTACTGACTGATAATGACCATAGAGCTGCTCACAAAGTAAGAAAAGCTCCGATGTTTTCAAACAACTGTTTATTATCTCAGTTGTCAACTGTCATTGGAGGGAGGACATTATCTAAAGGTATATCCCATATTATTCAAAATTACTCAAGATGAGTCAACTATCTATTGTAAAAGTGGGTACCAAACATGTCTGAACCAGCAAAGCATCTTTTTTTTTTTACTAAATAAACATCTGAGAACCAATCCAATGGAACCCAGAAAGTAAAAATACCACCACTGATCTCAAAATAATAACTCTTCAACATCCGCCTATACTGACTCTCTCTGATTAAAAACCTTATCTTTTGTAAGTAAATGAAAAGCTAGGTGTTATTCTGGGCCTATTTACTTAACAACATGGCACACATTAAGGACCCATTACTCTTAGTGACCTATCCTTAGCTCTAGTAGCCAAGGTTTATCCTTCTTACTATAAGTTTCTTGAAAATACTGCTCTATTTTGCTATGCTATATATCCTTATAAAATCATTAGCCTTCAATGATAGAGGAACAATCTTCAGTGCCTCAAAGCAAAAGAGTGACATGTCTTATATAATTAAAAAAAAAAAAAAGAAAGAAAAGTTAGATGGCATCCTATTTTCAAGTGTTGAACCAGTCCTGAATACCTAGAATAAATTCTACCTGGTCATGGTGTGTAATTCTCTCTATACATTTTTGGATATGACTTGCTAATGTTTTGTTGAGAGTATTTGCATGTATATTCATGAGAGATATTGGTCTACAGTTTTCCTTTCTTGTAATGTCTTTATCTACTTTTAGTTTTAGGGTAATGCTGGCCTTATAGAATGAATTTTAATGTTCTCTCTGTTACTATATTCTTGAAAAGATTGTGGAGAACTGGTATCACATCTTCTTTAAGTGATTGTAGAATTCACCAGTGAAACTATATGGGCCTGGTGTTTTAATGGAGAAGAAGGTTATTTATATTTGATCCAATTCATTTAATAGGTATATGCCTATTTAGACTATCTATCTTTGCTTGCGTGAGTTTTGATAGTTTGCGTCATTCAAGGAATTGGCTCATTTCATCTAGGTTATTGAATTTGTAGGCATAGAGTTGTTCAAAGTATCCTGTTATTATCCTTTTAAAGTGCATGGTATGAGTATTGATGTCTCTTCTTTCATTTCTGATATTGGTAATTTTTGTCTTTTCCATTTTTTTCTTGCTTGGCCTGGCTAGAGTTTTATCATTATATAGAGTTTATATCATATATATCAAAACAACTTTTGATTTTGTTGAAAGTCAATCAATGTAATCTATAACATCAACAAGCTAAAGAAAAAAAATCACATGATCATATCAATAGATGCAGGGGGTGGGGAGCTGGGAGGGGATGACAAAATCTGACATCCATTTATTTATGATAAAATCTTCTGGCAACTAGTAAAAAAGAAGAAAAAAAATGCTTAGGTATAAATCTAACAAAGTATATACAGGATTATATGCTGCAATGCTATGATGACATACATTAAATAAAATTTAAATAAATGGAGAGACATTCCATGTTCATGGATTCAAAGACTTAGTATTGTTAGAATGTCAATTCTTCCCAACCTGATCTATAGATTTAATGCAATCACAATCAAAATTCCAGCAAGCTATTCTGTAAGTATCAGTTAACTAAACTTAAAAGACCCAGAAGAGCCAATACGATACTAAAAAGGGACAAAAAAGTTGCAAGACTCACACTACCAGATTTCAATACTTACTGTAAAGAAATAATAATCAAGAGAGTGTGATATTGGGGAAAGAATAGATACACAGATCAATGGAACACTATAGATAACTTAGAAATATACCTAAATAAATACAGTGACTGATCTTTGAAATAGAATCAAAAGAAATTCCGTGAAGAAAGGATTGGCTTTTGAACAAATGGTGCTGGAATGATTAGATGTCCATATGGAAAGAACAATAAAACAAAACAAAAAACCTCTCAGACATCATACCTTTTTCAGAATTTAATTAAAAATGGATCATAGACCTAAATGTAAAGTGCAAAACTATAAAATTTATAAGAGAAATGAGAAATGTCCATAAATTTGGATTTAACAGTGATTTTACATGTGACATCAAGAGCATAGTTCATTTTAAAAATTGATGTTTGACTTTATTTAAATTAAAAAAAACTTACGTTTTGCAAAATACACTGCTAAGAAAATGAAAGACATGCCACAAACTGGGAGAAAATATTTCCAAAACACATTCTGATAAAGGACTTGTATCCAAAATACACAAAGAATTCTTAAAGCAACAAGAAAACAAACAACTCAGTTAACAATGAGTCAAACATCCATGCAGGGACTTCTCTGGTGGTCCAGTGGTTAAGAATCTGCCTTCCAATGCAGGGGACATGGGTTCAATCCCTGGTTGGGGAAATAAGATCCCACATGCAACTAAGCCCGCGCGCCATAAGTACTGAGCCTGCCTGCCACAAGTAAGACCTGATGCAGCCAAATAAATTAAATAAATTAATTAATTAAATACTTAAAAAAAATACAGACACTTTACCAAAAAAAGATATTTAAATAGCATATAAGTAAGTATATGAAAATATACCCAATATAATGTCTCATTATGGAGTTTAAATTGAAATAACAATGAGATCCCACTACATACTTATTAGAATGACTAAAGAACGAACACACACAGAAAACACCCGCACATAAGCAACATATGACGATAGAAATTGTTGGCAAGGGTGCAGCACAATAGTAACACTCATAGGTTCCTGGTGGGAATGTAAACAGAATAAGAAAGCCTCTTAGGAAGACAGTTTGGCAGATTCTTACAAAGGTAAACATAAACTCAACATGTGATCCAAGAATCCTGGTATTTGGCATTTACCCATATGAGTTGAAGACTTATGTCCACACAAAAACCTGCATAAAAATGTTTATTGCAGTTTATTCATAAATTCCACCTGCTGCAAGCTGGATGCAACCAAGGTGCTCTGCAACGAGCGATTGCAGAGGTGATTGCAGACATACCTCACCTGAGGTATGTCTAGTCAATGAAATATTATCCTGTCATAAAAAAGAAATGAGCTGTCGAGCCACGAAAAACATGGATGGATCTTAAACGCATATTGCTAAGTGAAGTCGTAAAAGGCTACATATGACATTCTGGAAATAGCAAAACTATAATGCTGGTAGATGTTAGTGATTTTAAGACTTTAGGGTTTAGGAGAGAAGGTTGAATTGATGAAGCACAGGAGATTATTTTAGGGCAATGACACTATTCTGTGTGATACTATAACATTAATTATATGTTACTATGTATTTCACAACCTATAAAACTTTACAGTAGAAAGAATGAAACTTAATGCATGCAAATTGAAAAGAAAATATATTTATGCAGAGGATCCTAAAATGGAAAGTTGAATGTGACAGAATTATCTATCTATATTACACATTTATGAAAGAACCTCCCTGAAGAGGGTAGGGGGAATAAGCAGTGACCTAAGTAACTTCAGATATGAATAGGTGAGTCTAAAGCCAAAAGGAACTGCAAATAAGCACTGCATTTTAGTTAAAAGTTGTTTCCCATGGGGTACCGGCTCATACTTCCAATACTGCTATACGTGTGTACTGGATTTGAACAATTAAGTAAATAGATGGCGAGGTAGAACCAAGGTTTCTCAGAGTTGGAACTGGAGATTACAAATAAACAAGGGATAGAGGCTACAATAATCCACATGGTAATGGATTAGAGTTGGAGACATCAGTATGAACTTAGTTTAGCAGATGGTTAACATACTGGAGAATTTATAGATCTGTGTATATACAAACATTAGTATATACAAGTATATGTTTCTGTTCTCTTAGCTAAGAGTATCTAGACTCAACTACACCCCAGTAGCCATAGCACAACAAGCACTCAGATCTTGGTTTCTAATGTCATTCTCTAATACAAAGAATCAGGACTTCTTGGAAAAATGGCTGATTCTAAGACTGAGACAAGATAGACAGATGATAGATAGTAGATTAGATAGATAATAGATAATAGATAGATAGACATAGAGGTATAGATGGTTGATAGATATAGATAGATACTCCTATCTTTGTCTGCTATCTATCTATCCATCTATCTATCTATCATCTATCTATCTATCATCTATCTATCTATCCATCTATCCATCTATCCATCTGTCTATCATCTGTCTATCTGTCTATCACCCTACCACCTTCCAGTGCCAGAAAACAGCACAATGATAGGAGTGCACTAAAGGGACATAGGAGCCATCAGAAAGAGCTCTTAATGGCCAATCCTGGAAAATATGGGGTACTTAAAAAAGATAGTATTGGTTGATAATTCAAAGTATAAAATAAATATCCTCATGTTCATTCTGATATAAATAAGTAATTGAGTAAATAAAGAAATAGGGAGATGAGACACATCACTTACACCAAACAGTTCCAAATTATTTGTGTAGATGTTCTGCCCCTAAGGAGGTAGACTATAACTCCTCACTCTTCAAGAGTGGACTCAGCGTAGTGACTCCCTTCCAAGGAGTACAGTATGGAAAGGAGGGGCAAAGAGTAACTTTACAGTGGAGAAATCTGACAAACACTAGTTCAGCCAGGTGGTCAGGTTAGCATCACTGAACTTTGTTAAGGCGTATTAACAGTATGTGCTCCTGGTATAATGTGAAGAGAACGGCACTTTACCTCTGTGATCTTTCTCCTCATATTGTATAAACTGAGGCTAATCGTGAGTAAAACATCACAGAAATCTCAATTGAAGAACATTCTACAAAATGCTGACCTGTGCTTTTCTAAACTGTCAAGGTCATCAAAAGCAAGGAAAGTTTGAGAAACAGTCATAGTCAAGAGGAGCTTAAGGAGATGATAATAAAATGTAATATGGCATCTAGGTAGGATTCTGGAACACAAAAATGAGGACTTTAGATAATAATAACATCAATACTCATTCTGTAAAAAATGTACGATACTAATTTAAGGTGTTCCAACAGGGGAAACTGGATGCAGGATATATGGACACTCTCTGCCCTATTTTCACAATTTTTCTGTAAATCATAAAGTGTTAAAGATGAAAAGTTTCTATGTAAAAAATCAGCAGCTTTCTGTGTAACTCCAATAGTCAATTAGAAGGTGAAATGCCATTGCTCAAGCATGGACAAAACATAACAACTAGAAATAAGCATTCCTAGAAAGATTTGGGTCCTAAATGAAGAAAACTACAAACACACACACACACACACACACACACACACACACACACACACAGAAAAGGGGGTGGTGAATAAATAGGCAAGTATTTCACTTTTTTTTGAACAAGAACTATGAATATTACAAATGTGTTTTTTCCTGTTTTTGTTGTGGTTGTTATTCGACAGTTAAACTCTGAAGTTCCTCTGGGAGAATAAGCAGTTGAGGAATTCTGGGTCAACATGTTATATTTTACATACATGTTCAGTGTGTCTGTCATACAGACTAAAGGGAATGAGAGAGAAAGTTATAACCTAGCAAGATGTGAACAAAACTCTGGAGCCATATGCAGACTTAATGCTGAGGATAGTGTTATAGGTACTTCACAAAACTGTTACAGGTACTTCACAAAACTGGTGCTCAGCTTGTCTGAAGAGGATGAGAATCAGTAGTGGAAATAATCTCCAGAAACCTCAGGGAGGTATTGACAATGCCCTGGTCAGTTTAGAGACAGAATGCCTGCATAAACTTTAGTTAAGAACATATGTTTGTTTCTAAATGGCATAAAATCACTTCCCCGCCTTTCTTCACAGGAAAAGGATGTCATTTTATAAGAAATCAGTTTGTATAGGATCCAAACAGGGTTTTATAAACAGGTAATTTCAATGAAATTGATTTTATTTTTCCTTAAAATCACAGGCACAACAATCCCATCATCCGAAGGCCTGTTTTTCAATGGTTAGACTCTGGTGTTTTAGGTTAGAGTTTCTTTCTCTGATATCGCATAGTCTTATATTTTAAAAGTTAAAATAGATTTTCTAGATTGATTGGAGGGGAACAAAAATTAAAATATAGCCTGAAACCAAACATTTAGACTCTTAAGCTATTCTTGTTTTCTTGATTTTTTTCTTTAAAGGTGAATGGAATTGTCACTGCAGAACTGTGTTTTTTCTTTGTCTCTGGAATGAACTTTGGTTAATTCCACAAAGGCTATGGAGAGCTTTTAAAGAACAAGAGAACCACGTGCCTCCAGGGACTTGTCAGCACTTAGTATTGCTTGTTTTCTGTTCTCTTTGTTTTCAATAAGAAACAAACTTTAGAATTTAAACAAGAAATGCATACTTCATTCAGTATGAGCCTGTGTGGGAAACAAAAGAAGCTAGAGACTTCCATGGCTGGAGGGGGGGGGGGGCGCGGTGTTAACCCAGTAGAGAACAATGCTGGGGTCATAAACCCCAGGACTGGATGATCCGGCTATTAAGAAGCTTGTATCCCTCAGGAGACCTTTATAGAGGTATTAGAAATGGAGGTAAACATGGAAAATTAGAACCCTGTTGATTTTCCTAGACCTTGTTCATAGCCCTAAAAGACACACATGAAGTTAAACAGAAGACATGTTTTTTTAGCATCTTTGGTCAGTTCCAATCAGCAGAGGGTGAGTTGGCTTCAGTAAGGTTGCCCTGTATAGCGTGTTTATAATTTATAGCACACCTTCACATATTTGAGTTTATCTCTTTGTTCTAAATAAAATACCTCTCTTTTTCCTTGTGCTATACAAATCTTGAATTTAAACCCCTTGTCTTTATTTTTTAAGCTCCAATTTATACCTCAATCCCACCACCCATTCATCCAGTGAAACTGATATCTGAAATGTTAAGTCTACTGGCTTCTTTTCAAACTTTCTTACCTGACTTCTCCAGAAAATGTGATACCCCAACAAGGCTCTGTCATCTTAAAATGCCTCACTTAGCTTGTGAGTCATCAACCCCTCCTCTCTCTCTGGCCACTCCATTTCCATCTTATTTTCTATTTAGATCTCATTTTTACACCTTGAATTTTACATTCATAAGCTCTCATTCTTTTCCCTCGCTTTTTTATTTTCATCTGACTTCACGTATGTAACACTTAGCCACCTATGTTCTGAATCTCTACCATGAAACCAGAATTCTCCCTGTGCTCCAGAATCTTATTTCCACAACTCATAAGCATCTGTCTGCTCTACAATGTCCTGTAGACCCTTCACACTCACTGTGGTCAAAACCAGCATCTTCATCTTTTCTCACAAATCTGCTGGTTTGATCTCTAAAGACATAATGTAATCATTCCACTAGAAATCATGGGGTCATCCTAGTCTCTTTCTTATACCACATTTCTCCAGCTAATTGGCCACTGAGTCCTCTTACTTTTACAATGTATACACCTCTCCAATCCGTTCTCCTTTTTCCCATTCCATCTGACAGTGCTCTGGTTCAAGTTCTCTTCTCTTAGAGTTTCCTGATCAATCTCCTCGCTTCCTCTCAGGTAGTTTTTCTAAAATGAAAACGTGTCATATGATTCTGATTCTTAATCATATGTATCTCCTTCGTGATTACAGGACAAAGTAGACTCTCTTTGTCTCGTGAACTCTTCACCTTTACAACCAGGTCCTTGGGTACCTTCAGCCTGGTCTCCACTGGACTCCAGATTTCACTTTCTGGATGTCCTCATGTACCCTAATGGTTTTTGAAGCTTCTGAGTGATGTATTTTAGAATATCATTCTCCTCAGCCTGGGAAAATGAATATTATTTCAAAGACCAATTTAAAACATTATTCAATTGGTTAAGTCTTATACAAATACCCAGTTCTCAATATTCCCCCTCCTGTGATGAATTTCATCATTCACTTCATGTGCTTTAAAAGCATTTTGTACAAACCGTTTTCACCCAGCAGTCCTCTCCCATGGTTCTGCTGTTGGAATTATATTTTCACACATCCCAGCTCTGTAATCAGCTCTGTGACCTTCCCCCAGTAATTGGAAAAAAAAAAAAATTGAGGTCAAAGACATTCACATGTTGTTCATCTTTGTATTCCCAGCATCTAGCAGCTTTCTGGTAACTTACAGGCGCTCAAATACACCTTAAGCGAGCATCAACTTAGGAACTCCACGTCTACTATCTAGAAGCTAACGGTAAGCCTGGGTGTGATTCACAGGGAGACAAGGTGAATCACATCCAGCCTCGTCACTAGCTTCTAGATGGTGGAATTCTAGAAAACATGATATTTCACAGAGACCCAAAGGATATGACTCAGGCTCAGTGAATATCTCCCTATCTCAATGCAACCAGACACTTTTCCTCAGAGCTTGGAAAATTGGCTTTTCCTATTTTCCTCAAAAAAAAAAAAAAAAAGTTTTGCCTTCCCACCAAGCCATCAGGTAAAAAGGATAATCTGTCTCCTTCGGCAATTCAGAATTTGAAATGGAACATATCCAAGTTCGAAAGCTATGTTTTACCTGAGTTTGAAGAAAATGACGTTAAGTGCTAGTACTATAATAATATGTTATATAAACTACATTTGTGTTATAGTTTTTACCTTTGTTATTTTATTCTTGTATTTTCTGTTTTACTTTCCCCCTTATTACCTAATTACCTTCTTATTATGAAGGAAATAGCCACAACAAGAGAACAAGCAAGCAATATTACTCAATGTAAAACAGAGACTAGAATGACTGAAATTGTAATAGTTAAATTATTAAGTGCTTGTCCCGTACCAGACTCTGTTCTAAGAACTTACAAAGTATTTTCCCTGTATAACACTTTATAAATATATTAACCTATTTAATATTTAGAATAATTCTAATGGATAAGTACTATTATTATTTCCAAGTTACAAATGAGCAACTGAGTCACAACAGAGATTAACAACAGGCCTGAGTTCAAAGAGCAAGATTCAGAGCTGGGATTCTAACCCAGGCAGTTTGTTTGGCTGTGCCTTTAACCACTATGCCATACTGCTCCCTTACTGGAAAAAAGGGACAGGATATTGAGCTAAATATTAAACTTAGAACCACTGGGTATCCATACACAGATATATGATCACACAGGACATATCAAAGGTGAGGATATAAATAACTTAGAACTATTTAAAGACATTTCCCATTTATATAAATTACTTAGAAGAAACTGTAATTATCCTAGAAATAACCACTTATTAATATAGACAACTTAATCATAGTTGTTGACCCATGTGTTGTTTTTGAAAAAGACAGCAGGTTTAATTTATTAAAATTCACTGTGTAATGACCCAGAACCACATTCTAACAACAGGTGATTTAACCTGTGTAAAAATAAACCCATTGGTATTAATGAATCAAGGGATCTCAAGGCTCTGGTGTGAGGTGCAGCTCAGAACGAAAGGTCCTTTAACACTCATGCTTTATACACTGTGATTTTTCAGTCCAATTTTATCTGATATAAAGGATTTGTTAAAGGGCCAAATTAATCCTTTGTATATTTTGTGAATCATTAATTGCACCTTATTTTCTTTGTCTTGATGGGCAATTTTGGTTTGTTTTGCTTCTTACGTTCACTTCCTTCTCCTGACAAATTCATCCTAATAAGACGCTTCTGTATTTACACAGTTTAAATACCACACTAAACTTCAATGCCCTTGATTTTGCTTCTCATACTTTGTCATCCTTACCAACTGCAGGCAGATAATTCTCTTTATGGATTAGCTGTAGCTCTACAAAGGTGAGCTCACTTCAGCACGTTAAGATCCCTTTGCCTTACACCTCTTCTCCATTATTCTCTGTGGCTTTCTTTTCACCCTGAAATCTTATGTGTACCTGAAAACTGCACTTTCTGCTTTTTCATGGCCTTGGTGACATATAAGGGACCTTGGTAGCTTTCTCCAGGGTCCTGTCCACAGCCCATTTTCCCCTTCTATGATATGCTGGGTGACTGTATCCAGACCCATGGTCCAACACACACAAATATGCCTGCAGTTTATACTGATAGATGTTTAGACCCACCCTTTCTAAAAAAAAATAATTTATGACTTCATCTTCAATTTCCCATTGGTTGCTCCTACCCTTAGAAAACTCACACCTCAATGGGAAAGAAAAAAGAGAAAACTGTAATTGAGAGTAATATGAAAGCACAGAAGAGGGGCATCCAACGCTGTCTGGAGTGGTAGAAAGATTCCAGGAGGCTGATATATTGAGGATAGTAATAGGAGCCAGCCAAAGACAGCAGAAGACAAATGGTGCAAAACCACTAAAGTCAGCAGAGTGGAACTGCATAAAGCTTAGTCTGACAGCGGCAGAGTGCGTGAGAGGATAATGCAGAGAAATGTAGTTTTAAGGGGTAAGCAGGGCCAGATCATAAAAGGCTTACCCTTGGAATGCTGTTGGATAAGTGCTTTAGAAATGTAACACTTAGTGTGGCATGGAGATTAGATTTTAAAGTAGCAAGATGGGAGTCAAGAAGACCAGCCATTAATTTATTGCAGTTGTTCTCATGGTAGAGATGGATTGAATTAGGATAATTTTCTGTTAGGTTGGAGATAAGTAAATAGATTCAAGAAATAGTTTAAAATTTTAAACTAAAATAGCTTTGCAATTGGATGCCAGTTATATGGAAAAGGAGATCTCAAGGATGACATAGAGGTATATGGCTTGAGTAACCAGATGCATTCCCATACATGAACATAGGAGTTTTGGTTGGAGATAGAAATTGGTATTCCATTTGAAACATGCTAAATATGGGTTTCCTATGCAACATCCAGGTGGAGATTCCCAAATGATATTTAGTTATTTGGGTTGAGAGCTCAGAATGAATATATTGGCTCAAGATGATTTTGGATTTGGGGAAGAGGTGGCATAAAGAGCATGTATAAGATCATTGGTTGATCCTGAAAAGGGGTCCTCTGAGACTGGAAGCAAGAGGGCAAAGATGCAAAGGATATAAATGTATTTGTTGTTAATGGGTACACAAGAAATTGGTATAGGTGATATCTGACCTCCTAAGTTTCTTCATGATTTAGGAACTAATAGAATCTACTGGATGTAAAATGGATGGGACGAGATGGCAGCTTGAGGATTTAAACTTTGGAATGGTACTGAAAGCGATGGAAAACAAAATTGATTAAAGCGAAGTGAGAGTTGCTGAGTCGTACAGAGGGCTGCACTGAGTGTGGAGAGCAGGGATTCACTGTGGCACTTTGGGGTGATGGGGCCCAGTTTGTGCCCACAGCCCTGAAATAAAGATGAATTTTACCAGCAGAAGCACAGCGACTACATAAACCTAAAGAACTGGTTGAGCCGCATAGCACAGGGAGATCAGCTCCTGCTTTGTGACCCCCTAGAGGGGTGGGATAGGGAGGGTGGGAGGGAGACGCAAGAGGGAGGAGATATGGGGATATATGTATATGTAAAGCTGATTCACTTTGTTATAAAGCAGAAACTAATGCACCATTGTAAAGCAATTATACTCCAGTAACAATGTTAAAAAAAACACAACTGGTTGATACTTTGCAGTATGTGCTATCATTTAAGTGTCTAATACAATCCCATAAGCTAATACTACTATCATTTCCATTTCAGAGATGAAAAATAATGATGCTTAGAGAGAATAATTTGCTCAGGGAAACCCAGAAAATCTGTGGTGAAACCACATTATATGTGGACAAATAATTGGTTTGTTAATTTGGTGAGCTTGCTTTCCACATAAAGTGGCTTCCCTTCTGTGGGCAACACTTGCCACCAACCTCTAGACAGAGCCAATATCGATCTGAGGTGGTGACACTGACCTCGAGGCACTGGCAGGACAAGGTTGGATGTGATGACCTCTGAAGCACCCTATACATTTGAAATTCTGGCATTTAAATCCCTCCTTTAAACGCCAGTGAAAATGTTCTGGGTTTTTTTAAATTTCATTTTGTGAGATAAATTTTCAGAGGTGTCTGAAATCTTAAGTAACTTAATTGCCTTCTTCACTTATTGCTAAGATGAAATAATGAGGTTGTTTAGTGAGGTTGTGTGTGTGTGTGCACAGAGCCAGAGATTTGACTTTTGATCTTTACTGCATTTCTTAAACTAGCTGCGCTTGGCAATTCATTTACATCAATAATTGAAAAGCCATCAGTCTTCTCTTGTCTTAAACTCCTTGCTATGCACACTAATGATATGCATGATTGGCTATTGCCATAAAAATGCACAATAAATTTTTTAAAGATAATTCAACTACAGAGAATGAGTCAGTATGAACTACAATGATAATGTATGAGAGACAAACTCTCCAAAGCCACTTCAAAGCAGTTAGTACTCCTACTATGCGAAGCCCTTATTGCCTCCATTTGGACTTTTTTAGGCAGTGGTTTAGCACTTTCCTCTTTCAAAACTTGACTAAGGTACTGTGTTCTTAACCACCCTATTTTGCAGATGGCTCTAACCTGCTAATGCTGCTTTTGTTCTGTGCTTTCTGGTTTCTGCCATTTTCAGGTGTCCTGTAAGTAGAAAAGATCTGTTGTGTCTGATGTGTGTCATAAAATTGGACATGAAATATTGTGTTCTGTCCTTCGTTCAATCTTTTGTTCCTTCCTTCCTTCCTTCCTTCGTTTATTTGAATGACTTTGTCATTAAATTGATAGTAGCCTCATATGTGAGATGTTATCCATTAGAAAGCACAAATCATCATAGGAATCTCCAATAAAACCAACCCTCAGGCCAGTCAGTGCTCAGAGAGAGGTGTGATGTCTAAACTGAATGAAGTTATCCTGGGCCCTGTGCGTGAGATGGTTTGGCTTATTTTGTTGTAGAAAACTAAGGCAATGCTGTTTGCAGTTAATTCATCAGCCAGCAAGGAAAAAGGGTCAGAGGGCAGAAACAACTCCTTCTCCTAGCGTTGTCTGTCCTTGGCCAGTGAGAACAGTGTTGCTGTAGAGACTGAGCTTTACACGTCAACATTTTAAGTAAGGAAGGGAGTTTGACCCACACTTAACCCCCTTCTCTACATAGGTGTTTCCATAGTACATCACTGGATGTACTTCAGCAACGTGTGATCTAAATCACATCTTTGTCTCTGTGGAGATGTGGGTAACCTGATACTAATGATCCCCAGGGATTGGGTGGGCTGCAGGTCTGTTTCAGCAACAAAGATTTCCAGGTTCCTCTCCACTTTGCCTCATAGCATGGATTTCTCTAGAAATGCACATCTGTAGCACATGCATGTGAGTGCGCACACACACAAACACATACACACACACTTTGGAACTCACTGTTTTGAGGTATGTGATTCACTCTCTAGAGCTGCCTTATGTGTATTTGCACAGAACTGGATCCAACAATTGTTTGTCAGAGTGAGATCAGTAACTTTTCTTCAACCTCAAAGTGATCTCTTTTTGAATTTAAGGAGCTTGAACATAGTTTATCGTATTTTTGTTACCTAGCATTGTTATCATTCATGAAAGAAAGGCTCTGATTGTTATTTTAAAACTTTTTATTCTGCTCCTAATCACTGTTTGTATCCCTCTTCCTCATTAATAGATTTCCACTCTAAAGTATGTGAGTATGTCCATAAATATGCATACTGGATAGTGTTGTTTGCCATGTATAGCTTTGACTTTCATACATGTTATTGTACCTTAATCTCATTTTATTTCTTACTTTATTTTTTAAAAGTATATTTTGGAATCTATTTATATTATATATTATGTGTAGTCCATTGCTTCTAATATATTTCATTGGATCCATAATATATTACTAATCTATTCTCCTACTGAGTGTCCCTCAGCTTTTTCTTACAATAACATACACACACACACACACACACACACACACACACACACACACACTACAATCAACCACTTTGTACAAATCCCCTTATAGAACTTCTCGGAGCTAGGTGCTCGGGAATGGAAATGATCAGTCATAAGCTATATGCCTAGTTACTTACAGGAAGTACCTTCTGAATAATTTCCAGAATGTCTGAGGACATCGATATGGTTAACGACCCAAAGTTCTTGTCTCGCCACATTTGCAGCAACAGCTGGCATCATGCACCTTTCCAAGTGTTGCTGTTCTTATGAGTGTTGCCTGGTATCTCATTATTGTTGAATTTGCATTTTTCTCATTTCAACTTAGTGTGAATGATTCTTTAGAGAAATTTCAGGTATTTTAACTTACATCCCTTTGGTTTGCTTTTGCCTATTTTTTCTGTTGGGCTTAAGCCTATTTTTCCAGTGTTAGGAACAAGAAGTTTAGGGAAGACCAGAGCAGTGGTTAAAGGCAGGGACTCTGAAGTTAGACCAAGGTTCAATTCCTGGATTCACTGTTTACAGCTTATGACATTACCAAGTTGTCTAAGTTTCCACCTGTTTCTTCTGTGTGAAGTAGATAAGGTCTTAGTGAATGTTCAATGTAGTAATCTGTTTACTGTTACCACAGTATGGCCCACAGCAATCATTTGAAATCTTAACTGATATTACTTTTGTTAAAGAAAGCCCTGTATTCTCCACCCTCCCCATCCCTACCTTATGGGAAATTTTTCCAGGACCCTCAAGATAAGTGGTGACAGACTACCATCTTTATTGTTATGGTGACTTTCTTTTCCTTTTTTTGATAAAGTAATACCGTATCGAGGGTATGATTTACGTGTAATCAAATGCACAGAACTTAAATGTTCATTTCTGTTATTTTTGACAGTTTTATACGTGCATGTAACTACCACTCAAAACATTTCAAACATTTCCATCAAATCAGATAGTGCCTTTGTGCTTCCCTTCCGGTCAAACCTCTTCACGCCCACATCCCTGAGAAAATTTTTATTTTGATTACCACATAGCAGTCCTGCCTGTTCTTAGGCTTTATATAAATTGGATCATACTGAATGTGCCTGGATTCCTTTCCTCACACAATATTTTCTAATTTACTCATGTTGCTGTAATCATGAGTCATGTTGTTGCTGCATTTCTTTTCATCACTGACCAGTAGTCTATCCTATGAATATACCACAAGTAGTTTATACACCTATTGATAGGCATTGCGTTATGTCCAGTTTGGGGCCATTATGAATAAGGCTGCTAATGAAGACTTTTTATTAGAAATATATGTGTGGGAGGGCTGTACATATGCTGTAGTATATTTTGAGAAAATACCAACTAGTGCATAGATTTAGGGTAACTGTATGTTTAACTTTATAAAAAAACTGCTAAATAGTCCTCAGCATGGTTGTACCATTTTATACCCCCAGCAACAAGGTAGTATAGCTCCAGCTGTTCCACATGCTTGTCAACATTTGATATTGCCCATCTTGTTTTATCTTAGCTACCCTACTGGGTATGAAATCGTGTCTTACTGTGGTTGTAATTTGATTACCAGATGATGAATTTCCTATTCATGTGTTTCTTGGCCATTTGTATGTCTTCATTTGTGAAATATCTATTCAAATCTCTTGTGTTTTTTTGTTTACATTGGGTTATCTTTTTTGTTGTTGTTGATTTATAGGAGTTCTCTATATATTCTGTATATAGGGTCTACATTTTTAACACTGTCTTTTGATGAGAAGATATTTTAATTTCAATAAAATTCTATTTATCTTTTTTTTTTTTTCTTTTATGCTTTGTTCTTTGGGAGTTTGTTTTCAGTTTAAGAAATCTTTCTTATTCCGATGCCATGAAGACATTCTTTGGGATTTTTCTTTTATAAGTTTTATTGTTCTAGCAGCTATGTTTAAGATGTTTCAATCTACGAGTCATCCTGAATGCATTTTTGTGTTTGGAGGGAAGTAGGAGTCAAATTTTATTCTTTACAAATGGAATTCACGTTTTTTCAACACTCCTTTTTATTTCAAGCTTTTCTTTTCTTATTTAATTGTTTTGGTGTTGGTCAAAAGTCAACTGACTGAGTATTTATGATTGTGAACTCTCTGTTTTGTGATTGTAGACCAGTGCCACACTTTATTACCAGGGATTTATATTAATCTTGAAATAAGGTAGTATAAGTCTTTCAATTTTTTTTCCAAGATAATTTTGCCCATTTTACATATTATGCATTTGCATGTAAACTTTATAATCAGTTTGTCAATTTCTTCAACAACAACAAAAGCCTGGTGGGTTGTATGTAAAGACATTTGATGAGAACTGACATCTTACAACTTTAATCTTCCAATCCATAAACAAGATATATCTCCCCATTTATTTACATTTTTAATTTCTCTCACCAGTGTTTAATAGTTTTCAATTTAGTGGTCTTGCACATCTTTCATTAGTTTTTTTTTCCCTAGAGTTTTGATGTTTTTTGATAATTTTATAAATAGTTGACTAAATATAATGTTTCCATTGTTTGTTGATAATATATACAAATATAACTTGTTTTTGTGCATTGACCTCTAAGCTGTTTCTACTCATAGAACTTTTGATACCAAATGTGTAAGGTTTTGTTTTGTTTTCTTTTCTTTCTCATACCAGCCAATTCTCTGGCTCTCTGGACAACAGCTGGGTTTCCTACAGTCCAATTCAGTTCTGACATTAGGTACCCAAAGTTAGCATCAGACTCCATGCATTTAAGGCTCAATCCAACAAGATGCCCTAACTTCAGATACCAGTCACAAGTATTGGATCCCTAAGTTACCCACACTCTGTCCAACTTGGGTACAAGGTCAGGGAGTTCCCCAAACCCCTCTCCTCTTTCAGGTTCAATAATTTGCTAAAACAGCTCACAAAATATCTGGAAAACACTTTATTTACTACTACTGGTTTATTATAAAGCATATTAATGAATAGCCAGGTGAATAGGTACATAGAATGAGGTCCGAAAAGATCCTAAGCACAAGAACTTCTGTCCCCAAGGAGTTAGGGTCTCACCCTCCCAGCGTGTAGACTGTTAGCCAACTCAGAAGCTCTCCAAACTCCATCATTTAGAGTTTTTCATGGAGGCTTCATCATGTAGGAATGACTGATTATTAACTCAATCCCCAACCCCTGTCTTCTTTCAGAGGGTTGGAGGAGTGGAACTAAAAGTTCCAGGCTTCTGATCAAAGCTTGATTTCTCTGGTGACCAGCCCCATCCTGAAACCATCTAGGGACCTGCCAAGAGTAGCCATATTCGAACAAAAGACACTTCTATCACCCAGGGAATTCCAAGGGAAATAGGAGCTTTGTGTCAGGAACCAGGGACGGAAACCAAACATATTTATATGATATCACAACCTTGTATTCTGTGACCTTACTAGATTTCCTTATTCATTTCTTAGTATCTTTTCTGTAGATTTCATGTTTTCTACATACAAAATCATGTCATCTTTGAAGAAGATAATTAATATTGATATCAAACAATATTTGATATAATTAATATCAAATACTTTTAATTTTTATCAGGTGTACATTTCACTTCCTTCTCTTGTCTTAATGCATAGAACTTAAAGTACCTTTAATAGAAGTTATGATAATGAATAATTTTCCTCATTGTTCCACTTAAAAGTGTCCAAAAATTTGGTATTGTTAAATGTGGTGTTAAGTCTGTTTTTTATACATGTATTATATCAATATTGAGGAAGTTTTCCACTTTTCTGTAGATTCTCATTTTGCTGGGTTTCTAAAAAAATTATGAATGGGTGTTGGATTTTGTCTATTTTGTCTATTAGAATGAACATATGATTTTTTCCTTTATTCTGTAAATACAATGAATCACATTGCTTTATTTTTTATGTTAAATCTGCTTTGCTCTCTTGACATAATCCCCACTTGGCTATAATATATCATCCTCATTAAATACCCCAAGATTTACTTAGCTAATATTTAGTTAGGAATGTTGCATCTGTATCATATAAATTATTGATCAGTAATTATTTTTTAGAATCTATTTTCTGTATTAGAATTACGCTGGCCCATAAGACTGATTGGGAATTGTTCCTTTTTCATCTATTTCCTGAAAGAACTTCTGTAGAATTGATATTATTCTTTAAATGTTTAATAAAATTCACAGTGAAGTCATCCAGGCCTGGAGATTTCTATATGGAAATATTTCTGATTATGATTTAATTACATTAATGGCTATAAGGCTATTCAGGTTTTTAATTTCTTCATGTATCACTTGTTTTGAAGAAACTCATTATCAAAATTATTGCCATAAAGTCATTTATAAGAGCTCCTTATTATCATGTGTTTGTAGGATCTATAGTTATGTTTCCTCTGTGTATTTTTAATACTGATAATTTGGATTTTGTCTTGTGTTTCTTAATTAGTCTTCTTGGGGTTTTATCAATATTATTAATTTTTTCATAGAAGTAACTTCAGACTTGCTGATTTCTGTATTGCTTGTCCATTTTCTACTCAGTTCATTTTTGCTTTTATTTTTATTCATTTTTCATCTTATTTTGGACATACTTTATTCTTCTTTTGTTACCTTTACACACTGGAATATTAGATAACTAATTTTACACTTTTTTATTTTCTAATATAGTCATTTAAAGCTATAAAACTAATTATAATTACATAGTTTCATTTCATACATTTTGATAGTTTACATTTTATTATCACTTAGTTTAAAATAGTCTCTATTTTCCCTTTTGAGGTATGTTTTACCCATAAATTATTTGAAATTGTGTTGTTTGATTTCCCACAATTTGGAGATTTTTCTTCATGATCTTGTTGTTATTGATTTCTAATTGAATATTATTGTGGTCAGAAAATATGTTCTGCGTATTTTAATTATATAATATTCACTGAAAATGTTCTATGGTTGAGCACACGGCTTATTTTAATTAACGTGACATGTTCCTTAGAAATTAATGTGTATTCTTCAGTATGGGAGTGCAATGTTCACTAAATGTCAATTCAGATGAGTTAGTTGATAATCATTTGTTGTTGCTGTTTATTCCCATATTCTCTAACCTTAAAGATTTTTTATCTAAGTTTTCTATGAATTATTAAAATTGCACATTTACTTATATTTCCAGTATAGAATTTATTTATATTTCCCTTTAGTTCTATCCACTTTTGCTTTATTTAGTTTTACTAAATATTGATGTGAAATTCACATAATATAGAATTTGACCACTTTAAAGTGAGCAATTCAGAGACATTTAGTATATTCACAGTGGTGTTCAGCCACCACTTCTATCTAGTTTCAAAACATTTCCATCACTCCAAAGTAAAATCTCTTACTCATTAAGCAGTTTCTCTCCATCCTTCCCTCTCCCAGCCTCTGGCAACCACCAATCTGTGTTCTGTCTCTCTGAATTTGTCTATTCTGAATAGTTCATATAAATGAAATCATACAATATTTAGGTTCTTTTGTTTGGCTTCTTTAAGTTAGCATAACGATTTAGAGGTACCTCCATGCTGTAGCGCGTATTGGTACTTCATTCCTTTTATGGTTGAATAATATTACATTGTAGGCACATGGCACCATTTGTTTATCCAATAATCCATTGATGGTCATTCGGGCTGTTTCCACCTTTTGGTTATTGTGAATAGTGCTGCTTCAAGCATGCGTGTACATGAACTCGTTTAAGGATCTGTTTTAAATTCTTTTGGATATGTACCTAGGAGTAGAATTGTGGGATTATATGATAATTCTATATTTAACTTCTTTTTTTTTTAATTTTTTATTTATTTATTTACATCTTTATTGGAGTATAATTGCTTTACAATGGTGTGTTAGTTTCTGCTTTATAACAAAGTGAATCGGTGATTCATATACATATGTTCCCATATCTCTTCCCTCTTGCGTCTCCCTCCCTCCCACCCTCCCTATCCCACCCCTCCAGGCGGTCACAAAGCACCGAGCTGATCTCCCTGTGCTATGCGGCTGCTTCCCACTAGCTATCTACCTTACATTTGGTAGTGTATATATGTCCATGCCTCTCTCTTGCTTTGTCACAGCTTACCCTTCCTGCTCCCCATATCCTCAAGTCCATTCTCCAGTAGGTCTGTGTCTTTATTCCTGTCTTACCCCTAGGTTCTTCATGACATTTTTTTTTTCTTAAATTCCATATATATGTGTTAGCATATGGTATTTGTCTTTCTCTTTCTGACTTACTTCACTCTGTATGACAGACTCTAGGTCTATCCACCTCATTACAAATAGTTCAATTTCGTTTCTTTTTATGGCTGCGTAATATTCCATTGTATATATGTGCCACATCTTCTTTATCCATTCATCCGATGATGGACACTTAGGTTGTTTCCATCTCCGGGCTATTGTAAATAGAGCTGCAATGAACATTTTGGTACATGAGATATCATCTCACAGCGGTCGGAAGGGCCATCATCAAAAAATCTACAAACAATAAATGCTGGAGAAGGTGTGGAGAAAAGGGAACCCTCTTGCACTGCTGGTGGGAATGTGAATTGGTACAGCCACTATGGAGAACAGTATGGAGGTTCCTTAAAAAACTACAAATAGAACTACCATATGACCCAGTAATCCCATTACTGGGCATATACCCTGAGAAAACCATAATTCAAAAAGAGTCATGTATATTTAACTTCTTGAGGAACCTCCAAACTCTTTTCCACAGCAGCTAATTCTCATTGAATTCCCACCCACAAAGTACAAGTTTTCCAATTTCTCTACATTCTTGCCAACATTTGTTATTTTCCCTTTTTTGTTGTTGTTTTTCCTTGTTGCTATAGCCATCCTTCCTTGTGGGTGTGAAGTGGTACCTCACTGTGGTTTTGGTTTGCATTTTCCTAATTACTAATGATATTGAGCATCTTTTCATGTGTTTCCTGGACCTTTGAATATTTCTTTGGAGAAATGTCAATGCAAGTCTTCTGCTGATTTTTTACCAGGTTGTTTGTCTTTTTGTTGTTGACTTGTAAGATTTCTTTATATATTCTAGATAATAGACCCTTATCAGATATGCGATTTGCAAATATTTTTGTAAGTTATTCATTCTGTAGGTTGCCTTTTCACTTTTTTGATAATTCCTTTTAAAGCATAAAAGTTTTTAATTTTGATGAAGTCTTTTTATTTACTTTTTCTCTTATATGTGTTTTTTTGTGTCATATGTAAGAACTCATTGCCAAATCTGAAGTCATGAAGACTTACCTCTATGTTATCTTCTATTAGTTTCATGGTTTTAGTTCTTATATTTGGGTTATGATCTATTTAGAAGTAATTTGTGTATATGTTTTGAGATTCAGGTCCAACTTCATTTTTTAATATATGGATATTCAGTTATCCCAGGACCATCTATTGAATCAGTGTATTCCTTCCTGACTGGTTTGTCGTGGTACCCTTGTTGAAAATCAATTGGTAACAGATATATAGGTTTACTTATGAACTGTCAATTCTATTCCATTGGTCTCTATTTTCATCTTTATGTCAAAACCACACTGTTATTCAAGGCTGCTTTTAATTCCATATGATCTTGAGGATTAGATTGTTCAAATCTGCCAAAAGAAAAAAAAAGGACCATTGGAATTTTGATGTTGTTTGTATTGAATCTGTTGATCACCTTGGGTAGTATTGAAATCTTAACAATATTGAGTTTTCCAATTATGAAAATGGGATGTCTTTCAGTTTTTTCAGTCTTAATCTCGTTCTTCAATATTTTATAATTTTCAGCATACAAGTGTTTCACCTACTTGGTTAAATTTATTCCTAGGTATTTTATTCTATAGGGTGATATGATAAATGAAATTAATTTATTAATTTCCTTTTTAGAATGTTTATTGTTGGTATATAGAAACATGACTGCAAAATATGTATTTCTTTTTCAGCAGGCAGTGCCATGAAAGGTTGGGTACCTTCAATATGCAGGCTTGTTTTTGATTTGCTGATGCAGATCTGTGGAATGCTGACAGTACTTCCCAAGTCCCTCAAATCTGGTAAGACACAACCTTCAAATTCTATCTCCCCTGGAGTTCTTGTTAAGGCTTGGTTTAGTCTTCTTTAAGGTGAGTATAGGTAGGTCTTAAACTAAGGCGTGATCTTTACTCTTAAGGAGTGGCCTTTTTATTATTTTAGCTGGCAGTTAGGGCCATTAAGAAATTTATTAATGAGGTCTCTACCCTGGCCCAGCCAGTGCTTCAGTGCCCCTCAGCATCACTTTTCCCCCAGTAGTGTTCAACCTCTAGTATCTCTCCCAACCTCATTGCAGCTACTCTCCAGTAAGTCTTGTTTGGTCTCTTCCTGAACACATAAAACCTATCTCTCGACCACAGAATCATGGGGGACACCTCTAGTGAATTCTGGGCCCCTTCTATTCATAGCTTCCACTTTCCCAATTGTCCATTCCATAGATTCAACCCATTTCAGCAGCTTCAGATTCTGATTTCTTCTTAATTTCAATAGGAAGTCTTTCTCTACTAGAGTTGCATCAATGTTTGCCCAAGTAGGGAAACTTTCCCCAAGCTGGTGATCAAGGAGCTTCACTTACAAGTTCCCCTTCTCTTAGGTTTTAAGTATTGTGTTACCTGTTTTCTATTGCCTAAAAACCAGCTAAGTACTATATTTTATCCAATTTTACAGTTGTTATGACAGGAAAGCTAATGGGGTATAAAAATCACTCCACCATGGCCAGAAGTGGAAACTCCATCCCAATTATGTTAATGTCTTTGTCTATTAATTCCATCTGAGTCATCTCTTGAGTGTTTTCTCTCTTGACCAGGAGGTACATTCCCTTGCTCCATCATATGACTTGAAATTTTTGATTGAATGGCAGACATTTTATGTTAAAAAAAAAAAAAAAAAAAAAAGTAAACACTGAGATAAACAATGTCTAATTACAAAAAAAAAAAAAGGGCATGCTGCTTCTTCTGTTATGATAATAATGGGAGAAGGGATCCGACCAAGTTTAATTTTTTGATGACCTGAGTCTGGGCATTATTGTATGTTTAATTCATTTAATTTACCCCTAATTTCAAAAATTTGAGGGCCAAATCAGAATTTTTCTGTTAGAAAGGCTTTGGAATAACAACACTACAGATATTCCAGAGATCTCTTTATGTTTTAGAGATAAGCTTCCAGCTTTCTAAATGCTGAGATCTCTCTCTCTAATTTACAGACTATACCGCTAAGCTTCAGAGTTGCTGGGAATTCTCTTTGTTATCCTTTCCCATCACTGCCCCCTGCTTTCTGTGCCTATAGAGATCTCTCTCCTCTTGGCTACTCCATTCTAACTTTCAGAGGAAAGCTGCAGTGTACTTGCAGGAAAAAAAGGATTTTTCTCAGCTTTCTACCCTGCATGTGGCCTCTGCACATTACCCCTTTGCATTTGTTATGGGAATGAGTTTTTGTGAAGGTTCAGGACAGTCTGTGGCTAGGGCTCTCTAGAATCCTAATCATTTTGCTGGCCTCCACATACGTTAACGTACATTTGTAGAAAGTCGACTTTTGCCTCAATAGCCCAACCCATGCTGAGTGTGTTCACCTTGTACTTCTCTGCTAGGGATTGTAGCAGCCATGAGTCTTTTTTTTTCTCCCAGCAAGTGTTTGTGACTATTTGAACTAAAGTTTCCTTAGTTTGTTTAGGCTGTCTGGTGGGTTTCTAAAGAGCTAGCTGGTTCTCATTGTCAGGTAGGAGCAATGTTCTCTTGAACAATGTTCTCCTGTGTGCTTTGGGATTTATATACATGTATATTTATTGCTAAAATCAAGTCTCCACCCCCCCAGAAAAAAACCCACACAGAGATCCAACATGCTTTGAGTCTTCAGGTACTGACCTTTAGATTTCACCAGTGCCATGTTCAGAAGACAAAGTACTGGGCGAGAAATCTAGTTAGTATGTAGGGGTTTGGATAGTTTAAACTCTTATGTGAATATTTCCTGGATGCCTGGAAACCATGTGTAACTGTTCTCTTTCTGGGCTATGAGCACTAGGAGTTCCCCCTCTGACTACTTAATCTACTGACTGCTTTATCTTTTATATATCACTGCTTCTACCTGGAAGCTTTCTAGGATAGCCCCTCACCTCTCTTGAATGAAGTAGGAAAGATGAGGGAATGAGGGAGAGCCCAAAATGGGGCGGAGGGGTTGGCTAGAGGGGAACCTAAAGGGGTAGAGAGAGAGAGGCAGAAGTGAGAAGAGGCAGAGAGGGTGGCTGCAGCATCGGGAATAGGAGAATCGGCAGGGAGGCTCTGGGGAGAGCTCAGGCAGGTTTCCTGACAGAGCAGGAGACTTGTGGCCAGAAGTCAGTAGCTCAGCTCCCATGTGTTCTCAACATCATCTGTGGAGAACGTCAGCTAGCACAGGAGGGGAGGAGGCTGGCCCTGTTCCTGTAAGTTATTTCTGGATGCATTATTCATATTTGATAAATCATTTAGAGGCAGCTACTTTATTAGTTTATAAAGCACATTATATGGTTTTAAATTGTTAATACAGGCTGTTGCGATGCATACTGTACCTCAGAAAAGCCATGCATCACTTTAATTCATAGCCTCATTATAAAGCTTGCTACAAAGGGCTGCGTTATTGCATGAAGGATAGTGGAGTAACATTTCTGCAAGAAAACTGAATGTTTTATTTACATCATCGGTGGCTTGGTATAGCCCATACGAAATGCATTGGAAGATGGAATCAGATCAGATTTTGAGCTTTTTGAGGACAGAGAGCTAAATCTGCCTCCTCCAGACTTATCTTAATCTAGACTTAGCACGTGGTTCTAGTCTGGGTGCCTAAGTATCTAGAAAAGTCTTGCTTGAGTGATCACTTCCTTACTGTCCCCGGATGAGTTGGCTTGTGCACTTCTCTAGGACTCCCAGAAACATCGGTACAAAGCTGAGCCTAGAGCCTGCTTTTCATTTATTCATTTAAGAGGCACTGATCACCATCCATGTGCCAGGTACTGTGCTAGACATGGAAGATAAAATAATTAGCAGCATACTTTTATTCCCTGACTTCATGAAGTTTACCAGTGCAGTAAGAAGGAGAAAGGGGGTGAATTTGTGCTGGAGTATTGAAATTAACTGAGTTTTATGCAATTTCTAGATGACAAGGGTAGCATACTAGTAAATTAACCAAATATTCAGAAGTCTGAGTGATCCACAGATCTTCATTTAAACTGAAAATAAAACCGCTTCCTCCAGGAAGCCTACCTCGACAAAAAAGCCAAACAAATCTAAGTTTGAATCCTTGTTCACTTACTGGCTGTTTGTCCTTAGCCTCGTTGGTATTCTGCTTTCGTATCTCTAAAATGAGAGTAATTATTGCCTTGCCTCACTGACTCACTGTGAGTATTAAAAACACAAACAGATATTTAGCTGAGAGTCTGAGACACTGCAGGTACTTAGTAAATTGTTGTTTCAATCATTCAACAGTTGAAAGCAAAAGGTTGCAGTGCTCCTCAAACTTAGCTAAAACGTGCACAGGTCCACACCATGGCATTCACAATTGTGGCGCATCAAGGGTGAAATTATATTTTAGGTTAGTGTTAAAGCCTTTAAAACTTAAAGGCTCTCTTTAGATCATGTATAATTGATTCAGTACCTGCACCTTGGCATCTTTCTCCTCTGGTGAACGGCTACTTTGTGCCTGGCTTTCTGGAACCTAAAGTAGGGGACTGTCTCTCATTTGAAATCAGTGGAAACTCTATATAGCTCATGATGAGGGTTCATATTGAAGAGTAATTGGAAATGATGTAGGCTGGAAGAGGGAAAGTCATGAAGGGTATTGAACATTAGTCCAAAGAATGTAGGCTTGATGAGTGGACTATAGGGAACCGGAGCTGGTCCCTAAAAGTTGAGATAAAGCGCTACATCATCGGAGACTTTTGCAGGTCACATGGATCAGTATGTGTGTGGGGAGAGCGTAGTGGGAGATGGGGGCTGAATTAGAGGAGAAGACCAAGTGTTGACCAGTTTGGGTGGTCTTAGCATCTGCAGAGCCTGCAGTTACTGCCTCCCCCAGTTTTCCTGACAGCACTACCATTTAACTCATGGGGGGCACCCAAGAGCCATGCTGACACAGTCTTTCCTCCAAGCTACAGACAAATAATGCTACCTGTGACAACCGTTAAGAGACGGGTGCTTCTGTATGTTTCTTGGGGATATCTCGGAAAAGCAGAGTTAAAGAAAACTTTGAAAAGGGAGGAAAAGTCATACCTGAATGATATTATTATACCAAATTTTGGAATTGGAAAATGCTTCCTTCATATATATGGAAAATGTGCCATAACATTTGCCTTTATGTTTATTGTTAGTTATGGAACGATGGAGTGTGAATGCCTGTGCCCCAAATCACCTGCACGCTGTGACTTTAGTCTTATTAGAAATAATTTTTCATAACTTTCGAAACACTTTTTTGAACACTTTTTTCTGTTGAAAACAGAAGAAAAAAGACAAGGCTTACATATTTTAGAGTGAATGAAGCTCAATGTTAGCAAGTCATTTACATCAAAAATAAGCATAGGAAGAAGAGAAAGAATCTGCGCAAATACTTTTTTTAGGTGAGATCTGTGCTAACAGGTGAACATCCAGACCAAAGAAATGTTCTCATCTGGTACCCTTTGATTTCTGAATCCATGAAATAGAGTACGGGAGAGAAGTGCAAACACCCCAAAGGTCCCCCAGAAAATAAGTTGCTAACATTGACTGACTTTCTTCTGACTTTTTATTTATAAAACTAGCACCTGTGCATGCTTTCGCTCTAATTTTAAAACTCTGGCATTTTTTTTTTTTTTTTTTTTTTTGCGGTACGCGGGCCTCTCCCGTTGCAGAGCGCAGGCTCAGCGGCCATGGCTCACGGGCCCAGCCGCTCTGCGGCATGTGGGATCTTCCCGGACCAGGGCACGAACCCGTGTCCTCTGCATCGGCAGGTGGACTCTCAACCACTGCGCCACAAGGGAAGCCCAACTCTGGCATTTTTATTAAAGTAAGAGGCAGATGAGTGATGAATTCTTCTATTTACACTCACTTGGTGTTAGATATGGCGAGATGGCAGAAAAGCTACAGTCTTAACTAGCAGGAGGGAACTCATGGGTTCATACAGAAATCATGCACAATTATGAGCTCAGAAATGGATTCTCCTCTCTCTCTTGGTTAAAGCTGAAGAATTTAACTAGGAAATGTCCTCAATCAGCTCCAAGGCTGTATTTACCAAGTTCAGGGAAAGCTCCCCAGGAACCACCAGGAAATACTCCCACGGGGCAGCTGGACACCGTTAAAGGAATGGGATCTCCAGATTTCGAACTGTGGACCATTTTTTAGCCGGCTTCCTCTTTGCTTGCTCTAACCCCCAAGAACTCAGGGGCTTAGCTGCCACCTTCTGCTGTGTTGCCAGGGTTCCTCTTCCTCCCGAAAAGAGGAACAGAGCAGTTTCCCAGGTACCCTTTTTGTTTCAAAACAAAGTGTGTAAGCTCCTTTTACATTTTTCTGAGGTGTTTACTGCTAATGAAAGCAAAGAAACAGAGGAATTAAGAAGGAACATAAAACACAAACGAGCAAGTAAACACACACAGACACACACACAACACATATACCATGAGTGCACACATACACACTATCCTTTTCAACGTGTAGAGTCACTTTATAGATCTGATCTCACTGGGAAGGGCAGTATACTTTACAAGTGAGGAAACAGAGGTCCAGAGAGTCTGAGATTTCCTCTGTAACTGGCACTGTTGGCACAAGACCTGTTTTCAGTGTTGAGGGAGTCTCGGCTGCCTGGCTCCTTCTAACACAACATCAGAGATACTTAAAATTGCCAGTAAGAGTTTCTCTACGATTTGCTAAAATGTTAGTGGGATGAAACTGGTATTTATATGATTGTTATCATTTTTAAGCATTTATCACTTGCCAAGCCAACATATGTAAATTCATGAACATTTGATCTAACAAAAGCCCACAAGAGAGGAATTTTCTTCCTAATCTTATAGACTGAGGTGGTGTTTCCTTCTAATTGCACATTTCTGAGCTGTGTGCTGCGTCCTCCTGTTTCCCTCACGCCCCATCACACCCTCTCTCACCACAGGTCCCTCCACAGGCTGGTCAGACGTGATCCTTATTCCTGCCCTTTTAAGAGTGGATTTCCCCACATTACTTAGAGGAGCGGGGAAGTGCAGGTCAGGGGATGGGGTGTAGCTTCCTCTTCTCATTCCTCACTGCCTGTCCCCACCAGTCTCCTCTAGACGCATCCTCCAGGTGCCCTCTGATCTTAGACAGTAGTCACTCTGTCCTGCAACATGACTCAAGACTGTGTTGTAGTTTTGCTGGCTGTGCACTGCAACTCCAGGGAGCGCCATTCACTTTGGTAGTTTTAGCCGGAGGGTATTTTCAGCAGATTAAAAAAAAAAAAGACACTCTGGAGGAGCAAGTGGATTTTTTCCTGCGTGCAAATCTGCCTTTTGAGCTGTGGGCCCGGTGGTGACCCTGGTTTGGCTGCACAGTCTCAGGCAGGGGCCACGATTCAGTCCTCTGGCCTTGGTTCCTGCACATCCTTCTTTTTCCCAATTATCTGAACGGTGCACTGTCCTTGTGCGGGGTGGAAATTCACAATCTAATTACTACAGGCTATAGGTATGTATTACTGTCTATAGATAACTAGATTCAACATTTTAGTCAAGTCCAAATAAGCAACTTGTCTCAACAGAACAGATTGCTTTACATGTGTCAAGTCTGTACATTTGCTGTATTTCCTTTGCATTAAAAAAATGTTTGTAGCATAATAAGTAAAATCTCCAAAGTACTGTATTAACTCCTTTAAAAAGAAAAGAAGAGAAAAAGAAAAAAAAAAATTGTCTTCATTCCTTGACCACAAATCACTGGTAGTATATTTTTAATCTTTTTCCTGCTTTTTTTCTTGATAATTGACTATTAAAATGACATTTTATTTCTCATTGTTAGTCATTCTTTGGGAACATGAGCTGCTACCTTTCCTTTATATAAGCATTCTGAAATAGAGTGACCACACCCTTAAATTGGACATGTCGAGTGTTTCCATTTTCTTTTTTGCTGTTATAAATATCGTGAGCATCTCTTTGCACATTTAAAGGTTTTTCTTCTTTAAAATAAATACTGAGAAATAGAATCATTTGGTAAAACAGTAGAAAATGTTTAACGATCTTGAAACACAGAATCAAATTTATTTACAAGAAGCACTGTGTTATTTTATTCTCCTAATAGAAGTATTTGAAAAAGCCTGTCTCACTGTACCATCAGCAACCTTGAAACAATTTGATAGCAGAGTACCCATTCGTTTTAATACGCATTTCTTTCTTATTTTCTAAAGAAGTTAAACATTCTCTCACATGTTTATTAGCTAGATTATATTTATATTTCCTCTTTTTAAAACATTTGTTCATGTTCAGAGTCCATTTGTCTGTCATTGTGTTAGTGCTTTATTTATTTTCAAGGGCACATTACTTATTAATGCCATTATTTCTTTATGTATCATATATTTAAAATATATTCCTGAGTTGAGTTCCTGAGTTTTTAATTCTTTTTTTTTTTTCAGCTTAAAGGGTCTGCCACCCTCAAGTAACCACAGTGGTCAGTGAAATGTTTAACTATGTATGATTTTAGATTTTTATTGTTTAAAAATAACACTTAATTATCAGGAATTTATG